>NC_064616.1:833382427-833983336 GCF_023898315.1 Schistocerca nitens | reverse complement strand
GTACTGAAAAATCTGGGAATTAATCCTGGTGAAAATATGATCATTGGGCTGCAACATTGAGATAAAATGAGGATAGCCGATGCAGACAGGTCTGCATCTAATATAGCTAGGAAAGCAAGACAAACATCCAGGAAGGTGAAAAAGAAGCTGGAAGACCTGCTAGAGGCCAAAGAAGGGCCACCATATGCAGCAGAACAGTTTTAATTAACTGTAAGTAAAAATTTCAAAAGTTCTTTCTTTAAAGTCAGTTTTCCACAAACTAAAATTTTCAGTACATATGCCCCATTACACCAGAAACTATCATAGACAAATGAATGAAATTTTCAGAGACTCTGCATAACATAAAAAGCCACCTCTGGTAGTACATTCGTTAATATTCCCCCATTAGGAAGTTCACAAAAAATATTTTCTGCTGAAAAAACTTAATATTTTTTGTTAATAAATTTAAAAAAGTATTTCTTAAAAACTATAAAGTGGATATAGCAGATTTTAGTAAACTTGACTCTATTAGCATCATGTAACATACAGTAAAAATATTAAGGTCCTGCATCAAATAGTTTTTTTCAGAAATGGGTCAAATACTTGCCTAAATTAACATGGGTTAGATAGACAGGGTGTGATCCCCTTAACCAGTTTAACTTGTTTTTCAATTCCAGAGGTGGTAGTATCGATATCGCTAACTTGTGAGCGTGTGCAATGGTCAAACAATGATAGGGTAGTATCTTCTTGTGGGAATATATTTTCAAATAGGAATTACATTTTCTCCTTTCTGTCTGCTGTCTTCAGTTTCAGCACCAGATGGAGATTGGATGGATGGTTTGGGTCCATTTACTTTACATATGACAATAACGTCCTAGGATTTTGTGACAGATCTTTCGCCAGGGTCTGACTTTCTCACGCATGCCCCTTCTTATATATACAGGGTTGCTATTAACTTTTCTCTATCAGCATCCCGGCAATCTCTCTTACAGTGAGCGTGTAGTAGTCTCTGTTTTCGCAACATTCTACAAATGATACGATTAAGCCAAGACGGATATTTACCATCTTTTATTACCTTACTTGGAATGCACTTTTGCAGACAGTGATTTATAACGTCTTTCAATTTTAATCACAATCTGAACAAAATGTTCTTAGTTCGTATTTTAAATAAGCCGACAGTGGCTCTCTATCAGTTCATCCATACGCAAATATTCTCCTAGCTCTCTTGATGATCTTTTAACCTTTCGGTTCGCTGTTTCTGTAATGTCACCATGCTCGCTAATCCCTCTCCGCTGATGACACTCGGAAAGATAGGGTCTGTTCGTAACTAGGAACTCTAGACTCTTTCTATTACTTGCTCGACGAATCGGGCAGATAAGGTTTTTCGTATCACTTCGCAAGACTATTTGTCCTTACAGCTGACATACGCGTAGTTTTCCGAATCGATACCGTACAAGTTACTAGGAATGCAATGGGCATTCTGGAACACTAGCGTCCGAAGGAAAAACGCAGATTGCCTACAAGCAGGCGCAATGAAAGTACAATTATCAAAAATATTTGCTTCGCCCGCCTCGGTAGCTGCGCCGTCTGCGCGGCGGATTGCTAAGCGAAGGAGCCTGGGTTCGATTCCCGGCCGGGTCGGAAACTTTATCCGCTCGGGGACTGAGTGTTGTGTTATCCTTACTTTCGAATCGTCATAATTAACATCGCTATTGAGATAGCTTAGTGGGCACTCCCCGAAAGCCAGTAAATTGAAAAAGAAATCTGCTTCTGAATTGTGCACGCGTACACACACACACACACACACAACACACACACGCACATGTTCATAAAAGGTTCATTGTTAGTAACACAAACACACATTCACACGCACGCACCTCCGTTTTCACATATCAAATACCATTCTCATTACACATGTGCAGCCATTTGTTGGATGTACGAGAGGGAGACGGAGTGACAGAGACCTTGGGGGCTAGTGTGAAAAAGATAGCTCGTCACATTTCACCAGTGGAGGTGCCCGGCAACATACCCATTCAGCTGCTATGAGCTGACGCATGTCAACTGCGCTAACATTATGTCAAATTACATCTTTCTCTCTCTCTCTGTAATGGTTACTTGCATGAAGGAGAAAGACTACAATAGAGGAAATTGAGAGGAAAAAAACTCAAACATAAATATTCTAGATATAAAATTCATTATAATATTTTTATATTTTCATACAGTGAATCAAAATAGTTTACACTGAACAATGTTATTACATTTTTACACATAAATGAAAATTGGGTCATCTTTCCACATGTTTTAAATTCTCTTTCTCTATCTCTCTCTCTCTCTCTCTCTCTCTCTCTCTCTCTCTCTCTCACACACACACACACACACACACACACACACACACACACACACACACACGAACATTCTACATTTTTCAGCTGTTTACATTATTTACAATAAAATCAATCACCGTCATCATCATTCTTCAGATGGTAGTGACCTTATCTGGAAGTATGAAACGATAATCATCTTTTGGCGAAAGTGCTGATTTGCATTGCTTCATTGCCGAAACTGCGTGCAGTTTAAAACGGATTATGTGCTACACAGTCGATTTTTCAATATCATTTAACACGCACTCCCACAAATCATCGAGGCTAAGTCGTTTTGCTGATCAGCATTTCACACCTTTTACTTTACACCTTATACATTTCGCCTCAGTTTCGAGAGCGTACATTTTTGCTCTCAGTTCTATGAAATCTGTAGCAGTCTCTGTTGACAATTCATCTTTCATTAAACCCAGTTTCTTTTAATTGACAGGGTAAGCGTAAGTGTCAGATTACCGATGCATATTACTTTCACACTGAAGAGCCAAAGAAACTGGTACACCTGCCTAATGTCGTGTAGGGCCCCCGCGAGCACGCAGAAGTGCCGTAATACGACGTGGCATGGACTCTACTAATGTCTGTAGTAGTGCTAGAGGGAACTGACACCCTGAATCCTGCAGGGATGTCCATAAATCCGTATGAGTACGAGAGGGTGAAGATCTCTTCTGAACAGCACGTTGCAAGGCATCCCAGATATGCTCAATAATGTTCATATCTGGGGAATCTGGAGGCCAGCGGATGTGTTTAAACTCAGAACAATGCTCCTGGAGCTGCTCTGTAGCAATTCTGGACGTGTGGGGTACCGCTTTGTCCTGTTGGAATTGCCGAAGTCCGTCGGAATCCACAAAGGACATGAATGGATGCAGGTGACCAGGCAGGATGCCTACGTACGTGTCACCTGTCAGAGTCGTATCTAGACGTATCAGGGGTCCCATATAACTCCAACTGCACACGCCCCACATCATTACAGAGCCTCCTCCAGCTTGAACAGTCCGCTGCTGACATGCAGGGTCCATAGATTCATGAGGTTGTCTCCATACCCGTACACGTCCATCTGCTCGATACAATTTGAAACGAGACTCGTTCGACCGGGCAACATTTTTGCAGTCATCAATAGACCACCGACGATGTTGACGGGCCCAGGCGAGGTGTAAAGCTTTGTGTCATGCAGTCATCAACGGTACACGAGTGGGCCTTCGGCTCCGAAAGCCCCTATCGATGATGTTACGTTGAATGGTTCGCACATTGACACTTGTTGATGGCCCGGCATTGAAATCTGTAGCAATTTGAGGAAGGGTTGCACTTCTGTCACGTTGAATGATTCTCTTCAGTTGTCTTTGATCCCGTTCTTGCAGGATGTTTTTCCGGCCGCAGTGATGGAGATTTGATGTTTTACCGGATTCCTGATATTCACGTTACACTCGTGAAATGGTCGTATGGGAAAATCCCCTCTTCATCGTTACCTCGAAGATGCTGTGCCCATCGCTTGTGCACCGACTACAACACAACGTTCAAACTCACTTAACTCTTGATAAGCTGCCATTGTAGCAAATTTGCCTGACAGTTGTTGTTTATATAGCCGTTGCCGACCGCAGCACGGTATTCTGCCTGTGTACATATCTCTTATATTTGAATAAGCATGCCTACACCAGTTTCTTTGGCGCTTCAGTGTAATAACGTCATTAATATTTGCGGTGGTTACATGATATGTTGAGCACTCTATGTCTGTGTTTATTCAACACACACACTCACTCGGTTCGCTTCTTTGGGACATGATGATCCCGCGCCGCCCTCGCTATCTGTCCCCAGTTCTTCCTGTCTTGTGTCGCTTCCTCCCATTCAGTGATATCCAACAGTCTGCAGTCGCCTTGCCATCTGCATCTTGGTTTTCCAGGTGGTCTTTAGCCTTCCATCTTATTGTCATACATCTGACTGACTATTCTGCCATGGTCCTTTCTCACAACGTGACCTGCCCACTGGAAACGTCTGGCTTTGACGGTGTTCGGTACCGTTGGTTGGTCGGCTAGTTTAACTTGTTCTTCGTTGGATTTCCAAACCAATCTTTGTGTTTCTTGGTCAGATTACGGCCCAAAGATTTTTTTGTAAACTTCATTTTCGAAGACTGAGAGTTGGTTCTCTTCTTTTTGGCCATGCCCCTTGCTTCGGCTACGTATAGCAGTACTTACCTGATGATTGTGGTGTTGAGTTTCAGCTTAGTTTTTCTGGTCAGAAGTTTTTCGAGGGAAAAGTTAACTTTGTTTGCGTTCCGTAGTCTAGTTTGGTGTTCGATCTGTCTTCTATTGCAGTCATTTATATCTACACCGAGATATTTGAAGTTGGCAGTGTTCTTGAAAGTGTAGTTTTCTATGTGAAGGTTATCATGTTGTCCTGTAGCCATATTTTCCCTGCGTATGATCATGTATTCTGTTTTTTCTTCTAAATTTTTAAACGTATTTTCATGGCGGTTTCTTTTAGCTTCCTGAATAGAATTTTAATTTCACCACTCTTATTTCATATTACAACCATGTCACTTGCGTTGGCCAGTATATTCGCATTCCAATTCTGTGTTTTTCCTATTCTGTACCCATACTTTCCTGGCTGTGATGCTAGCTTCTACCGCCGTTTTGCATATATCGTTGAACAGCTTCTTCTTCTTCTTCTTTCGTTCTGCTTTTGGTAATATGTTTTTGGCTGACGCTTGAATGATTTGAATATCCGTCCAGAGTACATTTATGTCTTTAGTTTCGATTTCATTCACCTCCTATTTTGCTTGGTGTCAACTACTTTATATCTGTTGCTCACTTTCACTTGATACTGATAAGTTTTAGGATTATCCCTCAATAGCTGGGCAGTATACTGCACTGTGCATCCTGTGATTCGTTTTCAGTTTGACTTCCATGGGTGGAAGCACCAAGTTATAGACAGAGGCTATGTGGGCAACCCGGTAAATGCGAATATCGCTGATGGCACTCCTCTGTCTGTTTGAGATTAATATCCGATCGCTTTAGTTTGTTCTCTGTCCGTCTGCCGAATACAATGTCTCTTTGTGTATATCTTTATGTAGAAAGGTTGTACTTCTGACACTCACGTTTCTGATTCAGCGAATGAAACATTCTCAGTTCATTTTCATGAGCTTCGTCATGAAGTCTTTCATTGCCTTTTGTCGGCTGTAAATGTCTCTTTTCCTACCTTGACATTAAAGTCTCCTGGTGCGATTTTGATGTTGTGCTGAGGTAGGTTGTTATACACATTCTCCAGGTGTTCATAGACATCTTCTTTGTCGTTTGTAGGTGCATGAAAGTTGACAATAGATGTATTGAAACATCGACCTCTCATCCGTAGCCTAAAATCTGATGACTGCTTCATCCAGCTCCTTTGAAATGAGAAATGCTGCTCCAAATTCATGCTTTCCGGTTTCTACACCGCTGTTAAACATACTGTATTGTCCGGAGTTCTTTATGTACTCTTCAAGAAATTTCTTCAAAATGTAACAATATTAAAAATCTACAAGCACCATGTCGGAAACATCCAGAATAGCCATTTCTACAGCTATAGGTTTATTTAAAGCCTGTGTTAAGTCTACTTAACTCAACTGCAAACAAATTTTCGTTAAATACGGCACCGTGCTTGAAACTCGGCCTTGCAATTAGAGCAGCAGCTCCGTATCTACTCTCCCACGTCGTTAACAGCTTCACATCACTCATTTTCGCACATTTTGCATAGTTTTTCCAAAATCACTGCTATTTAAGGGTGTGAAGAATTGTTTTATCTTTGCAATCATGTATTTCTCAGCATTAATATTGATTTATAGTTTCATCTAGGGAGCGTAACGGAATTGCAGTATCCGATGAATTTTGCGTAGAATAAAATTATTCTTAGGCACTGATTTCAATCTCCATAGTCAATCACATTTCTCTTATCGTATAATGTGTATATAAGCTTCTTTGGAACTCCCGACTTGTTGCTAGGAAGGTGAAGGCCTCAGCAAATCCAATCGATTAGGCTCGTGTTTGACAGTTTGCGTGCGTACAACCTAAAATGAAAGACTCTAAGATATTTTTGCTCAACGGTCTCCCCCCCCCCCCCCTCTATTACTGAGAAAACCATCCCTTAAGTTCACGACGCGCAATCAACTCAAAATTGATGGGCTCGACAGGTAACTGAAAAGTGATCATCTTGTATCCATAATACATGAGGTCCGCAAACTTATACTTCCCTAGATATCGAGGAAAGGAACTTCTTCGACTGTTGATTATGCACCCATAAAGAAACGCTGTTCAGCGGAAGTACCACCGGCTTAGTGACAAGGCACAGGCTCAGAAGCAGAGAACCTGCATTCGATTCCCAGATGCATTACTGAAATTGATAGGAATAGGCGGATTAATAATGTAAGCAAATCAATAAGGAATACTAACAAAGTAGACATATTTCTCAAACGATTGGATTAATAAAGAATTAAAATTTTAAGCCTCGTTGTATGGAAACAGTTCCGAGTAAGACTGCTGAAAAGACGAGCGTTAGAAGCAAGTTATCGCATAGTGGAGAAAAATGAACCCTTGCCGCAGTTGGTAGTATAGATAAAATAAGGCATTCGTACACGGTGCAGTATTATATCACATCATCTGTAAAACTGTTCCCTAAAGTTTTCCTGTGCGTATAAAAAAACTAATGATTAATTTGGACCTCAGGTTATAGAAGAAGTCAATCGTTTAACCGACTCATTAAGAAATGTTTATGCCACTTGTTTCATAGCCGGGAAATGGACAAATTCAATTTACAACATATATTTTGAGAACATCTGAAAGCCACTCGTTGTTCATAACAAGTGTTGTCTGATATTAGATTCTTTGGGTGGACGGACTAATACCGTCACGTATGACAGCACGTTTATAGATGACGAGGTTCAACCGACTTGCACGGTAGAAGTGATACCGCCGAACTGCACGCCTGTGTGCCAGCCATGTGGTGTTTTTTTTTTTTTTTCCTACATCCAAGTAACATACTTTATTTCGAGGCTTCAAAATTGCAGTCTGCGTCTGGAAATCCAGTGCAAATTGTACAACCGCACAGATGAAAACATGATTCATAACATAATTCGTTATGAGCTTTCAGCGCCACTTTTTCAGGCAGTGTAGGCGTTTGCGGACCGCATATATGATGATGAAAAATGCTCAGTTTTCAATTAGGCCTCCATCGATTCCATCAATTTTGAGTCGACTGCACGTCGTGAACTTTAGCGGTGGTTTTCTCAGAAACAGGGGAGAGGGGGTGTTGAGCCAAATTATGTTAGAGTCTTTCTTTTTAGGTTGTACACAAGAGACCTGCGAAATATGAACTGAGTCTGCTGGCCGCGTCAGAGGCCTTCCCGTGTAGGTGGTGGTACAATTTTCTGTGGACATAACGGTACATTAAAGAGAAGTACATATAAATTTTGTGGATACTTAGGATCCACTTCTAAAACGTACCCGTTGTCTCAATCACCAGGAATGCTCATTGCGTCAAAACCGTCCACAGACATCCACACAGAACCAGAAAATGGCAGCAATCGCAACGTGACCACCTGTACAGACTGTAAACATCAAGGGGTGTTGTATAAGACTCATATTGATTTTCACCAAAACCAGCCATTAACTGCTGTTTGCAACTGTATATCTGTGTGACTTGCGAAGAATACCACCTCTGACACCTAGCTCGACGAACTGTAATTATGTCCGTAATAAGTTGTGATTTTGCATTAATATTTACGGATTATTCCGTCCGTTCTTGGAGGAACATAGACATATTAAAAACTTGAGTACATAGTATTAATGTTCCACAGTAATATTCATTTAATCGTTCGTTTTAAACCGACTTTCGAATGGTCAACATGATCCCTGTCCACACCATTAAGGATCCTCTTCGATATCAGTCTCTTTCCACAACGTTTGGATTCCGAAATCGTATCCCACGCCCGATTCTGTGGTATTATTAATCTATCTGCGATCCCTATCAGATAGGACTGATAAAGGAGATAGAGATCATACAACGCAGAGCGGCGCGTTTCGTCACGGGATCATTTAGCTGGCGAGAGAGCGTTACGGAGATGCTAAACAAACTCCACTGGCAGACGTTACAAGAGAGGCGTTGTGCATCACGGAGAGATTTACTATTGACATTTCGGGACAGCACTTTTCAGGAGGACTCGGGCTACATATTACTTCCCCCCCCCACATACATCTCGTGTATTGACCACGGAGAGAAAATTCGAGAAATTAGAGACAATACAGAGTCTTACCGACAATCATTCCTCCCACGCAGTATTCGCGATTGGAACAGGGTTGGAGGGATCTGATAGCGGTACCGGAAGTACCCTCCGCCACACACCATTAGGTGTGATGTAGCCGTAGATGAATGCGTCGAGAA
This sequence comes from Schistocerca nitens, assembly GCF_023898315.1. Classification (NCBI taxonomy): domain Eukaryota; kingdom Metazoa; phylum Arthropoda; class Insecta; order Orthoptera; family Acrididae; genus Schistocerca; species Schistocerca nitens. The sequence goes on along the minus strand of NC_064616.1, from coordinate 833,974,580 downwards.
TCACTCTCCAGACCATATTGGAACTCATCTGTGAAAAGAACATTGACCCAGTGTTCGACTGCCCAGGTGGCAGTTTGATAACTCCACTCTAGGCGTCCTCTTCTGTGTAGAAACATCAGAGGTACACATACAGAAGGTCTCCGACAGTAAAGGCTACTCTGCCGAAGTCTTCTGTACAACGTTTGTCTCGATACAACACGTCCAGTCGATGCTGCGAGATCAGATGCCATTTGCGTGCAGTATTAAGGGGGTAAGTCGTGCCCTTACGGCCAAATAACGGTCCACTGTTTTTGATATCACACGTAGTCGGCCATGCTCTGGTCTTTGGACAGTGTTTCTGTCTCTATAAACTGTCGCCACATCCATTCGAATACTGAATATCTTTGAAACTGGCTTCATTTTTAAGCTATTGAAGTGACTGAGTGCCTCATTTTAATGCCCATTAAAGTACTAGGCTGTCATAGGCTGCTTCATTTTAATACCAGCTAAAATACTATGCTGAGGCTGACTCTATGGTTGATGGGGAAGGGGAGGGGAGGGGGTGTGGATTGTTGTGTCATGAAGATGACATCATTCATAAGGATGGGTGTAGCTTACCGGTCATTCGGATCGTGACGTCATTGCCCCTCCATGTAGGGAACTGGTGTGCCTCTTCTCAGGTGCTAGGCACATGGGAAGTCAACAGAAACACCATATTTTTAACCTAAGTCCACCGACCTCTGATACTCTTGTCTATATTAGTTCGCAATCGGATTTTGGACAGCATGCAGTTACTTGCCGCTATAAACACTCCTGGAGAGTCTAATCTATCTTTCCGTTATATTTTCCACGTATTTTCGAAAATCTCCCAGGTCTCTCGGCGTTTCGTCTAATCAATAGGAACAGGTGTGCCATCCTTCGGATTATATCTTGTTAAAAAGTTGCAAGAATATTGCTTTTGATTCGCGAATCAACTGCAGTATTATATTTTCATGAAGGCTGAGTTCTCCAGAAGCCGTGTTCTTCGCGACATATACGGCGGGTACCACATACGCCATGGAAAAGCGGCTGTTATATTTTCTGTGCCAGCGGAGAAGAAGACCAGTCTTTTCTTCTCCATAACGTCGAGATATTGTCTGGATGTCGCTCTTGTCTCACATTAGATGTTATGAAAATATTCTATCATTTTCTGTGCAATAAGGCGTGGCGCTGTGGAAGGAACGCCGTTTCGCTGTATGGCGAGTACTGTAGTCGCACCCTTTCGGGAATTCTCCTGATAGACTCGCACACTGTTGTGGTCCCATTGGAATCATTTACCCACTCAGAAACTCCCTTCATGGCCTGGGCCTTTGCCTTAGCTGTAGGAATGGCTTCTAGATTCTCTCCTGATGGTTTCGATTTGAACCTCTACACAGCCACCTACTAGCGTCTGTCTGCGGACTTCCCTTCAGAGGACAGGCTGCCTGATTTGCTATCCTGAGGCCTGTGAAATGGACGGATCAGCACTACTGTCGACCATGCTTATAATGTGGTCCATCCAGTCTTGAACGCTGTCTTACTGTTCGAATATCATCGGCTGGCTGTTCAGTGTTCAGTTCACTCTACTGAGTACGCATTTAGCCGGTTCCTTTCGGAGACTGCCCTGATTGGGGCGTAGGTAGGTTTTAAATCTCGCATATCCACTACAGTTTCGCAAAAGCTTTATTACACCAAGCCTCCATTATGGTAGCAGCAGATACGGCTCTGCACGATCTTCGTGCCTGAATATATTAGATACAGCTCATCATAAGGGCATTAGGTTGGCTACTGTTGTCAGCAGAACCGGCGCCATATTCAGTCTATTTGCTGAGGCTCGGGAGCCGCCATTAAAAATCAGGTGGCAGCTCCGAGAGATGAGACTTGGGCACAAATTTCATTCCGTCGTGCTGTGGCTTTCATACAACTCACTTACCCTTCCACCTATGCATTATTTGAAAGCACGACAAACAAAAGCCACAAGGTCATTTAGGATTCGAGTGAAGCAACATCTTATGGATCTAAACATTGTAAATGTACACAAAAATCACGTTTCTCTGATGAATAATCCTAGAGCACATTCTAATCTCTAACATTACGACTTTCCTGGAAGGAAATATTTTCTTTTAAGTAATCGACATGGGTTTAGGGAAAAGATTACCTCGCGTGATACACAGCCCGCTTTTTTCACAGGTATTATCTTGCAGATAATCATTGCAGGGGAATCCGTAGATCTTATCTTCAAAGACTTCTTAAACGTTTTTGATGTATTGTAGAAAAATAACAAAGGTACGCACACTCAGTGTATCTTCTCAAATTTGCGATTGGCTTGAGCAAATTATGAGTGATAAAACTCAGTACGTTATACTGGACGGCGAATAAAGCGAAAATAACGTCGTATGAATCGCGAGGCCGGCCGGGGTGGCCGAGCGGTTCTAGGCGCTACAGTCTGGAACCGCGCGACCGCTATGGTCGCAGGTTCGAATCCTGCCTCGGGCATGGTTGTGTGTGATGTCCTTAGGTTAGTTAGGTTTAAGTAGTTCTGAATTCTAGGGGACTGATGACCTCAGAAGTTAAGTCCCATAATGCTCAGAGCCATTTGAACCATTTTTTGAATCGCGAGGAAGCGCAGCAGGATTAAACGAGTTACCAGATAGAGTCAGCAGCACTGACGGTTCAGGGGAATATCGTTGCTGGATGAACAAATGAGGACGACTTAGAAAGTATTTCTACCTGGTGTACCGCATGCCAGCTCTCTCTAAATGCAGATAACTATAGTGCTCATAAGAAAGATATTGACACCGATTTTATACAGTTACAAGGTAACTGGGAAACTATTGAAGCCTGCCACGTCATTTCAATGTGTAAGGGCAGTATTACTAAGCGATATGAAATGGAATGAGCACCAGATATCAGCCGTTAGCGAGGGAGAACGGAAGATTTGGATTTTCTAAAGAGATTCTGGTTAAGTGAGGCGCATCTGTTAACTAATGCGAGCTGTTGTGGAGTTCTTATCAGACGGAGCTGACACCTTATCAAGTAGCCCAGACGGGAGACATCGAGTGAATACATAAGCGCCTGGCTAGGATCTAACAGGTCGGTATAGCCCCTTCAGTAGTGAAACGGAGGAGCTCGGAGAACTTAAGTGGAAATCTTTGGAAGGAATGAGAATCCGTTGTGGCGAGAGCCTGCTGTGTAAATTTAGAAGAGCGATATTCCAGGAGGACGCTGCGAAAAATATGATACATCTCGCTTAGGGACATGAGAATACGTAAGAGTGATTATAGCCCTTGGGCATGCATGCAGACAGTCATTCTTCCTCGCTCCAAACACTAATGGAATAGGACAGACTGATTAGTACTGATACGAAGTGCGCTCCACGACGTACTGTGCAGAGCTATGCACAGTATCTATGTGTACTTACGTATTTAATTTAAATTAAAGTGCATTAATTCGAAATTTACATGCTGCATCAGTCAAAAGTTTAAGTCTACCGTTAACTACTTTAGTTTTGGAGTGTTCAGCGACTATTCAAGATATTTTATTGACGGTATATGCTATAAATTAAATAGATCAGATTTTAAATAAGCTTCAATCACTGGTATGAAAGCTACTGATCGTCATCACAATATATATAAATGACCTAGTAGATACTGTCGGAAGTTCCATGCGGCTTTTCGCGGATGATGCTGTAGTATACAGAGAAGTTGCAGCATTAGAAAATTGCAGCGAAATGCAGGAAGATCTGCAGCGGTGCAGGGAGTGGCAACTGACCCTTAACATAGACAAATGTAATGTATTGCGAATACATAGGAAGAAGGATCCTTTATTGTATGATTATATGATAGCGGAACAAACACTGTTAGCAGTTACTTCTGTAAAATATCTGGGAGTATGCGTGCGGAACGATTTGAAGTGGAATGATCATATAAAATTAATTGTTGGTAAGGCGGGTACCAGGTTCAAATGGTTCAAATGGCTCTGAGCACTATGGGACTCAACATCTTAGGTCATAAGTCCCCTAGAACTTAGAACTACTTAAACCTAACTAACCTAAGGTCATCACACACACCCATGCCCGAGGCAGGATTCGAACCTGCGACCGTAGCAGTCCCGCGGTTCCGGACTGCAGCGCCAGAACCGCTAGACCACCGCGGTCGGCGCGGGTACCAGGTTGAGATTCATTGGGGAGTCCTTAGAAAATGTAGTCCATCAACAAAGGAGGTGGCTTACAAAACACTCGTTCGACCTATACTTGAGTATTGCTCATCGGTGTGGGATCCGTACAAGGTCGGGTTGACGGAGGAGATAGAGAATATCCAAAGAAGAGCGGCGTGTTTCGTCACGGGGTTATTTGGTAAGCGTGATAGCGTTACGGAGATGTTTAGCAAACTCAAGTGGCAGACTCTGCAAGAGAGACGCTCTGCATCGCGGTGTAGCTTGCTGTCCAGGTTGCGAGAGGGTGCGTTTCTGGATGAGGTATCGAATATATAGCTCCCCCCTACTTATACCTCCCGAGGAGATCACGAATGTAAAATTAGAGAGATTCGAGCGTGCACGGAGGCTTTCCGGCAGTCGTTCTTCCCGCGAACCCTTAGCGAATGGGATAGGAAAGGGAGGTAATGACAGTGGCACGTAAGGTGCCCTCCGCCACACACCGTTGGGTGGCTTGCGGAGTATAAATGTAGATGTAGATGTAGATCAGATGATAAACTACGATGTACGAATCAGGTTATGGCATACATGAATCTACTCCAACCTTTGTGAAAACAGCAGCACCGATAATAATACATGTGACTGATATGAGCCTTATACGACAGGTCAGATAACAGTAAAATGCAGTCAGAGGCTCTGAATGCTGTGACATTGAATCAAAGGGGGCTCAGGCATGTTCTCCTTCTGTATCTTTTCCGTACTGTAAACTGCGTGGTGGAAGATAATTTTTATTCTGTCGTATATAAAGGAGTCACCGTATTCTGTTCAAGGACGGCGATTATGAAGAATGGTTTCTCGTGCGCGTCTGTGCGAGCTGTTACTAGTGTAATGATATCTTCCATTTCTTGAGGGTATTTTTGTTCTGTCGTTGCAACTACCCTCAAGAACTGTAAAGCAACTTCGGAGACTATGGCCGCACAATTCAAGAATTTGATATCTTACAGATTTATACTAGATCGATACGAAGGGAACAACAAAACATCCGTAGTTTCCAACCTGAAAAACGGTTTTCGAATAAGCAGATATACATGAGGCCATTCACGTAGATCTTTTCCTCCTCTGACTAATCCCTATGAAAAGATATCTCAGACACCGCAACCTGTCACAAAATCTGTTGAGTTGCTTAAGTTACGTAAGGAAGAAATATGTTTCCAGGTATAAACCTCGTCTTCAGGCTGCAGTGGCAATCCAAAAACATTTAACAAAATTACACATCCTGTGTAGTCCTGGCATGTACTGTGGAGGAAGACCAGGATAACCTAATATGAAGGGATATTCATTTCGTTTGCTGGTCTGCCGTTCACATAACGAATTTTAAACAGTCATTCACCTTCTTGGTACGAGGAAGCTGTCCTCTTGCTGTGTGTTCAGTTGCCTCCATTGGTATTGATCATTGGATCTTGTTAAACATTGTTCATAAAGTTGCAAGCGACATTTAAAACACGACATCACGATCATACTTTTTCATATGTTTGAAACAGTCACGGTCAATTAATAGTCATTAACAGTCAATATGGGTTCAAACTAGGTACTATCCCCACATAGAATTTATGTTCATGTCCATACATCGTCTTCGAGTGTTGCTGCAAGATCGTAATACACAAGTTGCCGCCCAAAAATATCCCAGGCGTGTTCGATGGACGTTATCCAATCTGAGCGTGCGAGCCACTTAAGCAGTAATAACTTACCCGTCAATCTTCGATGGAGGATTTCGATTACTCGTCACATGTGAGTGAACATTGTCCTAGTGACCCTTGTCACGATCCTCCACCGACTCCGTTACCCAGTGGTGCTGTTCCCACACGCCGTGTAGGAGAACCTCTGGTAGTAATGTTGGGAAATCATTGGTGGAAATTTCAGTGACAATGAAAGTTTGAGGTAGCCATGAAGGTGTACTCAGATATCTTAATGCCCTAATATTTAGCGCTACTGCTTGAGATAAACAGGAAATTTTGGTTCGAGTTGCGGTCTGGCACAAACTTTTGACTGTCCTTAGATATTTACTTTGTGGTATTAAAGTGACCCGAAGGGGGGAGATACCTCACGTCGCCATAAAATGACAGACGTAGCGTTTGCTGTTTAGATTGCCCTCAATACGTAGTACAGGAATCGAGATAGTATTTAGTATCCAATGGTGCCCCAAACTATCATACTTGACATTCGTCCACGTGGATAATACGACGATTATTCCGTAACATGGTTTCACTGCGTGGTCCTGTAGCTGTTCCTCGATGCGCACGGACCTCTTTTATCCACTGGTGACACAAGGGCACCACTATCACAGCAGCATGTCCTGCACGAGGCGAAATGTCTCGATGCGATAAAGTCGTTTCCCGGTCCCGATTATTCTGTCCTTCCTATCTCCTGTTTGCTGCGAGTGTCCTTTAATGTCGACTCTGCATAGTGGCACGTTGTTTCGCGGGTTCACTTCACTAAACGGTATTCGACATAACACTCAACTTAACCAGTAGACAAAAAAAGAGCGATGATAGCCGCACGTGTCACACAACAGTCGTACCCACGTACCCACTCACTGCTGCTACACTGGTCCATAGAGTCTCCAGGTTTTCACTCATTCGTACCGTCAGTCTTGTGCTGCAGTTTTCAGTAGTGTTAGCGTAATTTAATGTTATGTGTCTACCCATCAACGAAGTGCTGTCATAATAGCTTCTGTTCACCCTGAACATTATGAACAACAGTAACCATATCACGTTTGCCTGGTATACTTAATAAATTACTTTTCGTACTTTTCCATGGAGGATAGTCGACGTTTTTTGTGATCCGTAATACATTCTAAGAAAAAAAGATCACTATGAAGGAATTATTGGAATGGAGCGGAAATCGGCAGATGTGATGTACATTTACAGACAAACAAGTGGGTAAAATTTAAATAACTTCGCAATTTGAACAAGAGTATAACACATTGGTCCACCTCTGGCCCTTATGGAAGTACACTACTGGCCATTAAAATTGCTACACCACGAAGATGACGTGCTACAGACGCGAAATTTAACCGCCAGGAAGAAGATGCTGTGATATGCAAATGATTAGCTTTTCAGAACATTCACACAAGGTTGGTGCCGGTGGCGACACCTACAACGTGCTGACATCAGGAAAGTTTCCATCCGATTTCTCATACACAAACAGCAGTTGACCGGCGTTGCCTGGTGAAACTTTGTCGTGATGCCTCGTGTAAGGAGGAGAAATGCGTACCATCACGTTTCCGACTTTGATAAAGGTCGGATTGTAGCCTATCGCGATTGCGGTTTATCGTATCGCGACATTTCTGTTCGCGTTGGTCGAGATCCAATGACTGTAAGCAGAATATGGAATCGATGGGTTCAGGAGGGTAATACGGTACTCCGTGCTGGATCCCAATGGCCTCGTATCACTAGCAGTCGAGATGACAGGCATCTTATCCGCATGGCTGTCACGGATCGTGCAGCCACGTCCCGATCCCTGAGTCAACAGATGGGGACGTTTGCAGGACAACAACCACCTGCACGAACAGTTCGACGACGTATGCAGCAACATGGACTATCAGCTCGGAGACCATGGCTGCGGCTACCCTTGACGCTGCATCCAAGACAGGAGCGCCTGCGATGGTGTACACAACGACGAACCTGGGTGCACGAATGGCAAAACGTCATTTTTCGGATGAATCCAGGTTCTGTTTACAGCATCATGATGGTCGCATCCGTGTTTGGCGACATCGCGGTGGACGCACATTGGAAGCGTGTATTCGTCATCGCCATACTGGCGTATCAGCCGGCGTGATGGTATGGGATGCCATTGGTTACTCGTCTCGGTCACCTCTTGTTCGCATTGACGGCACTCTGAACAGTGGACGTTACATTTCAGATGTGTTACGACCCGTGGCCCTACCCTTCATTCGATCCCTGCGAAACCCTACATTTCCGCAGGATAATGCACGACCGCATGTTGCAGGTCCTGTACGGGCCTTTCTGGATACAGAAAATGTTCGACTGCTGCCCTGGCCACCACATTCTACAGATCTCTCACCAACTGAAAATTTCTGGTCAATGGTGGCCGATCACCTGGCTCGTTACAATACGCCAGTCACTACTTTTGATGAACTGCGGTATCGTGTTGAAGCTGCATGGGCAGCTGTACCTGTACACGCAATCCAAGCTCTGTTCGACTCAATGCCCAGGCGTATCAAGGCCGTTATTACGGCCAGAGGTGGTTGTTCTGGGTACTAATTTCTCAGGATCTATGCACCCAAAATGCGTGAAAATGTAATCACATGTCAGTTCTAGTATAATATATTTGTCCAATGAATACCCGTTTATCATCTGCATTTCTTCTTGGTGTAGCAATTTTAATGGCCAGTAGTGTAGTTATCAGGCTTGGCATTGATTGGTGAAGTTGCTGGATGTCCTCCAGAGGGATATAGAGCCAAATTATGTCCAATTGGCGTCTTATATCGTAAAATTCTGAGCTGGCTAGAGGGCCCTACCCATAATGCCACAAACGCTCACAACTGGGGAGAGATCCAGCGACCTTACATTGTCAAGGTAGGGTTGGGTAAGCACGAAGACGAGCAGTAGAAACCCTCATCATGTGCGGGTGGACATTGCCTTGCTGAAATGTAAGTCCAGGATTGCTTACCATTAAGGACAACAAAACTTTCGTCCTTAAGATTTGCACGCCAGGGTATATTGTTCTAATGTAATGGATTAATGCAGCGCGAAGTAAGTGAAAACTCTAAGCGGCGTATCAAAACCAAGCAAAGTTTTTACAAGTGGCATTACAAAGACTGAGTTCTTTGGCTGTTACGCCACATATGTCCACATTGCACGTCGCATTTTGTTAGCAACAGGACTGCGCTATTCAAAGAGGTCAGGTGGAAATTTGATTTATGCATAAAGGAGATAGTTTATAAAATCGTATGTTGACCGTTTCTCAAATATTAGTCGCCAGTCTGAGACCCTTAGAAGTTATATAGAGATAGAGAAGACCCTAATAAGAGTAGTACGTTTCGTTACGAATTCTTTTAGTGAGAGTGAAAGCGTCACGTAGATGCTCATCAAACTAAAGCGACATATAACACGAGGCAGGTGTTGTGTATCACGGACAGGTTTACTGTTAAAATTGCGAGTGTGCATTCCAGGAACGGAAGAATAGGTAGACTGGTAGAAGCCAATCTCGGGAAGATGAGTTTGAATTCCGGAGAAACTATTTGAAACAGTTAACGCATAACAGGGAATCAGCGATCATATAGCGGTTACTGCATCGATGATTTCAGCCGTAAATAGAAATATTAAAAAAAGTAGGAAGATTTTACTGTTTAGCAAAAGTAACGAAAAGCAGATTTCAGAGTACTTGACGGCTCAACACAAAAGTTTTTTCTCAAGTACAGATAGTGTTGAGGATCAGTGGAAAAAGTTCAAAATCATCCTACAATTTGCATTAGATGAGTATGTGCCGAGCAAGATCGTAAGAGATGGAAAAGAGTCACCGTGGTACAACAACCGATTAGAAAACTGCTGCGGAAGCAAAGGGAACTTCACAGCAAACATAAATATAGCCAAAGCCTTGCAGACAAACAAAAATTACGCGAAGCGAAATGTAGTGTGAGGAGGGCTATGCGAAAGGCGTTCAATAAATTCGAAAGTAAAGTTCTATGTACTGACTTGGCAGAAAATCCTAAGAAATTTTAATCTTATGTCAAAGTGGTAGGTGGATCAAAACAAAATGTCCAGACACTCTGTAACCAAAATGGTACTGAAACAGAGGATGACAGACTAAAGACCGAAATACTAAATGTCTTTTTCCAAAGCTGTTTCACAGAGGAAGACTGCACTGTAGTTCTTTCTCTAGATTGTCGCACAGATGACAAAATGGTAGATATCGAAATAGACGTCAGAGGGACAGAGAAATAATTAAAATCGCTCAATAGAGGAAAGGCCGCTGGACCTGATGGGATACCAGTTCGATTTTACATAGAGTACGCGAAGGAACTTGCACCCCTTCTTGCAGCCGTGTACCGTAGGTCTCTAGAAAAGCGTAGCGTTCCAATGGATTGGAAAAGGGAACAGGTCATCCCTGTTTTCAAGAAGGGACGTCGAACAGATGTGCAGAACTATAGACCCATATCTCTAACGTCGATCAGTTGTAGAATTTTGGAACACGTATTATGTTCAAGTATATTGACTTTTCTGGAGACTAGAAATCTACTCTGTAGGAATCAGCATGGGTTTCGAAAAAGACGATAGTGTGAAACCCAGCTCGCGCTATTCGTCCACGAGCCTCAGAGGGCCATAGACACGGGTTCCCAGGTAGATGCCGTGTTTCTTGACTTCCGCAAGGCGTTCGATACAGTTCCCCACAGTCGTTTAATGAACAAAGTAAGAGCATCATTTAGAGGATCATTTAGTAATCGCGAAAGCGTTACGAAGATGATAGATAAACTCCAGTGGATGACTCTGCAGGAGAGACGCTCAGTAGCTCGGTACGGGCTTTTGTTGAAGTTTCGAGAACATACCTTCACCGAGGAGTCAAGCAGTGTACTGATCCCTCCTACGTATATCTCGCGAAGAGACCATGAGGATAAAATCAGAGGGATTAGAGCCCACACAGAGGCATACCGACAATCGTTCTTTCCACCAGCAATACGAAGGGAGAACCGATAGAGGTACTCGAGGTACCCTCCGCCACACACCGTCAGGTGGCTAGCGGAGTATGGATGTAGATGTAGAAACGTGGGAACAGACGAGACAATACTGACACCACGACTCATCTTCCAAGATGGTTTGAGAAAAGGCAGACGTACATTTGTAGAAATTGTAGGTTTAGAGAAAGCTTTTGAAACTGTTGACTGGGATCCTTTTCACAAATCTAAATGCAGTAGGATAAAATACAGGGAACGAAAGTTTATCTACAACTTTTGCAGAAACCACACGGCAGCTATAAGAATGGAGGAACATGAAAGAGGAGCAGTAGTTGAAACTGGAGGGAAACACTGTTGTATCCTATCTCGGATGTTGTTCAGTCCGTACAATGAGCAAACTGTGAAGAAAACCGAAGACAAATTGGAAAAAGGAAATAAAGAGAATGGCTGGGAGACCCCAAAGGGCAGGTCCAGCAGCCTAGTTGGGAAGGTGTTTCCTATCCTTTGCACCCGCAGACACCTTACCTTCACGAAGTATCAGAGTTGTGTGGGTAAGTATATTTATTAATATTTATTGAGCGTAGGTAACTGTAATAGGTGTGTGTGTGTGTGTGTGAAGTGTAATGTGTTCATGTTGGAAGTGATGAGAGAAGGAATGGAATGAAACCCCGTGCTGACACATAGCCTATTCCTGTCGAAGAGCACCAAGGGGACCCCTGAGCTTAACGTCCCATCGGATGGACGGATTACCGTCAACTGTGGTGTCGCATGCCCCCGCTTAAGGAAACACTGCGGAGAGATTAGGAATTTAATCCAAGACGTTGGTGATCAGGGCCTTTACTCCACATTCGAAAAGGGTTTAAGGTTCAGGGAGAAGAAATAAACACTTTGAGTAATATATTAGTATTGCTTTTTAATAATTTAATTATTTATTATAACAGCTGCTGCAAAGATGGCCACACAAACGAACATATCAACCACGTTGAGGTTTGCCGAAGACATTAAAATTTTGTCAGAGAAGACAAAGCATTTCGAAGGTCGGTTGAACAGAAGGAGGTTTGCCGAAGACATTAAAATTTTGCCAGAGAAGGCAAAGCATTTCGAAGGTCAGTTAAACAGAAGGAGGTTATAGAATGAATACCATCAAAAGTAAAATATAGGTAATGAAATTTAGTCTGATTAAATCACTTGATGTTGAGGGAATTAGGTTAAGATATGAGACATTAAGAGTAGCCAATGAGTTCTGCAGTCTGAGATGCAAAATAACTGACAATGGTTGAAACAGAGAGAATGTATAATGCAGACAGGGAGTAGCAAAAAAAAAAGTGTTTCTGAACAGGAAAAAACGGTTGCGTCGGATGTAAATTTAGGTGTTAGAAAGTCTTTTTGAAGGTGTTTCTCTGTGAAATGCGAACGATAAGCAGTTCAGACAAGAAGAGAATAGTGACTTTTGAAATGTGGTGCTATAGAAGGATGCTGAAGATCAGACGGGTTAGATCGAATGACTAATGAAGAAATATTGATTCGAAATTGGGAAAGAGAAATTTATGGCATAACTTGACTAAACGAATGAAACGATCAAAAGGGGCACGTCTTGGGACATGATGGAATCGTCATTTAGTAATGGAGGGAGGTGTGGGAGGGGTCTGGGGATGTAAAAACTTTAGAGGGATACCTATACTTCACAGCAGTAAGCAAGTTCAAGTGGGTGTAGGTCGCCGTAATTAGGAAGTGATGAAAAAGCATGTACAGAATAAACTAGCGTGGACAGCTGTATCAAGCCAGTTTTCAGACTGAAGACCACAACAATAAAGACTTTCTTGTAATATGGGTTCACAGCTTCTACAAATTTTTTAAATGATGTCATCTTGCTTTTAGCTGTTAGTGTTTTATTTTTAGATTGCAGTTACAGCGTTAAGCCATTTTCAAGCATCTACGAAACATAATACAACGTAATTACAACAATCTAAAGTGGGATTAACAGTATGTGCAACTAGTTTTGTTGTTTGTTGACATTCATATACTGACAAGATTTTGACAGATAGGTTTACGTTAGGCAGATATAATAACGTAATACGCGCATAAAGGAACAACTAGTCACCGACAATAGCCAGTATTCAGTTTCATGTACTGCGATGTATTGTGTATATCACGACAGGCTGAAATTTCATTTAGCACACATCTGCAAAACTGCAATTATAACACCAGCACCATCGAGGAATCCTTAAAAGTACTACATAGGGTAGGGAAAGGCAGATTAATGGGCGCTCTAGAAGAAATTGAAATTTATAGAGCGCCATCAAGGAAAGACCACAACACATACGCAATGAACAACCAGACCATAGAAACAAATATTTTCCGATTGTTTTAGACATTTACCCTTATATATTGTAAGTGCACGCTTTTAATGTCAACATGTGATAGACACCACCCATTGCAGTACATGAAATGGAATACTCTCTGATGTACGTATTACGTTATCTCTGCCTAACGTAAACTTATCCCTCAAAATATTGTAAGTATATCAATGTAAACAACCAACAAAAATGGTTGCACATACTGTTAATCCCACTTTACATTATTGTCATTACTTTGTATTACCTTTTGTAGATGCTTGAAAATGGCTAAAAGCAAAATGATATTAACAAAGCATAAAATAAAATAATGACGTTCCAGGACGAATCAGGCAACAAATTACATGAAAATGTTTCAAATGGCTCTGAGCACTATGGGACTTAACATCTGAGGTCATCAGTCCCCTAGAACTTAGAACTACTTAAACTTAACTAACGTAAGAACATCACACACATCCATGCCCGAGGCAGGATTCGAACCTGCGACCGTAGCAGTCGCGCGGTTCCGGACTGAGCGCCTAGAACCGCGATACCACCGCGGCCGGCAAACAAGTTTCCTATAAGTAGAACTTTACAGAAATATATGCTTACACAACATATAGGCCTTCCGTATTTGGTTTAACTAGTCTTATTGCTAAAGAAAGAGTAAAAGATACGTTGAAAAGAAAAGCAAGTATTACCTACCCTCGCCTCTAACTTGACGACCTTCCACTTTACGGTACTCGAGACATGTAAAACCAAACCGAAAGGAGGTATATAGGAGCATCCTAACGGAACTGCAGCCATGTGGAATTTAGTTTTGTGAAGAATACGAGCGATGTGGCGTGTTTTAGCGGTGCTTATTGAATGTTGTTTGGCATGTATGCGCGCTTGCCCTAACAGTTTGAAGTAACGAAAGCTTAAATTTTAGTATGAAATATGTAATTTGTATTTTATTTCTGATTAGTAATACTACATAGTTTTTACGATTAATAAATTGTATACATGTACCTAGTAAGTGAGTAAACATTACTGAAAATATATCCAAGCTGTTGTTGTGGTCCTCAGTCCAGAGACTAGTTTGATGCAGCTCTCCATGCTACTCTATCCTGTGCAAGCTTCTCCATCTCCCAGTACCTACTGCAACCTACATTTTTCTGAATCTGTTTAGTGTACTCATCCCTTGGTCTCCCTCTACGATTTTTACCCTCCACGCTGCCCTCCAATACTAATTGGTGATCCCTTGATGCCTCAGAACATGTCCTACCAACTGGTTCCTTCTTCTAATCAAGTTGTGCGACAAAGTCCTCTTCCCCCAATTCTATTTAATACCTCCCCATTAGTTATGTGAGCTACCCATCTAATCTTCAGCATTCTTCTGTAGCACCACATTTCGAAAGCTTCTATTCTCTTCTTGTCTAAACTATTCACTTCCATACATGGCTATACTCCATACAAATACTTTCAGAAACTACTTCCTGACATTTAAATCTAAACTCGATGTTAACAAATTTCTCTTCTTCAGAAACGCTTTCCTTGCCATTGCCAGTGCACATTTTATAACCTCTCTACTTCGACCATCATCAGTTATTTTGCTCCCCAAATTGCAAAACTCCTTTACTACTTTAAGTGTCTGATTTCCTAATCTAATTCCCTCAGCATCACCCTATTTAATTCGACTACATTACATTATCCTCGTTTTGCTTTTGTTGATGTTCATCTTATATCCTCCTTTCAAGACATTGTCCGTTCCGTTCAACTGTTCTTCCAGTTCCTTTGCTGTCTTTGACAGAATTACAATGTCATCGGAGAGCCTCAAAGTTTATATTTCTTCTCCATGGATTTAAATAACAGCTCCGTATTTTTTTTTTGTTTTGTTTCCTTTACTGCTTGCTCAATATACAGATTGAATAACATCGGGGAGAGGCTACAACCCTGTCTTACTCCCTTCCCAACAACTGCTTCCCTTTCGTGTCCCTCGACTCTTTATAACTGCCATCTGGTTTCTGTACAAATTGTAAATAGCCTTTCGCTCCCTGTATTTTATCCCTGCCACCTTTACAATTTGAAAGAGAGTATTCCAGTCAACATTGTCAAAAGCTTTCTCTAAGTCTACAAATGCTAGAAACGTAGGTTTGCCTTTCCTTAATCTATTTTCTAAGATAAGTCGTAGGGTCAGTATTGCCTCACGTGTTCCAACATTTCTGCGGAATCCAAACTGATCTTCCCCGAGGTCGGCTTCTACCAGTTTTTCCATTCGTCTGTAAAGAATTCGTGTTAGTGTTTTTCAGCCGTGGCTTATTAAACTGGTAGTTCCGTAATTTTCACATCTGTCAACACCTGCTTTCTTTGGGATTGAAATTATTATATTCTTCTTGAAGTCTGAGGCTATTTCGCCTGTCTAATACATTTTGCTCACTAAATGGTAGAGTTTTATTAGACCTGGCTCTTCCAAGGCTGTCATTAGTTCTAATGGGATGTTAAGCTATTACAATAAAAAGCGTATATCAGTCCTTTTTATTTCTGAAGAAAATAATTTTATTTGTGTTATGTACCTACATTTTCCTTTCCGATCGACAGACAGAAGATACATTCATGGTATGAGTTTTTCAGCTGCTGCATCGTCATGGACCTATCATCGATTTCAAAATATCACAACTGACAAGTACTGTTTCTCTCTCTCTCTCTCTTTGAAATCTGCTCAGCCTAGCCGGCCGCTGGTGGCCGAGCGGTTCTGGCGCTACAGTCTGGAACCGCGCGACCGCTACGGTCGCAGGTTCGAATCCTGCCTCGGGCATGGATGTGTGTGTTGACCTTAGGTTAGTTAGGTTTAAGTAGTTCTAAGTCCTAGGGGACTTATGACCTCAGCAGTTGAGTCCCATAGTGCTCAGAGCCATTTGAGCCATTTTTGCTCAGCCTAATCTTCGCGCACACTATTCCCGAGTGGAGCACAATACTGGTACGCGAGGTTACGTCCGTGACAGATCGTTAGGTGGTCTGCAGATCGCCCTAATCGTCTGTGGCCGGTTGCGTGTTATTTCAAAATCTTTGAAAAGAGTAGGCAGTAAAGATGTAAGCTGATTGCAAGCAGTTGTTGTGCAAGTGCGACGGGGCATTGCAAAACGCCCTTTGATCGTGGCTTCCCTTTAAGTGGCAGCCGATGCGGGCGTTGTTTCGGTAATTGCCGAGGGCTGGCGTCAATCTATTCCGAGCCCCGGGGAGCGCGGCGCGTCCCCCGCAGGGAGTCTGCGGAAGGGCCAGCATCGGCGGCGGCGGCGGCGGCGGCGGCGGCGGCGGCTGCGCGTGGCGTTGCCACATGTACGTCTCGCCGATAAAACCGGAAGCCGCAGGGGCAGGGGCGCGGGCCACAGCTGGCGGATGCCGCCTGCGCCTCTCCGCTCCTCGCCCGGCCACGCCCGCCATCGCTTTCGTGTCTCGCCTCACGCACCTCCGTTTTAGCCCCAACAAATTTCTGTCGAACACGTTTGCAGAAATATACGATTTGAAAAACATACAGGGTGAACATTAATATAACCGATGAACTGCAGGGATGGAGTCCTATCTGAAAATGGAGGGAAAAAGGTCCTACGAACATGTGTCCGGAAATGGACGCTGTGCGTGCAATGACAATAAATCGCCCAGAACATCTTACAGACCTACATAGCATCCACGCCACAACACATGTTCGAAGTGGTCCCCTAGGGGTGCAATGCAAGCGTTCACACGACGCTCCACTGCATGCCGCATCTACATCTACATGATTACTATGCAATTCACATTTAAGTGCTTGGCAGAGGGTTCATCGAACCACAATCATACTATCTCTCTACAATTCCACTCCCGAACAGCGCGCCGGCCGAAGTGGCCGTGCGGTTAAAGGCGCTGCAGTCTGGAACCGCAAGACCGCTACGGTCGCAGGTTCGAATCCTGCCTCGGGCATGGATGTTTGTGATGTCCTTAGGTTAGTTAGGTTTAACAAGTTCTAGGGGCCTAATGACCTCAGAAGTTGAGTCCCATAGTGCTCAGAGCCATTTGAACCGAACAGCGCGCGGGAAAAACCAACACCTAAACCTTTCTGTTCGAGCTCTGATCTCTCTTATTTTATTTTGATGATCATTCCTACCTATGTAGGTTGGGCTCAACAAAATATTTTCGCATTCGGAAGAGAAAGTTGGTGACTGAAATTTCGTAAATAGATCTCGCCGCGACGAAAAACGTCTTTGCTTTAATGACTTCCATCCCAACTCGCGTATCATATCTGCCACACTCTCTCCCCTATTACGTGATAATACAAAACGCGCTGCCGTTTTTTGCACCCTTTCGATGTTCTCCGTCAATCCCACCTGGTAAGGATCCCACACCGCGCAGCAATATTCTAACAGAGGACGAACGAGTGTAGTGTAAGCTGTCTCTTTAGTAGACTTGTTGCATCTTCTAGTGTCCTGCCAATGAAACGCAACGTTTGGCTCGCCTTCCCCACAATATTATCTTTGTGGTCTTTCCAACTGAAGTTGTTCGTAATTTTAACACCCAGGTACTTAGTTGAATTGACAGTCTTGAGAATTGTACTATTTATCGAGTAATCGAATTCCAACGGATTTCTTTTGGAACTCATGTAGATCACCTCACACTGTTCGTTATTTAACATCAACTGCCACCTGCCACACCAAACAGCAATCTTTTCTAAATCGCTTTGCAACTGATAATCTTATTTTGGCTTACACCATGATGACAGGACACTTGCCATAGCTTGTACTAGGATTTTAGGATTTCTCACAATATCCTGTAGAAGTCGGTCCTCCAAATCACGCACAGTTCTTCGCCTCCCAGCGCGTTCGTGTAAAAGGGCCCATGATCACACAAACGAGCAAAAAGGGCTTGAAATGTTGTGTGATGTGATTGGTGTCTGTGAGGGTACTTGTTTCATTATAGCCGGGCTGCCTTTCGACGGTTTCCATCTGCTTGGCCGTACACAAACACCATCTCGCCTTGTTTCCGAAATGAATACCCGACCATTCTGCTGCTTGCAGTACGCTGCGTCAGTCCCACAGCTGGCAAGGAACACACGGCACATTGTCAGAGGAACTTTCATTGCCGGCCGCGGTGGTCTAGCGGTTCTAGGCGCGCAGTCCGGAACCGCGCGACTGCTACGGTCGCAGGTTCGAATCCTGCCTCGGGCATGGGTGTGTGTGGTGTCCTTAGGTTAGTTAGGTTTAAGTAGTTCTAAGTTCTAGGGGACTGATGACCACAGATGTTAAGTCCCATAGTGCTCAGAGCCATTTTTTTGAACTTTCATTCGTCAGCGCCATCTACCGTGGCAACGATGCGTTTCCGGACACATGTTCGCGGGACCTTTTTTCCTCCATTTCCAATCAGGAATGCTGCGGTACTGCAGCTTGTCGGTTTTATTAACGTTCACCCTGTGTACGAGGGTTTACTGAAAAGTTCACGGGACCTTTTTTCCTCCATTTCCAATCAGGAATGCTGCGGTACTGCAGTTTGTCGGTTTTATTAACGTTCACCCTGTGTACGGGGGTTTACTGAAAAGTAAAGCCTCCGAATTTTTTATGTGAAAACTCTTACATGTTTTTAATTAAAACAAGCGCTATTAACATTCTACATGTCCGTTCTGCGTGTCCACATATTTACTATTCAACATAGCCATTCTGATGACGAACACATTTCTCCCAACGAGAGACCATTTCGTTGAAACCGGCACTGTACAATTTTGATTTTGTTCACGGAACCACAGCCTCACCTTTGCTTGCACCACTTCTTCGCTATGAAAGTGAAGTCCTCGGTCGAGACTGTATGGAGGATGAATCCAAGGCATCGGATTGTTGCAGATGTCGCAGTTTAAATGTGTACGACACATTGAAACCGTTGGCAGAGCGTTTTCAAAAAAAAAAAAAGAACGGTTCAAATGGCTCTGAGCACTATGGGACTTAACATCGGAGGTCATCAGTCCCCTAGAACTTAGAACTACTTAAACCTAACTAACCTAAGGACATCACACACATCCATGCCCGAGGCAGGATGCGAACCTGCGGCTGTAGCAGTCACGCGGTTCCGGACTGAAGCGCCTAGAACCGCTCGTCCACCGCGGCCGGCTGTGTGCTCTGGCATTGTCAAGCTGAAGGAGGGGATCTTCATGTGTGGACGAAATTTTCGAATTCGAAACTCAATTACAGTACGCTGTTTCTCACGCACCGATATACTTACGTTACAGGCCTCCATGTTACACGTTACAATTCGGAGTCCTCTAGCGGCAGAGGGCTGCAAATATGTAGACGTGAAGAATAAAGATATAGAATGTTAATAATGGTCCTTTTATTTAGAAACCTTTAAGAGTTTTCACATAAAAACTCCGGAGACTTTACTTTTCAGCACGCAATGAATGAGGCGAATAACACAAAACACGTATTTGGATTGAGCAAGTAATTCGTGTTAAATTTTGAAGAATTGAAAGTATATCTACATCTATATTTTTACTATGCATATCACCTTAAAGTTTGTGGCATAGGTTGCTTTTTATTCAGCCCTTTCCTACGCTTTCCTCCCGTTCTATTCGCGGAGGTGTTTCGGAAAAAGTGTACGACTGCTTCCATGCCTCATCGCAAACTCTTACTTTATGTGCGCGTCGTCTAAGTGAGCACATAGCCCAAAGGATACTTGTACAAAAACGTTGGTGCAAAGGTCAGGGTTTAACGTCTGTCGACAACGAGGGCCTTAGAAACGGGGCGCGAACTGGGCAAGGAAATCGGCTTTTCATTGGAACCATGTACTCGCCTAAAGCGATACGTAGAAACCACGGAAAACCTAAACCAGAATAGCAGGACGGGGATTTGAACAGCCGCCACTCCGAATCCGAGGCCAGAATACTGTGGTCGTCTTAAAATACCTCTTGGATTGTTTTAAATATGTGAGTAGGGGATACTGGTCACTTTTTTTCGAGTGTCTGCCAGTTGAACAGGAGTTCTGATTCAAATTCCAGGGAGCTTATGATGACTGTCACTATTCTGCCGTTCTTTGGAAGTCCACCGGACAAAATACTGGTGGCTTTGGACCAGAACTGGTGCTTGGCGATCACGTGACCCTTCACGAGATCCACGAGAAAGACAGGCCGCGGTGCGTACGTCACAGCACGAGACACTGCAGGTCTTCGAGTGCCAGCTGTTCACTGACTATTTCAAACGAATTTTATCATTCTTATAATCATTCTTACTTGCATGTTTAAATGTATGGCTTGGACACGACAAAGATAAGCCCTTTAGTGGGTACCTTTTCATTGACATATTGACATGTCATAGGCCATGCACGGAGCCGAGCTTTCGTGAAGTATGACGGACAATGCGACTAGTACGACGTCACAAGTACGTTGTGAGGCCAGTATTTCTCGTGGGCCCCGGTCCCTTCACTGCTGACGTAAGTCACGCATGTGTAGTGGTGTGTATGTTCCTGTCGGTTGTACAGAAACAGCGTAGTGAGATGACTCGACGAAAAGGCGTGACAGAATGGTAGAAAGGTGCTATTGTGTTTCGATGTGCACCTGACCAAAGAATGAATGAAATTTTACGATTAATTAGTGTGTTAACAGGATTCTATGACATTCTGGGGTTGTTCCCCGTACCGTGACTTGCACCCACTAACTCAAGTTACGGTGAATATGAACCGGAATGTTTGTTTCAACATTCTAGGGGATCAAGTGTTGCGCTTTCCTCTAAGTCTACGTAATTGCTTTGGAGACTTCTGTCTAATAAGATGATAACAACTGTGTTCACAGGACTACACTGGTGTGGCGAATGTTCAGGCATTTTACCGCATCTCGACTGCTCCGCTAAGTCACTTTATCTTAATCCCATAGAAAACGTCTGGGGCTATCTGAGATAACGGGTGAAACATAATAATAAATGTCCTGGCACGCACGGGATCTATCAATAAGCGGCTTCAGCTGGATATGCCATACCTGAAGAAACTCACAGACTCTCTTCCTCAGCGCACTGAGGCCATTATCGAAGCTACAGGCGGTGTTGCGCGGCATCATAGTCATGTCTTTTGGTGGTGAATAATTTTGGGCCGCCAATTGTGAAATTCAGATTCGATTCATACTGCGCATAATAAAAGCTCATGGCCAGAGGTGTAATGTGGCAAAGCACCAAGATGCACTTCTCAGCCGTTGTCGAGAAAATCGACAGTTAAAAGAAACCGTTGCGGTGAAATACTCTCTACGAGTAATACTTTCTACAGCGTCGTGGCGCAGCGGTAAGCGCTCAGGTTCGTTATATATATATATAAAAATTGCTTAGGCATGTTGGTGAAGGCGGATCGCTCTCCAATTGTACCGCCTCCATTTTTCCGTTTCTTTAACAGGGTGTACCAAAGCTCTCCCGTCCGCACTGATTTTCGACGATGTTATAAGTTGCGCTAGGGACCGCATCTACCTTCTTTCGAAGTTAGCAGGCAACTACGCTGTTATGTGGCGGCTCGTTTCGGCCCATTCAACATCTGTCCTTCAAGTGTAACGAGCGAGTAACGGTGTTTATATTTCATACCTGCCGCAGCAAATTTGTGTTCTTGGGGTCTCTATTCTAATTCGAGCGTTTGACTTACGCTATACGTATTCGTTTCGGAATACCGTTTCTACGTCTTCCGTTAACTATACGTGGTTAACATTATGAAGACAATTAATAACATTTGTGAAATACAACTTTGTTTGCGGAAAACATAATGATGTTCGAAGTCGCCAGTTTTTCCACGACAAACGACTTTCAACAACTTATTATATGCATAATTGTTGCAACTCATTGCCGGGAATTATATATATATATATATATATATATATATATATATATATATGAATTACAAAAAACAAATACTAAAAAAAGGGTTGCATGGCGCGAGATTCGATCCGGCGACCTTTCGATTACGAACCCGACCGCTTACCGCTGCGCCACGACGCTGTAGAAAATTGTTACTCGTAGAGAGTATTTCACCGCAACGGTTTCTTTTAACTGTCTATTTTCTCGACAACGGCTGAGAAGTGCATCTTGGTGATTTGCCACATTACACCTCTGGCCACGAGCTTTTATTATGCGCAGTATGAATCGAATCTGAATTTCACAATTGGCGGCCTCCCCTTGTAAGTGAAGGAGAAATGAAGATAAAGATTGCTTAGAAAACTCGAACGCTTTACTGATGGAGACATTTCAGTTTCAATGTGAAATACGAACTACCACAGGACAGCCTTCCCTCATCTCAGAATAATAATAAAAATGCGCCATTTGACTGGCTTTATTTGAGCAGAGAATGGCAAACGGCGCCAGTCTCGTTTTGCACGAGCCCGCCAGCGTGAGACAGCCCCTTTAGGCAGTTCATAGGATTTCTGCAGACTGCAGCCGACGTCCAGGATCGATCGCGGTGCGCGACGACCGCTGGCGAAGTTCAACGAACAACTCAGTCGTTCCGACGCCCACCAGCTTTCGCTCTCCACGATATTCGCTGTCGCGATATCTAACGTACTCGCGGGGATTTGTCAATGTCTCACAGCGTGGAACAGCAAGGAGACCGAAATCTGGCTCTCATTTTCTGTCTCTCTTCCTGTAGGGTTGTGGTAGGTCAGCAAGATGTAGAGATACAGTATTCTCAGACTCGATAATATACTGCACGTCCCGCTGAACTCAATCTTGCGCTGATGTCCACGCAGTTATGCTACACGCTCGACAGTGCAGAACCGTATTGCAGTTAGCTCATGAGACGTACTAAGTTTAACAATTCTTCCTCTTACATTATTCAGCTACTGTTTTTATCTAAAACTTCATACTAAGCATTAATGTAGCTTCGATGATTTAAGAGAAATTTTTCACTTGTCTATAAATTGAAAAGGAAACCTATTTAATATGAAAAGTACTGATAACCACAATCCAATCCAGAGTCCAACTTTTTCCATAAATTATAGAAGCAGTGGTAATAATTTACTCTTGTAGTGTGTTTGGGACTTAAAAATTTTCTGTATGATGCCTGCCGACAACCCGTCAAACCTTTTTGCGTCACGATATGAAGCTCCATTCTGAACAATAGATAGAGATGCATAATCTATATGGAAATTGTGGTTGTGAATTTCACAGTTCCATCTAAATTCTCTCTTACTGTTACCCTCGATAATCTTAAAGGGTTTAGATAGTGAATATTTCGGAACCTGAGGTTAAGAACCACGAAATCTCTGCGGAGGCTTCCGTAAAACTTTTCGTAAAATTTGTACTATACGCTTCTGTAGAACAAAAGCATTTATAAATTACCGATAGAATTTTCCAGAAAATTATGCCATTGTCCAATATGCAAAGTGTGCAAGCAATCTTGTCTACAAGTGAATACAAAGACATAAGTTTCAAGTCGTTGTCGTCTTCTGGTCTGAAGCTGATAATTCACTATCTTGAAAGTTATTTCACTTATAATTAAGTTGCAAGACACATGAAAGTGACTGTAAAAGTCTACTGTATTTTCTGGTTCCTACACTGAAGAGCCGGCCGCGGTGGCCGAGCGGTTCTAGGCGCTCAGTCCGGAACCTCGCGACTGCTACGGTCGGCCGGCCGCGGTGGTCTCGCGGTTCTAGGCGCGCAGTCAGGAACCGTGCGACTGCTACGGTCGCAGGTTCGAATCCTGCCTCGGGCATGGATGTGTGTGATGTCCTTAGGTTAGTTAGGTTTAAGTAGTTCTAAGTTCTAGGGGACTAATGACCACAGCAGTTGAGTTCCATAGTGCTCAGAGCCATTTGAACCATTTTCTTGCTACGGTCGCAGGTTCGAATCCTGCCTCGGGCATGGATGTGTGTGATGTCCTTAGGTTCGTTAGGTTTAAGTAGGTCTCAGTTCTAGGGGATTGATGACCTTAGATGTTGAGTCCCATAGTGCTCAGAGCCATTTGAGCCTACACTGAAGAACCAAAGAAACTGGTGCACCTGCCTAATATAGTGTAGGGCCCACGCGAGCACGCAGAAGCACCGCAACATGAAGTGGCATGGACTCGACTAATGTCTGAAGTACTGCTGTAGGGAACTGACACCATGAATCCTGCAGGGCTGTCCACAAATCCGTAAGAGTACGAGGGGGTGGAGATCTCTTCTGAACAGCACGTTGCAAGGCATCCAAGATATGCTCAATAATGGTCATATCTGGCGAGTATGATGGTCAGCGTAAGTGTTTAAGCTCAGAAGAGTGTTCCTGGAGCCACTCTGTAGCAATTCTGGATATGTGGCGTGTCGCATTGTCCTGTTGGAATTGCCCAAGTCCGTCGGAATACACAACGGATATCAATGGATGTAGGTAATCAGACAGGATGCTTAAGTACGTGTTACCTGTCAGGGTCGTATCTAGACGTGTCAGGGGTCCCATATCACTCCAACTGCACACGTCCCAACCATTACAGAGCCTCCACCAAATTGAACAGTCCCCTGCTGACGTGCAGGGTCTATGGATTCATGAGTTTATCTCCATAACAGTACACGTCCATCAGCTCGATACAATTGAAACGAGACTCGTCCGACCAGGCAACATGTTTCGAGCCATCAACAGTCCAATGTCGGTGTTGACGGGCACAGGCGCGGCGTAAAGCTTTGTGTCGTGCAGTCATCAAGGGTACACGAGGGGGCCTTCGGCTCCGAAAGCCCATATCGATGGTGTTTCGTTGAATGGTTCGCACGCTGACACTTCTTGATGGCCAAACATTGAAAAGCATTGAAATCTGCAGCAATTTGAGGAAGGGTTGTACTTCTGTTGTGTTGAACGATTCTCTTCAGCCGTCATTGGTCCTGTTCCTGCAGGACCCTTTTTCGGCCGCAGTGATGTCAGAGATTTGATGTTTTACCAGAGACCTGATATTCACGATACACTCATGAAATGGTCCTACGGGAAAATCCCCTCGTCATTGCTATCTCGGAGATGCTGTGTCCCACCGCTCGTGCGCCGACTATAATACCACGTTCAATCTCATTTAAATCTTGATAACCTACTATTGTAGTAGCAGTAACCGATCTAAAAACTGCGCCAGACACTTGTTTTCTTATATAGGGCAGTGTCGACCGCAGTTCCGTACCCAGTGCCGTATTCTGCCTGTTTACATATCTCTGTATTTGGATACGCATGCCTATACCAGTTTCTTTGGCGCTTCAGTCTATTACACTGACGGAAATGAAAAGTGTTGCACCGTGAAGCATCAGTCAAACTTTTAGGAGATTGTCGTCTCATAATGGGCATAAAATACACTCCTGGAAATTGAAATAAGAACACCGTGAATTCATTGTCCCAGGAAGGGGAAACTTCATTGACACATTCCTGGGGTCAGATACATCACATGATCACACTGACAGAACCACAGGCACATAGACACAGGCAACACAGCATGCACAATGTCGGCACTAGTACAGTGTATATCCACCTTTCGCAGCAATGCAGGCTGCTATTCTCCCATGGAGACGATCGTAGAGATGCTGGATGTAGTCCTGTGGAACGGCTTGCCATGCCATTTCCACCTGGCACCGCAGTTGGACCAGCGTTCGTGCCAGACGTGCAGACCGCGTGAGACGACGCTTCATCCAGTCCCAAACATGCTCAATGGGGGACAGATCCGGAGATCTTGCTGGCCAGGGTAGTTGACTTACACCTTCTAGAGCACGTTGGGTGGCACGGGATACATGCGGACGTGCATTGTCCTGTTGGAACAGCAAGTTCCCTTGCCGGTCTAGGAATGGTAGAACGATGGGTTCGATGACGGTTTGGATGTACCGTGCACTATTCAGTGTCCCCTCGACGATCACCAGTGGTGTACGGCCAGTGTAGGAGATCGCTCCCCACACCATGATGCCGGGTGTTGGCCCTGTGTGCCTCGGTCGTATGCAGTCCTGATTGTGGCGCTCACCTGCACGGCGCCAAACACGCATACGACCATCATTGGCACCAAGGCAGAAGGGACTCTCATCGCTGAAGACGACACGTCTCCATTCGTCCCTCCATTCACGCCTGTCGCGACACCACTGGAGGCGGGCTGCACGATGTTGGGGCGTGAGCGGAAGACGGCCTAACGGTGTGCGGGACCGTAGCCCAGCTTCATGGAGACGGTTGCGAATGGTCCTCGCCGATACCCCAGGAGCAACAGTGTCCCTAATTTGCTGGGAAGTGGCGGTGCGGTCCCCTACGGCACTGCGTAGGATCCTACGGTCTTGGCGTGCATCCGTGCGTCGCTGCGGTCCGGTCCCAGGTCGACGGGCACGTGCACCTTCCGCCGACCACTGGCGACAACATCGATGTACTGTGGAGACCTCACGCCCCACGTGTTGAGCAATTCGGCGGTACGTCCACCCGGCCTCCCGCATGCCCACTATACGCCCTCGCTCAAAGTCCGTCAACTGCACATACGGTTCACGTCCACGCTGTCGCGGCATGCTACCAGTGTTAAAGACTGCGATGGAGCTCCGTATGCCACGGCAAACTGGCTGACACTGACGGCGGCGGTGCACAAATGCTGCGCAGCTAGCGCCATTCGACGGCCAACACCGCGGTTCCTGGTGTGTCCGCTGTGCCGTGCGTGTGATCATTGCTTGTACAGCCCTCTCGCAGTGTCCGGAGCAAGTATGGTGGGTCTGACACACCGGTGTCAATGTGTTCTTTTTTCCATTTCCAGGAGTGTAATTAAATTTTCATTTAATTATCAACATCAGTATAAGCTGTGGCTCCAGTGGACACGAATACACTGTTATATTCATTGTGAATGTCACCTTGAGGAATTTCTTGACATGTGTGAAGCAATTGCTGTGCCATGTCCTGACGATTGTTGACTGGAGGCTGGCATATGGAAATATACGCCTCCCCGTCACGAGATATTCCACGGAAGACAAATCATGGGACCGGGCAGACCATTCAAGAATGCTGTGAACTGTAGTATGAGATCTTGCATTACCCTGCTGGAATATTCCATTTGGCATGGTGGTGCCATCGGTGATGACAAGAGGGTTTACCATTTTTGCCACATAGTAGTGACAATTCAGCCTCCATACACCAATCACCAAATTAGTCATGTTGTCATATTCAGTATCTCGCCACACGATTATTACAGACGTTGAAGAAGTATGGATCTCACGAATCTTTGCGTCCTGTGGCCAATCATCAATTTTTCTACGGACACATGGCCGTCAATCTGACTGCCGCAGACAGAAGCGAGACTCAGTGCTCCGTTGGAGCCACATCTCATACTGATGTTGATAATTAAATGAAAATTTAATTATTTTATGCCCATTATGGGATGAACATCTCCAAAACGTTTCACTGGTGCCACTCAGTGGTCCAGTTCACTCTGGTCCTACACAGCGGAAGTCTCTACCAGCGGTAAACGTCCCTTAGCAAGCTGAGATCTCAACCCAGCTCACAGTAACGTTCCCGACGGTTCATGGCTACATACTGCTGGTAACTTCTGCCCAGATTTCGGCCATTGTCATTCGTCCATTTGTCAGAGTCAGTTGACAGTCCAATGATTTGCTCGTTGTGTAGTCCTTGTGGAAGGGCCCGTGCCTAACCTACCTAATCTTTCTGGCGCGCTATTGTCCCGACCCCATGTAGTCCCCACATTTTCTGCAGCCATTACACACAGCCAGCTGTCTGTGCGGTCTGTCGGTATGATGATCCCACGTCCCTCCTGCCAATGATCTGACCTTTTCTCAAAACCCCGAAGATGGTGATATAGTGCACTTCCTCTGGGCATGCTGTATTGCGATCTACAACTGAAAAGTTGCAGTAATCTTAGCCACACCCAATAGTCATCGCGTTCTCACGCCTTTCTTCATTTATAGGAATGGTTTTCTTCTTTACTGAAAATAAGCCCTCATAATCATGAATTTTTAATGAACATATCCCACAGGCTTGAAAATGTTGAAGCATCAGTTTGTAATTATCTACAGCCGGATCAAAACAATTAACGCCAGTCGAAGTATAAAGGGCAGTCAAGTGAAAAAGAGACAGATGGAAAAAGCAAGTAAATTGTTTATTATCTCAAAAGAAATCACCATTATTGTGAGACGAGACGGTCAGTGCCTTCACGGTAAGATGTTTACCGAAGCAAATCGACGGTCGCGAATGTCTTTCTTCAGGGCTTCAGAAATATGGAAATCGTATGTGATCAGGCTCACGTGTTGCCTAGGTTGCTCTGACTCCGCTGTAGAAGTTTCTCTGGGAAGCCCTTAAACATCCTCCATACAGTCCTGATCTCTCCCTATGCGATATCCATATTTATGGATCCCTGAAGAAAGACACTGGTGGCCGTCGATTTGCTTCGGATGAAAAGGTGCACGCCTGGGCACAATCATGGTTCCGTAGACAGCCGAAAAACATTTTTCCGTGAAAGCATTGACCGTCTTTTCTCACAGTGGGATCAATAGTTATGCCGATTATTTCTGAAATAATAAACAGTTTACTTGTTTTCCATCTGCCTCGTTTTCAATTGACTGCCTCTTATATGTAAGAAGACTGAAAGTATAGTAGAAATTAATTTCCCTTTTATGAAAGTGCCAAATTCTGTGTGGACATTTTCGTTTCAGGAAAAGGAAAATGCTTCTCTTGTGCCAGGCCTGAGTAATACAACCTTGGTATTTCCAATCCTAACACTATTACTGTTAAAGTGGGTACGTTGGCAAAACATCTTGTTCGATGAAACTTCCTGGCAGATTAAAACTGCGTGCCGGACCGAGACTCGTAATCGGGACCTTTGCCTTTCGCGGGCAAGTGCTCTACCATTGGAGCTACCCTAGCACGACTCACGACCCGTCCTCAAAGCCTCAATTCTGCCAGTATCTCATCTCCTACCTTCCAAATTTCACAGAAGTTCTCCTGCGAACCTTGCAGAACTAGCACTCCTGGAAGAAAGGATATTGTGGAGACGTGGCTTAGCCACAGCCTGGGGGATGTTTCCAGAATGAGATTTTCACTCTGCAGCGGAGTGTGCGCTGATATGAAACTTCCTGGCAGATTAAAACTGTGTGCCGGACCTAGACTCGAACTGCAGAGTGAAAGTCTCATTCTGGAAATATCCCACAGGCTGTGGCTAAGCCATGTCTCCACAATATCCTTTTGTTCAGGAGTACTAATTCTGCAAGGTTCGCAGGAGAGCTTCTGTGAAGTTTGGAAGGTAGGAGACAAGGTACTGGTAGAACTGAAGCTGTGAGGACGGGTCGTGAGTCGAGCTTGGGTAGCTCAGATGGCGCCGGCACGATAGCTCAGCGTGCTCGGTCAGAGGGTTACCTACCCTCTGTAAGGAAAAAAAAAGAAAGAAAAAAAACTAAGTGAACGGATCAGCGAAGAACTTGAACGGGTGTCATCGGACGTCCGCCCCGAATAAATTCAACGAATAATGTAGAACAAAATGAGATATCGCAAAAAAAAACATAAAAAAGATGTGGTAGAGCACTTGCCCGCGAAAGGCAAAGGTCCCGAATTCGAGTCTCGTTACGGCACACAGTTTTAATCTGCCAGGAAGTTTCATATCAGCGCACACGCCGCTGCAGAGTGAAAATCTCATTCTGGATCTTGTTCGATGTTTCCCGACAGTAGTATACGTTTTGTAGCTGGTATTTCGTCTTCCCTCACCAGACAGCCGTGGAGAATCAGTTCAGGGATACTATTACTCAGAGTCTGTGGAAGTAAGTGTGTGGATAACTTTATACTAGACTTAGAACACAGACTTAATCTCCTTAGCGGTAGCCGGCCGGTGTGGTCGTGCGGTTCTAGGCGCTTCAGTCTGGAACTGCGTGACCGCTGCGGTCGCAGGTTCGAATCCTGCCTCGGGCATGGATGTGTGTGATGTCCTTAGGTTAGTTAGGTTTAAGTAATTCTAAGTTCTAGGGGACTGATGACCACAGATGTTAAGTCCCATAGTGCTCAGAGCCATTTGAACCATCCTTAGCGGTAGACTTTGTCGTCTCCTTTTCTCTTTGTGTGTGAAAGGATGTGAATGCATAGGAGCTAAGAAACAATTTTATTTTACAGATTTTTCTCCAATTCTCTTCTCTAGACTGATGAGAGTTACTGTCACTCGATGTAGCTGTCAGGTGGTACTTGATGTAGCTCCGTAAATAACGCTAATGGCCGAAGAAACAGTTTGGATAGTTATTTCGAAGCCTTCACTTGTTAATTTTTCCATTTTATCTGTAAAAGAGTCTCCATCCTTGAAAGAAGACCGTTTGACTCAGGATGTCCAAAACTGTTAGACTTTCCGCATAAAACAGTCATCTCCAACAAAGTACTTCTGCTTTCCCTCCTTTATAAAAATTTTACGTCGTTCTGTTTCAGTGAATAATCTTAAACTTTTAAAATTTTTATGCCTAATGTTGAGTTATTACACTTAGATTTGTCTCCTGCGTAAAAGTACCTAAATAAACATCCTAAAAGTTACTTAGTGGATGCAGATGCAATAGAAATATCCCAGAGCAGCCATAGATAATTGTTTCCAAGACAATTTATCAACAATTCTGATTTACACTAACAGACTCTGAGTATAGTAACATGTAACACAGAATCACGACCACATTTACCAAAAATTCAGCGTTCGCCGAAAGACTTGTCAGACTCTTTATTGCAATTTATTTGTACCGATCAAGGCTGATGACAAAGTAATAAGGGAGCAATACTTACCCATGTTTGAAATAACAAGTTACCACAAGAACGGGAGGACACACCATGTTGGTGCCTTGCGTCAGCCTAAGTTGACGGCTGCATTATTGATTGGTGCAATCCTGTCAGAAGTTTGCATCACCTTCGTGTAACAAGTGGTGGTAGGCGATGATCCAGAGCGAAAAAGTAGAGGTGGAGTGGAGGTTAAAGCGCACACGTGCATCGCTTTGATAGCGCCAACACCGCTGTGACGTAGAAGGCAGCGAAGCCCTTTTCTGCTGCTTTTGACGAGCTTCGTAAGTGCCTGCCGCTCTTTGTTTTAACACTCGTGTGAGTGATTCAGTACATTATGACCACCTTACTAGGGCGTATTGTTCCACTTTTTAGTTCGTCGTACCTTAGGTTTTGTAAGGCCACGTTACTTGATCAGTGGTAAAGGGCATCTGATATCAAAACACTAGCCACGCAATTCCTGTAGGATACATAATTTATGAAGTCTCAATTGACTCTCGAAGACGTATTTGTGATGAAAGTGAGATCCAGCACATTTTGTGATAACAACATGAACTGCATTTCATCATCATCCTCTTCATACCACGGCAGGAAATGTTTGAGCTTTCTGCTAATGTCTACAGTACGTAGCATGTAAAGGAAGACTCTGACAATAAACGAAGCAGGGCAGGAACCTTTGGATTCAACGTGCTGCAAACGATGAAAGTATTAGAGGTGGAGCGCAAACTCAGATTGGGGAAGGATAGAGAAGGAAATCGGCCGTGTGAAAGGAAAAATCCCAGCATTTACCTTAAGCGATGTAGGAAAACAACGATAAACCTAAATGTGAGGCGCTGTCCTACAGAACGAAACCGCAAATTTGCTTAGTGACAATAGATACCTGTGTATACAAATTCAACATTTGTCACTGAATCAATAAAAAGCTTTTATCTTCTTCATCTGTTCTGGTATGCTAACAGAATTGCCTTTAGCTGAGAAAGTTTTAGCTGTCTCTTGGACCAGAAATCAGTCGGCTGTATAGGTCAAAGAATTTACAGTTAATGAACTGATATAGGGGTGCAGGTAACTGAAATAAAGACAGGTATGAAGAGAGAGACATTGACGGAATCCTCGATCATGCTCGTCGCTGAGTAATTTGGAAGAAATATACACAAAATTCGTGTATCTCAGGTACATCACTCCGTGGTGTCATATTTCCATTATTCGAAGAACAAAACTAAATCAGAGAAAAATATTGTAGGAGCTTATAATCTGTGCTCAGAGTAAGGCTGATTAACACACTGGATGCCTATTCTGGACGACAACGTTTTCCTTGATTCCTCTAAATCGCTTAAGGCAGATGCCTGAATGATTCCTTTGGAAAGGACAAGACGTTTTTCCTGCCGCATCCTTCTATAATCCCCCGTCTCTAATGACCTCGTTGTCTTCCTTTCTTCCTTCAAAATCTTCCGTAGAAGAATAGGCAGCTGGTCAAGTATCTCTCACATTGGTGATGTTCGTTTCCTTGAAGAGTGGCATAAACTTCCATTTGGTACGTTATTCAACTTGCCTCCAGAACAGAAGACTTTGAATTTCGAATGCTGTTTTTCACTATAATATATTGTGAGACCAACCATAACCACACCAGACAAAAAAAAAAAATAGTCACCCCCTAGTAACACGACGTATAACGCCGGCTATAGTGTTTTTAATTGCCTCAATTCAGCAAGGAAGAGAGTCGACAAACTATAATGTGTAAGTAGGCTGTTTAGGTTTTTATGTTGGTAACGTCACGTAGCGCTCTGTATGGAAATCACTGGCTGTGCTGTGTGCAGTCTGTGGCTCGTTGGCATTGTTGGAATATTCGCTATTGTAGTGTTGGGCAGTTGGATGTGGACAGCGCGTAGCGTTGCGCAGTTGGAGGTGAGCCGCCAGCAGTGGTGGATGTGGGGAGGAGAGATGGCAGAATTTTGAGAGCGGACGATCTGGACGTGTGTCCATTAGAAAGAGTATATTTGTAACACTGAATATCATGAAGTAATATATATATGATGACTTTCGAATATTATTAAGGTAAATACATTGTTTGTTCTCTATCAAAATCTTTCATTTGCTAACTATGCCTATCAATAGTTAGTGCCTTCAGTAGCTAGAATCTTTTATTTAACTGGCAGTATTGGCACTCGCTGTATTGCAGTAGTTCGAGTAACGAAGATTTTTATGAGGTAACTAATTCACGAAAGGTATAGGTTATTGTTAGTCAGGGCCATTCTTTTGTAGGGATTATTGAAAATGAGATTGCGTTGCGCTAAAAATATTGTGTGTCAGTTTAGTGTTGATCAGAATAAGTAAAGAGAGAAATGTCTGAGTACGTTCAGTTTTGCTCAGCCGTTTGAAAATCAAATAATGTGAGGGGTTTACCAGCACAGTAATTCATAAATTTTTCCAAGGGGAGGTTTCAAATGAAGCGCCAAAGAAACTGGTATAGGCATGCGTAGTCATATACAGAGATATGTAAACAGTCAGAATACGGCGCTGCGGTCGGCAACGCCTATATAAGAGAAGTGTCTGGCGCAGTTGTTAGATCGGTTACTGGTGCTACAATGGCAAGTTATCAAGATTTAAGTGAGTTTGACGTGGTGTTCTGGTCGCTGCACGAGCGGTGGGACACAGCATCTCTGAGGTAGCGAGGAAGTTGGGATTTTCCCGTACGACCATTACTCGACTGTACCGTTCTAACACTCCACTCCTTTTCACGTTAGTCAGACATCAGCAGTGCGAGTGCGTAAGCGTCTATAGAATAAATGACTGGGGTTGGAAGTGGACCCTTATTCTATGACAGAGCACATCTGTGTTTAGCTGTACACAAATTGTTTTTAATTCAGCATTATTGTCAAAAGAAGTACACGAATTTACGTAGATTGTAACATGACAATGTTTCGACAGTTGTCAATATAACGCATTACATCCCGTTTCATCGAAATAGCACTGAACATAACAATATCAAATTTTATCCAGAAGCTTCTCTACAAAATTATTCTTACTACTACACCGTGAAGTTGGCCAATATTACGATAAATCACCCAATTCTAGTTCTAAGTTCGGTACTATTTAGGATGACAATCAAGTCTACAGAGGATGGTTAGTTTTAGTGACAAGCTGAGCAAAACATTATTCAAAAAATGGTTCAGATGGCTCTGAACACTATGGGACTTAACTTCTGAGGTCATCAGTCCCCTAGAACTTAGAACTACTTAAACCTAACTATCCTAAGGACACCACACACATCCATGCCCGAGGCAGGATTCGAACCTGCGACCGTAGCGGTCGCGCGGTTCCAGACTGTAGCGCCTAGAACCGCTCGGCCACTCTGGCCGGCAAACATTGCTCAAGGTTGGTCGAGTTCACAGTGGACGCAAGCTCGTGAACCAAGAAGTTTACGCCTCTGTTAGCGGTATTACCTTAGCTGCCATGAACAGTCGGCTGCATGGCTGCTGTCGCCCTCTGAAAATCCTATAAAAGCTAAACAAAATCTTTGCTGATTTTATCAGCAGAAACTGTCCTATGTTTCTCGTTAGGCGAGAAAACATGCACTCATGCCTAGTCCGAAAATATGGCGATATACACATTCATAGATGGAGCAGCGTGCATATTACAATGCCCTCTCAGTTGTTGCAAGATCAGTTAGCTACGTGGCTGTTTCGTTTCTCCACTGTAGCATCTCAAGGACTCTTCAGCTAATATCTAGCTGAATGTCAGCCGAAGTGAACGCAGTGTTCATACAATATTCCTCCTTTGGTGTCGTACAGAGAGCGTGATGCCACCTGTTCTGCTCTTGACGGTGGTTCAGAGGAGAGTCCTTGCAGTTTTCGGTCTTGTGTCTGTCGTAACTAACTGTCCCCCACATGGGTCCTTTCGTGCTTCATGTCATGGCTTTTCCAACGAATAGGAGCATACCTTGCATCTTGTGGAAAGTACCTCTGGCAATCGCAAAGGGCCTACCTACAAACTGCGTCGCAATTTCGGCACTTTGCTCCTTCCTAGTTCATTTCAGCCAATCGGACATTTTGTGCCCACTCCAGACGCCTAAATGTTACACGCATACATCACGAGTGTACCATGAGCATTTCACGTAATCGAGTGCATCGCTGGTCGGTTTGTGTCCATCTGGATATTCCCCAGCGCAGTTATCTAAAGCATTTCCCCGTAGCACGCAGCGCTGGCCGGCTACCTCATCTTCTCGATGTGTAGCCCAGTGTGTTCGTTGTCCCTGTCGCCATGGGTGCTCAACTCCTTTTTTAAAAGCGTTCCATTATACTCAGCCCATGATGGCGCAACTCGCGTCTGCCTCCAAACTAAAACGTTTGCTTCAGCAGCATTTTTCATCGCTTGCTCATTGACATGGAGGATTTGGGTTCAGCGTTAATACCGTAGAACTGAGTGTCATCCTTTTGCTTTGCATACTGTACTTTTTAATAGACAAATCTGCTCATTTTAGCCAAAGTTTGTCAGGTGACATATTCACCTTCTTGTTATGACATAAAATCTTTCATGTGAGGTACGAAATTGACATTCATTAAATCTACCACCTTACACTGTAAATATCAGGAATCCAGTAAAACATCAAATCTCCGGCATCGCTACAGCCGGAAAAAGGTCTTGCAAGAATGGGACCAACGGCGACTGATGAGAATCGTTCAGTGTAACAGAAGTGCAACCCTTCCACAAAGCCGGCCGGGGTGGCCGAGCGGTTCTAGGCGCTACAGTCTGAAACCGCGCGACCGCTACGGTCGCAGGATCGAATCCTGCCTCGGGCATGGGTGTGTGTGATGTCCTTCGGTTAGTTAAGTTTAAGTAGTTCTAAGTTCTAGGGGACTGATGACCTCAGAAGTTAAGTCCCATAGTGCTCAGAGCCATTTGAACCAACCTTCCGCAAATTGCTGCAGATTTCAATGCTGGGCCGTCAACAATTGTCAGCCGTCGAACCATTCAATGAAACATCATCGATATGAAATTTCGGAGCCGAAGACCCACTGGTGTAACCTTGATGATAGCCTGACACAAAGCTTTACACCTGGCCTGGGCTCGTTAACACCGACATTGGACTGTTTTGTGACTGGAAATGTGTTGCCTGGACGGACGAATCTCGTTTCAAATCGTATCGAGTGAATTGATTTGATTTAAACAGGGAAGCTAAAACATAACCCGCCACTGCCCACGCCGAAACTAAGTTTATTGTGCGGTATCTCTCCCTGTATATCTATCAAAACCAACCAATGCCCTTAAATAGTGCAAGATTGTGCAAGGAGTCCCTCTACCAGTTTTTTGTTAGACACAATTTCTTCAGGTCTAGTTGTCCCAAAGATTCTGTATCTTTTACTCTCCAGTGCCATGCATTCGAAGATTAGGTGTGATGCAGTTTCTTCACCCTCATCACAGATCCTACATTTAAGGTCATCTTCCATTATACCCATTGTGTGTAGGTGTTTTTTGAAATTCCCATGGTCCAGTCATGAGTTTGATCTTTTTCTGTTCAATCCCAGGATTACAGAGCTTCTTTTAAAACATGGCTCGGGCATCGTTACGTTGCCATGTTTTTGTTTATGGACCTTGGTCCAATATCCTATGTGCTGCTTCCTAGGCCAGTTCCATAGTTCTAATTTGACCATAGCTTTGGTGATTGTCAGTACAGGTTCCGGTCAAATAAATGGAGTTGTTGCCTCTATCCTAGCCAATCTGTCGGCTTGTTCATTGCCACAGATCCCTGAATGGCCAGGGACTCACACTAGGTTTACCCTATTGCTTCCCCCTAGCTCCACCAGAGCCGTGTGGCATTCTGCAACAATCTTAGATCTTGTTGCAGGAGCGGCCAATGATTTCAGGGCTGCCTGGCTGTCTGAATAGATATAGATGCTACGGTCCTTGTAGCACCTACGCATATTCTCCTCGACACATACCCTGATGCAGTAATTTCAGCTTGGAATACAGAGGCCAGTTTTCCTAGAGAGATGATGCCCTCCAGTCTTGACTGAACCCTGTACACCCCTTTCCCAACGCCTTGGTCTATTTTCGAGCCATCAGTGAACCAAACGATGTCCCGCGTACGGTGTCGAATTGTTTTTTTCTCACTGCTCCCTGCTTCCAATTATTATATTGTAAGGCTTGTCGAAGCAGTTGGGAGTTATTATATAGTCGGCAGGCATTTCCCCAGACATTCCTATTTTTACCTCACTCACTATTTTAGTGTGTGATTCTGGATATCCCAATGAGACCCAGTTTTTGCCAGTTTTAAGTTTGTGTGCTCCAGCTGCTGCCTCCATATTGACCCAAAGGTGTAGTGGAGGCATGTCCAGTATGGCTTCCATTCCAGCAGTTGGTGTGCTGCTAATTCCGACTGTTTTGGCTAAGCGGGCCAATCTTTGCACCTTAGCAAGCTCCTTAGCTGCAACCCACTGTTCTACCTTCTTCCACCACACTACGGCCCTGTACGAAATCCTAGGTCTGACCACTGTGGTGTATATCCAGTGCATACCCATGGGGCTTAGGCCTCAGTTTTTCCCACAAGCCCTTCTAGTACTCATTAGAGTACTTTTTGCCTTGGAGCAGATACTCTTAATGTAGGGGGTCCATGTTAGCTTCTCATCTAAGATTACTCCTAGATATTTCACTATCCTCTTCACAGGTAGAGTTTTATCGAAGAGCTTTAGATTCCAAGTTGAGTGTTGAATATGTCTCTTCGTAAATGGCACCACAACAGTCTTCTTAGGATTAACCCATCGAGTGGATGGAAGTGTATGGGTCTGGAAACAGCCTCATAAATCCATGGACTCAGCATGTCAGCAGGGGACTATTGAAGCAGGTAGAGGCTCTGGGTGGGCGTGCAGTTGGAGTAATATGGGACCTCTGATACGTCTAGATACGGCTCTGACAGGTGATAAGTACGTGAGCATCCTGTCTGATCACCTGCGTCCATTCGTCTGTTGTGCATTCCGACAGACTTGGGCAATTCCATCACGACAATGCGAGACCCCACACGTCCAGAATTGCTACAGAGTGGCTCCAGGAACACTCATCTGAGTTTAAACTCTTCCGCTAGCCACCAATCTCAACAGACATGAACATTATTGAGCATATCTGTACGTCCTGTTCAGAAGATATCTCCACCCCCTCATGCTCTTACGGATTTATGGACAGCTATGCAGGATTCATGGTGTCAGTTCCCTCCAGCACTACTTAAGGCATTAGTCGAGTCTATGCCACGTCATGTTGCGGCACTTCTGCATGCTCGCGGGGGCCCTACACGATATTAGGCAGGTGTACTAGTTTCTTTGGCTCTTGTGTGTGATACAGATGAAGTGACTCATTGATGATTAGATGTCTTAGGGCTACAAAATAGTAGGGATGCTCATTGCAGTGTCTCATCCTATGTTCCAAATTGTCACACACAATTGCTATGGGGTTAAGATCGGCTGATTTAGAGGATCAGTTGAGGTGCGATAGGACGCCTGAGTGTTCTTCAATACAGGAACGTATGCAGGCACCCCTGTGAACACTGCTGTCGTCATCTTGAAAGACAGGAGTCCACAGTATACTCATCATCAAGATATAGACTAAAGGAAGGTTCATGTTCACAATTTGAACGAATAGGCTCAAGTCATCAGTGGGCCACCTGAATGAGGCCCTCCACACACTGTGGTTTAAACGTCTAATTAGACCGTCGCTGCATTCTGTGTTGGTCACCTTACGGAAGACGTCCAGCTTTATGTGCTGCTGTGAGCTGATGTCCTTTTGCAAGGCACCCGCCTCCAAATGTCCACTGCATACATTTCCCTTCGCAATGTTCGCTCGCAAACTAGTTGACATGGATCTGG
The DNA here is from genome assembly GCF_023898315.1 of Schistocerca nitens. Classification (NCBI taxonomy): domain Eukaryota; kingdom Metazoa; phylum Arthropoda; class Insecta; order Orthoptera; family Acrididae; genus Schistocerca; species Schistocerca nitens. Next base: position 833,935,897 of record NC_064616.1, on the reverse strand, counting down.
ATTAGCTGACAGCACCAGTTTCGAACAGTTTAAAAACGATTGTTATTGGCAACGGGTGATACTCGTCGCCAGTCCCTAACGCTTGTGATTTTGTTACTATCTCTGTTGTTATGTCGTGTTACATGGATGCGAGTGGCACACCATTCCTTGTCGACACGTTGGACAGCATGTTCCATCCACAGCGCGCCAAACCGACCAATGTGCTCTTCTGAGAGAGTAACTAATGTTGTGTCTGGTGAGCTTAGTTTATCACTGAGACTCGTACCAAAATCTCACGTTATAGAGCAAAAAACAGTGAGATTAAATTCAAAATATCGAAGTTGACTGTCGAATCTCCTTCATACGTCCACCTATTCACAGAGTATTAAATCCATGTTACGAGTCCTTTCACCACCAAAAACGTTTATTTAAGTTACTTTTGTCTGTCGCTAAAATTGAAGGTCACTTTCGCTCTATTATTATGAAAATACGCTCCCATCTTCCACTTTTCCGTCCCCTCATCCTTATGATGTGACGTTAAAATAAAACCCTGAGGTCATTATTCACTTTTACTTCGTTTTCAAATGATCCTAAAGACCTGTAACCCGTAATTGTGACAGTAATTATAAAATACAGTTCGACTCGTCTAGTTCCAGTTCATTGCAAATTTCGTACCAGAGAATCTACCATATTTCTTATGAAATATACAGTGGACGGTATCACACGACTACGTCATAATCTTTCGGTAAATTACCGTAAGTTAATATTATAAAGAAGTCTCGTGATAGATAGTGATGGTGCACCCAACTAGAGACGTCACTGCCTGTTGAAAAGAGCGCAGGAAGCACCGCGAGGACGAAGACAGGTAGCGTTGCAACAATTTGCTCGGTATGGGAAACCAGACACACTCAACCTAGGACCCGGCTCCGTGTACAACGAAGAAAGGTGCTGTTAGAACCAGGCCGACGGCTAGCGATATAATTATGCATATTTTTCAAATGAAAACATTGTCCTTTATGAACTGTTCAATTTTCAGATTATTTGCTTCTGGCTAATTTCGAATTTTTAATAATTTCATAACAACTTTCAGAGAACATGAATGCAATAGTTCGCAAAGCGTTTATCATGCAGATCAGTCCACCAACCCACACTTATGAACACTAACATGAGCACTTAGAATCCACATCACTACATGCACCAATATCAATCATACTCTCGTTATGTGTTCACATGCATACTCAGTACTGTGCTAATTGAATGTTGCTTGGTGATCACTAAAACTCGAAATTAACTAATAGCAAATAAAATGGAAACTATACAATCCTTAATGGACTGCGTTTTCATTTGCAAAATATATCGAGCCTCTGGACCCATGTGCAAACAAAATAAATTATGAAACTTTCATCTCCACTCCCCCCTCCTCCCCCCCCCCCCCCTCCTCACACACACAGACAGACATGGTCGTGGCAAGCTTTGAGATGGAAACGTTGCACATGGGTAGCTCAGATACTGAGAGACTTATCAACCGAATTCGTCACACAAAATTTGGAAAATGTATGAATATCTTCAGGGAAAATCTGTTGCCTAATCCAGCACTTTAGTTCCGATTTCCCACCAAACAATGGCGATCGCGTCCTCCCCGTTATAAAAATGGTGCTGGAATATATAATATAGTGAATATAGGTCTCGTGTTCTATTTTAAACTCGCGGCAAAATGTCCTTACGGCTCTTCCCTCTCTTTTTGAGGGACTGGGCACCGCACATGTTACCGCGTGAGAAGTCACAGTGACGGTTTTACCAGATTTCGCTAAATTTGTACTTTTTCTCAATAACTGTACTTTTCAGGTATGAAACAAGTGTATCTCATCATATTCACATGTGACATGACTCAACTTTGCAGGTTTCAGTCCAAGAAGCGGTAATTTTTAGCAAATTTCGTTAATAACGCCGTTCTTAAACTGTATAAGTAGTTCTAAAATGTTTCATTACTTTACACCTCGTATGTTTGAGCTCTGCAGCATCTTCAGGGAGGTATCTTGGTTACCTCGCCATTTCTGTATCGCCTTCTATCACAAGATTCTTGGGTGGGAGTATACAAGGATATTTTGGTCTCCAGGATTAGTTTGCTGCTTGTTGGTTCCCATGGGTTGCTGGAAGGTGCAGTGGGCTGTGTGTTCTACGGTATGTTCAGGAATAAGTTTTTATTTATTTATTTTTAATAGGAAGAGTAGTAAGAAAAGACAGAAAGAGTGAGTGGGATAGTTAGAATATTTTATGATTTCGGGCATGAATGTGAGATGACTATGTGCCGTATTACTAATGACGATCAAGGTGTGTGTCCTTCCGAAAATTTTGTTCGACGGGAGGCTTATGGACATTTAGACAGCCTGGTATCGATGTTTCTAACTGATCCTATTCGAGATTTTCGTTTGTATATATTTTGCTTGTATAGTAAGATAGGGTGTAACGTTGTTGCTTTAATTTGCTATGAAAGCGGTGCTGATAGACAATAAAAGCGGGTTAAAGCTGTGAGCTATATGAGGAAGTTAACCTTGCATTACTGAGCAACTGTTTCACCAGGTATCCAGTCTAGCTTACCAAATTCCCAACCAGACTAACATTAATTATAATCTTGTAATAGTCATACGACAACCGGTGATATATATATATATATATATATATATATATATATATATATATATATATATATATATAAGAGAATTTAAATAAAAAGAAATAAATCAGTTTATATTTGGAAATTTATTTTAACATTGATCATTGAAATTTCAGCATATTAAACGTGAGTCATAACTAAGCTGGTGCCTTATTTAGGACTGTGAAAATGTGAGTTTGTAATCTTAAGGAAAACATCAAATATGGAGCCAAGATTGGGAGACTGCATACAACACTGCATTCATAAAATAACACACGAAGAACGTTGAAACATATGCAAGAGGAAATTAACCACAACCAACCGATTCAATTTTCACCCAAGGAAGTTACGTTAATAGCGCAATCCTGTCCGTCATGTAATTACCACACACTGGTATACTGAATTCATAGTAACTCTCTGTGAAATCTTCCTGAAAAGAATAGCTGAGGGCTACTTTGATGATTACACCACATGCTTCACGTGGTCAACTTGGTTTACACAAAGAGTGTAACTCCACAATAATTTTGATAATTAAAATAAATTAGATCGAAAAGCAATTTACAAAAGAAAAACCTCGAACTGGTTACTATCGTCTTACTATTAACCTGATGGGTCAAACAATTGTATAAGCACGTGGTACTGGTCTCACAAAGTACACCCCACGTGGGTTGAACATAAAGAAAAGTTGCTATATTGAAACATATTGTCAAGACGAGACGTTATAATCTCACGCACATTCGCATTTAAGACTGATGATGCTAGTTAGAGTTACTGATCAACACGTGGTTCCACTTTACTCACAAAGTAGTGACAAAGCAACTACCGGAATATATTCTGAACTTCACACTCGAATTACACTGCGTTGCAATTTAAGATAACATTAGATATTTTAGAGCTAAACCTGAAATAAAGGTGATTAAATTTTCAGATAGGCTGATCTTAAGAAATCCATTGTCCTACGGACTTAGCAGACACGCGCTTACCACTTCAGACGCTCGCCGCCGACAGACTGCCGTGGTCCCTTCCTGAGGGGTGGCTCACAAATACAAACGGAAGTGGCCAGAGAGGCAGCTTCCTATACCAACATGACAAGGGACGGACAGGACCATACTAAGGATAGAAACCTCTTTGCTTTTAGAAAGCGTAGCTACCTGTTCCGACGTTGGTCCTACTGTTCTCTAGCAGACAGGCTTGTCTGCTACCCTCAAGCATGCAACTAGAAATACATTTGCTCATTCATCCTCTCACACAGAAGGGAAGGGGGATGACAGTATCTTATCATATACAGTATACAAAACAAAGCGGATGTAGGTTCCGTATGAGACTGTGTGACATGAATTACATATAAACTGTGTTTTAAAGTGAAGTAGTGTGACAGATCGTTCTTGATTATGTGTAAAAGTAACACGTTCCACTACTCAGTCTCCTCCCAGATAGTCAGAAACACCACAGTAAATTTAGAAGAGGAATTTATGCCGTAAATGACAACAGATTTAAGAAATTAACATGAAAGGAATCCAACAGAGACCTTTCAAGGGTGTGTGTGATATTACCTCTAGTGATGTTATGAGCGTGAATGTGTGTGAGCCTTAGAGCTAATGATGATGGTGGCGAATGTTCTCCCGACAATTTTATTCAATGCTCCCATTGTGGACATGTCGACAGGCTGGCACTGATGGTCATGTTTTGATCCCTTTTCTAGATCTGTTTTCACATGTTTTGCTTACATAAGATAGGGTGGGTGTGATCTTGTCTGCTTACATAAGATAGGGTGGGTGTGATCTTAAGTCTGATGATGGAGGTGAAGTGCCCTTGGCGAGTTTGCTCTATGGTGGACGTGTGGCCAGGTCGATCGTCTGGTGTGATGGATATGATAGTTCCTGCTGCTAGGATTGAACTGGGTAGTTGTCTAACTGACCTATAACCTAATGTATGTGTGGGAGGTTGTCAAGAGACAGTTTTGTACTAGGCTGGGCAGTTGGTCAGTTTAACTGACTAGGTTTGCTAGGTCTAGCTAAGTCTAAGGGGGATATGTATTTTCACTAGTCTGGTACTTTTGGTTTGCTTTTATCTACTGTTCAACATTTGTTTTCACATTTATTCGATGATCTCATGCACTCTCTCTCTCTCTCTCATTGACGCAGGAGATCCGGCCATCTGGCCGTGGCCGTGGCTGTATGAGCGTGTTCGGCGAGTCTGGCCTTCTCGTAGAAGGTCGTTGCGGACTGTCGGATCCTCGTTGTAAGCATCAGAATATCCGCCATCCGGTGTACCTCTGCCGTGAAGAACAGGCGCGGGAGGTGCAGCGCTCTCTTCAAGGTGCGGCTCCGCACCGTCTGGAGTCTCTTGAGGTGTGAGAGAGCAGCGTTTCCCCATACAACTGCGGCATACTGCAGTACTGGCTGTGCCTGTGCGAGGTAGATGATGAACTCCAGTCTTGGTGGTAATGTTGAGGTTTGATTCAGAAGCGGATAGAAGGCGTGTAGTTTACCATACGCCTTCTTTCGCGTGTCTTCTATATGTGGTTTCCAGGTTAGGTAGCGGTCCAGTGTTACCCCCAGGTACTTTTCTGTCCTGGACCATGGTACTGGAGTGCCCCTTACTTCCACCTGTTGGTAGTTTCTTGGGATTGGGTATGTCTGAGCCCTGTCAAGGCAACCTTGCGTCCGTCTCATCTTATTTCACCTCATCTGATTCCACTTTTTTATGAGTTTTACATTTTTTTTATCTATTTGGATGTAATGCGGTCGATTTGTATGTTTCTTGCTTATGTGATCAGATTTAACCTGCTCTATCACAATCGTCTTCTCATTATATGTCATCTCATCTGAAATCATATTATCCCATGACACGCCATTTCCCAACACTGGTTTCATCTCCACCACTCACTTTGCAAGTATTAAGCAAGTTTCGCATTTCTTTCTACTTCGACTTGTTTAGTCACAACAACGACAACTTTTTATAGTGTTGAGTAATTCGACACTTCTTACGCAGTTTGTCTCCAAGAGAACTACATCGTGCTACTGAACTTCAAAGACATATAAAGAATTACACACCCCAATACAAAATGTGCGTCTTTAACGCATACACTTATACACATACAGGTACACACACACACACACACACACACACACACACACACACACACACACACACACAAATATATACATACACGCACACATACCATGTACCCATGCTCACATTTAACATAATGTACATGATCATTAACACACACACACACACACACACACACAAATATATACATACACGCACACATACCATGTACCCATGCTCACATTTAACATAATGTACATGATCATTGACCAAACTTCATTTTCACACATCATTCCCCACACTGGGCGCCAGTGAAGGATCGCGTTTGAGATGCTGCGGCATCTACAGGACTGCCTTAGGCACATTCTACGACAGAGTGATTTGCCATATGTGTTACTGGAGATTCGGAGCTGATGTCTGAATACATCAATGGATATTATAATTCCCCTCCCACTACGCACTGCTGCTTTTCGCTATTACACACAAGTTAATCTCTGTGTTTGAAACATGTGGCAGCTGGTTTGCAACCTGGTAGGGAATATGGTTAAAATTGAGAACACCCGGCTGAATACAGGGGTGCCTGTTTCTTACGGCAAGTGTGGACGATGACACTATGTTCCGAAACCAAGTGTAGAAACTGCGCTACGGGCCACTGTGAATGCATGACGCACGGTTGCCCCACGTCGCTGGCGGAACAAAACAGTTTCGGCTTGTCAAATTTGGCGACACGAAATTAGTAGTTGCGTGCGCTTTGAAGTTAGATGTCGTGATGGTAGTATATAAACAAACTTAAGTGTGAGGTAGGGAACGAAGCTAATTGTTTGTTTCTGAGATATCTGTGTTACGTGTAGATGTTCATGGAATTTTAACGATGTGGATCGTAAAAACAAGCAGCGACGTGATGCTGTGCTTGAGGCCGTCCTACGCGATCTGAACATGGACGAGTTAACACTACATGTGCCGCAGAGCAAAATTCATTTAATTAGGAATACGTAGAAAAATGAATTAAGAAAAATATAGGCAAGCAAAACATCTTACTGTCAGAAAAACCACAAAAATCCTTTGGTTAGGGATGGTAGGCTCTATTTTAAGGAAGATTGTGTACAGAAGGAAAAGTTACACAAATTAATAAGTTGAATTTGTTATTCAATATGCATCTAATGCCACAGCAGTGCTCCACATTCACAAATTGTAGTACATATGTTTAAACTTTGAAGTGTTGCCACGGTACAGATCATTCTTCAAGAAAGTAGTTTGCAAACCATACTCTTCTTAATGCGGCCTGCTTCGAATAATTATTGCTCGCGGACTGCAGCTTTTCATCGCTCGGTCCCCTGGTGTTAATGCTTCTCCATTGCCCTGTCTGGTAAACTCCACTATCGAAATGCTCCTGGTCTATTAACTGTAGTTGCGCGAATAGCTGGGAGCTGTTTTTCTCTGCCAGTCATGAATCGCACACGTAGCTCTGACAATTTTGTCAATTATTTGTCGGCAAAATGATATTGGCTTTTCATGCAAGAAAAATTTGAAATCAGAATTACAAATCTATTTGCGACAGACAGCGAGTTCATGACAGTCTGCATCTTTAAACTCTTTGGACTATGCCTAGAAAAAGGCTTAATTAAATGTGGTGTTAAAGGCAATGTGTCTTCAACAACTAACACTACATCTTCTGATAGACCGAGTGTTCTGGACTCCACTGCCGAGTTAAGAGTACTGCTTGGGAAAATACCACCATCAGATGTTCCTTCTTGTTTCACCTATATCAGCATAAGTGAAACAGTAATTACTGTGTGCAACTGCGAAGAGAACAATGCTAAATGGGCTCTTTGTATTATGGAATTTCGGAACGCTCTTTAGTGGACATTTTATCACAACGTATTTCCCGTCTACTCCTCCAAAGCATTGGAAATTCCATCGAATCTCAAAGCTATTTATTTTAACCTTTCGTTCATCTACAGTGTGAGGTGCCCATAAAAAAAGAATCAGGATTACTTGTCGAGACATTATAATTAATTATAATGATACCAAATTCAAATCAGGCATGCCGCAGATCAATGACAAAGCAGAAGTAACTCTGCTGGCATCGGGGAACATAGTAAACAAACCACAGTCACCCACAGCAAGCAGAATTAGTGACAGCGTGCACCAGAAGTTCACAGTTAGCGTCAAAACAGAGTAAGAAGAGAAAGAGTAGCAAAGATCCTTTTCATGACCTTGAAAATCTTGTTGGTGCTCTAAGGGCAATGACACAACAACCTGAGGAGTATGATGAAATTTCCAGCTTTGACAAGAGTGTTGTGAGTGAAATGCAGAAGCCGCTAGGAGAATACGACATTGAACTCATGGGAGAAATTCAGTCGCTAACTACCGCTAAGCGGAAGCGTTTCTTGACCGAAATCCAAAAGAAAGAACATCACCACTCGAGACAGTTTGTTGCAGCACAAAAAACACTGGCTGGAGGAGGAGGACTGCCACAATCATAGCTTGTACGGGGTGTTCAAAAAGTCTCTCGGCAGTGCCGTATGATTGTTAGCCGCGCGTGCCGTATGCCGCAGTGAATATACCGAAATGAAACTCAGTGAAATACAAGTTGTTAATTTATTGAATATTCATTTTTACTTACAAATTTTCACGTTAAATGTTGAAAGTGTCCTACCTGTTGTTGAATAGACAATTTAATTCGTTTAATCATGTTTCCAACACCATCCGTAAGATTTCTTCTGTAACAGAAGCAGTGAAAGTGGATATTGCAGTTTTCAATTCATCGATGGATTTTGGACGGTTTTTATAGACAGTTGCTTTCGATGCACCCCAGAAGAAAAAGTCAGGTGGTGTTAGGTCAGGCGATCGTGGAGGGCAAAGTCCCTGTGAAATTATGCGATCATCAAAAACAACAGCAAGCAGTGACATTGAAACGCGAGCTGTATGCACGGTTGCACCATCTTGTTGAAAATAACCGTTCAGTATTTCACTTAACACAAGTTCTCCATGAATGGGTACAGAATATCACTGCAGTATCGTTGTGCGTTTATTGCTTCGTTGAAAAATATGGGGCCCACAATCTGACGTCTAGAAATTGCAATCAAAACTCCTATTTTCACAGAATGAAGTGGTTCAAATGGCTCTGAGCACTATGGGACTTAACCTCTGAGGTCATCAGTCCCCTAGAACTTAGAACTACTTAAACCTAACTAACCTAAGGACATCACACACATCCATGCCCGAGGCAGGATTCGAACCTGCGACCGTAGCGGTCGCGCGGTTCCAGACTGTAGTGCCCAGAATGAAGTGGTTCCTCATGAACACACCATGGATTTTCAGTACGCCACATATGAGAATTTTGCAAGTTCATGTACTCGGATAAATGAAACCACGCCTCATCAGTGAAAAACGTTTCATTAAGAATGGCCCTTCCATTTTATTGGACGGAATTTTTGAACCATTGACAATAATGCAGTCTCTTTTCATGAACAGTATTTTTCCGTTCTTGCACGACTGTCACTTTGTAGGGGAAAAGTTTTAATTTTTTCCTTACAGCTGTGTGGGCCGTTCCGACATTAACATCGATTTCCTGGGCGAGTTTTCTTACTGACTTGCTCGGATTCGTGGACATTTTATCGGAAATATCGAGTAGTTTATCCTCACACAAAACGCTAGGACGACCACTTCTCGGTGCATCTGTCACTGAACCCGTACTTCGAAATTTGTTAATCAAATCTCGCACAATATAGCGATGTAGGAGTGTTGTCTCCGGAAAAACTGACTTAAAGGTTTGACGAATTGAAACTGTGTATTTACCGCCAGCTTCGAACACTTGTTGGACTAAAAACACACGTTCTTCAATGGTTAGCATTTCAACAGTGACAAAAATGAAACAAACGAACAAAGGAACTAAACTTAAACGTTTACGTCAACACATAACGACACACACCAAAGATACTACTGATGCTGGCGGGGATAAATGAATCAGTGGAATGTTGGGAGAGTCCACTTGAAGGGAAGTAACCCAGGCAGGCGAATAATGATACAGCACGAGCGGCTAACAATCATAAAGGCACTGCGGAAAGACTTTTTGAACCTCCCGTTTTACAGTGCCACATTAAATTAAATTGTTGTAACGGTATTCTGTATTGCCACTGTTTATGTATTTCTGCTCTCTAATAATAACAAATAAACGATTAAATCGCATAATGCTTTAATTTAATGAATTCTGCGAGTTCCACGTAGATGGCATCACAGACAAATGGAAAAAAGTGTCAGTTGTTGATTTTGTAACACGAAACAGTCACTGCAGAGAGAAATACGAATCTCCTCTTGCCACGAAACGCAGTGTGGTCACCCATTACCGCTTTAGTACATCATTACCTTTATCAAGAAGAAAGGTGAACAGCTCTGGTTACAATTTCAGACGACTGAAATAACTTTTTAGGGCCTCCACAACAATTTCTTTCAGCATCTACATCCATTCTGCATCTTCATGGCTATTCTGCAATTCACACTTAAGTGTCTGGCAGACGGTACTTCGAACCACCTTCACACTGTTTCTCGACCGTTCCACTCTCTAACAGTGCGTGAGAAAAATGAACTCTTAAATCTTTCTTACGAGCTCTGATTTATCTTATTTTGTTACGATGATCATTTCTCCCTATTTAGGCTGGCAACAGTAAAATATTTTCACATTCAGGAAAGAAAGTTGGTGACTGCAATTTCGTGAAAAGATCTCGCCGCAACGATAAACGGGTTTCTTTTAATAATGCCATCCCATCTCGCTTATCACGTCTGTGATACTCTCTCCCCTGTTTTTGGGATAATACAAAACGAGCTGCCTTTCTTTGAATATTTTCGATGTACTCCGTCAATCCTATCCGGTAAGGCTCCCATACAGCACAGCAGTACTCAAGCAGAGGACGAACAAGCATAGTGTAGGCTGTCTCCTTAGCAAACCTGTTGCATCTTAATTTTTGGTTTGTTCCACCACAACATTCTCTGTGTGATCCTTCCAACTTAAGTTATTCGTAATTGTAATTCCTAGGTGTTAGTCGAATTTACAGCCTTTAAATTTGTGTGGCTTAATGTGTAATCGAAATTCAACGGATTTCTTTTTGTACTCATGTGGATAACCTCACACTTTTCCTTAACGAAATACAACTGCCACTTCTGCGACATTCAGATATCGTGTTTAAGTCAGTTTTCAATTGTTTTTGATCGTCTGATTCAAATGCTTCAAATGGCTCTGAGCACTATGGGACTTAACTTCTAAGGTCATCAGTCCCCGAGAACTTAGAACTACTTAAACCTAACTAACCTAAGGACATCACACACATCCATGCCCGAGGCAGGATTCGAACCTGCGACCGTAGCGGTCGCTCGGTTCCAGACTGTAGCGCCTAGAAGCGCTCGGCCACTCTGGCCGGCTAATCGTCTGATGACTTCAATAAACGGCACATGACAGCATCATCTGAAACCAATCTTAGACGGCTGCTCATATTATCTCCTAAATCGTTAATGTAGATTAGGAAGAGAAGAGGCCCTTTATCATTTCCTTGAGGAACGCGGGATATCACTTCTGTTTTACTCGATTATTTTCTGTCGATTACTATGTACTGTGACCTCTCTGAGAGGAAATCGGGTATCTAGTCGCACAACTCAGACGACAGTCCATAGGCAAGCTACTTGACTTATGAGGAACGGTGTCAAAAGACTTCCGGGAATCTAGACATATGGAATCAATTTGAGATACTCCGTCGATAGGACTCATTACTTCGTGCAAATAAAGAGCTGGTTGTGTTGCACGAGAACGATATTTGATGAATCCGTGCTGACTGTGTGTCAACAGACCGTTACCTTCGTGGTAATTCATAATATTCGAACCCAGCAAGGTTGCTGAGCAACCGAGCTGACTTTTTTAAATCCAGTTACGAAAACAAACACGTCTTTCATTTCTTTTTTTTATGCAACGATTTCATGCAGAGAAGCAGTAACATGGCAACTAGTCTTGCGGGTGTCAAAAGTTTAATATCAGAGACGACTCCAGCAATCACGAAACGAAGAAACTGAAGTATGTCTACAGTCATATATGAAACCAGTTTCGCGAAACTATTTTCACGAAACGAGTTTCGCCATCTAGCGTAGTCGTGTAAACTAGGCTTTATAGTAAAATTGTTGCCGTGTAAGACGAGCTCTGTGAATGGTTTGCTATATAAACGCAGTTTTGACAGAAATTTACACGTCAGTTTGATACGTGTGCTGTACACCAGTAGAGTATACGGATACGGTCGAATGTCGTTTGCTTTCGAGAGCCACAGCGTGCGAGTGAAACACGTCCGCGCTGCGATTGCGAAACCTTCTCGTGTCTCTGACATTAGATAAAAACTGTATGATCCGAGGTGAAGCGGCGACCGTGCTCAGTCTTCTTTAGTTTGTGAATGGGGCACATTGTACTTATTTTTCTCGTTATGTGCTGGTCGCAGTGTGTGATGTTTTGAGCAGATGACCAACTGCCATATGGTGTGTCAGAAATCCAGGTAGAGAATGGTTAATGATCTGTTTGATTTCAAAGATAACAAACTACGTGTGCGACATGTGCTGCCAATGTTAGGAACTCCTGCACGAATACGAGCGTATTAATGTGTGGTGCAGTCAAGTGTTTTTGCTCGTGGGCGGGCGGCCGGGCGCGCAGCTGCGGGCACCGGTTTGGCTGCAGCCGACGTCACAGCCACGCAAGCTGCCAGCTGGGTGACCCAACAGCGGCAGGCATAAGACACGTAAACAAACGCCGCAATGATTCAGAACGGCCGGAAGCAGATACGGGCAAGGTAGCAGTCAAGTCTGCGTCATCCGACGCCCGTTTGATGACCTAATGCGTTGCTGTCAGCAGGAATCAGTCCATGTTAGAGAGCTACGTGTACGCACAGTACACGAGCTGTATAAAAGGCGCCATAATGGAGATTTCCATAATTCCGCAGAGCTGTGACTTCAAAATGAAAGCTAAAGGTTAATCTTTAAATCAAGCAATGACGGAACTTAAACTGAAGAGCCAAAGAAACAGGTACACTTGCCCAATATCGTCTAGGACCCCGTGAGCACGCAGAACTGCCGTAACATGGCGTGGCATGGACTCGACTAATGTCTGAAGTAGTGCTGGAGGGAATTCACACCATGATCCTGCAGGGCTGTCCATAGATCCGTACGAGTACGAGGAGGTGTAGATTTCTTTTGAACAGCACGTTGCAAGGCATCCCAGATATACTTAGCAATGTTCATGTCAGGGGAGTTTGGCAGCCAGCGGAATGTTTAAACTCAAAAGAGTGATCCTGGAGCCATTCTGTAGCAATTCTGGGCGTGTGGGGTGTCGCATTGTTCTGCTGGAATTGCCCAACTCCATCGGAATGCACAATTGACATGAATCGAAGCCGGCCGCGGTGGTCTAGCGGTTCTAGGCGCTCAGTCCGGAGCCGCGCGACCGCTACGGTCGCAGGTTCGAATCCTGCCTCGGGCATGGATGTGTGTGATGTCCTTAGGTTAGTTAGGTTTAAGTAGTTCTAAGTTCTAGGGGACTAATGACCACAGATGTTAAGTCCCATAGTGCTCAGAGCCATTTGAACCATTTTTGAACCATGAATCGAAGCAGTACGTGTCACCTATCAGAGTCGTATCTAGATGTATCAAGGATCGCCTATCCTCCAACTGCACACGCCCCCCACACCATTACAGAGCCTCCAACAGCTTGAACAGTTCCCTGCCGATGCACAGGGTCCGTGGATTCATGAGATTGTCTCCTTACACGTAGACTTCCATCAGCTCGATACAATTTGAAACGAGACTCGTCCGACTAGGCAACATGTTTCCAGTAATCAACAGTCCAGTGTCGGTGTTGAGGTGCCCAGGCGAGGCAGTCATCAAGAGAAGACGAGTGGGCCTTCGGCTCCGAAAACCATATCGAGAATGTTTCGTTGAATGGTTCGCACGCTGACACTTGTTGATGGCCCAGCATTGAAATCTACCGCAATTTGTGGAAGGATTGCACTTTTGTCACGTTGAACGATTCTCTTCAACCGTCTTTGGTACCGTTCTTGCAGCGATGTCGGAGATTTGATGTTTTACCTCATTCCTAATCCTCATGAAATAGTCGTACTGGAAAATCCCCACTTCATCGCTACCTCCGAGATACTGTGTCCCACCGCTCGTGCACCGACTGTAACATCATGTTCAAACTCACTCAGATGTTGATAACCTGACACTGTAGCAGCGGTAACCGATCTAACAACTGCGGCAGGCACTTGTTGTCTTATACAATAGGCGTTGCCGACCGCAGCGCCGTATTCTGTCTGTTTACATATCTCTGTATTTGCATACGCATGGCTATACCAGTTCCTTTTTCGCTTCAGTGTAGATCCCTTATAGAACAATTACCTCTAATACAGGGGTGCAAGAACTCGCTACTCGGACAAAAACAGAAAATTCACTAACCAGGTAGAGTGCATGCAACTGTATTCATCACAACCAATGATAAAGAATAAAAGTAACGAAACAGCTATTCAGTAGATTAATAGACCCAGAAGAAAAAAAATCAATATCAGACATATGGAGACTGCAAACAATATCCTCATTGTTGAAGGACCCACGTAGACATATATTAAAAATATTTCGGAAAATGCGAAGAGGCCCTAAAACATGGATTACTGAGATTGAGAAAATCTTTAATAACTGTCCATGACGTTCAAGGCGTCAGTGGTACGGGAGAACTTTTAGAGCCCTTATATGAGCAAAATCTGGCAAGAGTAATCAACAAAGATGAAAGGGAAACCAAGCATATCTTCGAAACAAGTCCAGAAAACAATTTAAATCTTCGTCACTTATTGGATACAAGACCAGCAATGAAGACAGAGTTAGTAAATCCAAAGAGTGTTTACACAGAATACAGATCCACGAAAGTAAAAGACTGTTTGCTGTTATCAACGATATGATTGACGTCGCAAAACACTACACATAAGACAAACCGATCTGCTAACCTTGTGGAGTAGACGGGTATATACTGAAAGAGTGTTAAGGAGAAAAATATTTTCACCAATGGGTATATCATACTCTAATCGGGAGAAAATAGGTGCCAAACTCATAAAAGACAACCGAACATACCTGCGTTTTCTGGAAATAATGATCCAAAGAACAGATTATAGCTAACCACACTACGGTTGAAGGAGGAAAGAACAGATAACAGCTTGTGTAAAAAGGATGAAAAGAAGAGTTAAACTGATACTTTACAGAGAAATACGGGCAAAAGTGTGAAAGATCAGATATTGACGGAACACATATGAAGAAAATCATTCTCTTTGTGCAGTAAATATAAGGCCCCCCTCGAAAATTAAAGTCGACGCAGAAATAGCTCGAATATTCTGGCCAGAATTCAAAAAATTTCACCCATACGTAGAAAGAGACCAAAATTCAAACGCCAAAGAAGGGTTTTCGGTTTTGAAAACTCTGTATAAAGCAAGGAAGTATATGCAGAAACAACCCCCTTGCAGTTCCCTTTGTAAATTGGTAGCATCTCTCTGTTACATGAGCCAGAAGCAGCATACTCATACAATCTTAAAATTAGCGCACGGCAGTGGACGATGACTTGTGCGTAGGAAGGAGCATGGTAGTAGCAAATGCAGCACAAGGAGGAACCATTGAAGACACGTGACGAAACGTTGGAGCTGAGTCTAGTGTACAGTGACTTTGTTAGACTTTTCGAGTTTCGATTATCAGCGCTTCTGTGTTACAGATACGCACTAGACATTCACAAGTTAATTAAAAGTAGTTCAAAGACACGGTATGAAATGCGCCACCGTCATGTAGAAAATTAAGAAAACTGCAGGGAAGATGGAGATACAGATTGTTTGTGTATATTCAGGAACACTATACATAGACAGGGAAAACGTTGTCCATGCCAGTAACTGCACAGATTCTTAACAAGAGGACCAGATCCTATTTCATGAATCATATTTTTTAAAACAAACATACGTATAATACAAGCCACCCAACTCTGTGAAAAAGACACTGTGACGATAGCAGAAAGAGAGCAAGCAACCCGGCGGGGTCAGGGATTTTCTCTGCCTCGTGATGACTGGGTGTGTGTGTTGTCCTTAGGTTAGTTAGGTTTAAGTAGTTCTAAGTTCTAGGGGACTGATGACCATAGCAGTTAAGTCCCATAGTGCTCAGAGCCATTTTTTTTTAGAGCAAGCAAGTTTGGCAGTGCATAAGCACAAATATGTATAAAATGATAGTGTTCGCTTAGCGTACGATTGAGTTTGGAGAAATTAAATGCTGCTGTTATTGCAGGGAGCGGCGCAAATCGTATTATAACAATATTCGAACACTGAATCAACACAGTAACCGATGACAGAGAGATAATCAACAGATCTCTGAAGTCTCTCACATACTACGATAGAAGTGGTCCGCTCTCGAACATTGACTTAACCCTAGCCAGTAGAAAAGTCTGCAGAAAAATGGTCTCATCAGCAGTGAGAGACGGTGTTATCATTAGTGCCTATAGCCTTACATACTTTCTGATGATAAAGTTCGAAACAGTAGAGACTGAATATTAGTAATAGGGGTAGTCAAATGGCGAACAAAGATTTCGCGAAGTCCGCGATTAAAACTCCGATGAATAACAAAGACAGTTTGACGTTGATGAGACGGCGCAAAAAACAATAACAGAAATGGAGAAAGCGCAAAGGACGATAATTCTTCTGGGGTACTGTGGCAATGTAAATTAACGATCTACAAACTTTAAAAAGCAAAGCCAGTCAAGAAAACCAATAGCTGACGCACAGCTTTTGAGACGAGTACGAATATACAGAACACCAAACAGAGATACAAATAACTATTGACGCATGCGAAGCAAGAGAATACGCTAACAAAAGCGCTTTGGATTCACTGACAGGAAAGGAAAGTTTCCAAATGGTCTTAATAAAGGAAGGTAGAAATATTAGGATTTAACTGTCCGTTAATGACGAGGTCATTAGAGACAGGGTTCAAGCTCGGAACGATGAAGGATAGGGAAAGAAACAGACGGGCCCTTTTCAAAAGAACCATTTCAGTATTTGCCTGAAGTGATTGAGAGAAACCACGGGAAATCTAAATGTGAATAGCCAGTTAGGATTTGAACCAAGAGTTCTGCAATATGATCTGAGTGTGTTACCACTTGGCAGCCTCGAACACTCTAGCATACTTATCCACCAGTTAATAAACAGATGGATGTATCCTGTAACATGCTATTGTAACAATATCTCTCGCTGGCGAAGATGTAGCTGCGGCAATACTATTACAAAATTCCCGAGAGAACAAATTATGGGTTAATGGAGAGGTGATAATTATAGCACAAGGTAATGAGTAAGAAAAACCTAATTCATGCATTCTAAGCTGTAGACGGGTGGAACTTCAAAAGAGTTGTCCAATTCGAGTACTTAGAGAAACTAGTCAGTAGGAGCAATAGTCCGTGCGGAGTGGCCACGCGGTTGGAGGCGCCATGTCAAGGATTGCGTGGCCCCTCCCGTAGGAGGTTCGAATCCTCCCTCAGGTATGGGTTTGTGTGTTGTTCTTAGCGTAAATTAGTTTAAGTAGGGTGTAAGTCTAGGGACCGATGACCTCAGCAATCTGGTCCCCATTTTTGAAAAAGTGTCCGATTATACACTCATCAAAAAAAGTTTTGCATCATCTCGGTTCCGAGATTTTCGGAACCTGTACAGAGTATTGGAATAAATATCAACATAAATATCATCTCCGTCCTTTTTATTGCTCATGAAAACCGCACATTGCATTTTGTACCACGACACAGGGAGACCTTCAGAGGTGATGGTCCAGATTGCTGTACACACCTGTACCTCTAATACCCAGTAGCACGTCCTCTTGCATTTATGCATGCCTGTTTTCGTCGTGGCATACTATCCACAAGTTCATCAATGCACTGGGGGTCCATATTGTCCCACTCCTCAACGGCGATTCGGTGTAGATCCCTCAGAGTGGTTGGTAGGTCATGTCATCCATAAACAGCCCTTTTCAATCTATCCTAGGCACGTTTGATAGGGTTCATGTCTGGAGAACATGCTGGCCACTCTAGTCGAGCGATGTCGTTACCCTAAAGGAAGTCATTCACAAGATGTGTACGATGGAGGCGCGAATTGTCGTCCATGAAGACGAATGCCTCGCCTATATGCTGCCGATATGGTTGCAGTATCGGTCGGAGGATGGCATTCACGTATCGTACAGATGTTACGGCGCCTTCCATGACCACCAGCGGCGTACGTTGGCCCCACATAATGCCACCCCAAAACATCAGGGAACCTCCCTCCACCTTGCTGCACTCGCTGGACACTGTGTCTAAGACGTTCATCCTGACCGGGTTGCCTCCAAACACGTCTCCGACGATTGTCTGGTTGAAGGCATATACGACACTCATCAGTGAAGAGAACGTGATGCCAATCCTGAACGGTCCACTCGGCATGTTGTTGGGCCCCTGTACCGCGCTGCATGGTGTCGTGGTTGCAAAGATGGACCTCGCCATGGACATCGGGAGTGAAGTTGCGCACCATGCAGCCTATTGCGCACAGTTTGAGTCGTAACGCGAGGTTCTGTGGCTGTACGAAAAGCATTATTCAACATGGTGGCGTTGGTGTCAGGGTTCCTCCGAGCCATAAACCGTAGATAGCGGTGATCCACTGCAGTAATAGCGCTTGGGCGGCCTGAGCGAGGCATGTCATCGACAGTTCCTGTCTCTCTGTATCTCCTCCATGTCCGAACAACATCGCTTTGGTTCACTGCGAAACGCTTGGACACTTCTCTTGTTGAGAGCCCTTCCTGGCCCAAAGTAACAATGCGGACGCGATCGAACCGTGGTATTGACCGTCTGTCGGAACCCCTCCGTCTAATAGGCGCTGCTCATGCATGGTTGTTTACATCTTTGGGCGGATTTAGTGACATCTCTGAACAGTCAAAGAGACTGTGTCCGTGATACAATATCTACAATCAACGTCTATCTACAGGAGTTCTGGGAATCGGGGTGATGCAAAACTTTTTTTAATGTGTGTAGAAACAGGTATATGCCTCACAGCTACTAATATAATAATTTTCAGTTAGAGCAACAGAATCTTGATAGAAATATCATTCAGCACCAACGTCGAAATTCGCTTATATCAATTTGCAATAATGTCGATGCTGTTATATCAAGATGAAGTTTTAACTTTTCAAAAAAAAGTATACTTTATTAATATTTGAAAGGAAAATATGAAGAAAAAATTACAGACGGGTATTAAATAATGATACTAGAGAATAGGGACGCAGAAAAAAAAGAACTACAGGAGTTGCTCAAACACCGTAATGCCGTCGCAGCTTTGACGACAAGAAGGCGGAGCTGCGTGGCTGATACGTGGCATAACCAAACTGGAGATAAACGATTGTGTTGACTGAAAGTTGTGCATTCAGAAAAATCCTTTAGTTCGCATGTACAATTTTTTGTTGATAATTGGTTTCGGCTACATCAACTAAGACATCTTGAGATCTGTAATACATAGAAAATTGCATCTAAGAAAATTATACTGTATAAACAGTTTATATAGAATAGTTGTGTCACAAAATATACACTACAATTTTTTTTGTTTAGTGTACATCACCAACTGATGGGTCACATTAGCCTAATTTTGCTTGAACTGCATTGCTTAATATGCACACTGATGCAAAAATGATGGAAAATTATCTGCATGAATACATCACGAGAAAGTATAAGTTGAGACTACGATTTTTACCCAAGTTTACGAGGTCGTTGCATGCCATGTATAATAACAGAATCAAACATTCTTCAGATGTGCATAGTACTAACACAACTGACACTCTACGTTGTTCTACAGACATGGCGCCGGAACAACTGTATTAATCTGATTTTCGTATTCTCTGAATAAGTCTGTTACTAAATAAGCTCCACATGTGAAGGTAAACATTATAGTTTGCTCATGACACTCAGTATCTGTCAACAAGGAAGTGCCCGTATCGTAGCAGGCGGAAGACTAGCCAGTACCATGTGTCAGGACTTACCAAGAAGGAAGTTCCGCCAGACGGCGTTATTGGTAAGTGGTGATCGTAGCAGAAACCACTGAACGGTTAATAAAGTACAAGTAAGAATAATTTGAATGAATGGATAACGTAAAAAAAGTGTCATTATAATTAGATTTCTTAGCGCCACACAGCGGCATATAGCCACTTTGGAATTAGCGGTAATGTATAAACCATATACCTCCTTATTTGACGTAGTAATATATAAAAAATTCTTTTTTTGACTCAATGTATTACTCAAAAACAATTATAACAATTATAATTCAAATCAGCTACCTAAGTGCCACACAGAGGCACATGAATACATTAAAAAGAACAACGTATCTGTTACACGTATTATTACTTGTTGTTGTTGTTGTGGTCTTCAGTCCAGAGACTGGTTTGATGCAGCTCTCCATGCTACTCTATCCTGTGCAAGCTTCTTCATCTTCTACTGCAACCTACATCCTTCTGAGTCTGCTTAGTGTATTCATCTCTTGGTCTCCCCCTACGATTTTTACCCTCGACAATGCCCTCCAATACTTATTACTTGACGAAGTAACAATTAGCATCATTCTAATTACAGAAATTGACAGAAACATAGAAGTGCAAAAATTCTCACGAAATCTATAGTAATTCGACCCATAGTAAGATAATCCTGAAAGACTGTCGGAAACATGCGGTGGCTTTTACATCTGCATTCGAAGGAACAGAGTGAAGATTAAGCTTTAGTAAGAAATAACTCTTGTTATCTTGATAAAGTTATTCTCATATTTTTATATACATGACATATATTAAGTTAGGATTAACAAAATTATAACAGAGCTCTTAAAAGTTACAATAGCAGACAATACTGACGTAAAATGCTGAAACAATTCAGAGTCCCTTAGTATTCAAGAAGCAAGTAACCGAAGGTCTACATGTGCAGAGGCGCTTAGTTATGAATAACCATAACAAAATGCGAAGTTCTCTATCCTTTAGTTAAGATATTTGACTGAGGTAACACCTGATGACATATTGTGGGGTCTGTAATGTTTACAAAAATTGGTTAGTATGGGAGTAGCACACGAGGTAATAACTACACTGAGGTGACAAAACTCATGTGATTGCGATATGCACATATACAGATGGCGATAGCATCGCCTGCACAAGATATAAAACGGCAGTGTATTGGCGGAACTATCAACTGCAGTCAGATGATTCATGTTGGAAGTAGGCTGTTTAGGTTTTTATGTAAGTAGGATGTTTAGGTTTTTATGTTGGTAACGCCACGTAGTGCTCTGTATGAAAATCACTGACTGCGCTGTGTGCAGTCTGTGGCTGGTTGGACTCATTGTTGGAATATTTGCTTGTGTAGTGTTGGGCAGTTGGATGTGAACAGCACGCAGCGTTGTATAGTTGGAGGTGAGCTGCCAGAATTGGTGGATGTGGGGAGAGAGATGCCAGAGTTTTGAGCGGACGATCTGGACGTGTGTCCGTCAGAAAAGGGAAATTTGTTTAATTGGATGTCACAAATATATATATATATATATATATATATATATATATATATATATATTTGTGATGACTTTTGTACATGATTAAGGTAAATACAGTGTTTGTTCTCTATCAAAAACTTTCATTTGCTAACTATGCCTATCAGTAGTTAGTGCCTTCAGTACGCTGCTGGCCACTAAAATTGCTACACCACGAAGATGACGTGCTACAGACGTGAAATTTAACCGACACGAAGAGGGTGCTGTGATATGCAAATGATTAGCTTTTCAGAGCATTCACACAAGGTTGGCGCCGATGGTGGCACCTACAACGTGCTGACATGAGGAAAGTTTCCAACCGATTTCTCATACACGAACAGCAGTTGACCGGCGTTGCCTGGTGAAAATTTGTTGTGATGCCTCGTGTAAGGAGGAGAAATGCGTACCATCACGTTTCCGACTTTGATAAAGGTCGGATCGTAGCCTATCGCGATTGCGGTTTGTTGTATCGCGACATTGCTGCTCGCGTTGGTCGAGATCCAATGACTGTAAGCAGAATATGGAATCGATGGGTTCAGGAGGGTAATACGGTACTCCATGCTGGATCCCAATGGCCTCGTATCACTAGCAGTCGAGATGACAGGCATCTTATCCGCATGGCTGTAACGGATCGTGCAGCCACGTCCCGATCCCTGAGTCAACAGATTGGGACGTTTGCAGGACAACAACCATCTGCACGAACAGTTCGACAACGTTTGCAGCAACATGGACTATCAGCTCGGAGACCATGGCTGCGGCTACCCTTGACGCTGCATCCAAGACAGGAGCGCCTGCGATGGTGTACACAACGACGAACCTGGGTGCACGAATGGCAAAACGTCATTTTTCGGATGAATCCAGGTTATGTTTACAGCATCATGATGGTCGCATTCGTGTTTGGCGACATCGCGGTGGACGCACATTGGAAGCGTGTATTCGTCATCGCCATACTGGCGTATCACCCGGCGTGATGGTATGGCGTGCCATTGGTTACACGTCTCGGTCACTTCTTGTTCGCACTGACAGCACTTTGAACAGGGGACGTTACATTTCAGATGTGTTACGACCCGTGGCTCTACCCTTCATTCGATCCCTGCGAAATCCTAAATTCGGCGGGATAATGCACGAGCGCATGTTGCAGGTCCTGTACGGGCCTCTCTGGATACAGAAAATGTTCGACTGTTGCCTTGGCCAGTACATTTTCAAGACCTCTCACCAATTGAAAACGTCTCGTCAATGGTGGCCGAGCAACTGGCTAGTCACAATACGCCAGTCACTACTCTTGATGAAATGTGGTATCGTGTTGAAGCTGTATGAACACCTGAACCTGTAAACGCAATCCAAGCTCTGTTTGACTCAATGCCCAGGCGTATCAAGGCCATTATTACGGCCAGAGGTGGCTGTTCTGGGTACTGATTTCTCAGGATCTATGCACCCAAACTGCGAGAAAATGTAATCACATGTAAGTTCTAGTGTAATATATTTGTCCAATGAATACCCGTTTATCATCTGCATTTCTTCTTGGTGTAGCAATTTTAATGGCCAGTAGTGTAGTTAGAAACTTTTATTTAGCTGGCAGTATTGGTGCTCGCTGTATTGCAATAGTGAGAGTAACGAAGATTTTTGTGAGGTAAGTGATTCATGAAAGGTATAGGTTTTTGTTAGTCAGGGCCATTCTTTGTAGGGATTTTTTGAAAGTCAAGATGCGTTGCGCTAAAAAATATTGTGTATCAGTTTAGTGGAGATCAGAATAAGTAAAGAGAGAACTGTCTGAGTGCGTTCAGTTTTAGTCAGCTGTCTTTGTATCAAATAACGTAGAAGTTTTACCAGCACAGTCATTCATAATTTTTCTAAGGGAACGTTACAATGTGAGAAGATTTCCGACGTGATTATGGTCGCACGACGGGCATTAACAGACATTCAATGCGGAATGGTAGCTGGAGGTAGACCCATGGAACATTACTTTTCGGAGATTGTTAGGAAATTCAATATTCCGAGATCCACAGTGTCAAGAGTTTGCCGTGAATACCAAATTTCAGGCATTGCCTCTCAGCAAGGACAACGCAGTGGACGACGGCTTTCACTTAACGAGCGAGAGCAGCGGCGTTTGCGTAGGGTTGTCAGTGCTAACAGAAAAGCAACACTGCGTGAAGTAGCCGCAGAAATCAATGTGGGAAGTACGGCGAACGTATCCTCTAGGACAGTGCTGAGAAATGTACCGTTAATGCGCTGTGGCAGCAGACGACCGACGTAAGTGTCTTTGCTAACAGCCGGCCGGAGTGGCCGAGCGGTTCTAGGCGCTACAGTCTGGAACCGCGCGACCGCTACGGTCGCAGGTTCGAATCCTGCCTGGGGCATGGATGTGTGTGATGTCCTTAGGTTGGTTAGGTTTAAGTAGTTCTAAGTTATAGGGGACTGATGACCTCAAAAGGTTAAGTCCCATAGTGCTCAGAGCCATTTGACCCATTTTTTCTTTGCTAACAGCACGACATCGCCTGCAGCGCCTCTCCTGGGCTAGTGACCACATCGGTTGGACCCTAGACGACTGGAAAATAGTGACGTGGCCAGCTAAGTCCAGATTTCAGTCGGTAAGAGCGTATGGTTGGGTTCGACTGAGGCGCAGACCCGACGAAACCATGGAACCAAGTTTTCAACATGGCACTGTGCAGGCTTGTCATGGCTCCATAAAGGTTTGGGCTGGGTTTACACGGAATAGACTGGGTTCTCAGGTTCAGCTGAATCAACTGAGGCCATTTGCAGCCTTTCACAGACTTCATGTTCCCAAACAAAGCTGGAATTTTTGTGGATGACAATGCACCACGTCACCAGGCCACAATTGTTCGCGATTGGTTTGAAAAGCATTCTGGACAGTTCGGGCGAATGATGTGGTGACGTAGATAGCCCAACATGAATCCCATCGAAAATTTACGGGAGATAATCGAGAGTTCAGTTCGTGCACAAAATCCTGCACTGGTAACACTTTCGCAATTATAGGCAGCTATAGAGACAGCCTGGCTCAATATTTATGCAGGACACTTTCAATAACTTTTTGAGTCCACGCTACATCGAGTTACTGCGCTATGCCGGGCGAAGGAGCTGCGACACGGTATTAGGAGGTACCCCATGACTTTTGTCACCTCATTGTAAATACAGGGTGTTTCAAAAATGACCGGTATATTTGAAACGGCGATACAAACTAAACGAGCAGCGATAGAAATACACCGTTTGTTGCAATATGCTTGGGACAACAGTACATTTTCAGGCAGACAAACTTTCGAAATTACAGTAGTTACAATTGTCAACAACAGATGGCGCTGCGGTCTGGGAAACTCTATAGTACGATATTTTCCACATATCCACCATGCGTAGCAATAATATGGCGTAGTCTCTGAATGAAATTACCCGAAACCTTTGACAACGTGTCTGGCGGAATGGCTTCACATGCAGATGAGATGTACTGCTTCAGCTGTTCAGTTGTTTCTGGATTCTGGCGGTACACCTGGTCTTTCAAGTGTCCCCACAGAAAGAAGTCACAGGGGTTCATGTCTGGCGAATAGGGAGGCCAATCCACGCCGCCTCCTGTATGTTTCGGATAGCCCAAAGCATTCACACGATCATCGAAATATTCATTCAGGAAATTAAAGACGTCGGCCGTGCGATGTGGCCGGGCACCATCTTGCATAAACCACGAGGTGTTCGCAGTGTCGTCTAAGGCAGTTTGTACCGCCACAAATTCACGAAAAATGTCCAGATAGCGTGATGCAGTAATCGTTTCGGATCTGAAAAATGGGTCAATGATTCCTTTGGAAGAAATGGCGGCCCAGACCAGTACTTTTTAAGGATGCAGGGACGATGGGACTGCAACATGGGGCTTTTCGGTTCCCCATATGCGCCAGTTCTGTTTATTGACGAAGCCGTCCAGGTAAAAATAAGCTTCGTCAGTAAACCAAATGCTGTCCACATGCATATCGCCGTCATCAATCCTGTGCACTATATCGTTAGCGAATGTCTCTCGTGCAGCAATGGTAGCGGCGCTGAGGGGTTGCCACGTTTGAATTTTGTATGGATAGAGGTGTAAACTCTGGCGCATGAGACGATACGTGGACGTTGGCGTCATTTGTACCGCAGCTGCAACACGGCGAACGGAAACCCGAGGCCGCTGTTGGATCACCTGCTGCACTAGCTGCGCGTTGCCCTCTGTGGTTGCTGTACGCGGTCGCCCTACCTTTCCAGCACGTTCATCCGTCACGTTCCCAGTCCGTTGAAATTTTTCAAACAGATCCTTTATTGTATCGCTTTTCGGTCCTTTGGTTACATTAAACCTCCGTTGAAAACTTCGTCTTGTTGCAACAACACTGTGTTCTAGGCGGTGGAATTCCAACACCAGAAAAATCCTCTGTTCTAAGGAATAAACCATGTTGTCTACAGCACACTTGCACGTTGTGAACAGCACACGCTTACAGCAGAAAGACGACGTACAGAATGGCGCACCCACAGACTGCGTTGTCTTCTATATCTTTCACATCACTTGCAGCGCCATCTGTTGTTGAAAATTGTAACTACTGTAATTTCGAAAGTTTGTCTGCCTGAAAATGTACTGTTGTCCCAAGCATATTGCAACAAACGGTGTATTTCTATCGCTGCTCGTTTAGTTTTTATTGCCGTTTCAAATATACCGGTCATTTTTGAAACACCCTGTACCATTGCAATTGATTTTCAATACACATTGAATTATAATGAAACAAACGGGTATGTAATGAAGAATTAAGCAAGAACGTCTGTCGATCATGTACGTAGTCTAACGTCCGTATGATATGAATCATTCTGGAAGATTAAAAGTGTTTGCCGGACCGAGACTCGAACTCGGGGCCTTTGCCTTGCGTGGGTAAGTGCTCTACCAATTTTTTTCAAAACAAATTCCACCTTTTTTGTTTTAATAACTCAAAAGTCGGAGAGGAATTAAAACTCAAATTAAACAATATCCACTTTATTTTTGTTATTACAACTCAAAAGTAGGAAAGGAATCAAAATACCTTTGAATAGGAAACAGCTCAAACTAAACGAAATCCGCCTGATTTTTTATCATACACCGGGCGCTCTTCACTGAGGAAATGATACTTGTTCTCGAATAACTAAGGAAAAGATAGAAAAATAGAAAATCTCCGCTGGTGGGTGAATATAAGAACGGTCCTCTCCTCTTCTGCCTCCGGGCACTTCGGCTCGCAGATTTGGAGGAGACAACCGTTTCGTCATGATCACTGCGTGTCTCTTCATCTTGTTCAACATCAGCTTCTCATATCCAGGACGTTCCAGCTGTGCGGAGGATCTCGTAACGCACTCCCCAGGAAATTAGAAAAACATTGTTGGTGTTTCGGGTTGCGCACAATCGCTATATGTCGTTCATGCAGGTGTTCCCAGAACTCGAGCACATTATTCGGACCGTCACGAAGCAGATAATGCACTGCTTGGGCTCTTAGTCATGTCACTGCGCTCGTCTTGGCTCGTGGGTAGTACGTTCTGCCCGGGAAAAGAACAATCTTAGGGTCAATGGCTTGTCCTACGCGGCAAAGGAAGGCAATCATCTTCGTCACTAGGCGGCACACTTCCGCAGAGGGGCCGCACGTAAATTGTTGGGCGTCATTGTCTCTAACCTGACACACCTGGCATAGCGGGGAGTTCAGCATATTGACGGCGTGGATGCGGGATCCGGCGACTAGTTTATCGATGTCTACCAGGTACCACACTGTCAATGTTTCTGGTCAAGGGTGATATAGTGCATTGTCCGCCATATCACCGGTCAGTGGATTGTAGAATACCGTGTTTCCACAAGAAAATGGTTCAAATGGCTCTGAGCACTATGGGACTTAACATCTATGGTCATCAGTCCCCTAGAACTTAGAAGTACTTAAACCTAACTAACCTAAGGACATCACACAACACCCAGCCATCACGAGGCAGAGAAAATCCCTGACCCCGCCGGGAATCGAACCCGGGAACCCGGGCGTGGGAAGCGAGAACGCTACCGCACGACCACGAGATGCGGGCCGTGTTTCCACAGGGTTGGCAGGGGGCCCGCCCGTGAGTGTTCGGTATATCTGTCACAGCGTAGCAATATTCAAGAAAAATATATCTGATATGATGAAATAGTTGTTAAACGTTCTCCACCATCACCGGCGCAATTCGAGCAGCTGGTGCCAGTTCACCTATCAAGAGTCCCGACAGATTCGACTGCTGTCTACCCCATGCTTTCAACATCGAGCTGAGATAAAGCGCCACGATACGGTCGTGACCGTGTATGAGGTGTATGAGGCCGAGCCGCCCCCCCCCCCCTGCCCGCGCCAACCCCCACCACTCCCCCTCCCCCCCCCTGCCAATGGGTATGGTCAGGACGTCGTATCGGATCTTAAAAAGTAATCCCGCGCTGACGAATATCCAAATGCTGCCACTGTGCCATGAGCGATCGTCTTCGACACCGGTAGAATCTGCGCGTAGTGGAGAATACTTGACGCCAAGTACGTATTTACGGAGGCGACCCAGGAATCACCTCTAAGGCGCGCAGATCGTTCGCTCTGACACCATTCCGGACGGCTTGAAGCAGCCTCTTGAAGTTCGTCGTCGTCGTGCTTCATACGTCATTCGTGAACACGCTCCCCAGACATTTCATACTGTCCCGTATTTGGAAGGGAACAACGCAGACAGCAGGTACTCCATTACCAAGATTCGGGGCGATCGATTTGTCCACGTTCATCCAGTTACACATAGCGGCAACATGTCTATTGATCCAATCCAACGCCGCATTTGTGTCGTTACCAGTCCGCACTACCAGTAATAGGTCGTCCGTATACGCCTTGTACTGGAAAGTGAATTCCCACATCGTAAGTCGTGCTAAACGCTGGCTAAGGCCGCTGAGAAGTGTTTCAAGGGCCAGTGCACATGTGATGGTGGATAAGGGACATCCCTGTCAGATTGATCTCGTAATAGTAAGGGGTCCTACCATGCGGCCATTAACAAGCACTTTAGAGGCGACTTCGTGCACTAACAGCATCACAGTGTCGATGTAGGACCACGGGAACTTCATTTGTGTCAACACTTCCGTTAGGTGCGTATGACTGACCCTATCAAAGGCTCAGTCGAAGTCTATGAATATCAAGGCTCCAAGCAGTCGACAACTTTCTGTTGTGAATTGGCAGGAGCCAATTCACGGGGTTTGGAGGAAGCCGAAAGGCACGCGTTTAAGCTCGCGCAGGCTGGCGTGAGGTCTGGAACAGGTAGAGTAATTATACTATCAAGAAAAGTACGTAGCTGCTGGAATACTTAACTTTAATCCATAATTGGTGAACATTGGTCTGACTGTACATGCATCCCAAGATAAATAACAAATGATAATGGCGCCTTGCTAGGTCGTAGCAAATGAGGTAGCTGAAGGCTATGCTAACTATCGTCTCGGCAAATGAGAGCGTAATTTGTCAGTGAACCATCGCTAGCAAAGTCGGCTGTACAACTGGGACGAGTGCTAGGACGCCTCTCTAGACCTGCCGTGTGGCGGCGCTCGGTCTGCAATCACTGACAGTGGCGACACGCGGGTCCGACGTATACTAACGGACCGCGGCCGATTTAAAGGTTACCGCCTAGCATGTGTGGTGTCTGGCGGTGACACCACACTTTCACCAGTGCGATCGAATCGCGGTATTCGTCGAGTGCCGTCTGGACGTTGCTATCACCGTCGAGGTATGCCTGGTCAAGTTACACCAAGCGATGCAGTATTCTCGTAAGTCGTGCCACTATCAATCTGGTAAAAATATTAAAATCACAGTTAACGAGTGTTAATGGGCTTTAGTTTCTGAGTCATGTACCACCTGAAGGTTTAGGCATAGGGCTAATCAGCTCCTTTACAAAGGCAGGCGTAAGTCGCACGTCGAGAAACATTAGTTCGCGGCAGATTTCAGTTCAACAGGGAACCACTAAGTGTTGGAAGAACCGATAAGATTCCAAGAGTATTCCGCCTAGGCCAGGGCTTAGCTTCTACCATTTCGTTCTCTAGTGGCATGGCTTCCACATCTTGACTGAGCGTCGCAAAGAGCGTGTGTGTAACGTCTTGTAGGGCCGTCCTCTCGTGTTCTTCCTATGTATTAAATGGAATGTATTAGGGCTCTGCGGAGACGATAATGTTCATTAATAACATAGTGCATCGATGGGCATTCGCCTGAGACTCGATTTATTGTCCTTGCGCCGACCGCTGTTCCTTCCAGACGAGAACGAATAATAGCAATGATTTTTGCCTTGTCTAGTTGTATCACCACTTTCGTTCGGGAGGGGTGGTGTGGTTGGTACATTCTCGTAATATCGTGAAATAGAAGTTTAAAGTCTGTCATCTCTACTGCGAATGTTCGCTCCCCAACGCAATCAATATACGCCGCATAGTCGGATTGGTACATTCCAACCAGCAACGTAATGTCGTGAGGTATATCCGTCGACGCCATTCACAAGATTGCCAGACTTCTTCAACAACGTGGCAACACTCTGGAGCATTAAGGTGGGCCACATTCTTTTCCCATAGGCCGTGGCTTCGCTACACCTGCTATCTTTGGTGGGCGATCGTGCAGATACAAGGTGTTTCAAAAATGACCGGTATATTTGAAACGACAATACAAACTAAACGAGCAGCGATAGAAATACACCGTTTGTTGCAATATGCTTGGGACAACAGTACATTTTCAGGCAGATAAACTTTCGAAATTACAGTAGTTACAATTGTCAACAACAGATGGCGCTGCGGTCTGGGAAACTCTATAGTACGATATTTTCCACATATCCACCATGCGTAGCAATAATATGGCGTAGTCTCTGAATGAAATTACCCGAAACCTTTGACAACGTGTCTGGCGGAATGGCTTCACATGCAGATGAGATGTACTGCTTCAGCTGTTCAATTGTTTCTGGATTCTGGCGGTACACCTGATCTTTCAAGTGTCCCCCACAGAAAGAAGTCACAGGAGTTCATGTCTGGCGAATAGGGAGGCCAATCCACGCCGCCTCCTGTATGTTTCGGATAGCCCAAAGTAATCACACGATCATCGAAATATTCATTCAGGAAATTAAAGACGTCGGCCGTGCGATGTGGCCGGGCACCATCTTGCATAAACCACGAGGTGTTCGCAGTGTCGTCTAAGGCAATTTGTACCGCCACAAATTCACGAAAAATGTCCAGATAGCGTGATGCAGTAATCGTTTCGGATCTGAAAAATGGGCCAATGATTCCTTTGGAAGAAATGGCGGCCCAGACCAGTACTTTTTAAGGATGCAGGGACGATGGGACTGCAACATGGGGCTTTTCGGTTCCCCATATGCGCCAGTTCTGTTTATTGACGAAGCCGTCCAGGTAAAAATAAGCTTCGTCAGTAAACCAAATGCTGCCCACATGCATATCGCCGTCATCAATCCTGTGCACTATATCGTTAGCGAATGTCTCTCGTGCAACAATGGTAGCGGCGCTGAGGGGTTGCCGCGTTTGAATTTTGTATGGATAGAGGTGTAAACTCTGGCGCATGAGACGATACGTGGACGTTGGCGTCATTTGTACCGCAGCTGCAACACGGCGAACGGAAACCCGAGGCCGCTGTTGGATCACCTGCTGCACTAGCTGCGCGTTGCCCTCTGTGGTTGCCGTACGCGGTCGCCCTACCTTTCCAGCACGTTCATCCGTCATGTTCCCAGTCCGTTGAAATTTTTCGAACAGATCCTTTATTGTATCGCTTTTCGGTCCTTTGGTTACATTAAACCTCCGTTGAAAACTTCGTCTTGTTGCAACAACACTGTGTTCTAGGCGGTGGAATTCCAACACCAGAAAAATCCTCTGTTCTAAGGAATAAACCATGTTGTCCACAGCACACTTGCACGTTGTGAACAGCACACGCTTACAGCAGAAAGACGACGTACAGAATGGCGCACCCACAGACTGTGTTGTCTTCTATATCTTTCACATCACTTGCAGCGCCATCTGTTGTTGAAAATTGTAACTACTGTAATTTCGAAAGTTTGTCCGCCTGAAAATGTACTGTTGTCCCAAGCATATTGCAACAAACGGTGTATTTCTATCGCTGCTCGTTTAGTTTTTATTGCCGTTTCAAATATACCGGTCATTTTTGAAACACCCTGTATATACCGTGTGGTCAGTGAAGGTGCTAGCCATAGTTCCGCGTCATGGATGTCAGGTTGAAGGCGGCGCGTGACGTAGATGCGATCGATGCGGCTGTCGGAGTGGCCGGTTCGGTATCTGTGGACGTGTTCCCACGAATCTACCAACTGTTGATCTCGCAGCAGCGTTCTCAATGCGTAGGAATTGATCCTTTGGCTCCACTACACAATTGAAGCCGCCGCCGAGGATGTAATGAGCGTGGGGTCCTAAACAGAGCGGAGCTATTTCTTCAGCGAAGAAGCGTGATCGTTCTCTTCATTTGTCTGTGCCTGACGGCGCGTCGACGTTGATAAGCCGCACTACAAGTACAGTTACTGCCATTCCGTTTGCCGATGATAGGCAGGTGACGTTCTCCGCTACGATGTCTTCCTTAAGGAAAATCGCTAGCCACTCACAGTTTCGCAAGCTGGTCACAAGTTGTCGTAACCATAGGGTGAGGGGAATTCGTCGACGAACACTTCCTGTAAAAGAGCAATGACTGTGTCTGCCGCATGTAGCATATTTTTGAGTAAAATCGTCTTGATCCGTGATCGTATAGTATTTGTACTAATGGATGCGATGCAGAACGCCTGTTGACGTCCTACGCGTTGTAAGGAGTGCATATTAGGCGCATATTGTTCTTGTCGGTGCGGTCTGCGTCGGTGGCGTCAGTGAATCGCCCATCGTCAGTTATAATGTGCGCTCTGTGGGAGGTGTCGCCCCAACTGCGATTCCTGTGATTGCAGACGGCTGTATTTTCTCACTGAGATCGGCCCAGTTCTGCCAAGACGGATCCTGTGGTCGAATCTTCTGAGCCTCAGCTGTTATGGCCGTGTCTTCCACTAACGTGCCAAATTCTGGGACTTCTTGGGAATCTGACTTAAAGATCTCGCTGGTGTAGAGAACGTCATCGCATTCGGTGGTGTAAAGTCGGTCGTCGTCGGAGACCCCAGCACTCTCTACTGTGACGTCATCACCCTCTTGCAGTTCGCGTTCATATTCTTCTGTACGAAGAAAGCAGTCGTCCGATGGCGTGCAACGTCTTTTCTTTCTCCATGTTTAGTGACTTTTGTTTGCGCTGTCGCATGTGCATTTCCATGTCCAAATGCTGTTTGGAAGCCCCATCATCGTGGATGTCGGGGACAGAAGCGGCCGTCGGTACCACCAGTCGGCCGATTTCCATATTCGTCTCCATTCCTGCGACATAGGAATACTGTTGCAGATTTTCAGCGAGAGGTTCATTGCCTGACGTCTTGGGCACATTGTCATCCATCTTTGTCGACTGTGCAATGGGATCGTCCATCATTTGGTACTGGGGAACGCGCAAGGGGGAATCCTCCCGGAAGGCGGCAACATTCATAAGAGGTATGGATGCTGTCGTGGGCGTGCGTACAGCCTCGCCCGTCGGTACCTGAGTTATCCTTTTCTGGACGCACTCTCAGTGTACGTGGCCCTCCTTGCAGGTCTTTGGCTGCACTTCGTAAATAATTTTCGCTCTACAGCCGCCAATAGGGATGTAAGACGGGACATGCCGTGTAAGCTCGATCTGAACTTGGTTGGCTCTGAGCACTATGGGACTTAACATCTGAGGTCATCAGTCCCCTAGAACTTAGAACTACTTAAACCTAATTAACCTAAGGACATCACACACATCCACGCCCGAGGCAGGATTCGAACCTGCGACCGTAGCAGTCGCGCGGTTCCGGACTGAAGCGCCTAGAACCGCTCGGCCACATCGGCCGGCGATCTGAACTTGTCTCACCCCATTAAGAATGGGTATGTCGTAAAAGTGGCCCATTTTTCCGTGGCATGGCTGACTACGCGTCCATATGGTTGTAAAGCATTAACCACGACGTCTTCCGTTACCTCGAAGGGAATTCAAAAACTAATAGGGCGGAGTCCAAGACCCGCGTGATCGATTGATACCGTCTCCAAATTGCCATCAGAATGTTTGAATTTCAGTCCATTCTTATGGTCACGTACTATTTTATCATTTTATCACATACCATGTCGTTGATCAGTTTAAGGTAAACCACACTATTCGTAACAGAGATGTGGATGCTATAAGGTCCTGTGGATCTATTTTGATCTCTTCCCGTACGAATTGTTCTATTTTGAAAGCTCTGTGTTGAGCGAATACAGTAGCGATACTGGTCTCGATGGTTGACTTTCTACATGAGTGAGCCATGTTGTGTGTCTAGTGTAGTTACTCGCGAGAAACGTAAGAGGTAAGCAAACTGACGCGCAACACTCCTCGGCGTAGATGTAAACAGCTGTCCGTGCCGCATCGCCGCTGTCGGCGAACTGCCAACTGAGCTCGCCTTATGTTCAACAGTAAAGATAAGATTCCACCTTTATAACAGAGTGGAATTTATAGGGTCTCCTGAAATCTGTGTGGCAAATTATATGTCGGTCAATCAGGTAGGTATATAACTACTTGATTGATCATGAAAAGGTGTTGGAGACCGGAAAAGAAAATTCCACACGCTCTAAATGAACGTCATTTATATGATACGAAGTGTAATGTTCTCCATAGAGAAACTAAATTCTGGCCATTAATAAACACCAATAAAAGAATTCTGAACTGGTCCTCAGTGACCAAACACAGCTCTGTTTTTCACTCATACTGAAGTAGCAGCAGCCAACTGTTATTTCTCCCACTATTAGACAACAAGCTTATTATAACTGTTCCACACCAACATTCCACAGAGTTTGTTCTCACCCTTCCCCCTTTTTTCGGCCTGTTCATCACATTCAACCGTTTGTCCTCACGACATAATAGCCTGCACCATTACTCACTTGCACAACATATTTAGCTTCACATTCATATATATTGAATATACAGAGCTTCTTTGGGTATTGCATTATGCTTATGTTTTGTATTGATACAATCATGCAATGTCACATATCATAGCGCAACAATCTTTGTACAACTACAAACTCTCACTTAAGTTGTGTGAACTACCTATTTAGCACTAAGTTATCTGACGATGGCCTAAGAGTCTAAGAAGCCGAAAGTCAGTTCATAACAAACTATTAAATAAGTGGTGTTGTGAAACATTAATACTGTGTATTCAAGTTTTTAAAATCTCAGTGTTTCTCCAAGAACCGACGGAATATTCCATAAAATTTGTTATAAATGATTGACGCGATTTCATAAATTCACTGAGCATGGGAGCCCATTTGTTATCAGTGTGGTTTTGTGCTGTCTGAGGAGGATAAAGAAGTACTGTTATCCTCAGCCTCTTCATTCTGCTGAGTATTTTGTCAGTTTTGAAAAACTCCTCTCACATGACGCTACCATAACACACGAAGTTAAAAAGAATCCTAATGCCAAAACGAGCTTGAGAACAGATACGGGGAATTCGTATTCGACCATGAACTGTGAAAATCTTAAATATCCAACTTAACTAGCTTTCAGAAATTTTCTTAGGCATGGAATATCTGCAAGGATACCTTCTTCAGAAATCTCATGTGTGGTGTCACCGCTAGACACCACACTTGCTAGGTGGTAACTTAAATCGGCCGCGGTCCTGTAGTACATGTCGGACCCGCGTGTCGCCACTGTGTAATCGCAAACCTAGCGCCACCACATGGCAGGTCACAAGACACGGACTAGACCTCGCCCAGTTGTACGGACGACATAGCTTGCGACCAGACATACCAAGCTTTCCTCTCATTTGCCGAGAGACAGATTGAATAGCCTTCAGCTTAGTCCATAGCTACTACCTAGCAAGGCGCCATTTGTATCAGTGCTTATAGCTAACGAATATTCAAGAGAGATGTATTCCAAGGATTCATTAAAGTTAAGTATAAAAGAAGCTCCCTTCTTTTCTTTATAGTTCTCATCCAGTATCCTGTTTCAGACTTCACGCCCGTCTGCGTTAGTTTAGCGTGCACCTAGCTACCTCATTGTGTCTATGCTGTAGGAGCTAGACACAACATCATGATAATTGTCAACTAAACTTTTTACAGTAGTGGGAAGTTCCGTTTCTGAGGCTTTTATCGGATTGCTGTGCTCAAAAACAGCAAAAGGATCTGATATGCAGTACATGGTTTTGCAACGTGTATCGATTTCTTGTAGATGCCTGCCGATGCACTCCAGCATTGACCTACTCAGTTCCTGGTGCAGCGTCAGTGTCTCTAAGGTCATGTATACCACTGCCTCATATACTGAGAATAATTTTTTCTACACATAATTCTAGCGGTAAAATGCGCACATGCATACAAAAGGGTTAGGTTTAATACATAAGCTCTGTAGTTGCTATTCGTTCTCGTAAGTGTCAGGGATGAAACGACGAAAACAATTTTTTTTACAACGTGGCCCACAGACCCTAACAAATGTTTTGACCGCCAACGAGCTGGTACACGGTGCGGACCGCATCTCCGCGCCCCCCTAGCTACGCCTCTGGAGAGGAAGTTGAAATCTTCCTTTTGCTCGTATCACAGAGCATCCAAGTTGTTGCGCGAAGACAGATGTGCGGCCGTGGCCTGAATTCACGCAGCTTAGCGATGTGCGACGTGCAACGCAAATTACACGTCGCGCTGCCCCGCGGAGCTAATACGAAAAGTTCATTGGTAGACCCGGATTATATCTCAACTCTGTTACACTAAAAAATCAGTCTAAATAAGTGTTGCCAGCCTCGCTTTTACCCGGAAGACATGGACAAACTTCTCGCTATTTCAGTATCAATAATACACTGAAGCGCAAAAGAAACTGGTGTAGGCATGCGTATTCAAACACAGAGATATGTAAACAGGCAGAATACGGCGCTGCGGTCGGCAACGCCTATATAAGACAACAAGTGTCTGGCGCAGTAGTTAGATCGATTACTGCTGTTACAGTGACAGTTTATCAAGATTTAAGTGAGTTTAAACGTGGCGTTATAATCGGCGCAACGAGCGATGGGACACAGCATTTCTGAGGTAGCGATGAGGTGGGGATTCTTCCGTACGACCATTTCACGAGTGTACCGTGAATATCAGGAGTCCGGTAAAACATCAAATCTCCGACATCGTTGCGGCCGGAAAAAGGTCCTGTAACAACAGGACCAACGACGACTGAACAGAATCATTCAACGTGACAGAAGTGCAATCCTTCCGCAAATTGCTGCAGCTTTCAATGCTGGGTAATCAATAAGTATCAGCGTGTGAACTATTCAACGAAACATCATCGACATGAGCTTTTGGAGCCGAAGGCCCATTCGTGTACCAGACTGCGCGACACAAAGCTTTACCCCTCGCCTGGGCCCGTCAACACCGACATTGGACTGTTGATTACTGGAAACATGTTGCCTGGGCCCGTCAACACCGACATTGGACTGTTGATTACTGGAAACATGTTGCCTGGTCGGACGAGTCTCGTTTCAAATTGTATCGAGCGAATGGACGTGTATTGGCATGGAGACAGCTTCATGAATCCATGGACGCTGCATGCAACAGGGGAGTGTTAAAGCTGGTGGAAGCACTTTAATGGTGTGGTGCTTGTGCAGTTGGAGTGATACATCTAGTTACAACTCTGACAGATTACCCGTACGTAAGCACCCTGTCTGACCACCTGCATGCGTTCATGTCCATTGTGGATTCCGACGGACTTGGGCAATTCGAGCAGGACAATGCGACACCCCACACGCCCAGAATTGCTACAGAGTGGCTGAGTTTAAACGCTTCCGCTGGCCACCAAACCCCCCAGGAGTGAACATTATTGAGCATATCTGGAATGCCTTGCAACGTGTTGTTGAAAACAGGTCTCCACCCCCTCGTACTCCTACGGATTTATGGATAGCCCTGCTGGATTCATGATGGAAATTCTCTTCAGGACTACTTCAGATATTGGTAGAGCCCATGACACGTCGTCTTACGACACTTCTGCGTGCTCGCGGGGGCCCTACACGATATTAGGCAGGTGTACCAGTTTCTTTGACTCTTCTATGTAAAAATCCTGTACCACTCCAACTACTTTCCAAAAGATTCCGAGATCCGACTATTCGACTGGAATAAAATCGACATTTTATAAAAAATACACAGTTAGTATTACTGTGGATTGTCTGACGCAACAACAATGAAAATTACGTCAGATGCAATTGGTAGTTTGAGGAGGAAGCACATGTTTTTGATTTTTCACTGTGTACTCTAACATAAAACTGGCGAGAGGTAGAAATGGTCCCAGCAGGGATCTCGAGTACTGTGAATGTTAAAGACCAGAGGGCGTACATCAAGATTGAAACTTTACGCAGCAAAAACCCGATAGAAATCCACAGTACGTTATCTGAAGTCTGTGGTGAATTTACAGTGGACCGTAATACAGTTTCACGTTCGCCTTATCAAATGGTTCAAATGGCTCTGAGCACTATGGGACTCAACATCTTAGGTCATAAGTCCCCTAGAACTTAGAACTACTTAAACCTAACTAACCTAAGGACATCACACACACCCATGCCCGAGGCAGGATTCAAACCTGCGACCGTAGCAGTCTCGCCTTATCGTTTTCGTAGTTATCGTATGAGCGTAGACGATAATCCAAGACCCAGAAGGCCAAAAACGTCAACAGATGAACGAAGTGTGAAACTTGTGGCAGATCCTCTATTCCGTATTCGACAAGTGATTTGAAGAAGAGAAAAATTTCTGCAAGATGGGTGCTACACTGTTTGACTGCTGAAGAGAAGCAGGAACCAGAAGGAAATTTTCACTCTGCAGCGGAGTGTGCGCTGATATGAAACTTCCTGGCAGATTAAAACTGTGTGCCCGACCGAGACTCGAACTCGTCGGGCACACAGTTTTAATCTGCCAGGAAGTTTCAGAAGCAGGAACGCCTGGCTATTGCAACCAAAATGGTTCAAATGGATCTGAGCTCTATGGGACTTAACATCTGAGGTCATCAGTCCCCTAGAAGTTAGACCTACTTAAACCTAACTAACCTAAGGACATCACACACATCCATGCCCGAGGCAGGATTCGAACCTGTGACCGTAGCAACAGTGCGCTATTGCAACCATGCACTAATAACGATTCGACCGTGAAGGTCAAGGATTCTTGTGTCCAGTTGTTGTTCTTGATGAAACGTTGATTAGATACTTTGAACCGTAGTTCTAATACCAGTTCAGTGAGTGGAGAGCTTCAGATTCTCCGCGCCCAAAAATATTTCGAGCGCAGAATCAAAGTACAAGCAAATGATGATTTTTTGCTTATGATCACCAAGGAATCATCATGACAGATAGAGACCCATGTGGAATAAGTGTCACAGCAGTATATTACCGTAAATTCGTGCAAACCCTGGGCTGAAAACTGAACAAAAGCCGACCTCAGTTGCTCGAGGCTGTGCCACTCATTCTCCACTGCAATGCTCGCCCGCATATGGGCAATGTTGTTGCCCAAAAACTGCACGAATACGGATGGGAAATGTTGAAAAAAACCTATGCGTCGACGTCGTTATCTCTCTCTGGTAGAGTTTTCTACCACCGTTAACCGAGTCATTCGACAGATGAAGAGAAGTGGTGTCCTGAATAGAATAATAGAGCTTCTGAGACGTTGGGATACGATCATAGAGAAGCAGGGAGACTATATTGGAGGTTTGTATAGAGAATTTTTTTTTCACTGCTACTACTCTTTTTAATAACCCGCCATCTTTATACATAAGACGGGTCCTTTCTAGCCTGTGGGCTGGTCTCTTAGCCGACACACAGAGCGCTACAACCATACTCTGTGTGTCGTTGCCCGTGCCCCACCAACGTGGAGGTGGACCACTATGCCCTCTTTCTAAGTATTGATTGCAGCCATTAATACTAAAATTAATATACATTGATTTAACAAATTATAATTCTAAAGTTTAATGTTAGTGTAAGTTAAGATATTGTATGAAATTAAGTAGTGATTAAGATTATGTCTTAAACATGCAGGAGTATGTTGATAAAATTTTTGTTTAAGTTAACTATGCATACAGTTACTGTTCATTTATCAAGAGTGCAGACTTTAAATTGAGACAGACTTATTTTGTGTTCATATTAATTTGCTTCTTCTATATGACCAATGACATTTTACCAATATTTGATTATATGTATATAAAACTTAGGATTAATAGATATCATATGTAACTCGTTGTTTACATGCATTTAACGCATTAAAACCTTACCTATCTAGAACGTGATAACATAAAACTTGCCATTGACATAAATATTAACATTGAAATTGTTGTCAGTCACTAGCTTAAATTTCTCAAACACAAGTTAAAAACTTAAAATATTACTACTACGTCAATTCATAAAACTTACAATTAGTCAGTCATAAAACTTGCAATTAGTACATCATAGCTGTAATCTCT
Organism: Schistocerca nitens; assembly: GCF_023898315.1. Taxonomy (NCBI): domain Eukaryota; kingdom Metazoa; phylum Arthropoda; class Insecta; order Orthoptera; family Acrididae; genus Schistocerca; species Schistocerca nitens. The sequence goes on along the minus strand of NC_064616.1, from coordinate 833,896,139 downwards.
ATTTATACCGTCAGAGCATTACAACTTTACAATTCTTGGTATACACATCGTGTTAGCTCTCGCCAGTGCTATCTCCCTCTGTTTCCTCGCTGCCACTGTCGTCCTGGAGTGTCTGTCGTTGGTGTGGCCGGAACTGCGCAGCTTGGCGTTGTCTGTCTCTTCTGTACTCTTCCTTCAGGGCCCTCGAGGCTCTGTCTGCCGTGTCGCTGATTAACTTCCATTTATTAGGGTCCCGCAGCGCTTGCTTCACATCGTCTTGTAGCAGTTGTACTGCCTCACCAGGTTCATGTCTATTGCACTGGAGAACAACATGCTCTGGTGTGCCCACGTTTCCACATATGCATTTGGCAGCTCTGTCCTGATGTATACGGTTAAAGTACGTTGGGTACGGTCCGTGACTCGTAAGGAAGTGCATCATGCCTACGCCTGGGTCAGCATGTCTCATTTTTAGGCGCTCTTCAATATTAGGAAAAAACTCATATACGCGCCTGCTCTTTTCGCTGGTGTCCCATTGCCTTTGCCACTCCATAGGTCTCCATCGCTTTAAGTCGTGTCTGGTTGGGACATCCTCGTCAGTTATCTCCTGAACTTTGTGATTCTGTCCCCGTCTCAGCCAATACGCTGCTGCTCTGTACCTTATTGTGATATATATAGGATACGTGCCAAGCACTACACATAGGGCTTCAGTAGATGTTGTTCCGAAGGCGCCAGATAGCCGCAGGAGTACATTCCTCTGACCACTTCTGGCGGCTGTCACATATGTCGATAGACGTAATCTGTGTGTCCATGTGCTAGAAGCAAAACTCACTATCGACTCGTATATTGCATAGTAATACGTCTTGATCATTCTTAGTGGCATCCTATACTCTGCGGCATTTATTCTGGCGAGTTTCTGTAGAATAGCTACCGCCTTGTCTGTTGTCAGCTTTATATGCTACATAAATGATAGTCTTTCATCTAGCTGGACTCCAAGGTATCTAGTTACCTTCTTCCTGACAATGTTATTGTTACCTAATCTTATCACTGGATTCCGCTGTAGGTTTCCTTTCATCAACATATACGACGTCTTTGCTGGGGCTATTGTTAACTTATATTTCTGGCACCAATTGTTCATTTCAAGCAGGGTGTCATTTGCCTTTGTTTCCAATTCGGCTCTTGAGTTCGCCGTCACTAAAACTGTTAGACCGTCAGCATAGCCCACGATCCCTTCTGTATTGACGCTTTCTTCCATGAGACTGAGAAGTATGGCGTCATCTATTGACTTATTCTTGCGAAAACCGTACTGATGCTCGCTAAGTCCCTGAAGCTCTCTGTGGGCCTGCAGACGATCACATAATAGTCTTTCTTGAACTTTCGCCAGCGTGTTTAATAGACATATGGGCCTGTATGACCTCGGATTTGTAGGGTCTTTATCGGCTGCCTTTTTTATTATCACCGTATTTGCTGTTTTCCACGAAGCCGGTATTTTCCCTTCTGATAGTGCCTCATTTAGAACCTTTGACAAGAAAGGCGTTATCTGTACTGCTACTTGGTGTAATGTCTCCGGATATATACTGTCCGGGCCTGGTGCTTTCCGGCTTTTCATACTGAGAATTGCCCTTTGTACTTCTTCATTCGCGAAAGGGGGAGTTACTGCTTCTGTCAGATAGACATCATTAAAACGTCGTCGCATATTCGCGTGTTCTGGGTTATCTGACGTCGAGTCATCGTCTGGTAAAAGTTTAAAAAGCAGATGTTCCGCAGTGCTCCTCCATCCTCTCGTCATATTCCCATTTTCTTGTTTCAGTGTAGACAGTATGGTGGGCGATTTAATCTTCACTGTCAAAAGCTTATATGGCGTGCCCCAGATATTTTCAGCTAGTTGCGTTTTGGCATAATTGTCCCAACGCTGTTTCCTTGCGACGATTATTTTTTCTTTATATTTTGCTTTCGCATCACGATAGTCAGCCAATCTGATTTCTTTATCTTGTATGGTTATCGCCTTTTGATAAAATTTGCGTTTCTTCCTACTATCTTTTCGGAGTAGGGATAATTCATTGGTCCATGGCGTTCGTGTTTTGGGCCTGCAGTTGTGCTTTGGAATGCTTTCTTCCTGTGCCCTTACTAATAGTTGCGTGAGAACGTAGATTCTGTAGTCCGCACTACCACGTTTTGAAGCAAGATCAGCTGATTCTACTATCTGTCTCAGTTTAGGCCAGTTTGCTCTCTTCAGATTGAACTGCTTTCCTTCTCGATTAGTGGTCTCTAGAGTGCCATGTAACTCTATCACTATCCCATTATGGCCACTATGTATCAGCCCTGGTCGCACTTCCCACCTGTGGCAGTGTGGTGAGGCTTTGTCGTTTACTATAGTTATATCTATCTCGCTCTGTGACCTGCCATTGTCGAAAGTTGGTGGTTCTCCCTCTTTGTTTAGAATGTATAGGTTGTGCTCCGCGAGGATTTCATTGATGATTCTTCCTCTATCATCTGCAGTGTTTGCATGCCAAAGGGTTGACTTTGCATTAATATCAACTGCGATGAACAATTTTCCTCCTCTTGCATATTCGGCCACCATCTTAATCCAATCCGCATATGGTTCTATGTCATGGAAATATTGGGCGTACAAGGATGCTATTATCCACGTATCATTTCCTCTTTTCAGTTCTACTGTTGTGGCATGAGTATTACTTAACTGAGTAATTTTAGTAATAGTTATATCTGCTGGTTTTACAACCAATGCTGCCATCGGTGGTGTATCTCCTGTTATCACTCTACTATTACTTGGGATACATATCAGTTTGCCATTTCTTGAATACGGTTCCTGCAAACATGCTATATCAATTCGTGTCTCGTCCATTGCCTTAGGAAGCTCGTTACTCACCATGATGCTATTCTTCATATTTAACTGTAGTATCCTCGATTTATTTACGTTTCCTTCTCTATTCATATTGGATTTTAGCGATCAGTCTGTCGTGTAGCATCTTGTATGTTGGGCAGTCTGAGCTTCCTCCTTTGTTACAAACTTTGTTTCTTCTTTTACGTGGAATGCGTCCTATTGGGGGTTCCCTTGACAAGCAATCAGCTTTTTTATGTCCCTTCTCCCCACACTTGGCGCAGGTTATTTGTTCATCATCACAGTACTTAGTTGTGTGGCCTAACCCACAGTATTTAAAACATTTACTCATTGCATCGTAGTCCTCAATATACAGTGCCAAGAAATTTATAAAAACTCGTTCTTGATTCAAAAGAATTGTTCTTATCTTTGGTGTAACTTCCAACACTATGCTAGTTGTGCTCCTCCCCTTCTGCCCTGCTTTAAATTTGATCTTCACCCCTTCAGAAAATCCTTCTTCGCTAATATTTCCTTCCATGTTTAGTTTATAAAGCTGTAAGAGAAATTCACTCTCCGTAACTGTAGTTGGGACCCCATGAGTTATAAGTAATGGTCGTCGTTTTTTAGTTTCTTCACACCTAATATGTTGTATCGTTTCTGCCCTTGCCTGTAACTTTTTACAGTCTTCTTCGGATGCTGTTTCAACTATCACGACTGTTGGTGCGGTTCTTATAGCCATAATTTTCAATTTTTCTTGTTGAGGATCTATTTCTCTCGTCAATGCGTCCCGAACATCTTTAGTGTTTTGATTGTTTGTAGGTCTGAAAAATAGTGTTGTAGCCCGCTTTTCCTAGGCTTTTTCCATCTTCGCAACCGTTTTACGTTGTTTTGGGTTACTTACTGCAACCACAGATGCGAAAGTCTGTGTCGTTTTTATTCCAACGCCTTGAAGGTGGCTGTTTACCTCTCGTGCTTTTCGCAGTTCATCCTCTAAATTTTGTATTTTCTGTTTTGCATCTGGTACCGTTTCGCGCAGCAGCTCATCCACCTGTTGTCTCAGCCTGTCATTTTCCTCTTTTAACATATCTATTTGGCCTTCGAGCCTCGCCTGTTGGAGGGCCTCGGTGGACTGCGAGTCCTGTAGTGCTCTAGTTGTAGTGAGCACTTCTACTTGTTGTGGAAGTCGGGTGTTTTCTGTATTCAACACATCTATTTCTCCTTCTAGTCTCGATTGTGTCAATACTAATGCCCAGATTCTATTTCTCACGAGTTGGGAAACATTGGTGGAAACCTTCTTACTTTTCAATTCGGCCGCAAAATCGCTAAGTATTTCTTCTACTGCGGTAATTTTCTCGGCGTTTGATGCACATTTCGGTGTATCAAAAGTTGCCATTTTGTTTCCATGTGCTTCTTCACTCTTTTTCGATCTACATGGTCGTGTACCTTGCTTTTTTAGATCTTGTCCGTGTAGAGAGCCGCTCCGTTGGTGCCTCTTTACGTCCACTGTCCCGTAGATCTGCGCACGTTCAATACGCGCGCCTAATGTGGTTTCTCCCGCGTAAATTTCCTTGTGTCAAGTAACGACACGTGTTGCGAGTTGTTATCAGTACGTCTTCAATTAAAATATTCTCCCTCCATGTCAGTTTGGTCAACCAATAAAATATTTAAGCCAAAATGACGTCGTTATGATTTCAGCAAATCGACTTGTACGCTAGAAACCAACCAATGCAAAATTTCCCGCCGATATGAAAACAGTCCTCTTTCAGCAAATAGGATAGTAGAGAGGGAACCGCCAATCATGGGGCTTCCCTCCGTTATGACGTAGAAGAGCGCACAACAAATCACCAACAAGTGGTGAGATGACCTGTCGGAACTGTTACCGCCAAAATGACGTGACTACGTAAGCAGCCAATGGCAGACCAGTTTATCCCGCCAAAACTAAAATACGTTGGAATATATAGTTTCTAACATCATTTCTGCTCAATTCAGTCTCATTATCCACACATAAAACACTTTTCCAAGCACTACAGGAAATAGTAAACCGTCTTTCCAAATTTAAGTTCGGAAAAACACTAATTGAGAGAGATATTCATTAACTTATTAGCAGTCAAGACAAATTAACAGCCTACATTGAGGAAAGATCTTCCTATGCCTTATTTTGCACAGTTATAATCACAATTTTTATGCACAGTACAGTACCTTAGGACAGCAATCACTGATATCACTTTCATAACAAAACTCGAAGAAAATACCACGAAAACACGATCAAGGCGAGGAGCACTTCAGCAGCACGTCTTCATGGCAGCCATGACAGATAGGGAGATAGGGAGATACTGAAAAAAGTGTAAGTAAAAAAAAATTGTGTGCATTATTCATGAAGTGTCCCTCGTATATACAACGCTTGTAGCTCTTTAGCGGCCACTCACTGGTTTCTAATACCTTCACCTGAATTTCCACGTAGCAAAACAAGAATACAGTTCAACACAAACAATGGAAAGAATCACACAGAAACATCGCTCTCAAATTTCCACGGAAACAAATATGATTGATTGGCTTCTGTAAAACCTCACTAATTCTGTCTGCTCAGTAAACGCCACCGTCTAACTACTGTCTCCGTGATCTGAGATAAAGGGGTCTGCTTTCCGGGCACCTACACGTTCGCTTAAAGGCAATTCGTACGGAAAACCGGAAACTGCATAAGCAGAATTTTAGGGTGGCTAATAGGAACACACTTTCGGTTCTTGTACACTTGGCGTGCTGTAAAAAATAACTTGCTTGGTCATTGAGGATCACCAGCTATTGACTTCAGAAAGTACTCATACAACTTTACTGCACAAAGGACACACGAACCCAACTCCACCGGCGAGTGCGCTGGGCCAACTCCCGACTTCTCGAGCTCCCAAAACACTTCTAGAAATTCCATCCATTCAGAATCAGGAGTAGAATGTAGGCATTTTCATTGGCCTGCTCTCTTTTATACTCCTCCTGCGAGGTGCTTCTTCCTGCCCGGACTTCCAGAAATTTATGTGCGTCGAATCGACGGAAAATTACTCAGTCTCTAATTCAGATTAACCGGCTTCAGCCACCGTCCATTTAGGAGGATTAGGAAAATACTGGGAATGAAAATGATATATCTGATTTCAAAATGTTCGTAGATGATCTGAGGTGCTTACAAAATGTTACAAAGAAAGAAGTAAATGCGCCACATGACGATTTGACATTGAGAACTCATTTCAGAAATTACTCAACGAGTATGTCACATTATATTCTTGGCTTCATCAGTATGGGGTAATTAAATACACACTGTTTAAAAGAGTCTCCTAAATTTTTACAGTAGATAGTACTGGTCAAACCTAGAAAAATATTCCTTAAACATATGTTCGGAAACAAATACTTGTTGAAATGGGCCATTTCACTAATCTTGGAACAGTCGCTCCTCAATGGAGCAGACCGTCTTCCTGTTGACGTTAAATACATGGTAGCAACATCTGAGTTCGTCATTTGAAAGTTATTAACAAATAATGGGATAAGGTACACCAATGGTTCAAAATGGTTCAAATGGCTCTGAGCAATATGGGACTTAACTTCTGAGGTCATCAGTCCCCTAGAACTTAGAACCACTTAAACCTAACTAACCTAAGGACATCACACACATTCATGCCCGAGGCAGGAATCGAACCTGCGACCGTAGCGGTCGCGCGGTTCCAGACTGTAGCGCCTAGAACCGCTCGGCCACTTCGGTCGGCTGCACCAATGGCAGCTATGTAAATAGAGTACCTTATAATGTTTTTATTTATATAAATATTCTGTGTTGGACTATGCTTAGTTATTTTCAGTTACCCTGTAGGGAACACAGTAGTTGATGTAGTCGCTATAGTAAAATGCAGGAACACATGCAGAGGCCCGACTCTGGATGCAGGGAGTAACAGTTGACATGCAACATAAACAAATGTAAGGTACTGCGAATACATAGACAGAAAGACCCAATACATATGATTACGTAGAACAATTACAGGAAGCAGTTACTTCCATAAAATATCTTGGATTAAACGTACGGAGAGATTTTAAGTGTAACGACTACACAAAATTAACTGCCTGTAAGGCAGTTTCCAGACTGAGATTTATTGCAAGAATTTTCAGGGAACGTAATCCCTCAACAAAAGAGGTAGCTTACAAAACGCTTGTTCGACCAATGCTTGAACACTGCTCGTGAGTCTGGGATAGGATTGATAGAGCAAACAGAAGAGATTTAAAGAAGAGCATTGCGCTTCGTTTCACGTCCAGTTAGTAAGCACGATAGCGCCACAAACCTGCTTGGCCAACTCCAGTGGCAGACGTTTCAAGACAGGCGTTCTGCATGACGATGGGGTGTACCGTTCAAGTTCCGAGAGCGTACGTTCCTACAAGTGTCAACCAATATATTGCTTCCTCCTACTCATATCCCGCGGAAAGACCATGAACATAAAATTAGACAGCCTGAAGCCTACACAGACGCTTACAAGCAGTCGTTCTTCCCGTGAACTATTCGTGACTGGAACTGGAAAAAGGGGAATTGACATTAGTACACAAAGTACCCTCCACCACACACCGTAAGGTTGCTTGCAGAGTAGAGATGTAGTTGTAGATGCTGGGGGCTGCAGTCCGAAGCTCAGATTGATGCAGCTCTCCACACTAGTGTATCCTGTGAAAGCCTTTTCATCTCTTCTGCAAGCCACATCAATTAAACGTACATTTATCTACATGATGTATCTGATGTATCGTATGTTTACTACACTACTGGCCATTTAAATTGCTACACCACGGAGATGACGTGCTACAGAAGCGAAATTTAACCGACAGCAAGAAGATGCTGTGATATGCAAATGATTAGTATTTCAGAGCGTTCATACAAAGTTGGCGCCGGTGGCGACACCTACAACGTGCTGTCATGAGGAAAGTTTCCAACCGATTTCTCATACACAAACAGCAGTGGACCGGCGTTGCTTGGTGAAACGTTGTTGTGATGCCTCGTGAAAGGAGGAGAAATGCTTACCATCACGTTTCCGACTTTGATAAAGGTCGGATTGTAGCCTATTGCGATTGCGGTTTATCGTATCGCGACATTGCTGCTCGCGTCGGTCGAGATCCAATGACTGTTAGCAGAATATCGAATCGGTGAGTTCAGGAGGGTAATACGGAAAGCCGTGCTGGATCCCAACGGCCTCGTATCACTAGCAGTCGAGATGACAGGCATCTTATCCGCATGGCTGTAACGGATCGTGCAGCCACGTCTCGATCGCTGAGTCAACTGATGGGGACGTTTGCAAGACAACAACAATACGCATGAACAGTTCGACGACGTTGGCAGCAACATGGACTATCAGCTCGGAGACCATGGCTTTGGTTACCCTTGACGCTGCATCACAGACAGGAACGCCTGCGATGGTGTACACAACGACGAACCTGGGTGCACGAATGGCAATGCGTCATTTTTTCGGATGAATCCAGGTTCTGTTTACAGCATCATGATGGTCGCATCCGTGTTTGGCGACATCGCGGTCAACGCACATTGGAAGCGTGTATTCGTCATCGCCATACTGGCGTATCACCCGGCGTGATGGTATGGGGTGGCATTGGTTACACGTCTCGGTCACCTCTTGTTCGCATTGACGGCACTTTGAAGAGTGGACGTTACATTTCAGATGTGTTACGACCCGTGGCTCTATCCTTCATTCGATCCCTGCGAAACCCTACATTTCAGCAGGATAATGCACGACCGCATGTTACAGGTCCTGTACGGGCCTTTCTGGAAACAGAAATAGTTCGACTGCTGCCCTGGCCATCGCATTCTCCAGATCTCTCACCAATTGAAAACGTCTGGTCAATGGTGGTCCAGCACCTGGCTCGTCACAATACGCCAGTCACTACTCTTGTTGAACTGCAGTATCGTGTTGAAGCTGCATGGGCAGCCGTACCTGCACACGCCATCCAAGCTCTGTTTGAGTCAATGCCCAGGCGTATCAAGGCCGTTATTACGGCCAGAGGTGGTTGTTCTGGGTACTGATTTCTCAGGATCTATGCACCCAAATTGCGTGAAAATGTAACCACATGTCAGTTCTAGTATAATATATTTGTCCAACGAATACCCGTTTATCATCTGCATTTCTTCTTGGTGTAGCAATTTTAATGGCCAGTAGTATATATTCATGCCCTGGTCTCCCTCTGCAATTGTTGTCCCTCTCCCCCCCCCCCCCCCCCACGACTCCGATGCGGCTGTATAAGTACCGACATGTAAGCAAAGGGTCAATGTGGCATCGTGTCTTTCCGACGTGCGTGCGGTCAATGCGGAAACGTGAGCCATATTACCAAATGCGACCAAACAAGGCTGCCTAAGGACAAACACGGGTAGGCATCAAACTGAGAATAAAGTGTGTGTATGGGGCAGCGAGTCTGTTGAAAATCTCCGTTGTGGAATGGTGCGCCAAGTTCCGCGCTGGTCGTGACTCGACACAAGATGCTAGTCGATATGGAAAGCAGAAGTTACGCCAACTCAAGTGGGGGACCCTCGAGCACTCACCCTATGGTCCTGATCTCTTCCCATTCGCTTATCTCGCCTTCGATCCCCTGAAAAAGGTCTTGAAGGCAAGACGAGGATGTGCAGCAGGCAGTTCAGGACTTCTTCATGCACCTTTTGTTGATATTTATCTTATTTCTGAAGACAATATTCATTCCGTTCAACTGCTCTGCGGAGTTCTTTGACGTCTCTAACAGAATTATGTCGTCGCCAGACCTGAAAGTTTTTATTTTTTTCCCCTGAACTTTAGTTCCCACACCAAATTTGTCCTTGGTTTCCTGTTTACTCACTGTACAGCTTCACTAACATTAGGGACACACTACAATCCTGTCTCACTCCTTTCTCAGTTACTGCTTCTCTGTGATCTCCTTGGACTCTTATAGCTGCAGTCTGGTTTCTGTAAAAGTTTTAAACAGTCTTTCACGTTGTGTGTTTTATCTCTGCTACCGTTAGAGTTTCAAAGAGTGAAATCCAGACAACATCGTTAAAAAGTCTCTCTAGATCTAGAAATGCCATAAACATTGGTTTACCTTTCTTCCGTGTATCTTCTGGGATACGTTGCAGGGCCAGTATGCCTCGAGTGTTCCTACCTTTCTCTGGAACACTAAATGATATTCTTCGTGGTCGGCGTCTTCCAGCTGTTCCATTCTTCTGCAAATAATTCGTTTCAGTATTTTGCAACCTTGGCTTTTTAAACTGATGACTGGGTAGTATTCACACCTGTGAGCACCCGTCTTCTTTGGAATTGGAGCTGTTACATTGTTTCAGAAGAGACAATTATGAAACAGTATTTTCCCATCACTATAATTGTTGTGATCAGACGAAACTACTTTCGTCTGCCCATAACTGTGGGTTCTTTAATTGCTCTGGGAGAAGGCTCATCAACTTGAAACACGTGAAATATTAGTTCACTTTATTACATAAATGAATAAATGATTTACTTAACTTTAATACAGTTATGTTCGCAACTCGTGAATTTGCGGTAGCGTTCTCGCTTCCTGCGCACGGGGTCCCGGGTTTGATCCCCGACGTGGTCAGGGATTTTCCCTGCCTCGAGATGACTGGGTGTTGTTGTGTTGTCTTCATCATCATCATTCATCCCCATTACGGTCGGAGGAAGGCAATGGCAAACCACCTCCCCTACGACCTTGCCTAGTCGGCGGTGCGGGTCTCCCGCATCGTTCCCTACGCTCCTCGGAGTATGTGACCTCATCATCATCAATACAGTTCTTTACTAAGAGTACTGATAATTTACAACTGTCATTAACTAGCAAAGCATCACCTGATGCACTTACTAAGGAACTGTTCTCTTGCAGTACAAAATGCAACATTTACGAAAATACACTCCTGGAAATGGAAAAAAGAACACATTGACACCGGTGTGTCAGACCCACCATACTTGCTCCGGACACTGCGAGAGGGCTGTACAAGCAATGATCACACGCACGGCACAGCGGACACACCAGGAACCGCGGTGTTGGCCGTCGAATGGCGCTAGCTGCGCAGCATTTGTGCACCGCCGCCGTCAGTGTCAGCCAGTTTGCCGTGGCATACGGAGCTCCATCGCAGTCTTTAACACTGGTAGCATGCCGCGACAGCGTGGACGTGAACCGTATGTGCAGTTGACGGACTTTGAGCGAGGGCGTATAGTGGGCATGCGGGAGGCCGGGTGGACGTACCGCCGAATTGCTCAGCACGTGGGGCGTGAGGCCTCCACAGTACATCGATGTTGTCGCCAGTGGTCGGCGGAAGTTGCACGTGCCCGTCGACCTGGGACCGGACCGCAGCGACGCACGGATGCACGCCAAGACCGTAGGATCCTACGCAGTGCCGTAGGGGACCGCACCACCACTTCCCAGCAAATTAGGGACACTGTTGCTCCTGGGGTATCGGCGAGGACCATTCGCAACCGTCTCCATGAAGCTGGGCTACGGTCCCGCACACCGTTAGGCCGTCTTCCGCTCACGCCCCAACATCGTGCAGCCCGCCTCCAGTGGTGTCGCGACAGGCGTGAATGGAGGGACGAATGGAGACGTGTCGTCTTCAGCGATGAGAGTCGCTTCTGCCTTGGTGCCAATGATGGTCGTATGCGTGTTTGGCGCCGTGCAGGTGAGCGCCACAATCAGGACTGCATACGACCGAGGCACACAGGGCCAACACCCGGCATCATGGTGTGGGGAGCGATCTCCTACACTGGCCGTACACCACTGGTGATCGTCGAGGGGACACTGAATAGTGCACGGTATATCCAAACCGTCATCGAACCCATCGTTCTACCATTCCTAGACCGGCAAGGGAACTTGCTGTTCCAACAGGATAATGCACGTCCGCATGTATCCCGTGCCACCCAACGTGCTCTAGAAGGTGTAAGTCAACTACCCTGGCCAGCAAGATCTCCGGATCTGTCCCCCATTGAGCATGTTTGGGACTGGATGAAGCGTCGTCTCACGCGGTCTGCACGTCCAGCACGAACGCTGGTCCAACTGAGGCGCCAGGTGGAAATGGCATGGCAAGCCGTTCCACAGGACTACATCCAGCATCTCTACGATCGTCTCCATGCGAGAATAGCAGCCTGCATTGCTGCGAAAGGTGGATATACACTGTACTAGTGCCGACATTGTGCATGCTCTGTTGCCTGTGTCTATGTGCCTGTGGTTCTGTCAGTGTGATCATGTGATGTATCTGACCCCAGGAATGTGTCAATAAAGTTTCCCCTTCCTGGGACAATGAATTCACGGTGTTCTTATTTCAATTTCTAGGAGTGTACATTTCGTCAGAAACTTTAACTCTTACTGCCCTATACGATGATGTTGACTGCTGCGGCTGAGGTGTCAACTGGGCCCGAGCACTTACGTGCTCATCTGTACAGGGTGTCTACAAAGACTAGGTACATAGGGAATTCTAGTAAATTTTAATGAATATTCGATACTCTGTAAATATTAAGAAATATTAATAAATAATAATAAAATACATTCTAATAATTTTTTTTTTCAGATTGAATGGTTGCTCTGTTTAAAGAAGAGCGAATGGAGTTGGTACTCTTAAGTGGACGAGAAGGATGGTCGCATCGCAAAATTGCGGAAGAACTTAACCTTCGGCACCCTCATTGTCAACCTATTTCTTTTACTGCCGTCGAGAAATTTATCCCCAAGTTTAAGGAAACAGGCATTGTGTTGGAAGAACCCGGTCCCGGATGACCAAAGACTTCAGACGAAACGAAACAGACTGTCTTGCCCAAGGTTTATGCTAGCCCAAAGAAATTGCTTCGTCGGACAACCACAGAGCTGGATGTTCCAAGTTCAACCATTCACAAAATTCTGGCAGAGGAGAGTTTTCATCCGTATAAGTTACTTAAATGAAGATGACCCCGAAAGACGCATGCAGGTGTGTGAATGATTTGCAGATAAATTGGATGAAAACATCAATTTTACTAAAGATTGTGTGTTATTCATTGATGAAGCTGTGTGTTATGTCAGTGGTGAAGAGAACGGACCAAATCTTCGATACTGGTCTCAAGGCACTCCACATTGTATTAGTCCATCCAAACAGCAGGGCTGCCAAAACGTGACGGTGTGGTGTGGTTTGTGGAAAGCTCATGTGCCAGGACCTTTCTTCTTTGATGAACGTGTAATGGATGAGATTCATCTGAACATGCTGAGAGACAAATTGACGCCATAAATTGAGCGTTTGGATGAGGGACTTCCAGACTGGTTTCAGCAGTATGGGGCCCCTGCCCATCTTGCTGCAGATCGGTTGAATGACGATTTTCCTCACTGGATTGGGAGAGAGGTCATGTGGAATGATCCCCTCGTTCGCTAGGCCTTTCTCCCCTTGATTTATTTTTATGGGGTGTGCTGAAATAGAAAATTTGCTCGATGAAGATTACAGATTTAAACCACCTGACACAACGCAAAACCAGTCAGTGTGCTAAAAATCGAGGGCATTTCAGACGTATTCCCTAGAGTTCGCCTTAAAATTGCAAAGTGCATTACATTATACATTGAAAAGCACGTAGATCATGTTGAAAATATTATTTATTAACATAAAAGTGACTAAAATGTGCTTTATTATTATTTGTTACAATTTCCTATGTGTCCAGACTTTATGTACACCCTGTACATTGGTGTGAGGACGCTGGTGTGCTGCGAGGGGTGGCGTGATCTTCAGAAGCACATCCCATATGTGGTGGACTGCAGTGAGACCTTGCTAACATTCGTGGTATCAATTCGCGTTGCCGATTTTTGTGTGGTACCGCGATCTCCGGTCGATATCATAATAATTAAAACATGTAGATAATAATATGTACAACATATTGATGAAAATCTCCCAGTGAATTTTTTCTAGGTTTTTAGTTATTGTTACATTGATACAACTGCAATATTTGCAGCACGACTGTTGCGGGAATGCTTTAATGTGTGTCGTTACACATTTCATGCTGCATGCTGGCACTGAGGAGTCGCGCTGCTGCTCAAGACGAGAGTGCATGGCTGGGCAGCGGCGGGCGTTGGCCATTGCTGTGGCCAGGGCTGGACGTGGGCAGCTGGCACCTAGCCCAGCTGTCTCCGGCTGCGGCAAGCTGACGTTTATCAAAGTACTGAGTGATCTGCGAGGAGCTGAAGCAGAAGAGCCTCGCTACATACCTAAACACCCAAGTGTGTATTATAAGTGGGTATCTCACCAGCATTCTCAAAAGTTTTCTGTGGACGTATCCATACATTTACTTTGCCAGCTCAAATTCTTTGCCTCGACAGCCAAATTATTTAACGGCAACTTCCTTAGGTACTGCATATCAGCCTCTTTCTCGCGCAAAAAGACACACGCACACACCAAGGAAGTTCATCTCTGAACGCATCCCATCCTTATCATTAGCTCCGTTTTGTTCCTCCGGTATCTGCACGCTCTGAGTCCCGCTGACGTGTCGATTTTGTCATCTGTCTCGGATAATCGCCTTTATTCCACAAATGTCTGAGCCCATTTACCTGGCCGAAATATGGGCTGAGCGCGGATGCGCCTCATTCGGCGAGACAGTGGAGCTTGGGGCCTTCGTCGGGCCTCGTGTGACGACTTCGGACCCAGGCGGCTACGCCTCCCGTGTCTCGGGGCGGCAGGCACTCTCGATAGGCGCCTAATGTGACGCCAATACGTTAAAGAACTGAGGGGGAAAATAGTGGGAACGCTTTAATGTGTGTCCCGAGTTCGAGTCTCAGTCAGGCATACAGCTTTAATCTACCAGGAAATTAAATATCAGCGGACACTCCGCCGCAGAGTGTAAAGTTCATTCTGGAGACTGTGGCTAAGCCATGTCTCCACAATATCCTGTCTTCCAGGAGTGCTAGTTCTGCAAGGTCTGCAGGAGAGCTTCTGTGAATGTTGGAAGGTAGGAGACGAGGTACCGGCAGAACTGAAGCTGTGAGGAGGCGTTGTCAGTCGGGCTTGGATAGTTCAGTCGGTAGAGCACTTGCCCGCGAAAGGCAAAGTTCCCGAGTTCGAGTCTCGGTCCGGCGTACAGTTTTAATCTGCCAGGAAGTTTCAAAATAGAGGGAAGGATATGCCAGCTCTACTCGCCGCTAAACTTGATGTCCACACTCAGGACCTCGGAGTTATTTTGTACGAGACGCAACTGCATCCAATTTTGAAGTACGCAACTGTCGTCCGGGGAAACGCGGCCTATACACATATTTATCGCCTATAGAGGGCACAAAATCGAGCACTCAAAATAGTTTTGCACATACTTCGTGATTTCCTGACGGTGCATCTCTATCTGGTAGCCGGAATAACTTACGTCCGGGAGAGGTTTCCACATTCAGATCATTCTCCGCAAGCTACCTAACAGAGTGCGGCGGAGAGTATGTTTAGTACCAGTAACTGACCCCTCCTATCCTCTTTCGCTCGCGAATGGTGCGTGGGAAGAATGGTTGTCGGTAAACCTCTGTATTACCTCAGATTTCTAGGGGTTTCTAGTCGTGGCCATTAAGCGAGATGTATGTGGGAGGATGTAATATATATTGTTCACTCTTCCATCAAAGTGCTCCCTCGAAATTTTAATACTAAACTCCTCCGTGATGCACAATGCCTCTCTTGTAACTTCTGCCAAAGGAGTTTGTTGAGTATCTTTGTAAGGCTCTAGCGTCGACAAAACGATCCCGTGACGAAACACGTCGCTCTTCGTTGGATCTTCTCAATTTCTTTTCACCAGCCCTTCCTACTAAGGAGCCCAGATTTATGAACAGTACACACGAATCTATCGAATATGGGCCTTATAAGCCACTTCCTTCGTGCGTGAGCTACATTTCCTTAAGATTCTTCTTATGAATCTGTCTGGGATCCGCCTTTTCTACTATTTGTTTTATGTGATCATTCCACTAAAGTTCGCTCTGGATAGTGACTCCTAGATATCTTAGGGTAGGCACTGTTTCCAGCAGTTTCTCATCAACATTGTAGCTGTGCAGTGGTGGATTTATTTTCTTATGTCTGTGCGATATGTTACATTTATTTACGTACAGGGTCAACTGCCAGAGCCTGCACCATTCATCAATCCTCTGCAGATTATTCTGTTAATAGATAGTTTTCTGGCGTTGCTACTTTGTTATTAACAGCCGCATCAAATATGGTTCAAATGGCTCTGAGCACTGTGGGACTTAACATCTGAGGTCATCAGTCCCCTAGACTTAGAACTACTTAAACCTAACTAACGTAAGGACATCACACACATCCATGCTCGAGGCAGGATTCGAACCTGCGACTGTAGCGGTCGCGCGGTTCCAGACTGAAGCGCATAGAACCGCTCGGCCACAGCGGCCGGCACAGCCGCATCATCTGCGAGCAGTCTTAAAGAGCATCCGACGCTTTCTACTAGATCATTTAAATATAGTGTAAAAAATAACAGCCATATCACACTTCCCTGGGGTACTCAGGAAATTATCTTTACATCTCTCGAGTTTGTTCCGTTAAGAGCGACCTGTTGAGTTCTGTCTTCAAGGAAGTCTTGAATCCAGTCGCAAATCTGGTCCAATACTCGATAATCACATACTTCTTTCACTAGACGGCAGTGCGGAACGGAGTAAAATGTCGTTCTGAAGCCAACGAAGGCTGTATCAACCTGAGCGTCGTTGTGTACAGCGCTATGGATCTCAAGGAGGAACAGAGCAAGTTGAGTTTCGCAAGACCTCTGTTTGCGGAATCCTTGTTGACTATTAATAGAGGAGATTTTGTCCGGCGATCTGCCAGCGACATCTGTGAGAAATGTAGGACGTTACAGATTCGACACATCCACAACCTGGCTACATGGTACAGCGTCACAGTACCATCAGGTAGCCACATGTACTGGTGGAATGCATGTTTTTGTAAACTACTACTGTAAATTTTTCGTGTGTTTCAGATCGACACTAGAAAACAGTCAAAGAAGAAAATACTTAGCATTGGACATTTGAACGTCTGAAGAAACAGCTCGCAGCTCTTCCCTGAAAAACGAGAGAAGCGGAATTCCGATTAAGAAGGTCGAAAGGAGCGACAGGCGTCAAGTCTGTCTCCCTCATTTCGCACTTCAGGTAGTCTCCTACGTGAGCCATTCCGTACGCATTGGTCTAAGGCTGTGCTGAAAGAGATTAACGATTCCATTTGAAAAAGCAATGTTTATCAGGCTGTTCCACCGACTTGCAGACACCGGACCATTCGTAACAAGGAGAGGGCATCACAGCAGAGCTCGCAGATTTGGCACGTCAGATATGGAAGAGCGAGTAGAAGATAGTCCCGAAACAAGTGTTCGAAGAACTGAAGCCGCTGAATGTATTAACTGTGCTATTGTGTGGTCAGTTATGCTCGAGCAGTTACATTATCAGCGTGTGCAAGCTCTCAGGCCATAAAATCATCGCCCCAGATTACAGTTCTGCCAACAGATTCCAAGATGGAGAGCTAAACTTCGGCAGTTTACAGTTTCAATTTTATTTACGGATGAAAAGGGTATCAAAGAGCGTGGGGTAATAAATTATCACAATGACAGTGTATGAGTAGGTGCAAGTTTTCAAGTGAACTGGGAAGTAAGGCATCAGGTTAGCTTTAGTGTCAATATCTGAACGTGAAACGTGGATGACAGACCGATAGGATCATATACTCTGTCAGACAAATTAACAGCCGCTGTGTATCAATAATTTTTGCGCGATAAATTACCCACGCTTTTGGAGAATGTTACCCTTGCCAAAAGACACAACGCAGCCCCACCCCACTTTCTACGCTTCGTACGACAGCACCTAAAATAACCTCTTAATGAGTGAAGTGTTGGTGCCTAAGATCCAGTAACGTAGCCTCACCGTTCGCCTGACCTCAATCAAAATAAATGGTTCAAATGGCTCTAAGCACTATGGGACTTAACATCTGAGGTCATCAGTCCCCTAGACTTAGAACTACGTAAACCTAACTAACCTAAGGACAGCATACACATCCATGCCCGAGGCAGGATTCGAACCTGCGACCGTAGCAGCCGCGTGGTTCCGGACTTGACCTCAATCCCTTAGACTTCTGGTTATGGCTACATTTAAATGCACTGGTAACAAGAGCATGTGTTTCATTCATGTGAGCAAATCCATAGGCAATCATGTGTGTACCCACGAGTTCGTCATTCTTTGGGAAGAAGAAAGAGGGCTGAAGGATGTGTGAGTTAGTGGCAAACACATTGAGCACCTTCTGTAGTGTCAGACAGACAAATAACAATCACAGGACGGAATGGTCACTAGGTAAACAGGTATTTGTTTCAGGAAAGTTTTACTAATTTTGAGCAGCAGTATCTCCAGTAAGAATTTGGGGTACTTTTTTAAACACCCTGTTCACTCGAACAAACGTAGAGCGTAGAGACAGAAATGTGATTTTCATTCGAGTAGACACGGTTTTACCGCTATCCATACAATATAAATTTTCTAAGACACCTTAAAATTTATATTATTGGTTTATTGTCGTTCCTCTCTCTTCTCAAATATTGTAATTTCGTTGGTGATTGCAGTATTTCGGAAATTTAATGTTAAACGTCTTTCATAATGTGACACAAGTGCATCATCGATTGTATCTGTTACTTATGACTATATCGACCGCAGAAGCTGAGGTTACATCCCTCTCATATCGTTCACAAGGCACAGTTTTCCAGCTATGTCACCACATAGCCCCCACGACAGTATCGGTCGCTTTTGACACTGATCGGCTTATGAGGCACAGACTAGCGGAAGCACTTCTATAGTGAATGTTCCAGCGAATATGCAAAGTGATTCGCGAGAGTTTTTCGCCCGTGCGGCCCGCCCGAATGAGCACTTAGCTTAAGGGAAAGGAGCTGGAAGCAGTAGGACTGAAATGCCGTCACCTTGATGTAGGTTTCCCATGGTTTCCCTAAATGTCTTCTAGTGAGTGTCAGGATGGTTACTTAAACAGGCTATAGCCACTAAACTTAACCATAATTCATTAACTGAAGGAAAAAGAAACTTCGTGGCGGATTAAAATTACACTACTGTCCATTAAAATTGCTACACTAAGAAGAAATGCAGATGATAAACGGGTATTCATTGGACAGTTACATTATACTAGAACTGACATGTGATTACATTTTCACGCAATTTGGGTGCATAGATCCTGAGAAATCAGTACCCAGAACAACCACCTCTGGCCGTAGTAACGGCCTTGATACGCCTGGGCATTGAGTCACACAGTGCTTGGATGGCGTGTACAGGCACAGCTGCCCATGCAGCTTCAACACGATACCACAGTTCATCAAGAGTAGTGACTGGCGTATTGTGACGAACCAGTTGCTCGACCACCATTGACCAGACGTTTTCAATTGGTGAGAGATCTGGAGAATGTGCTGGCCAGGGCAGCTGTCGAGCTATTTCTGTTTCCAGAAAGGCCCGTACAGGACCTGCAACATGCGCTCGTGCATTATCCTGCTGAAATGTAGGGATTCGCAGGAATCGAATGAAGGGTAGCGCCACCGGTCTTAACTCATCTGAAATGTAACGTCCAGTGTTCAAAGTGCCGTCAATGCGAACAAGGGGCGACCGAGACGTGTAACCAATGGCACCCCATACCATCACGCCGGGTGATACGCCAGTATGGCGATGACGAATACACGCTTCCAATGTGCGTTCACCGCGATGTCGCCAAACACGGATGCGACCATCATGATGCTGTAAACAGAACCTGGATTCATCCGAAAAAATGACGTCTTGCCATTCGTGCACCCAGGTTCGTCTGTGACTACATCATCGCAGGCGCTCCTGTCTGTGATGCAGCGTCAAGGGTAACCGCAGCCATGGTCTCCGAGCTGATAGTCCATGCTGCTGCAAACGTCGTCGAACTGTTCGTGCAGATGGTTGTTGTCTTGCAAACGTCCTGATCTGTTGACTCAGAGATCGAGACGTGGCTGCACGATCCGTTTCAGCCATGCGGATAAGATGCCTGTCATCTCGACTGCTAGGGGTGCGAGGCCGTTGGGATCCAGCACGCCGTTCCGTATTACCCTCCTGAACCCACCGATTCCATATTCTGCTAACAGTCATTGGATCTCGACCAACGCGAGCAGCAATGTCGCGATACGATAAATCGCAATCGCGACAGACTACAATCCGACCTTTATCAAAGTCGGAAACGTGATGGTACGCATTTCTCCTCCTTACACGAGACATCACAACAACGTTTCACCAGGCAACGCCGGTCAACTGCTGTTTGTGTATGAGAAATCGGTTGGAAACTTTCATGTCAGCACGTTGTAGGTGTCGCCACCGGCGCCAACCTTGTATGAATGCTCTGAAAAGCTAATCATTTTCATATCACAGCATCTTCTTCCTTTTAAATTTCGCGTCCGTAGCACGTCATCTTCGTGGTGTAGTAATTTTATTGGCCAGTAGTGTATATTCCGGGTCAGAATCTCTGCCTTTCGCAGACAATGCTGAGCTACCCAGGCATTACTCACGACCTGCTCTCACTGCTCCACTCCTGCCAGAACCTCTCTAACACTTCTCAAACTTCAAAAAAGTTCTCCTGCATTCCTTGTGGAAGAAAGGATATAGAGGAAAAATGGGTAAACCACTGTCTTTGGGATTGTTCTCAGACTGAATCTTTCTGACAGATTAAATCTGTGTGCCTGACCGGGGGATTAAAACCTGGACTTCGGCTTTCGCTGGCATTTCTCTTACTGGATGAGCTATGCAGGCACAACCGCCTTACAGTTTCACTTGCAGCATTGCCCCGAGAGGCAAGATTCCTAGCCGAGTCTCGGTACCGGTCCGCGACACAGATTCAATCTGACACGAAGTTACATAAAAGCGCACATGTCGTTGCAGAGTGAATGATTCATTTTAAAGGGAGAAAACTTTGACGTACCAACGAGATCGTTAGAAACGGAGCACTAGATTCGAGTGGACAAATATGTGGGACGAATGAAGTTGGCATTTGCAATAAGTGGTTTTAGGAAAACATGGAAAGTGTCACTCGATAGGCTCGGGTGAGAATTTGAACCCAATTCCGCGCGAGTAGAGATCCAGCGTCTCCTATGATATCGATATCGACGAGATATTCAACCCTACCTAACCTTCCTTCTTAGGCGTGAATTGGAGAAGCCGCATGGAAACTAAAGTAGGTAATTACAACGTCATTCTACATCAATTTCCTCGATAGACAGCATTTTGTTTATCACTGTTCCCTGCCTCTGAATGGAATACCTACTGCAGGGTAACCGAGATAGGTGTCACAGTAGTAAGAAACTGGACTCATATTAAGGAGAGGGGGATTAAATTCCACGTCTGGGCAACAAAATTCAGATTTTCCTTCTTGCCCCCAAATCGCCCAAGGCTAATGCTGATTTCTTTGAAAAGGACACTATCAGTCTACTTCCGCAGCCTCTTCCAGATCGAGCTTGTGGTCTGTACATAATAATCTAACCGTCGATAGGACAACACCTTAATTTCGTTTTGAGGGAGAAACTGAAAAATGCGACAGGATTTTTCTAGACAAAGCTGGAAATAGAGCTATATTCGGATTCTTTTTGACGCCGGTACGTACTCCCTTAAGCTGTCGGTACACGGACCGTGCTTTTGAACGTTCACGTTGAGCGTACTGAGTTTAGTGTCCTGCTGAACGCTCAGGAACGGTGCGTCCTGTACACTCGGTGCGTGTGCCTCAACATGGTATAAGTGATCGCAGCGCGCTCCAGCGGTAGCTGTCGGCTGTATCTGTCTCACAAATCACACTGTTTACGAAATGGACGGGTATAAAATTCCTTCGTTAGCTCTATTAAAAAGCAGATTTTCACCTTGTGCGTATGTTAGTGATGTTGTGCTGTCTATACTATACATAAATAAAAACTTCAGTATCTATGAACATATAACAACGCAAAAAGGAAAGTACCATATCATGTCAGTAAGGACATCGGGTTGTAGAACTTCCATTACAAATAATGAGATACAGATTAACAGTAGTTGTCCAAATAAGATAAAAATATTTCACCGTTCTCGCTTTTTAGTAAAAGCCTAAAGTCATCTTACGTGATCACTGTTCCTGTTCAGAAGCAGTATCTTTACAACCTGTGAAACGCAAAACTTCAAACAAGAAGGTGCAAAATATCTTATTGCAAGTAGTGCTTGTTGTCTTGTAGATAAAGCGACTAGAACAAACTTACTTCTCAGAAAGAGCGCACTTAGATTTATTATGTTTTGCTTCTCAGTATATTTATTCCTTAATGCAATTTGTTGCAAGTAATATATCTCTATTTCCAACCAATAACTCAATACGTAGTATCAACACTAGGAATAAGAACAATCTACATAAAGACCTAAAATCGGTTACCTTGGTCCAAAAAGGGTCCAGTACTCAGGAACACACATTTTCAATAAATTGCCAGCAACCATTAAAAACTTGGTTCCAGAGAAAGCACGGTTCAAACAGAGTTTGAAAGACTTTTTGATAGGCAACTCCTTCTACTCTATAGATGAATATCTTAGTAGAGACTGTTAAGCCAGCTTAAATAAAAATGTCTGTTAGATTTCAGTTTTGACAGCACTTGGTCACAACAGTCAAGACTAGGTATTTTGCGCACGATAAATTTATTAATAGTACATAAAAATGTTTCATTCTGACAGCGTGTTAATTCTGTAAATATTAGCTGTTCCAGTTTACTTCATTGTATTCACCTATTTCGACAATCTCCTGACAAATGATCAGGATAGTAAGTATTATATTCAAATGTTTTATGTTATACTTTCTGACATGTTCCACACCCACGAGAATGATCTCATTTTATGGGTCTATAGAACGAAAACTGAATCTAATCTAGTCTATAGATGCTTCTATTAAACTGATAAGAAAGTATCAGGACCTACTAGAGAACTCGAAGGTTAGCAAAACAATATTTAGATTCAGTTAGACGTGAACCAGCAACAAATCATCTGATACCATACTGTCTGTACGCTACTCACTACGCTACGCCGAGCGTAAATGAGTCGGCCTCGTACTTTGAATCCTACCACCTGCTGAAAGTTTTAATCGTAGATATTAACTAAGATTTAGTTATAACAAATATACCAAGAACAATGAGTTTTTGCTGGATCCTCAATGTGCCGTTGCCTTGAAACGGCGTACTCTCATTATTCGCAAGTTACAATAATTCTTCAGTCACCAGCATGATGATGATGATTATGATGACGAGATAAGGTTTTGAGGGCGCACGTCATCAGTACGACGTTTCCCGTCCTTTTAGTACAAAATCATATAATTGACGACGGGTTTTCGAGAGATCCTCAGTTTTCTGATGCTTAGAAGCAGTATATATACATGTAGACTTCCACTCAAAGCCAATACGGCGTTCTCATGACATTGTAATGAAGGGAGATCGCTTACGTGTGACGCAGCTGGCGTTCTTCCATCTCATTGATCTACATTCAAACGCACGTTCAGAATACCTGACATACTAGATACTGCTCTGCACGTTCGGAAAGACTCTCCAGAATGCTTTTTCCACGCTATGACGTCAGAAGCTCGGCATGCTCAACGCTCAACATTCGAATGCAACGTCCGCGAGTCGCTGGCCTTACCGCCACAACGTTTCTAGTACGCACAGTCATTTAAGAGCTGCAAATTCTACAAGCGCGACGAAATCTAACGAACGCGTTTCCATTCGGCGCTTGGCAGCGCAGGAATGTAACGCCAAATTGTGAGGCGGGCAGTCGCAGCCCATGTGTGCCGGGTGCCTGGGCTATATTTAGACAGGAGGCACGACGCAAAAGGAGGAACGAGAAGCGCCACAGACAGACGAGCAGCAGATGTGGCCTAATGCCGACACTCGGCCCCTCGCGCTTTTGGGAATCGTTTCCTACGCCTCCTCAGCCGTATTTGACCAACCAGGCTGTTTCACTGCTGCCACGATGATATGTGTCATACTTGTACTCGTGCTATTAACTTTAATTGCTGTAACTTTTCGTCGCGTTAACGATCTCTATCGGCACTGGCTGTGCAGCGAAATAGTAAGTTCGGACTTGACCATTCTTCAGCTGGAGCTAACCCTGGACAGCATCCACAACGCTGACCTTTCCTTTCCTTTCAATTGCAGACTTTGCATGCTAAGAACTCGGGGCAAAAAATTAGTCATACTCAGGAGAAATCACATCAATATCACGGAACACCGTCGCTAGCCCTGATAATCACACAAATTCGGCGAGGAAGACAGACTAATGATTATCTCTGAAGGGCTATTGACTGCTACATTACCATCACTCTTCCAAACACCCCCACGCATTTTGTATAGGATTAAGATCGAGTGATGTAGCGCGGCAGACGAGGTCCGCTAGGTTGCGTGAGAGCCCGGCAGACCAGAAACATTTGCGTGCGGCCCTGTGAACGCAGCTCGTATCATCTTGGGAGGCGGAAGTGTCCACAGCATACTTATTTAACATGCAGGTGTGTAAGGGCAGTCAAATGAAAACGAGACAGACTGAAGAAAGTAAGTTAACTGTTCATTATTTCAAAACTAATTGCCATAACTGTTAATACGTTTATCCCACTGTGAGACAAGAAGGTCAATGCCTTAATGAAAAATGTTTGCGCTTGCTGGCGGAGCCGTGATTGTACCCAGGTGTGCACCTTTTCATCCGAAGCAAGTCGATGGCTACGAGTGTCTTTCTTCAGGGCTCCAAAAAAATGTGGAAATCGCATGGTAAGAGGTCGGGACTGTATGAAGGATGTGTAAGGGTGAAACGTCCCCTTAGAAAAATTATTGAATTACTGAGCTGGTAAATCCCTTACGTTATTTGATTTTCAAACAGCTGAGCAGAACTGAACGTACTCAGACATTTCGCTCTTTACTTAATTCTGATCAACACTAAACTGACACACAATATTTTTAGCGCAACGCAATTTGACTTTCAATAATCCCTACAAAAGAATGGCCCTGACTAACATTAACCTATACCTTTCACAAATCACTTACCTCACAAAAATCTTCGTTACTCGAACTACTGCAATACAGCGAGTGCCACTACTGCCAGCTAAATAAAAGATTCAAACTACTGAAGGCACTAACTACTGATAGGCATAGTTAGCAAATGAAAGATTTTGATAGAGAACAAACAATGTATTTACCTTAATAGTCTTCAAAAGTCATAATATATATAGCAGTTCATGACATCCAGTCTTACAAATTTACTGTCTCTGATGGACACACGTCCAGATCATCCGCTCTCAGAACTCCGCCATTTCCCTCCCCACATCCACCACTGCTGGCGGCTCACCTCCAACAGCGCAACGCTACGCTCTGTTAACAGCCAACTGCCCAACACTACAATAGCAAGTTCCAACAATGCAAACCAGCCACAGACTGCTCATAGCACAGTCAGTGATTTTCATATAGAGCGCTACGTGGCGTTACCAACATAAAAACCTAAACAGGCTACTTACAAGGGCTTCCCAGAGAAGTTTCTGCAGCTTAGTCGAAACAACCTTGGCAATATTTGTGCATGTATTCACAGTGGCACAGCAATTTCCTCACTTCTGGAGGCATGTTTCTGCAGTTCGTTGCATGATGGATTCTTCACAATCAGCACAAAGAGCGGTTATCAAATTTCTTCGGGCTGAAAGGGAGCATGCTTCACAAATACATCGCAGGATGAAAAAGGTGTATGATGAACAGCGTGTCGCGCGGTGCACAATATTCCGGTGGAGTCAGCGTTATGAGGCGGGACGGGGATGGACGTGTAAACATCAGGGACATGCCACGCCCTGGGTAGGTGCACGTTTTCACCACCAGTGCCACGATTTCGGCTTTGGAAGAGCTCATAAGAAACAAATGGTCGAATCACCACACGTTACATTGCTGTTGACTATCGATAAGCAAAGGTATTCACCAGAATATTCTTTATGGCAAAGTTTGTGCACAGTGGGTGACTAACAAGGGGAGACCACAACGTTTGGAACGCGGATTCACTGCAAACTTCGTAAACTCTTAGTACTCCATGAGGATGACAAAATGTCTAAGCAGTAGCGCGTACTTCTCAGGCGTTACTGAGAAAATCGCAAGATAAATTAGGTAGTCAAATATATATCTCTGCGTGGCCATTTTTACATTAAGTGGCGGAAGCCGGCTGGGGTCGCCACGGTAGCTCGGCGTGTTCGGTCAGAGCGTTAGCTATCCTTTTCAGTAAGAAAATCTGAGCCAACGGATCAACAATCAAACTGAAGGGGTGTCATCGGACGTCCGCCCTGAACAAATTCAACGTACAATGTAGAACAAAACGAAATTTAAAAAAAAAGTGGGTGGTGTTCAAGCCGCTGGATCGCTGGATCGAATCCATTCATTTTTTTTTTATTTTCAACACAGTCATTTTCGTTACTATTTATATTACAATTGATATAATGGGAAAAATACGTGTAATCGGATGAACTTTTGTTAAATTTACAATGTTATTTGGCAGTCTACTAATTTTTATCATCACAAATAATATAATATTCATAACTATCGACTAGTAAACTACCAAACGCATAAAGTGATACTGAAAATGTATGCTTGTCCGCAATTTGAGAAATACCTTATACCTGGAAGGAGCCCGAAACGACTTTTTGCCTCCAAGTTTTGACCGGCACAGACGGCTTTCGAAAGATGTACAATTAAATGTCGCTTTCGACATTACGTGTACAAGTTGTAGGATGGTATTTTTCGTAAAAACATGGAAAACATAAAGTTAAACGGCACCAGCTGCGTTGAATAAATGCTACGTTTCCGCATACGCAAGGTTTTTGAGGTTTTCCGTGGATAAACAAACCTCGTTAACATTTTCAAAAACCTCTCTTTTAGACGATAATTTGTAAGCAAACCATGCATAACGCAGTATTTCCTTAAAAATTGTCGCTGATGATTGGTTATGCAGTATTGAGTGTATTGTAATAGCATCATCCGAGAAGCAATTTCTCGTTCTCTTTCGATTAAATACGAACAATTTTGAAGACACGGACAAGCATACATTTTCTGTATCACTTTTATGCGTTTGGTCGTTTACTAGTCGATAGTTATGAAAATTATGTTATTTGTGATAGTAAAAATTAGTCGACTGCCAAATAACATTGTAAATTTAATAAAAGTTCATCCTATTACACGTATTTTTCCCATTATATCAATTGTAATATAAATAGTAAAGAAAAAGACTGTGTTGAAAATAAAAAAAGACAAACGGGACTCGATCCAGTGATTACGGAGCTTGAACGCTATTTTTTTTTAACAGGAATAAAGTAAATGACAATCCTAGTCACGGGCGGGAGTGAAAATGAAGTTATCATCTGCATCACAATCCCTGCAGCACGCGGTGTCGCATCATAAATCTAGCAGAAAGCCATATAATCTTGACCATTTCTGGCAGTGTGGGCGGTACGTATTTCTCCTGCGTCGACCATTCGAAGGACCATTATCTGAGGCGGTTTCGGTGTTTACCATCGTTGTGAGTGTTTGTGTTTCTTTTTTTTTATTTTTTATTTTTTACCTTAACATAATCCAGTCATAACTGGCGCCAACAGGTAGGGGCCAGTTTTCTTCTCAGTGTGCTATATGCCAATATAATTGAACCGCGCAGTACTGTCTCTAGTCGTTCTGCTGCAGGAGTCTTCTCAGTTCTGGGACACCCCAGCTGTCGGGCGGATTGTGAAAAACACTTCCTAAAAAATTGGAAAAGTAAGTCCTGTATTTCGTATGACTCCGTATGAGCTCGTGTTGTTCTTGTAAATACATCCAATAATCCATCACGGACTTAATATCGTACGAATACAAATATTTCGTCGCATGTCCAGCGATCCAATTGACAGCATACGTCTTTTGTTTGGGAAAAAAGGTCTTGCCCGGTAGAAAAAGTACATCCGATGTGATTTCTGTGTAGTTAGTGCGCCGAAGGAAGGCCAGTATTCGACGCGTCAGCATCCAGACGTCCCTCGCTGCGCCACACACTAAACCATGTTCTTCCGTTGCTAACAGTCCACAGTTTGTGCAAAGGGGAGAATCGACCATATGAATTGTATGTAATCGACTCCTGGTCACAAGCTTACGGTTTATAAGAATATACCACGTCGATCTCGCTGCTGTTGACAGTAATGGAGTATGCACTGCACACCAAATGTGGTTCCACGTTCTCGACGGGTATTTGAATTCCATTATGTTGCGGCCATGGTGATCCATCAAGCATCTATAGGTCTCCCGAGTCGTGGGTATTCTCGTCGAAGGTACTTTCAGACGAACATAACTGTAATCAACAAGAAATGCGCCCGGCTGCTTCATGGTAAAAATGGCCACTCGCAGGTGTATATTTGACGACCGAAATTATCTCGCGATTTTCTCAATAACGCTTGAGAAGTACGCGCTACGCTACTGCTTACACATTTTGTTGTCCTCATGGAGTACTACAAGTGTACGAAGTTCGCAGAAAATCCGTCTTCCAGACGTCGTGGCTTCCCCTTGTAAGACTGTTCCAGAGAATCGGGAGACGACCCATGTGTTGAGATACGCGGAGCAGGGAACGGGTTTCATTGCTCTGATTGTGGCATGTGATGAAACTCGGTGTCACCACTCCGACCCTACCTCCAAACGGATGAGCATAGAGTGAGGGTATCGCGGCTCCCCTCCTCCAAAAAAAGCCCACCCTACCCGAAGGCCGGAAAAGCGATGCTCAGTTTCTTTTCGGCGCAGAAGGACCTCTATTCATCAACTGGCTACCACATGATGCAATAGTTAACGCTGAGCAGTATTGCAACACGTTGCTGAGACTCAAACAGGCCATCAAGAAAAGGCCCAGGGGCAAGCTCTAGAATGGGATAGTGCTGCTCCAGGACAACACATGTGGCCAAGAGGTCCCTTGACCTTCTCAAAAAAATTCGATGCTATGTCCCTGGGCATCATCCTTACAGCCCTGACATCCCCCCACATAACTCGCATATCTTCGGTCCCTTAAGACAGTCTCTGGAAGGTCAGAGGTTCACTTGTGAGAAGGCAGTGCAGTACATCGTGGAAAACTGGATTCGTGAGCAGGGACACACCTTATATTAATGTTCATTCAGATTCGGCCACACTCGGTCTCTCTCGGGAACCACTTTTTATTTTCTTGTTTTATGAGTTGCATATCGTTTAGTTTACCAAATACATTATCTATATGCGTTCAGAGTTTACCAACCATGTTACATCACCATCATCAACAACAACATCAACGATAAACCTATTTCTTTTTTCTCCAGCTGCACTTATTTCTCCTATCCACCTTTTCTCTGGCCGATCAATTTCCTTTCTTTCTTGATTTAGATTATTGTTCAGTAGTGAGTTAGATGGTCTGGTATCTTGCATTCATGTTACAAGCTATTTCCAATTGTTTTCTGCACTTCACTATTTCTTCATTCAGATTAAATGTGTTTAATTCTTTCCTGATATTTTCGTTTACCTTCGTAAAACCCTCAGAAATCTCATCTCTGCACTTTGTATTCTTTTGATTTGTCGTTTAATACGAGTAGTGTCCAACATTCGCATCCATACAAAAGCGTTGATACTGCCAAAAATGTATGTAGTTTAAGCAATGTATCACTTCTGCTACATTTAAAATGTCTTTTGATTGTGTCACAATTAGTCACATCATCATTTGATATGTTGAGTAATATCACATACAAGATAAAGAAAACGGTTAACTTCCTATATTGTTTCATTATTAATGACAAGTTTAACCCTAACTGGTTCATATCCTCTAAATGCCAACACTTTTGTTTTTATTGTAGAGATATATAAAATTGTATTCATTTGATACTTTTACAAGCAGGCAGGCCTACATCCCACATTGTAGATGATCTTCCGTTCCTGCAACAGTTACTTGGTTGTCTGCAAAGAGCATTGTGGTTCGAGTGGCATTATTTAATGTTTGCCATTTATTTATTATATCGTCAACATGTAAATGCACATTTGTCTATGTCCTAGGTATATTTCAGCTTGCACCAAACCATTTAAAATTTTAATATACACTCTGTCACATATATTTCGTATTACTCTTCTTAAATATTGCGGAAGACTCTTGTCCAATAACGTTTGAATTGATTTGGTTCTGTTTGCCTTTTAAAATGCTTTCCAACAGTCAATGAAAGCTATGTAAGTAGATATATTAAGTTCTCGAGGTTTTTCTGTTAATTGTGTTATGGCGAAATCATGATGTGTGAACACTCTACTTTTACGAAAACTGTTCTGTACGTAATTTTGTAATTGATTCTGATATTATGCCAACTCTTCTCTGTTCTATCTTTGCATATACCAAGTTTGTATCCCTCTAATCTGCAGTTTTCGTTTTTGTCTCCCTTCTTCAATATCGGATGCACTACTGTCACATTAGATTTCTCTGGCACATGACCGAATTTCCAGCAGTTTAAAAGATTCAGAAATCTGGTCAACTAAACCTACCTATACCGGATGCCGGCTTCGTCGTACTGATGATGTGTCATGTGACGTCATACGTGCGTTAACTGAAAGAGAACAGAACAGTAACAAAATTTCTTTTGCCTCTGTATTAGTTTTTGGAATGTAGGTTGTGGTGACATAGTGATCTGTAGTGTAGCTCGAAGTGTACGTTAGGTTTGAAGGTTACAGTTTGGTTGTGAGTTCGCGAAGCGGTATTGAAAGCTTCAGTTAATCCCAAAAAATCCATCTTTTTTGTGTAAACTTAAACAGTATCAAATTTATGTCATTACATCCTGTTACCTTTTTTTTCTTAGCGTTGACATAGCGTAGTGAATTCATCTTTTGCTGTTGGAACACAATGTTACAGTAAACGTTTGTTATGAGCAGCTTACTGCGCAGACTTCGCACTCTGTCCGGTTTTCTGGAACGAGATCGCCTCGCGACCGAACTGACCTCAAGCAAGATGTAGCACCTGTCCCCAACCCACCATTTCGCTCGGCTAGTGTGCTCCGTTTTCACTTGCCGTCCGGTCGCAACGAACGAGGCCTCGCCAGATCTCAGCATTGCTTGTCGGACATCTTGAAATTGCGCGAACAAATACGCTTGCCTCAAAGTGAAACAAAGTGTGCACCCGAAATCTACCGACGAAGTTTTGAAGGCTCTTCAGGGATATTTTCTCCGGTGACTCACTAGTTATGATTTATTCGGTTTGATACCTCAGTTACTTTCGTTACGGCGAAAATACTCTCACAGCAATGAAAAAGCCTGTAACACAAAGTAAAGCAAGAAGCCTCAGACAGATGTAAATGTGTTGTGATGTGGTTGCCGTCGATGCGGGAACAGCTTACCGAAGCTTCGTTGTGCAGCTGTTATATTCTCAATGAACACACACACGAGGTGCATATCGGCCAACTCTTCATAAGTAAACCTATCCAGACTGCTGTGTATCGCTATTAACGTATAATTAAACCTGCCTAAAAAGCAAACCCGAAATAGAACTTAGCAGTACTGAATTACACTCTTCAGGATGAGTCCGCCTGCTTATCTGAGTGCAGCGGGCCCGGGGTCAAGCTGCGCTACTTCAACAAAAGCTATGCGCTCAAAACCGCGGCGAACCCCGGCAACATAACAGCCAAGAGAATATACTGGGCCCACAGGGGTAAGCTGGCGAAAGACAAAACGGAGAATAAATTTCCACAGTACACTACTGGCCATTAAAATTGCTACACCACGAAGATGACTTGCTACAGACGCGAAATTTAACCGACATCAAGAAGATGCTGTGATACGCAAATGATTAGATTTTCAGAGCATTCACACAAGGTAGGCGCCTGTGGCGACACCTACAACGTGCTGACATGGGGAAAGTTTCCAACCGATTTCTCATATACAAACAGCAGTTGACCGGCGTTGTCTGGTGAAACGTTGTTGTGATGCCTCGTGTAAGGAGGAGAAATGCGTACCATCACGTTTCCGACTTTGATAAAGGTCGGATTATAGCCTATCGCGATTTCGATTTATCGTATCGCGACATTGCTGCTCGCGTTGGTCGAGATCCAATGACTGTTAGCAAAATATGGAATCGGTGGGTTCAGGAGGGTAATACGGAACGCCGTGCTGTATCACTAGCAGTCGAGATGACAGGCATCTTATCCGCATGGCTGCAATGGATCGTGCAGCCACGTCTCGATCCCTGAGTCAACAGATGGGGACGTTTGCAAGACAACAACCATCTGCACGAACAGTTCGACGACGTTTGCAGCAGCATGGACTATCAGCTCGGAGACCATGGCTGCGGTTACCCTTGACGCTGCATCACAGACAGGAGCGCCTGCGATGGTGTACTCAACGACGAACCTGGGTGCACGAATGGCAAAACGTCATTTTTTCGGATGAATCCAGGTTCTGTTTACAGCATCATGATGGTCGCATCCGTGTTTGGCGACATCGCGGTCAACGCACATTGGAAGCGTGTATTCGTCATCGTCATACTGGCGTATCACCCGGCGTGATGGTATGGAGTGCCATTGGTTACACGTCTCGGTCACTTCTTGTTCGCACTGACAGCACTTTGAACAGTGGACATTACATTTCAGATGTGTTACGACCCGTGGCTCTACCCTTCATTCCTTCCCTGCGAAACTCTACATTTCAGCAGGATAATGCACGAGCGCATGTTGCAGGTCCTTTACGGGCCTTTCTGGATACAGAAAATGTTCGACTGCTGCCCTGGCACCACATTCTCCAGATCTCTCACCAATTGAAAACGTCTGGGCAATGGTGGTCGAGCAACTGGCTCGGCACAATACGCCAGTTACTACTCTTGATGAACTGTGGTATCGTGTCGAAGCTGCATGGGCAACTGTACCTGTACATGCCATCCAAGCTCTGTTTGACTCAATGCCCAGGCGTATCAAGGCCGTTATTACGGCAAGAGGTGGTTGCTCAGGGTACTGAGTTCTCAGGATCTATGTACCCAAAATGTGTGAAAATGTAATCACATGTCAGTTCTAGTATAATATATTAGTCCAATGTATAATTGGAACCAAATATATAAAAACATCTCCGAAAACGTGTTGCCATAAGACGCCAAGGAGACATGATTATTATTATTATTATTATTAGTCTATTATTATGTAGTATTCTGCCTAGTGGCAGGTCCATGTCTTCGTATATAGAATTTCTGATTCCACTGTTCTCTGTCTTCAGCGTCTTCCTTCAGTCTGTTGTATCTCCTTCCATCTTTCATGTCGTCCAGATGTTGAATTCTTCTTCTTCCTCGTCCTGCGTTTCCTCTGAGTTTCCCTTCGATGACATCATGTATGAGTCCCTCGTGTCTAAGTACATGTCCAATCCAGTTGGCCTTTCTCTGAAGAATTGTATGCAGAATACTTCTCTCCTATTCTTCGCAGTACATCGTCATTTTTTATGCGATCTGTCCACTTTATCTTTTCCGTTCTCCTCCAGCACCACATTTCAAAGGTCTCTAACTATTTTTTCTCCTTCTCTTTCATGGTCCATGTCTCTGCTCTATACAGTTCAATGCGCCAAATGTAGCACTTTATCTGTTTTTTCCTCAATGCCAAACTCAACTTACTGGTCAGCAGATTCCTCTTCTTGTTGAAAGCAGCTATGGCCATGGCGATTCTTGCTCGGATTTCGTTGGTGCAGTGGGCATCCTTTGTGATAAAACTTCCCAGGTACTTGAACTGATTTACATTTTCCAGTTCCCGAATGTCAACAGATATCTTCAAGTGTTTCTCACATTTTGATATGCGCATCACTTTTGATTTTTCGATGTTGATTTCCATGCCGTATTTTCTTCCCGTTTCCACCAAATTGTTCATCATGTGTTGCAGCTGTCTCTGATTTTTGGCGATCACTACTAGGTCGTCTGCATACTTGATGGTGTTGATGAGACGTCCTCCTACTTTGAAGTTTCCGCAACCTTTCAGCGGTTCTCTCGCCAGCATTTCTCCACACAGGTTGAAGAGACTTGGCGACAGACAACATCCTTGTCTCACTCCCCTTCCTATTTCCACACTGTTCGTTTCTCCATAGTTCAGTCGTACCATTACCCTTTGTCCCAGGTACAAGTTCCTTATAAGTCTCCGATCTCTCCAGTTGATTCCTATTTCCTGCAGGATGTTCATCAATATATTCCAATTGACTCTGTCGAAGGCCTTCTGCCAGTCTATAAAACAAGCGCAAACTTCTTCGTTAACGACCAAAACTTTCTCTGACAATATCCTCATGCCAATGATGTCTCTGGTCCCTTTTCCTTTCCTGAAGCCAAACTGGTCTTCTCCCATCACTTCTTCAATTTTGTTTTCCAACCGTCTATTTAGTATTCTTGCAATGATCTTTGCCACATGCGATATGAGACTAATTGTTCTACACTCCTGGAAATTGAAATAAGAACACCGTGAAGTCATTGTCCCAGGAAGGGGAAACTTTATTGACACATTCCTGGGGTCAGATACATCACATGATGACACTGACAGAACCGCAGGCACATAGACACAGGCAACAGAGCATGCACAATGTCGGCACTAGTACAGTGTATATCCACCTTTCGCAGCAATGCAGGCTGCTATTCTCCCATGGAGACGATCGTAGAGATGCTGGATGTAGTCCTGTGGAACGGCTTGCCATGCCATTTCCACCTGGCGCCTCAGTTGGACCAGCGTTCGTGCTGGACGTGCAGACCGCGTGAGACGACGCTTCATCCAGTCCCAAACATGCTCAATGGGGGACAGATCCGGAGATCTTGCTGGCCAGGGTAGTTGACTTACACCTTCTAGAGCACGTTGGGTGGCACGGGATACATGCGGACGTGCATTGTCCTGTTGGAACAGCAAGTTCCCTTGCCGGTCTAGGAATGGTAGAACGATGGGTTCGATGACGGTTTGGATGTACCGTGCACTATTCAGTGTCCCCTCGACGATCACCAGTGGTGTACGGCCAGTGTAGGAGATCGCTCCCCACACCATGATGCCGGGTGTTGGCCCTGTGTGCCTCGGTCGTATGCAGTCCTGATTGTGGCGCTCACCTGCACGGCGCCAAACACGCATACGACCATCATTGGCACCAAGGCAGAAGCGACTCTCATCGCTGAAGACGACACGTCTCCATTCGTCCCTCCATTCACGCCTGTCGCGACACCACTGGAGGCGGGCTGCAGGATGTTGGGGCGTGAGCGGAAGACGGCCTAACGGTGTGCGGGACCGTAGCCCAGCTTCATGGAGACGGTTGCGAATGGTCCTCGCCGATACCCCAGGAGCAACAGTGTCCCTAATTTGCTGGGAAGTGGCGGTGCACTCCCCAAACGGCACTGCGTAGGATCCTACGGTCTTGGCGTGCATCCGTGCGTCGCTGCGGTCCGGTCCCAGGTCGACGGGCACGTGCACCTTCCGCCGACCACTGGCGACAACATCGATGTACTGTGGAGACCTCACGCCCCACGTGTTGAGCAATTCGGCGGTACGTCCACCCGGCCTCCCGCATGCCCACTATACGCCCTCGCTCAAAGTCCGTCAACTGCACATACGGTTCACGTCCACGCTGTCGCGGCATGCTACCAGTGTTAAAGACTGCGATGGAGCTCCGTATGCCACGGCAAACTGGCTGACACTGACGGCGGCGGTGCACAAATGCTGCGCAGCTAGCGCCATTCGACGGCCAACACCGCGGTTCCTGGTGTGTCCGCTGTGCCGTGCGTGTGATCATTGCTTGTACAGCCCTCTCGCAGTGTCCGGAGCAAGTATGGTGGGTCTGACACACCGGTGTCAATGTGTTCTTTTTTCCATTTCCAGGAGTGTATAATGACTACACTTCTTGGCTTGCTTTTTCTTCTCAAAAGTAACCATTGTGACGTCCAAAAAGTCTTCAGGCCATTCTCCAGTTTCATAGATTTTGTTTATGAGTTGTGTCAGAAGTTTCAAACTTTCATGTCCGATTTCTTTAAGCAAATCCACTGGTATGTCGTCATCCCCTGTAGCTTTCCTACTCTTCATGTCCTTTATCGCCTTCTCTACTTCCCTTGTCAGTATACAGGGCCCTTTTTCATCTTCGTCAATAGCTTCCTCTGGCTCTATGTCGATGTCATCTGGGCGATGTTCTGTATCATATTGTTTCCTTATATATTCTTCCCATGTTTTCAGCACTTACACTTGTTCAGTAACCACTTGTCCTTTAGAATCTTCTATTCCGAACTTCCTTACACTTTTGTTCTCTCCTTCTCCCAGTTCCTTCGTTTTCTGGTACATGAGGTCGTACCTTCCTCTTCTTTGTAGTTCTTCTATTTCGTCACACATTTCTTCTAAGTACTTTTCCTTCGCTTTGTCTGTTTCCCTCCTGAGAGCGTTGTTAAGTCTTCTGTATTCTTCTTCATTAACATTTTTACACTTCCTCCTTTCCTCCATCTTCTGCAGCATCAAAATAGTAAACAGAACGGTGCCAACGAATCAAAGACTGGCGGAGATAAAACTCGTCGCAACTGACAAGTGTGACGCATGTTCCTTGACCGACACCCTCGAGCACCGTTTCACCTGCGGAAATGCCACCAACATATTGGAAGCATGCCAGCAAATACTGGCTCACGTCAACAGAACAGCGCCGGGAAGTATCACAATCGAAGCAATCACTGCCCCATAGACCAACCCGTTTCTGTGATCCAAGAAGCTGGCGGTTCTCTGGATCAACCCCATGACGACACACGCCATCGCATCGTAGCGAAGAAGCAGATCGAACACCTGGCCTTTCTGATGGACCTCTGGGAGGAGAACAGCAAGTCAGGCGCTACCACGGCAACTTCCAAGAGCTTCCTCCATATTCCACTGCAGACAGCAATCGGCAGAGTCCTCCCCAGCCCGTGGCCCTTAGCACCGCCACCAGCCATCCCACCACACTCACCACAGGAAGAAAGAGCGCAATCAAAGTGAAAAAGTGCAATAGAAAATAAAAAGTGTTTCTTCTCTCGTCCCAAATAGCGTACCTCCATCAAGTATGGTAGTGTAAAGTGTTTTTCTCAGTGAAATTATTGTTACAAAGTGTTTCCCTTCTACAACATGTCAAGTGGACAAATTCAAACCAGAGTAAAAAAGGCTTCCAACAGTTCTATCAATGATTTCTACACTACTGGCCATTAAAATTGCTACACCACAAAGATGACGTGCTACAGACGCGAAATTTAGCCGACAGGAAGAACATGCTGTAATATGCAAATGATTAGCTTTTCAGAGCATTCTCACAAAGTTGGCGCCGGTGGCGACACCTACAACGCGCTGACATGACGAATGTTTCCAACCGATTTCTCATACACAAACAGCATTTGACCGTCGTTGCCTGGTGAAACGTTGTTGTGATGCGTCGTGTAAGGAGGAGAAATGCGTAACATCACGTGTTTCACTTTGATACATCTACATCTACATCGACATGATTACTATGCAATTCACATT
Source organism: Schistocerca nitens (assembly GCF_023898315.1). Classification (NCBI taxonomy): domain Eukaryota; kingdom Metazoa; phylum Arthropoda; class Insecta; order Orthoptera; family Acrididae; genus Schistocerca; species Schistocerca nitens. The sequence goes on along the minus strand of NC_064616.1, from coordinate 833,858,892 downwards.
TAAGTGCTTGGCAGAGGTTTCATCGAACCACAATCATACTATCTCCCTACCATTCCACTCCCGAACAGCGTGCGGGAAAAACGAACACCTAAACCTTTCTGTTCGAGCTCTGATTTCTCTTATTTTATTTTGATGATCATTCCTACCTATGTAGGTTGGGCTCAACAAAATATTTTCGCATTCGGAAGAGAAAGTTGGTGACTGAAATTTCGTAAATAGATCTCGCCGCGACGAAAAACGTCTTTGCTTTAATGACTTCCATCCCAACTAGCGTATCATATCTGCCACACTCTCTCCCCTATTACGTGATAATACAAAACGAGCTGCCGTTTTTTGCACCCTTTCGATGTCCTCCGTCAATCCCACCTTGTAAGGATCCCACACCGCCCAGCAATATTCTAACAGAGGACGAACGAGTGTAGTGTAAGCTGTCTCTTTAGTGGACTTGTTGCATCTTCTAAGTGTCCTGCCAATGAAACACAACCTTTGGCTCGCCTTCCCCACAATATTATCTATGTGGTCTTTCGAACTGAAGTTGTTCGTAATTTTTACACCCAGGTACTTAGTTGAATTGACAGTCTTGAGAATTGTACTATTTATCGAGTAATCGAATTCCAACGGATTTCTTTTGGAACTCATGTAGATCACCTCACACTTCTCGTTATTTAGCGTCAACTGCCACCTGCCACACCATACAGCAATCTTTTCTAAATCGCTTCTCAACTGATACTGGTCTTCGGATGACCTTACTAGACGGTAAATTACAGCATCATCTGCGACCAACCTAAGAGAACTGCTCAGATTGTCACCCAGGTCATTTATATAGACCAGGAACAGCAGAGGTCCCAGGACGCTTCCCTGGGGAACGCCTGATATCACTTCAGTTTTACTCGATGATTTGCCGTCTATTACTACGAACTGCGACCTTCCTGACAGGAAATCACGAATCCAGTCGCACAACTGAGACGATACCCCGTAGGCCCGCAGCTTGATTAGAAGTCGCTTGTGAGGAACGGTGTCAAAAGGTCGGATTGTAGCCTATCGCGATTGCGGTTTATCGTATCGCGACATTGCTGCTCGCGTTGGTCGAGATCCAGTGACTGTTAGCAGAATATAGAATCGAAGGGTTCAGGAGGGTAATACGGAACGCCGTGCTGGGTCCCAACGGTCTCGTATCACTAGCAGTCGAGATATCCGCATGACTGTAACGGATCGTGCAGCCACGTCTCGATCCCTGAGTCAACAGATGGGGACGTTTGCAAAACAAGAACCATCTGCACAAACAGTTCGATGACGTTTGCAGCAGCCTGGACTATCAGCTTGGAGACCATGGCTGCGGTTACCCTTGACGCTGCATCACTGACAGGAGCGCCTGCGATGGTGTACTCAACGACGAACCTGGGTGCACGAATGGCAAAACGTCATTTTTTCGGTTGGATCCAGGTTCTGTTTACAGCATCATGATGGTCGCATCCGTTTTTGGCGACATCTCGGTGAACGCACATTGGAAGCGTGTATTCGTCTTCACCATACTGGCGTATTACCCGGCGTGATGGTATGGGGTGCCATTGATTACACGTCTTGGTCACCGCATTAACGGCACTTTGAACAGTGGACGTTGCATTTCAGATGTGTTGCGATCCGTGGCTCTACCCCTCATTCGATCCCGTCGAAACCCTACATTTCAGCAGGATAATGCACGACCGCATGTTGCAGGTCCTGTACGGTCCTTTCTGGATACAGAAAATGTTCGACTGCTGCCCTGGCCAGCACATTCTCCAGATCTCTCGCCAATTAAAACATCTGGTCAATGGTGGCCGAGCAACTGGCTCGTCACAATACGCCAGTCACTACTCCTGATGAACTGTGGTATCGTGTTGAAGCTGCATGGGCAGCTGTACCTGTACACGCCATCCAAGCTCTGTTTGACTCAATGCCCAATCAACACCGTTATTACGGCCAGAGGTGGTTGTTCTGGGTACTGATTTCTCAGGATCTATGCACCCAAATTGCGTGAAAATGTAACCACATGTCAGTTCTAGTATAATATATTTGTCCAATGAATACCCGTTTATCATCTGCCTTTCTTCTTGGTGTAGCAATTTTAATGGCCAGTAGTGTATATGTGTGTGTGTTAAAAAAGCAATCTTTCCTTCCAGTCATGCAGTATGTACTATATTGTGTTAGGATACTTGCTGTACTTAGTGAAAAATGTCTATTACACATAAATTTTTGAATGGTTTCCATTTGCTATGAGCTTTACAAAATTTATGTAATCTATACTCTCATTTTATTCCCTGCTTCATGTATAACATAACGTGGCTTTTCAATTTACCCTTTAATTTATACTGTATGTAAAAAAATTCTTCCTCTTCTGCTTCATTTGTCATGTCGATGTTTTCTCTCATTCTTTCCCAACTAGCATTACTGACTAAAGAAAGAAAATCAGACTAGCATGCAAAAAGTGCCTGTGGCATCATAAAGCTGAACTCAATAATAATTGGTGTGTTGACGTTAGATATACGCTTCTTATGTCTGACCTACTATGTCTTATCTAAAAAAAGACGACAAATGGTCATGGAAACGGAGTTGAGGAAGAACAATAAGGGAAAATCAAAAATAAAAAGAACATAAAAACTAAAATCTATATAAAAGACAGTAATGTATACTAACTGTAGGGATCTAATAGCTTAATAGACTGAAATGTTAAGAATGTATCGTTGTTAATAATTCTAAATAAATATATATGGTTACAAAAAAAAAAAGAAGGTTCGATTCCCGGCCGGGTCGGAGATTTTCCCCTCCCGTGGTCTGGATGTTGTGTTGCCCTCATCATCACTGACGCACAAGTCGGCCAATGTGGCGTCACATGAAATAAGACTTACACCCTGCGGCCGAACTTCCCCGGCCAACAGCGCCAGACGATCATTTCATATCATTTCTTGAGGGTGAAGAGTATGGACATTACTTTTGTCATCTGCAAGTGTCGTGAGTGAAGTAAGAAAGTTTGTTTCTAAATAAGACACACAACAACAACAGGTTAGAATAACAAGTAAGTGTTACGGAGATGCTTCAGGCACTCAAATGGGAGTCCCTGGAGGCAAGGCGACGTTCTTTTCGAGGAACACTATAGAGAAAATTTAGAGAATCGGCATTTGAATCTGACTGCAGAACGTTTCTACTGCCGCCAGCATACATTGTCCGTAAGGACCGCGAAGATAGGATACGAGAAATTAGGGATCATAGGGAGGCATATAGACAGTCGTTTTTCGCTCGCTCTATTTGCGAGTGGAACAGGGGAAGGAATGGCTAATAGTGGTACATGGTACCCTCCGCCACGCACCATACGGTGGCTTGCGTATTATCTATTTAGATGTAGATGTAGATTATTCTTAAATTATTTAAAAAGTTAAATTCTATGTTTACACTTTAATGTGTGTGCCCATTTCGCCTTCTGCCATACTAAGGTTGTTCCAGTCACTCCTCCATGCGATGCACGCAGTATTCGTATGGTCTCCCTTGTTTCGGTTATGGTCCCTCCTGATACAGATACTTCCAATTCCCTATATGAGTTCGTGTTGCAGGTTTTCCCCGGCCCATTACCTGATGCGAGAGACCTTTATAGAGATGCTAAAAGTAGAAGACAGATTTTGTTTTACTCGTAACATTTTGTCATTGGCTGATTATGTAGACAGTTCCAACTCCATGAAATGGAAATGATCTTTTCACGTTATTGGCCATGGTGTTTTGGTCACCATGTGGGAGTCTTTCCTTTGGACGCCACTTCGGCGACATTCACGTCCAATGAAGGCGAGATGAGTGATCAGGATACACAAACACGCAATCCCGAACCAAAAAATCCCTGACCTGCCCGGGAATCGAACCCGCAGTGTCGCAGCTGCTGACTACTACTGTAACTCCACGAGAACGGTGTACATAAGTTTAAGCACTGTGAATTCTTGTTCCCAATAGAATGGCTACATCACCGGGGGCTTTGTAGTTAGGGATGTCCTAATATTGTTGATATAAGTAAGTGGCGATACTTTTGTTGCATTACCTACTGTGTCAGGATTGATACCAAGAATTCGATAATTTCAACGTTTCGGTATGAGTAGTAACGAATGATGGTGGGCAAAATATTAATCTTTCACAGCTGGAATAATGATATTTAAAATGTGCAATTTCTCTATAGTATACAGGAGACGTAAGTGTAGTAGTAAACATCGCTTACTATGTGCAGTCTGCAGTAAATACATCAGATTGCAGCAACATACGCCAGTAATATTAAGTGTATAGAACATCGATTTTATACTATACCTGGTTTTATATTTTGCTCTTTATTCAAACTGAGTACGTTTATCTTAAAAAAATATTGCCGTAAATTAGTGCTTCAGTCTTAAAGAAGAGCTTTTAATGATGCCCTGTAATAACTACACATATGGATAGCATAAAAATTGGGTTGAGGCTTATCTTTTATCTGCTTCTGGAATATTTGGTTTTACTCCTTGATTTTACACTCAAGTTGGGTAATTCATATCTAGAATAATGTCCATATTGCGCCTAGTATTGTAAATAAGTTCTTTAATATTGAAGTAAAGTTTGTACATACATAAGCAATCAGTGCCTGGCGATACTGTTTCCATATTACCGAGGCATCGATAATTACATCGATACGGTATTGTTATCAATGCCAAACATCGTGTCGTTATTATATTAGAACGTCCCTGTTTATATTCCACAGCAATTAACTGTTTTATTGTTCCATCTGTAGTGGCTTTCGCTCCAGGAAAATCTTAAGATTATGTTGTTCATATGTTCGTAGTCTTAACATATACAGAAAAGAGCATTAATGGCTGCCAGTCGATGTGGGTAGTCTTTTTTTTAAGAATCTTCATTAAATTTTTAAATTTTTTATGTACTATGGTTGTATAAAATTCCCTTGAACTGTTTGCTTGGTGTACCACTGAGTTTCTGCGATCACAGAGTATTTTTCTTTATAGTATTTCCCTTTATTGTTAGTTCTTCTTCTCCACTATGCATGTACATTAAAATATTACTAGATCTAATAGTTGTAATAAGTACCAGTAACTAATATTAAAAGGCAAGTGATGAAATCTGTAAAAACTTTCCTATGAAAGCTATAGCAACAGTGGTAATACTGTGGATTAATGACAGTTATGAATTAGAAACAATTTACTAGGAGGACGTGGAGGTTCATTACGGTCGGTAGAAACGACAGGAATTGTCGGCAACGGCGCACACTGGCAGACGCCGATTCTCGACCGCTGTTCTCCCCTAAGGCAGCAGTGCGTGGGGCTGAACCGCTATTTTCGCCTTTCGTCTCCAAATAGTACGAGCCGAAGTATGTGCTCGATGTGTCTTAGGGGGAAGTCTCCAGAGGCACAGCCCTGTTCCGCTCTGGTCCATGTACGCTGTCTGGCTAAGGCGTGGCTGCCCCTACATCTCGTCTACAGTCTCCGGACGTCACAGCCCCCTGTGCTGTGACGTGACACCTCTCTGCTTCCCCCACATCGTGTCCCAGCTCCGGGTGATGATGCCTACGTGTTCAAGTCTACAGAGACGTGACATGGGCATCAGTGTCTTGCTTACCTTAGATATTACGCTCCTTTCCTCCACGTCTCTTCACAGGGTCTCCTCCGCACCTTCCTGCGACATGAACCCTCTTTGTTTGGTATGCATGATGTGGTCAATAAGGACTGGACTGTAGGCATTGGCTGTGGCAATAAATTTTATTCTATCTAGCTCTGCTTTAAAATCATCTGTGGACAGGGGCAGATATGAGACGGTGCACCATTGAATGTAAAGCATGTTGGTGAGCTATGGGGTGTTGTGAGCAAAAAGGTATTACTGTGTCCTTAGTTGTAGTTTTTCTATAAATTTTGAAATAATGTTTCCAGAATGAGATTTTCATTCTGCAACGGAGTGTGCGCTGATATGAAACTTCCTGGCAGATTAAAACTGTGTGCCGGACCGAGACTCGAACTCGGGACCTTTGCCTTTTGCAGGCAAGTGCTCTACTAACTGTTTTTTTTTTTTAATCTCATTTTGTTCGTTTTTGTTCGTTGTATCTGCTCAGGGCGGACGTCGAAAGACACCCATTTCAGTTCGTTGTCGATCCATTAACTCAGTTTTTTTATTACAGAGGGCAGCTAGCCCTCTCACCAAACACGCTGAGTTGCCGTGCCGGCTCAAACTGAGCTACCCAAGCACGACTCACCATCTGTCCTCACAGCTCTGCAAGGTATGCAGGAGGGCTTCTGTGAAGTTTGGAAGGTAGGAGACGAGGTACTGTCGGAATTAAAGCTGTGAGGACGGATCGTCAGTCGTGCTTGGGTAGCTCAGTTGGTAGAGCACTTGCCCGCGAAAGGCACACAGTTTTAATCTGCCAGGAAGTTTGAAATAATGTGTCTGTGTACTGATGTCAATGTCGAGATCTAAGAAGTTTATGGATTTGTTGCCAATCTCCATTGTGAAGTGAATATTTTTATGTTGACTGTTTAGGTTTTTCAAAAATTTATAGAGTTGTCTTGTAGTACCAGTCCACATACACAGGACATCATCCACATATCTAAACCAGTATTTGATATTTGCAGTCAAAGGTTCTTTTTCCAAAAAATGTTATTGAAAATGGTCCATAAATATTTCGGCCAACAGTGACTAAGAGGGGAACCCATAGCTAAGCCATCTAATTGTTTATAAAGAGTCCCTTGGAACTGGAAATAGTTCTGTGACAAGCATGTCTGAGTGCCCAGTCTCAAGTCATTCAATTTCACAGGACTGACAGACTTGTACATTAGCTCTGTCAGAATATCAATGCATTCCACTACTGATATGTTGGAAAACAAACTGCGGACATCAAAAGATACTAATTTATTACTGTGTGAGACAGATATACCTTTTATCTTATTTACAATGTCCACAGAGTATGAAATACCATGCTTTGGTATGAATTTAGTCTTGCTCTTAACTAAGGCATCCAGTTTACTAGCTAGTTCGTAAGATGGAACAGTGAAGATGCAACTGGACGAATAGGAAAATCTTGCTTATGCAGTTTAGGAAGCCCACACATTCTAGGAGGCACTGGGTTCATACTAATTAACAATTTTGCTTCAAAATCAGAGAATATTCTTTTGCATGAATTGATTCAATATTTGACGTGCTCTTTGAATAATTTAGTAGGGTCTTTAGGAAGGACGTGGAAGCATGTGGTATTCAGGAAATCATTAACTTTATACACATAATCACGTTTGTTCATTTTGATTTTGTGGCAATGATATCTTGTTGTTGTAATTTTTGTTTTAAGGACTTGAGGGTGTGAAAGTCAATAGCCCGTGGGATGTTACACTCGAATCTAGTTTCTTTCTTTAGTGCATTGGCAACTAAATATTTTTTATGTTTCCTCCCACATTTATTTTCCAAGTTATGCGACCGTTTTGAATTGCTACTTGTATATGGCATACAATTTCATGCGATCACACCCTACAAAGGGTGTGCTATAAGTACTGCAGCACATTTTTTTAAAAAACAGGTTGGTTTTATTTAGGATTCCAATAGGCCACATTATTCTTTACTCTTTTGGCTAGAGAATCCTATTTTTCAACGTAGTCTCCGTTCCTCCTCACCATACTGGGGGCCCTCTATGCCCGCATGGTACCACTCTACTTGTCATGTCAGAGCCAATGTCTGGCTGCATCAAAAACCTCCCCATCATTCACGTGCTGCTTCCCGCTAATTGCATTCTTGATTGGGCCAAAACGATGGAATGTGCGAGATCCCGGATGAGGGAGAACAGTCCACTGAAGTTTTGTGAGTTTCGCTCGGGTGCGCAGACTTGTGTACGGCCTTGCACTCTCATGGAGAAGTTCGGTTGCATTTTGCGGCGACGAACAGGCTGAAATCGTTTCTTCAATTTCCTGAGGGTAGCACAATACACTTCCAAGTGGATCGTTGCACCATGAGGGAGTTCCACAAGACCGTCGCCATAACTTTACCGGCTGAGGGTGCAGCTTTGAACTGTTTCTTCGGAGGAGAGGTGGTGTGACATCGAACGAGTGTTCGCACGGTCCAGCATTGCAGCTGTCACAGCTATGTGCAGACGGCTGGCGTGTGGGAAATCGGACGGGTCATGGGGGCCTTGTTGCGATCATTACAGATGCTTCGCCCGACGGCTCACCATGACTTTGTTCACTGCCAAGTCTCCGTAGACATCTGCAAGCGCGTATGAATATCTGCGATGCTCTGGTTTTCCGCAAAAAGAAACTCAATGACAGCTCTCAGCTTGGAACGCACTTCCGTTACAGACGCCATTTTGAAGGCTACGTGTAACACCAGCGCCTATGGGAACTTCGTGAAACTATGGTGGCTGAATTGAGAATATTCCAAGACGTCCCTCAACAAATTCCGCACTGTTTTTTTCAACCCAAAACGGGCAAGAAAAACAACCACCTGAACGTTGTATACGAAGAGCGACTGAGAAAGAAACGCGCATAGAAGCAATCTAGCTGCTTTGGAAATACTGAAAATTAACTTTATGTCTGTACTTTCGTGCTCCGTTACAAGGATTTCATAATTTCGGCTTTGACAAGTCTAAGGAAGGAACTACAGCCGGTGTCGCGGAATGAAATGTGTCGACATACACTCGGAATGATGTAAGGTAGCCAGGAAAAGCTAAGGCATCATTTGTGGGTAAGTGCAAAACATAATACCTGTTGATATATTTTCATAGATTTATTCCGATAATACCGATAACAATATACTCAGCTGTCCATCAGACAGCTTGCACAACACTCGTTCGATTTAACCTTGAGTAGCGATTAGCTGCCGGTGCAGATTTATCAGGTTTCAGTGGCGGAAAATAATGAGTAAGGCAATGCAAGTTACTCAATCCATCTGACAGCCTCGAAAGGAATGGTTTCAAATGAATGATGCATTTCATTTCGAGTAAAACTACAGATATAAATATAAGAGTCCTTCTAAGATACAGAGTTGACAGTTCAGTATCAATGATGTAGCACTGTTATGGACCAGCAAGAGCTATTGCTGATGGAGAATTATCAAGAAAGTTTAAATCTTTCTAGCAATATTTAATGTCCTTCCGCTATGAAGTCGAACAATTTTCTGGTGGTTTCGTTTCATTTTGAGGCTTCAGTGGTTTATGTGGTTTCCAACTTTAGGCGCAGCAGGGACGAAGTTTTCACCTTTTGAATCTCAGGCAGGAGATATCTGCACAAACTGCATACATATTTAAAGAGTACCCCAGCACGATTACAAGGAAAACAAAGAACAGAAGAAGCACTAGAGACCCAGGATAATAATTCTTGTACCGCTGTTTACTTTGACGCAGAAGGGCTCTCGAGGACTTAACGATGTTATGTCTGAAAGCTGCCAAGGTAGCAACAAAGCAGCAAAGACCGATAACACGCTGAGACGAGTTTATTTTTCAAGATGATTATGAGGAAAACCTGTATCTGTCACTGAACGCTGCGATTAAAATATCGCAAAAGAATTTCCTGTCGCTCATTTCACATAAGCAGCGCTCTCACAAGAGCTTTATAGCGCAGACTCGATTTTCAACATATTTGAAATTGTTAATTTCTGTTTATCTACGGCAATACACCTGTTACTCAACCATTGCGTGTTTTTATAAAAGCACGGAACTGTGTGATGACAAATTTGTAAATTCAAAACTGGTAACGGTGCTTTTTAAATAAAATTAACGAAAATCAAATTGTGCCTGGTTGCCGCTATACATTATAAATATTTTGAATTGGCTACTTTTAATGGGACCGAACGAAAGTCAAATATTTATGATGACAAGCAGCAATCACACAGACACATGTATATCCTTATAAGAGAGATATCGGAGGAAAATCAGTTAGGAACAGGATTAACAGAAACGTGCAAACTAAAGGCAGATATATATAAAATGGCGGTTGCTGATGACAGTGTGTGGAATTAACTACACGAGCTTGTGAATAAAGAGAAAGAGCAAATTCTCCGAGTTTGTCGTCTGAAACATTGTAACTGTGTGAATTATTATATCACCTAAATGAATTTATGTTGAAATATTTATTCCTCATTCGCTTGTTTAAACTCGTTTACCATCAGCTGTAACTTTGAATTCCCGCAGCAAAATGTGATCTACAGAGGATAGAACTTACCATATTTCAAACGTTTTTCTTCCTGCGTTAACAGTTTTTATATCAGAAATAGAAAATACAAAAACCTGTGGAAACAGGAAGTCTTTCTTCGAGTAATTAATATACTACTTTGGAGTCATAGTTTGCACATCATCAGAAACATGACTTTTCATTCATTTTAAAGAATTACGAATAAAAATTGATAATGACCAAAGATTTGTTTATTTATCTGCGCTACCTGCTCGGGCCCTCAAGGTTTCATTTACCATATTCCATTAGTAACGCGTTTAGTATGTTTAAAACATGTCATCCTTATAAACATATGTATACAGAAAAACGAGTAGTGGCTATAACTACGGTAGTAATAATTACCATGAAATACACCAGCCGCAATTTGAAATGAAACACTTAAACAAATAACCAATCAACGAAAGTAGACTTTCATGCAGGAGCTCAGTATTTCATGGTGGCAGTCCAGGAGGAGATGCAAAAAGGAACCAAGTAAAATTCATCTGTAAATTTCCAATCTTCTGAATGAAGAAAGTAGAAATTGTGACACTATCTGAGACAATTGATCACATGATCTCTGTCACCCTGAAGGTATACAACAGTCATAACCGTAGTGTCAAAAAAATACGCTAACTGATCACAGGAATGTCTGCAATTTCTTCCAGCACAAGGCTATAAACCCATACAATTGTGCTTAAAGAAGTCACACACTTAGTAAAGTTCTAGTAGCTACTCTTACTGACTGTTCTGTGGGTAATCTCATGTCTCTGTAGCTTCAGATATTTTCGCAGACTCTTTTTCTCTATTTTATGAAATTCTCCACCTTTTCGCGTGACCTTGAGTTAGCATTCAGACCGATATAATAGTATGAAACTGCAACTGTATAATAATTATTCTTATTATAGCATATATACCTAAGGTTTAAAAGCAGACTCCATCCTTTTGGGAATATTTCGGTAATAAAACCCATGCTTAAGAAATACTAGAAGTGATGTCAAACACAGACCAAAACTACAACTTCTTGGATCTGGTCATTCACACTGAAGTTTGTCAAATTAAAACAGCTGCTACTGAGGAACAAGATTCAAAACAATTAAGCATTGCATAGGGAGTTGCATCATGTTCTAAAGTCCAAACCAAATACATGTGGACATGGACTAGTCAAACACCTGGATATCGGAAGAAGCTGCATCTAGAAACTCAGAGTTTTGTGCTGGTTTCAGGACGAGCCGCTCCCAGCAAGAGGCCATCTAAGAACTTAAGAACACGTTTCTCCTCTTAAAGGAACAACTGAAGAAGATGCGGCTCTTTATATGAAACAATTATTCGCGACATTTCTGGCTCTAAATCAGTCACCCAAGGGATCTATCTCAGCAGATTCAGTAATAAAGGCAACAACTACATTAACAGGTTGTGGAGAGTATATACTGCAAGAAAAGTCTTACAGTGCTCGTCCATTTACACCTACAACCACACTTTACAAGAAAACTTAAAGTGTGTGCAGGAGGATTGTTGGGGTAGCATTATTATTTCGCCACTTCCTGTTCCATTCGCGAATGGTTCTAGAGAAGAAAAATTGTAGGTAGCTTCCATCTGAGATCAAATTTCTCTGATTTTCTCATCGTGGACAACTTGCCAGATTTATGAGGGAGGAACTAATATGGTACCTGAGTTCTTGGAATGATCACTCTTTCTTGCGCTGCGGTGAACATCTCCGTGTCGCGCTCAGCATCATTATTCATTCTCTCTCCCTGAAGAAACTACCTACAGTATCTCAAACGAATTGCAGTGGCGTCAGCGAAGAAATTATTACGAAAGACAGAAGGTGAATAATATCACTTTTCAATATAGAATCTTCCATCGAGAAATTAAACAGAGTGCTGTTATGTTCAACAAATACAGCATCAGTATCAGATAATATGCACTACCCAACTCTCTCTCAGCCACCTCCCAAAGGCAGCGAATTATTATTCAAAATATTAAATTAATTTTGGTGGAAGAGAACATATACAAATGAAATTAAGTCAGTAAGGGTTATCGCAATACGGATACCAGGAAAACCTCTCCAAGGAGCAAGATCGTATAGACCTATAACCTTTTTATCATGTACCACTAGAACATTTGAAAGGATGCTAAAACACAAACTGGAATTGTAATGTTAACATGGTAATTTATTTCAGGCTCGCAAATTGGGCTGAGAAAAGTTCGTGACACTAGCGAATCTTTACAGCAACTGGTAACAGATACCCATTCTTCAGCAACACTAAAAATTTAACGACCATAGGACATGCTTACGATAATGTTAGTTTACCCTGCTGGTGAAGAAGATGAAACAAATTAATTGATTCGTTCATAGTAAACCTTTGTGCTTTATTTGAGGACAGACAGCTGTTTGTGAGCTTTAAAAACAACTTGATAGGGCCCAGAATAACAACTAAGGATTTAACTGAAGGTTCAGTATTTAAGATAGATATGCATAGCATTTTTATCACAGATATTAAGAGCTTTTACTATGCCGACGACCTGTATTTATACAATTATTGACGACTTAGTTGAATGGAGAAGAAACAAGGTTAGAGATTAACGGATTTCACTGAGGAAATCGTCCGTCCATACATCGATTAGCCAGAAAATTATGACCACCTACCTAATATCCGGTTTGTCCACCTTTGGCACGGATAACAACGGCGATGCGTCGTGGTATGGAACTAATGAGACCTTGGTAGGTCGCTGGAGGAACCTGGAACCTCATCTGCAAACACAAGTCATCTAATTCCCGTAAATTCCAGGGAGGATGTGATGAGATCTGACGCATGTTCAATCACATACCAGATGTGTTCGACAAGGTTCAGATCCGGAGAGTTGTGGGGCCAGCACATCAATTAGAACTTGACACTGTGATCCTTCAACCGCTCCATCACACTCCTGGCTTTGTGACACGGCGTATTATCTTGCTGGAAAATGCCATTGCCATCTGGAAACATGATAGTTATGAAGGGGTGCAAGTGGTCTGCAACCAGTGTACGATACCCCTTGGCCGTCAAGGTGCCTTGCACGAGTTCCTATGAATCCATGGATGCCCACGTGAATGTTCCCAAGAGCATAATGGAGATGCTGCCCGCTTGTCTCCGTCCCGCAGCACAGGTGTCAAGGAGCTGTTCCCCTGGAAGACGACGGATCGGCGCCCTTCCAGCGGCACAATGGAGAAGGTATCGTAATTCATCAGACCATGCAACGCTCTGCCACTGTGCCAACTCCCAGTGCCGATGGTCAGATTCCCATTTTAGTCCTAGTTGCCCATGTCGTGGTGTTAACATTGACACATCCATGGGTCGCCGGCTGTGGAGACCCATCCTTAGAAGCGTTCGATACACTGTGTGTTCAGACTCACTTGTACACTGTCCAGCATTGAAGTCTGATGTTAGTTCCGCCACATTTCGCCGCCTGTCCTGTTTCACCAGTCTGCCCAACCTACGACGTCGGTCACTGACCACAGCATTCCTCGAACACCCTGCTAGTCGTGCAGTTTCCGAAATGCGAGCCTCCGAGCCATCAAAATCTTCTATCGGCCAAACTCAGATAGATCGCGTACCTTCCCCATTCTGCACACGGACAGTACACATGCTGATAGTACATGCACTGTGCGTGTGTCTGACTAGCAGTCGTTCCTCGCCAGGTGACGCTGCTATCGCCTGGACGGGTTTATATCATTGGTAGGTCGGTGGTCATAATGTTCTGGCTGATCAGTGTATTTACACAAACACAGACAACGATAGACGCAACAAACAAGACTTGGCCCTATCAGTTTCCTAGGACAAAGTCCGGGTCTCTATATTGACAGTAGACTAAACTGGGCTCCACAGCTTAGGCACATAGAAGTAGATGCGAGAAAATGATCAATGTCTTGCAGGCGATAACTGACACTGAATGGGGACCATATCAAAATACCTGTCTGAAAATAAATCGAGCATTTTTACGCCCACAGAGATTATTCGTGGGATTGTTTTGAGTCCGCCGCGCGGGATTAGCTGAGCGGTCTGAGGGGTGCTGCAGTCATGGGCTGTGCGCTGGTCCCGGCGGAGGTTCGAGTCCTCCCATGGGCACGGGTGTGTGTGTTTGTGCTTAGGATAATTTAGGGACTGATGACCTTAGCAGTTAAGTCCCATAAGATTTCACACATTTGGGAACATTTTTTGAGTCCTTGGCAGACAGAAAAACTAAATAAGTGCTGCCGTAAGCCTATTAGAATTTGCATTGAAACCATGGCATCTACAGCAGCTAACGCACTTCTCCTTGAAGCGAACTAACCCTTATTACACTTGAGAAAGAAATGTCTTAGCCAAAAATTCGCAATGAAACGTGCGCAATTTTCTCAGGAAAAACTGATGGAAGAACTATACGAGCTGACATTTCCATGCCTAATACGGTGTAGGAAACGTGTTGGCACTCATAACAGCTTTCAGTCATCTCAAAAGAAAAACTGTGGTCCTGTATGGTTTCAAAGGGAAACTTGTTTAATTCTTCCTGCAAAATACTGACAAGTTCAGGTAACGATAGCGACCAACTCACTTCCCTCCCAAGTAGACTATAGAGTCTCAATAATACTGAGATATGGTGCCTGTGGTGGCTAGGACAGATGCGACAAGTCATTTTCGTGCACACAAAACTAGTCCTGGACGATGCGAGCTGTGTGAACAGGTGCCCTATCGTCTTGAATCGCAGCGCGGGACATTGGAGAACAAACATTATACCATGGAATGAACCTAGTCTGCCAAAATAGTCACATAAACCTTTGCGGTAATGCGACCTTAAAGAGTAATCACGGGGCTCATGTACACTACTGGCCATTAAAATTGCTACACCACGAAGATGACGTGCTACGGACGCGAAATTTAACCGACAGGAAGAACATGCTGTGATATGCAAATGATCAGCTTTTCAGAGCATTCACACAAGGTTGGCGCCGGTGGCGACACCTACAACGTACTGACATGAGGAAAGTTTCCAACCGATTTCTCATATACAAACAGCAGTTGACCGGCGTTGCCTGGTGAAACGTTTTTGTGATGCCTCGTGTAAGCAGGAGAAATGCGTACCATCACGTTTCCGACTTTGATAAAGGTCGGATTGTAGCCTATCGCGATTGCGGTTTATCGTATCGCGACATTATCCGCATGGCTGTCACGGATCGTGCAGCCACGTCTCGATTCCTGAGTCAACAGATGGGGACGTTTGCAAGACAACAACCATCTGCACGAACAGTTCGACGACGTTTGCAGCAACATGGACTATCTGCTCGGAGACCATGGCTGCGGTTACCCTTGACGCACAGACAGAGCGCCTGCGATGGTGTACTCAACGACGAACCTGGGTGCACGAATGGCAAAACGTCATTTTTTCGGTTGGATCCAGGTTCTGTTTACAGCATCATGATGGTCGCATCCGTGTTTGGCTACATCGCGGTGAACGCACATTGGAAACGTGTATTCGTCATCGCCATACTGGCGTATCACCCGGCGTGGTGGTATGGGAGTGCCATTGGTTACACGTCTCGGTCACCTCTTGTTCGCATTGACGGCACTTTGAACAGTGGACGTTACATTTCAGATGTGTTACGACCCGTGGCTCTACCCTTCGTTCGATCCCTGCGAATTCCTACATTTCAGCAAGATAATGCACGACCGCATGTTGCAGGTCCTGTACGGGCCTTTCTGGATACAGAAAATGTTCGACTGCTTCCCTGGCCAGCACATTCTCCAGATCTCTCACCAATTGAAAACGTCTGGTCAATGGTGGCCGAGGAACTAGCTCGTCACAATACGCCAGTCACTACTCTTGGTGAACTGTGGTATCGTGTTGAAGCTGTACCTGTACACGCCATCCAAGCTCTGTATGACTCAATGTCCAGACGTATCAAGGCCGTTATTACGGCCAGATGTGGTTGTTCTGGGTACTGATTTGTCCGGATCTATGCACTCAAACTGCGTGAAAATGTAATCACATGTCAGTTCTAGTATAATATATTTGTCCAATGAATATCCGTGTATCATCTGCATTTCGTCTTGGTGTAGCAATTTTAACGGCCAGTAGTGTAATACCGCGATATGGGTGCCCAAATCTTCACTGAACCCCCACCACGTTTCACTCTCACGGCGTAAATTAGGCCAGAAGTTGAAAGTAATGTAAAACAAGAGTCATTCGACCACGAGACTTTCTTACATTGCTCCACAGAACAGGTTTTAGTGCTGACAGGGTTCGCGAGTGCGACTTTAATTTCTGAAGTGACTTTTGCAGCCGTCGTCCTATTATTACCGCCTGTCACGACCACTGAACACACACTTGGGTACGCATTGTGGCTTAGCGGACGATGTTTTTCCTTTTTCACTAAATGCGGTATGAGTCTTTGATACGGTGCCTCTTCAAACACCAAATTCTTCGGCTCTCTGTTTCAGAAGCGCCCACCATACGAGCAGAAAGAATTTGGCCACGTTCGAATTCCATTAGCTCCGACATCATGCACTCAAAACTACACAGAACCGTTTTCTGAACACGACTGACACTGCAACGTTTCGCGGACATTGCACAGGTGCCGTTCGTGGTCAAATACAACAGCGCAACCTTCAGGCTTGACTATACTATGCATTTATGTATGTCTCGCGATGTATCCTTATTTTTGTCCAAGCCTTGTATGCCCTCAATAAACCTATGTCATGAGAACCACATTAACAATTCGACATTAGAGCCAGACGTGTCATCGGTCCTAGCACCCACAAATACTTTTGACACACTAGAATTTGTGTCTGATTTCCATAGCGCGACCATTATTTATGCAGATGAAACCAAGAATGAAAATGGTGTTGGCAATGCATGTTGGGTCAAGTGAAGAATGGCAGAAAATTGAAACTAGCAAAGGACAACACAATCATGACAGCCGAACCAATGTATATCCAAGGAGATATCTTTCTATTCAATTTACTACCGAAAGAAATAACATCACTCTTTCCGATTCCGAATTAGTTCTTGTCTTGCTAAAGAACTACGTCTGAAAAATATGTCTCGTCATAGCACACACAATAGTAGGAGTGTGGAGAGAAATCCAAAACAATAAAGAGCAAGTCAAAATATATTGGATCAGTCATTGTGGAACACGAAGAAATGAAATTGTAGATAATCTGATCAAACAGGCATTATACTCGTATGATAGCGAAGGAAAATATCCTAAAGTACTGTAAAACGACTTTCTACAAAAATCAAGAAGACTAGCAAGGACAGAATGGATTAAAGAATAGACAGTATACTGGCAATCAAAGGCCGACACTATGCCAGTACATTACCAGTGATGCCAAGCAAAGCAGCTTGAGCACAGCTGAGCTTCAATCATGCATGCTTCACATAACATCCACCGCATTCAAGCTGTTAGTCACCGTTTTGTGAATGTGGAATCGCGGAGGGCGTGAACCACTTGTTCTTTTGATGCGACAGTCGAAGGCAACAGCGGGCAGTATTGATTCGGCGCCCGGTGGCGTTAAAATGTTCTCCTCCAACATCTATGCAGACACCCCTGGCGATAAGGGACTACACGGTATACAAGGAACTCTTTTGCTTCGTCTATTCAGAAAAATTAGAAAACAGGTACTTGCAGTTTGACGAATCACTGCTAAAATGAGATAGAAGAAACTTGTAAATTTGAATTAGCTTCCAGAATGAGATTTTCACTCTGCAGCGGAGTGTGCGCTGATATGAAACTTCCTGGCAGATTAAAACTGTGTGCCGGACCGAGACTCGAACTCGGGACCTTTTCCTCTCGCGGGCAAGTGCTCTACCATCTTTTTTTTCATTTTGTTCGTTGTTGATCGTTGTGTTTGGTCGTTGCGGACGTCACATGACATCCGTTCAAGTTCGTTTGTTGATCCTTCCAGTCAGTTTTTTTATTACAGAGACCAACCGGCTCTCTGACCGAACACACTGAGCTACCGTGCCGGCTACCATCTGAGATACCCAAGCACGACTCACGCCCCGTCCTCACAGCTTATCACCTATTCGTGTTTCACCGTCCTTCAGACACTTTCCATGGATGCTCACGACAGTAGCACGCGAACAGTCGTTTCTCAGATGCTTGCTCCCAGCGACCAGGCCTTAACACTCTACCGTTTGTCAAATCCACTTATGTTAGTAGATTTCCTCATTTCCGACCAGTATTGTGACTAGAATGATTTCCCATTCGTCGCTAACAAATCCTGGTTGGTTGGTTGATTTGGGAGAGGGGTCCAAACAGCGAGGTCATCGGTCCCATCGGATTAGGGAAGTATGGAGAAGGAAGTCGGCCGTGCTCTTTCAAAGGAACCATCCAAGCATTTTCCGGAAGCCATTTAAGGAAATCACGGAAAACCTAAATCAGGATGGCCGGACGCAGGTTTAAACCGTCGTTCTCCCGAATGCGAGTCCGATCTGCTAACCACTCCACCAACTCGCTCGGTAAGAAATCCTAAATCCACTAGTAAAAGTGGTGGTGAGTACTTGTCAAATCAGCTGCAATTCTTTTACAAGGCAGCTGTAAAACCCAGTGTTGTAGCAGCTATTGAATCAGATTGCTGCATAGCTGTAGGGGTATCTCAAGAATTTTGGGTAAAACTGAAATAGCCGATTATATTGAGATAGGGAACCGACGGTCTGAAATGTATATTTATTGTGTTATGGATATACACTGCGTACACCGTATAACAACAACGTAGCAGCCGGCCGGAGTGGCCGAGCGGTTCTAGGCGCTACAGTCTGGAACCGCGTGACCGCTACGGTCGCAGGTTCGAATCTTCGTCGGGCATGGATGTGTATGATGTCCTTAGGTTAGTTAGGTTTAAGTAGTTCTAAGTTCTAGGGGACTGATGATCTCAGATGTTAAGTCCCATAGTGCTCAGAGCCATTTGAACAACGTAGCTCATAGTAATTGTTCAAAGCGACGACCGCCAGTCTCAATGAGCGTATGGCAATGGCACATGAAGTTCTGCGCACTCTCTCAAAGATCCCTGGAGTCTGTTGTACCAAGTGACAGGAAGCTTGGACCCTAGCAAGCATGTCCTCATCCGTTTCTACGGGGGTTTCATGCGCCAACGTCTTGACGTAACCCCAGAGCAGAGGTGTGAGATCCGGCTGACGCGCTGGCCATGTGACACGACCTCCCCTTCTAATCCACTGATAAGGGTGCATATTGTTCAGGTGCTCGCGGACCGTACGTTAACATCGAAGTGGACTGGTGCACCATCGTGTTCAAACAACATTCTTTTGCGGACAATAAGGGGTAAAGTCTCCAAAAACTGTGGCATCACACCTCGCAGGAATACCAGGTAACGTGGACTGGTCAAACAGTGAGGCAGCAAATAGGATCCTACTACGTGACCTTGGACAATGCCCGCCGATACATTGACAGAGAGTATCTGCTGGTGGCCAAAACACCATCAAGTGTGGATGAGGCCTCATCCGTGTACAATATAAACTGTGCGAAGTTCGGCACTGCAGCACTGCGTTGGATAATCCATTGACCGAAGTGAGCGCGGGCCCAAAATCCGTTGGACCTAGTGCTTACACATTCTCTTTGTTATAGGGGTGTAATACCTGTTCCACCAGTACTCTCCACACTGTATCCTTCGAAGTGTGCGTTTCACGAGCAAGTTGATACGTGTTTGTGTTGGGTATCCATTCAGGATGACGTCTGTTGGGGAAGTGTTCTCTGTACATTCGTGCTGCTTTATGGGCACTACATTTTCCGCACCGTACGTTAAATGCATGTCTGCCAACTCTCGTGACGAGTAACGTTCCGTCTTTGACAACGAGCCATGCGCTGTACATAGTAGCACACCTCACCATGGACACATCACAAGCTCTCTGATGTAATGGACAACTGACACCGGGGATACTTATGTGCGTGCGGCACAGGTTAATGCGCCGGTGCGATGCAGGCAGTTGTCACATGACACACTTTTTGTCAGCTAAGTTGGCTGTAGTATGTATGTTTGGTGGTCAGAGGTGTACGCTGCCTGTCCCAGTGTACAGCCCAGTATCTTTGCGAAAGTGCGGGAGAACTGCATGCGCCAATGCAATACAGTACGTGCATTGAGACTGGCGGTTGTCGTTTTGAACAATTACTATGAGCTACGTGGTTATGCGGTGTGCACTGTGTATGACCATGACACAAGAAACGTGCATTGGTTCCCCATCCCAATATAATCGGTTGTGGACCCACTATCACGTGTTTCAATTTGACTCGAAAGATTTGAAACACCCTCTATACAATGCTGGCCATTAAAATACCAATACTATGATGTTTTACTTATTGTCACAATAAAACGTAGTAGGAACAAAACATGATTGAATTCGTTAGCTGATTTGTGGAAATATGAAACGTGAAATTTAGTAGGCGGTGTTTTCACTTCTGTATACAATTTCGGTTATGAGCTGGCTGTC
This sequence comes from Schistocerca nitens, assembly GCF_023898315.1. Classification (NCBI taxonomy): domain Eukaryota; kingdom Metazoa; phylum Arthropoda; class Insecta; order Orthoptera; family Acrididae; genus Schistocerca; species Schistocerca nitens. Next base: position 833,838,265 of record NC_064616.1, on the reverse strand, counting down.
CCTTGAGTCGATCTATGCACTTGGATTACAGATAAGGGAAAGTCAGTCCACGCTGCTTCAACTCCGTACCATGGTTCATCAATCGTAGTGGCTGGCAGGTGATGGTGTGCCAGTCTGTAGGCAGCCCGTGACCTTATGTATGCAATGGAGACTTGGAGAACCTTCTAGTCAGGGAAATAGTCGAAAGTAAGTTCAAATGTTTCAAATGGCTCTGAGCACTATGGGATTTAACTTCTGAGGTCATCAGTCCCCCAGAACTTTAGAACTACCAACCTAACTAACCTAAGGACATCACACACATCCATGCCCGAGGCCGGATTCGAACCTGCGACCGTAGCGGTCGCGCGGTTCCAGACTGTAGCGCCTAGAACCGCTCGGTCACCTCGGCCGGCCCCTCTGTAAGTCAGGACAGCACTTTCAACATGCAGTTTTGCATTATCTTGTCGAAAGATAATGTCACGGAGATCACGGAGAGAGGGTGTAGCCTACAACTTTAACACGCCAGATAACCGGCGGAGGCCCTAGCCAAACGACCGGCTGTGCGAAAAAGGTGTGCGTATTGTGTGTCTCATTGCACCACCTAGCACCACACCAGGTTCTGGGTCCGCATCACACTGAAGAGTGCTATCTGGAATCGCTCCTGCTCCTCGGAGTCGCCACATACGAATCGTCCATCGTGATGCTGTATGCAGAACAGATACTCGTCTGAAAATATGACGTGATGGCACCTTTGTGTTGGACACACCACTGTCGACCGCTCTGTGCCGCATCAAGGGAAGCAACAATAATGTCACATGCTGACAGTCTACAGTGCTCCGTCGTACTGTCTTTGTGGATACTGTCTTGCTGCAGACTAAAGGTATATGACGTGGCTGTACGACGCTACACGGTCGAGCGAACAATATGTCTGTCCTCTCGGGCGCTAATCGAGTAAGGCCTCGGCGTGACGTTCAGTATGGCCCTCCTGAACCCATCGATTCCATATTCACATGGTAGTTGTGGGATCACAACCAATACATGTAGCAAGCGGTATAAGACATTATCGAAATGAATGCTCCAAACCAGCTGCAATAAGGTACTATGTTTTTTTAAGATTTTACATGACAGACCTGTTTCAGCCTATTGCCATTGTCAAGTGACATGCAGAACAACATTAATAAGATTATCTGTACATAAAATGTGGCTATTTTATTTATACATTTGCGCTGGTACTTACGTCTAGTTGGAAGTGACGACCATATTGCATCTATAGTGAGGTCTTTCTGTCATGTCTCAGTAAGATCTTGTAGTTATCGAAACGTAAAAATACATTTTCGTCAGATATTTTGAGAGTTCAGTTTGACAGTTCTTTACTATGATATTTTATACATGTTTACAAAATACATAAAGCTTACCAGAGATGATTTGACCTATCGTTGTTCTTACTTTCCTTTAAATTTTATCTATGGTCCACGTAATTTTTGTTTTCGTATTCTGTTATGCCAATAACGTTTTCTAGTCAGTATTTATGTTTAAAATCTGCGTGTTCATTTAGAATTTCGTGTTGAAATTCCTCGGTTCTAGGCGCTTCAGTTTGGAACCGCGCCATCCGTACCAGATAGGGTTGATAGAAGAGATAGAGAAGATCCAAAAGAGATCAGCGCGCTTCGTTACAGAATCATTTAGTAATCGCGAAAGCGTTACGGAGATGATAAACTCCAGTGGAAGACTTTGCAGGAGGGTTTCTCAGTAGCTTGGTACGGGCTTTTGTTTAAGTTTCGAGAACATATCTTCAACGAGGAGTCAAGCAGTATATTGCTCCCTACTACGTATATCTCGCGAAGAGACCATGAGGATAAAATCAGAGACATTAGAGCCCACACAGAGGCAGAGCGACAATCTTTCTTTCGTGAACAATACGAGACTGGAATAGAAGGGAGAACCGATAGAGGTACTGAAGGTACCCTCCGCCACACACCGTCAGGTTGGCTTGCGGAGTATGTATGTAGATGTAGATTGTAGATGTAGATACTGCTACGGTCGCAGGTTCGAATCCGGCCTCCGGCATGGATGTGTGTGATGTCCTTAGGTTAGTTAGGTTTATGTAGTTCTATGTCTAGGGGACTGATGACCTCAGATGTTCAGTCCCATAGTGCTCAGAACCATTTGAATCATTTCGTTGATATTCTTTGTATTAATATAAAATTCCAGTTCTTCGAGAATGTTCATAGTAAGACCTTACGGTATTTTTTGTAATATTTCTAACGCATTTTCAATTTTCTCTGTTTTGTGGTGTTGAGTTTTCAAGTTCAAGTAGAAAAATAGAAAAATGAGGAAACCTGTGGGCAATTTTTCCTTATAAACAGAATAAGGATAGTGTTACTCCCATCTGCTTTGTGTAGTCTGGCTGAAATGCTAATCATTCGTATGTCCAAGGCATCTACATCTACATCTACATCCATACTCCGCAAGCCACCTGACGGTGTGTGGCGGAGAGTACCCTGAGTACCTCTATCGGTTCTCCCTTCTATTCCAGTCTCGTATTGTTCGTGGAAAGAAGGATTGTCGGTATGCTTCTGTGTGGACTCTAATCTCTCTGATTTTAACCTCATGGTCTCTTCGCGAGATATACGTAGGAGGGAGCAATATACTGCTGGACTCTTCGGTGAAGGTATGCTCTCGAAACTTTAATAAAAGCCCGTACCGAGCTACTTAGCGTCTCTCCTGCAGAGTCTTCCACTGGAGTTTATCTATCATTTCCGTAACGCTTTAGCGATTACTAAATGATCCTGTAACGAAGCGCGCTGCTCTCCGTTGGATCTTCTCTATCTGTTCTATCAACCCTATCTGGTACGGATCCCACACCGCTGAGCAGTATTCAAGCAGTGGGCGAACAAGCGTACTGTAACCTACTTCCTTTGTTTTCGGATTGCATTTCCTTAGGATTCTTCCAATGAATCTCAGTCTGGCATCTGCTTTACCGACGATCAACTTTATACGATCATTCCATTTTAAATCACTCCTAATGCGTACTCCCAGATAATTTATGGAATTAACTGCTTCCAGTTGCTGACCTGCTATTTTGTAGCTAAATGATAAGGGATCTATCTTTCTATGTATTCGCAGCACATTACACTTGTCTACATTGAGATTCAATTGCCATTCCCTGCACCATGCGTCAATTCGCTGCAGATCCTCCTGCATTTCAGTACAATTTTCCATTGTTACAACCTATCGATACACCACAGCATCATCTGCAAAAAGCCTCAGTGAACTTCCGATGTCATCCACCAGGTCATTTATGTATATAGTGAACAGTAACGGTCCCATGACACTCCCCTGTGGCACACCTGAAATCACTCTTACTTCGGAAGACTTCTCTCCATTGAAAATGACATGCTGCGTTCTGTTATCTAGGAACTCCTCAATCCAATCACACAATTGGCCTGATAGTCCATATGCTCTTACTTTGTTCATTAAACGACTGTGGGGAACTGTATCGAACGCCTTGCGGAAGTCAAGAAACACGGCATCTACCTGTGAACCCGTGTCTATGGCCCTCTGAGGCTCATGGACGAATAGCGCGAGCTGGGTTTCACACGACCGCCTTTTTCGAAACCCATGCTGATTCCTACAGAGTAGATTTCTAGTCTCCATGAAAGTCATTATACTCGAACATAATACGTGTTCCAAAATTCTACAACTGATCGACGTTAGAGATATAGGTCTATAGTTCTGCACATCTGTTCGACGTCCCTTCTTGAAAACGGGGATGACCTGTGCCCTTTGCCAATCTTTTGGAACGCTACGCTCTTCTAGATACCTACGGTACACCGTTGGAAGATGGGGAGCAAGTTCCTTCGCGTACGCTGTGTAAAATCGAACTGGTATCCCATCAAGTCCAGCGGCCTTTCCTCTTTTGAGCGATTTTAATTGTTTCTCTAACCCTCTGTCGTCTATTTCGATATCTACCATTTTGTCATCTGTGCGACAATCTAGGGAAGGAACTACAGTGCAGTCTTCATCTGTGAAACAACTTTGGAAAAAGACATTTAGTATTTCTGCCTTTAGTCTGTCATCCTCTGTTTCAGTACCATTTTGGTCACAGAGTGCCTGGACAGTTTGTTTTGATCCACCTACCGCTTTGACATAAGACCAGAATTTCTTAGAATTTTCTGCCAAGTCAGTACATAGAACTTTACTTTTGAATTCATTGAACGCCTCTCGCATAGCCCTCCTCACACTACATTTCGCTTCGCGTAATTTTTGTTTGTCTGCAAGGCTTTGGCTATGTTTATGTTTGCTGTGAAGTTCCCTTTGATTCCGTACCAGTTTTCTAACTCGGTTGTTGTACCACGGTGGCTCTTTTCCATCTCTTACGATCTTGCTTGGCACATACTCATCTAACGCATATTGTACGATGGTTTTGAACTTTTGTGTTGAGCCGTCAGGTACTCTGTAATCTGCTTTTTGTCACTTTTGCTAAACAGAAAAATCTTCCTACCTTTTTTTATATTTCTATTTACGGCTGAAATCATCAATGCCGTAACCGCTTTATGATCGCTGATTCCCTGTTCTGCGTTAACTGTTTTAAATAGTTCGGGTCTGTTTGTCACCAGAAGGTCTAATATGTTATCGGCACGAGTCGGTTCTCTGTTTAACTGCTCAAGGTAGTTTTCAGATCAAGCACTTTAAAAAATTTCACTGGATTCTTTGTGTGGTGTCACCGCCAGACACCACACTTGCTAGGTGGTAGCTTAAATCGGCCGCGGTCCATTAGTACATGTCGGACCCGCGTGTCGCCACTGTCAGGATCGCAGACCGAGCGCCACCACAAGGCAGGTCTCGAGAGACGTACTAGCACTCGCCCCAGTTGTACGACGACGTTGCTAGCGACTACACTGACGAAGCCTTTCTCTCATTTGCCGAGAGACAGAATAGCCTTCAGCTAAGTTAATGGCTACGACCTAGCAAGGCGCCATTTGTAACATTGCATGTATCTCAAGATAGTCTCACTTGTATCATCAAGAATGCTGTTGGTATCATCAAGAATGCTGTATACCAAAGGACGATATAAAAGTTAAGTGTTCTAGTAGCTACGTTCTTTTCTTTATCACATTCATTACGAATCCTGTTCCAGAGTTCGCGCCAGTCGGCGTGTGTGTACGTGTGCCCTTTCGGCTACCCGTCACTGTGGACTGGCTGCCTTAACAGTCCACTACACTTTGTTCCTGCCATCCTTTATGAACGTTTGAGTCTCCCAGTCTATATCCGGCAATTTAAAATCTCCACCCAGAACTATAACATAGTGGGGAAATCTACTCGAAATATTTTCTAAATTATCCTTCAGGTGCTCAGCCACAACAGCTGCTGAGCCAGGGGGCCTATAAAGACATCCAATTACCCCGTCTGAGACTGCTTTAACCGTGACCTTCACCCAAATCATTTCACATTTCGGATCTCCGTCAATTTCCTTAGATAGTATTGCACTTCATATCGCTATAAACACGCCTGCCCCTTCACCGTCCAGCCTGTCTCTGCGGTATACATTCCAATCTGAGTTTAGGATTTCATTACTGTTTACGTCTGGTTTCAGCCAACTTTCTGTCCCTAGTACTATATGGGCGTTGTGACCGTTTATTAATGTGAGCAGTTCTGGGACCTTTCTATAGACGCTCCTGCAGTTTACTATTAGCACATTAATATTGTTATTCCCTGTTGCATATTGCCTACTCCTACCTTGCCGCGTCTCAGGAGGCGTCTTGTCGGGCCTAGGGAGGGAATTCTCTAACCTAAAAAACCCCCACGACACTCCACACGTACTCCGCTACCCTTGTAGCGGCTTCCGGCGTGTAGTGCACGCCTGACCTATTCAGGGGGACCCTACATTTCTCCACCCGATAGCGGAGGTCGAGAAATTTGCACCCCAGATCTCCGCAGAATCGTCTGAGCCTATGGTTTAAGCCTTCCACTGGGCTCCAAACCAGAGGACCGCGATCGGTTCTGGGAACGATACTACAAATAGCTCTGATTCCACCCCGCGAGCGAGGCTTTCCGCTAGAGATGGGGGATCCGCTCTTGAACTAATTCATAGAGTTGAATCTTTCAAAGGAGTGAACAATCAGTGATTCAGAAAAAAAGAACGGTAGCTCCAAATGTTTCCCACGGGAGAGAGAGAGAGAGAGAGAGAGAGAGAGAGAGAGAGAGAGAGAGAGAGAGAGACGGAGCATATCAGCAGCGCCTCTGCTGGTCAGAGCACAGTGCACGCCACACAACACAGCCAGCGCCGGCCTCTGCCCTGCTTCTACCTTGGCTGCCTGCATTGTGCAGTGCCCCATTGGATTTTGTGTTTCACATATGCCGTGCCGTCTCTGTGCGTCGTCTGCCGTGTGCAGTGTCTGGCGCAGCTTAACTTCGCATCGCACTCTGTCGGCGATCGTTTCAGTCGCACGTCCTGCCCTCTGGGCAGTTGATGCGAGCAACAGGACAGAGAGCCACCTAGCGGATAACATAGGAACTACTTGCAAAAACCTGCTCGCAAGGGAACCGACGATTTGGCTCGGAGCGGGTGAGTTCACCGCTCCCCCCACCCTCGGAACTCGCCCGCTCAACGCTCACCCCACCGTCTCGACTCTAGCCAGAGCGTTGAGCAAAGCGACTCAGGTGTCACTCTGGTCTCTGCGGTCTCAGCTCATGCAGTAATACAGCTCGCGGCTCGACCTGCTCGACTCAGCGCCTCTGCATCGGAGTTCCTCTCTACTGGATATTGTTCTTCGTAGTAATACCGCTATGTATATTACATTATTATGTTATGTATACATCAATCGTTTTTATTTTATTTTTATTTGTTTAAACTGATTAGATTAGGTTCCTGATGACTCCTCTTACCATAGGATTTTTATTATGGATACTCGAATTTACGCCTTAATTACGAGCGAACCGATAAACGTATCGCAAAATGTGATACACCAATATTTTCCTTGTTTTATTCTGCGTAAGGCTATATGCAGCACTTTCGTTTTACAGTCAAAATTATATTTTTTTTTCTTATTCTGGTACGGATTTTGCGATTTTAGGCGTCTTCGGAAGGAAACGTTCACTTTAAAAATATATGGCTTGCGATGTATTTGTATGAGGTTAATGAAATTTTAATACATTATAGCCAAATATATTGTTAATGTAAATCTCAAGTTACAACATTTTCCCAGCACCCAAAAAACCACGATAGTGCAAAATAAATCAATAATCAAAAACTTTGTCATATCGTGGAAATTTCAATAAACAATACAAAATTCTTACTCATTATCTGTGTTACTTCAAAATAGGATCAAATAAGATCAAAATACAGGTATAGTACTGGAATAAACCAAGTTTAAAGGGCAATGTGCCTTCCATTTATTTTCTATTGTAAGTGAGTGGTGAGTCATGAAAAAGAGCTAATTCATTTCAGGGAGCGAACAGTTCTGATCCAATCTCTGAAAAGAACAGTTTTGCCCATCTCTACTTTCCGCCTTCACCAATTCCGCCAACACTTCACGACAATCTGACGTTTGTTGCAGAACGATGTTTAATTTATTGTGGGCTGGTGGCAAACGTCTCAGTGATTTACAATAGAAAATAACAATATTTTATAATAAAAGACATCTTAAAGTCGCCAAAGATCTTACATTAATAATTGGTATTATTTTCGACGATCATCAAGTCATCCCTCGCGTGGTGTTATCTTCACCTGAATCACCTGACTGTGAATTCTAGTCAGTTTCCTCTACAGAATGAGCACTCGTGACTGGTTCATCTGATCTCAACAAGATGATGATTTAAAATCAAAACTAATCTAATACAGAGAAAATTATTAACATAATAGCTTTCTGGTAATTTAATGTGTGTGTTATGAATCGTTTAAGAGTTGTGGAGTCCTGACTGAGGAATACATGTAACAAATATTAACAGAAGTTGATGAATAATTACGCACACCCGTACACATTGCCCTTGATGTCTTGAGACGTGGCCAACGCAATTAACAGGATGGCAATTACAGTGGGTAAATATATTTTAGTGGTTGTACTCGTGTGACCGCAGTTCACTTCACTGCATTCTGTCTGGCACGCTTCACAGACCTTAATGCCAGCGTAGCCCATTGTACATTATCTTGGGGCACGTAAATGTCGGAGGCCACGCCGCACATAAGAGCTACGACTCACGGCATCCTGCAGGCAACTGCGGCGCTTCTCTTACAAGGAATCTCTTTCTTACAAACATCACAAGTTCAAGACCTATGTGATACACTCTCTTTAACTCCTGCTAGTTTCTGGAACGCTCTCTCCAGGAGGGGGAACTAGCCAATTACCACATCTCTTGAAGTAGTACTTGGGTGCGCGAGTGAATCAAATATTGACTTCTTCGAAATAAATTTCGCGACTTTGTCTCCGTCTCTTCTGTACCGAAAAGCAGACTGTATTCCAGACAGTGTGTCTCATCATTTCAATCAATTTACAGGTAACAGGCCATTAAAATACTACGAATTAAAGAAACATAATTAGAAGCTAAAAAATAAAAACCTACCATTATTTCACAATAATTACCAACCATTTGAATAGAAAACTGAAGAAAAGCTAATTTATAGATTTCCACTATCAGCCTGCTTGCTAAGTGTCCAAGGAAAGACTTCAGGTCTTCCCACTCCACAAGGGCCTTTTAAAAGCAATTACTGCATTTGTTTTCAGTACAATTTATATCTGCTGCCGCCAGTACATTTCCTCAAATCGGTAGAGCTCCCGCGTGTTTTCTATAGCACGCTATTTCTCTAAACATGACACATTTTATACTACGTGTATTTTCTAGGTATATGGCGATTGATGCGCTGCGTTACATTAAAAAATACTGCATTGAATCCACCGCAAAGCATTTAGGTGAATGTTCGGGTTCCGTCTGCTACATTGCTTGTGGCTGTTGCACTTCAGCGGATCACGACCGTGGCCCTGGTTACGACGATGCTAGTGATGCGCACGAACGTGACGACTGCGATGCATTGCTGCAAATAGCACTTCAATAACTGCGCTATCGCTCATGCATTCACTGACACGTAACACTTTTGGAACTGCGTGCTGCCCGCATCTCGTGGTCGTGCGGTAGCGTTCTCGCTTCCCACGCCCGGCTTCCCGGGTTCGATTCCCGGCGGGGTCAGGGATTTTCTCTGCCTCGTGATGGCTGGGTGTTGTGTGCTGTCCTTAGGTTAGTTAGGTTTAAGTAGTTCTAAGTTCTAGGGGACTGATGACCATAGATGTTAAGTCCCATAGTGCTCAGAGCCATTTTTTTTTTTTTTTTTTTTTGAACTGCGTGCTCAGATCCTATTTTGCAGATTCCCCTCACCCCTAGAGAAATATTCACTATACAACTGACAGGAAATGGCATCTGCCATCATTATTCATTATATGCGCCTAGAATTCCCTTGTGTCTTGAACACACGGCAGATGTAGTAAGAGCAGGATTCTTCAAAACTGTACCATTTCTGTAGAGCTTTCTACTGCCCTTAAAAAATACGTGAACTCCACAATTGAAAAAATACAGTCACCAGACAACTTTTGTACAGCTTTATTTTCTGCCAGAACACGTTTCTGACTTTCAGCGCCGGCCGTAGTGGCCGTGCGGTTCTAGGCGCTTCAGTCTGGAACTGCGTGACCGCTGCGGTCGCAGGCTCGAATCCTGCCTCGGGCATGGATGTATGTGATGTCCTTAGGTTAGTTAGGTTTAAGTGGTTCTAACAAGGGAACCTCCCCATCGCACCCCCCTCAGATTTAGTTATAAGTTGGCACAGTGGATAGGCCTTGAAAAACTGAACACAGATCAATCGAGAAAACAGGAAGAAGTTGTGTGGAACTATGAAGCAAAATATATAAACTGAGTAGTCCATACGCAAGATACGCAACATCAAGGAGTGCGCGAGCTCAGCAGCGCCGTAGTCCCGTGGTTAGCGTGAGTAGCTGCAGACCGAGAGGTCCTTGGTTCAAGTCTTCCGTCGACTGAAAATTTTACTTGCTTTATTTTCGCAAAGTTATGATCTGTCCGTTCGTTCATTGACGTTTCTGTTCACTGCAATAAGTTTAGTGTCTGTGTTTTGCGACCGCACCGCAAAACCGTGCGATTAGTAGACGAAAGGACGTGCCTCTCCAATGGGAACCGAATCGCAAGGTCATAGGTCAACCGATTCCTACACGGGAAAACACGTCTGATACATGCTACACGACACTGGTGACGGCATGTGCGTCACATGACAGAAATATGTTGTCGACCCACCTAACTTGTACACTTAGCGAATGGCTAAAAAGATTCTTCTACCTTGCCCGATTTAGGTTTTCTTGTAGATGTGATAATCACTCCCAAAATAGTGATGACAACGTAAGAGTTTGTCACATAAACTGAAAATAAAAGATTAAAATTTTCACTCAAAGGAAGACTTGAACCTAGGACCTCTCGTTCCGTAGCTGCTCTCGCTAACCAAGGGACCACGGAGCAGCTTGTCTTCCAGCGTCCCTGATATTGCCTATCTTCACATGGACTACTCATTTTGTATATTTTACTGATTTTTTTCATAGTTCCACACAACTTCTTCCTGTTTTCTCGATTGATCTGTGTTCAGTTTTTCAAGGTCTATCCACTGTGCCAACTTATAACTAAATCTGAGGGGGGTGCGATGGGGAGGTTCCCTTGTAAGTTCTACGGGACTGATGACCTCAGATGTTAAGTCCCATAGTGCTCAGAGCCATTTGAACCAATTTGACTTTCAGCCATCTTAAACTGGCCTAATACACTGATAAGCCAAAACATTATGACCAACTGCTTAGTAGCTTGTTTGTCCAACTGTGGAACGAAATACATCACTGATTCTGCATATCAGGTATTCGATAGTTTCTTGGTAGGTTCGTGGCGTTCACGTCATGTAATTAGCGTAAATAACGGGCCGATGATTTGCGTACGCAGTGATGGCGCCCGATAGCGACCCATATAGGTTCTATAGGATTTACATCAGGCGAATTCGGTAGCCAAGGCATCACTTTGAGTTCACTATAATGCCACTGTAGCACGGTTCTGGCTCCGAGACACGGACAGTTATACTGCTGAAAGATGACATCGCTGTCGGGAAAGACATGAAGCATGATGGGATGCAGGTGGTCCGCAGCTGTCAGCGGGTCTTCGACTACTACCACATGTGACATGCAAGCGCAGGCGAATGTCTCCCACAGCATAATATTGTTTCCACTAGCCGGCGTCCGTGGCGCGCTGCGCGTTTCGAGCCGCCGTTCACCTCGACGACGGCGTTAGTGGAGACGACCATAGACCTAGTGTAGCAAAAATGTGATTCACCCGAATAGCCGACACGTTTCCATTGACTGACCGTCGACCTTGATGGTTCCGTGCACACTGCAATCGTAACAGATGATGTCGTTGGGTCAACATGTGAACACGTGGTCTGCTGCGGAGCTCCATGTTCAACGACGTACGATGAACGGTTTGCCCGAAACACTTGTGCGTGCCCCAGCATTGTGCTCTTTCGGTAGAGATGCCACAGATCACCATCTATCCTACTTAACAGAGCAGACAAGCCGCCGAACCCCAAGTCCTGTGAAGAGTCGTGGACGTCCAACCATTTAGCGCCTAGAGGTAGTTCCACTGTCCTTCTACCTCCTTCCGTAGATGCTCACGACAGTAGCACGTGTACATTCGACCAGCTTCGTCGTTTTCGAGATAGTCGTTGACAGGCTCTGTGCAATGACAATCTGCCCTTTGTCAGAGTCGCTTATCTCAATGGGTTTTCCAATTTGCAACCCATATCTTCGCTAGGGTGATCCCCCGTCCGTGTCTGCTCCGCTTATATACTTAAGTCACCGCAACGCGTGCCTGCAACGCCACCAGGCGGCATCCAACTTCGCGGTGGCCAGTTGTTATAATATTTTGGTTTATCAGTGTACATTTACATTTATTTCCGCCTGTTTAACAGTTTTATAGAAGTAATTTTGTATACTGCAGCTGTCCAGTACAAAATAACAATTCGTTCACCTATCACGTTTTTCGAGTTATGTACATTTAATTAACCCTACGCTGCAGTTTTTCACTGCAGTGGACAGCTGTTAATGTCACTTCTTTGACGTTTTTAATCAATACTGTGACTGCAGATGCACGCAGGACACATCAACAATAAATAGGCAGTATCCACTGGAGTTGACTGCGTGCATTTGCAGCCTCAGGATTGATTAAAAGCACGAAAGAAGCGATATTAACAACTGTCCACTGCACTGGACAACTGCACAATTATGTGCACCTACTCTTGTTATGTATTTATAGCTCTTTTTCCCCCTTTACATGCGTAGCACGAACAGTTTTAGCTTCTGAGATGCAGCATTTGTCATGTGCCCGACTAATTCGTTTGTCTGTACCCAAAGCTGAATCCAGAATCAGCCGAAACCACGCCTGAAGCAAGTTTTTATGGACTTGAGAGCATTGACTTTAAAACTAGATAAATGCCTCTTTATGGTTGTCAAGTCTACAAACATTAATGACTTCGAAAGTAGTTCTGGGATGTGTAAGGAAATTGTAGTTTGACTGTAGATGCAACTGCCGCGCGGGATTAGCCGAGCGGTCTCAGGCGCTGCAGTCATGGCCTGTGCGGCTGGTCCCGGCGGAGGTTCTAGTCCTCCCTCGGGCATGGGTGTGTGTGTTTGCCCTTAGGATAATTTAGGTTAAGTAGTGTGTAAGCTTAGGGACTGATGACCTTAGCAGTTACGTCCCATAAGATTTCAGACACATTTGAACCTTTTTTTTTGTAGATGCAACTCCTGATATAAACAAACGGCCATATGGCGATTGATGCGCTACATCAGTATATCGCTGAACCTAAAACAGTTTGTGCTGTGCATACAAAAGCGGGAAAAGGGGCCACAAATTACAGAACAAAATTAAGGTCACATAAGTATTAATTAAATGTAAACAGACAACTCGACAAACGTGATAGCTAAACGAATTGTTGTTTTGCACAGGGTAGCGGGAGCATTCAAAACACAATCGATAAAAACGATAAACAGATAAAAATATATTACGCTAGATGAAGATGACTGAAAGCCAGAAACGCATCCTGGCAAAAAATAAAGTTATAAAAAGAAGTAGTGGTTGCAATATTTCTTCAAGTAATTCAATCTACAGCCTCGGAGTCACCCACCATTAAGATGGATAAGTTAAACTAAGCAATTTCCCTTTCACATATCTTTCCGATTAATCTGAGAAAGTCGCAGTATCACATTTTGAAGGCAACACTTGAACCGTCTATTCTCCCAGTGTTCGTAATAATGTTACAACAGTTCACCTGTATCCTACTGCGTATTTATTTATGAAAATTAAGCAGCCGAATTTCTCCAACAGTGCAATTTTGTGGTTGAAATATTTGCTCAAAATTAGATGTCAAGTAGTAATCTGTGGGTCGGAGAAGTCATCATGGAATCTTGTGTCCTCTGAAGTTCTCAGGTTTTCGCTTTGGTCCATTGTTTTCCTCGCTGTATATCAATGATATTTCATTTGTGTTTCATTCTTGTAACTACCACATATACGTATGTTGACGACATGCAGTTAAATGTGAGCTCCTGGCCTAATAACATTGCTACTATCGTATCAGATATGAATTGTTCCGGAGTAACGATAAGCGTTTCTGAAGAACAGAAGTTTGTTAACATCGAGTATAGATTAGACTTAATCATATACAACTGTTCGCTCGACGAAAGATCTGTACCCAAAGACTGGAAAGTTCCACAGGTCACACCAGTATTCAAGAAAGTTAGTACGAGGAATCCACTAAATTACAGGCCCATATTGTTAACGTCGATATGCAGCAGGATTTTAGAACATATATTGTGTTCGAACATTATGAAGTACCTCGAAGAAAACGGTCTATTGACACACAGTCAACATGGGTTTAGAAAACATCGTTCTTGTGAAACACAACTAGCTCTTTATTCACATGAAGTGCTGAGTGCTATTGACAAGGGATTTCAGATCGATTCCGTATTTCTGGATTTCCGGACGGTTTTTGGCACTGTACCACACAAGCGGCTCGTAGTGAAATTGCGTGCTTATGGAATATCGTCTCAGTTATGTGACTGGATTTGTGATTTCCTGTCAGATAGGTCACAGTTCGTAGTAATTGAGCGAAAGTCATCGAGTAAAACAGAAGTGATTTCTGGCGTTCCCCAAGGTAGTGTTATAGGCCCTTTGCTGTTCCTTATCTATATAAACGATTTGGGAGAAAATCTGAGCAGCCGTCTTCGATTGTTTGCAGATGACGCTGTCGTTTATCGACTAATAAAGTCATCAGAAGATCAACTGCAAAACGATTTAGAAAAAATATCGGAATGGTGCGAAAAGTGGCAGTTGACCTTAAATAACGAAAAGTGTGATGTCATCCACATGAGTACTAAAAGTTACTCGTTAAACTTCGGTTACACGATAAATCAGTCTAATCTAAAAGCCGTAAATTCAACTAAATACCTACGTATTACAATTACGAACAACTTAAATTGGAAGGAACGAAAAAATGGCTCTGAGCACTATGGGACTCACCTTCTGAGGTCATTAGTCCCCTAGAACTTAGAACTACTTAAACCTAACTAACCTAAGGACATCACACACATCCATGCCCGAGGCAGGATTCGAACCTGCGACCGTAGCGGTCTCGCGGTTCCAGACTGCAGCGCCAGAACCGCACGGCCACTTCGGCCGGCTTGGAAGGAACGCATAGAAAATGTTGTGGGGAAGGTTAACCAAAAACTGAGTTTTATTGTCAGGACACAGAAAATGTAACAGACCTACTAAGGAGACTGCCTACACTACGCTTGTCCGTCCTCTTTGAGAACACTGCTGCGCGGTGTGGGATCCTTACCAGATAGGACTGACGGAGTACATCGAAAAAGTTCACAGAAAGGCAGCACGTTTTGTATTATCGCGAAAGATGCGAGAGAGAGTAACAAAAATGATACAGGATTTGGGATGGACAGCATTAAAAGAAAGGCGTTTACGATGCGACGGAATCTTCTCACGAAATTACAATCACCAACTTTCTCCTCCGAAAGCGAAAATATTTTGTTGACACCGACTTACATAGGGAGGAACGATCACCACGATAAAGTAAGGGAAAGCAGAGCTCGTACAGAAAAATGTAGATGTTCATTCTTTCCGCGCGCTATACGAGATTGGAATAATAGAGACTTGTGAAGGTGGTTCGGTGAACCCTTTGCCAGGCACTTAAATGTGATTTGCAGAGTATCC
Organism: Schistocerca nitens; assembly: GCF_023898315.1. Taxonomy (NCBI): domain Eukaryota; kingdom Metazoa; phylum Arthropoda; class Insecta; order Orthoptera; family Acrididae; genus Schistocerca; species Schistocerca nitens. Next base: position 833,822,980 of record NC_064616.1, on the reverse strand, counting down.
ATGTAGATGTAGAAGTGTCATGGAAGTGAAACATGGACGATAAATAGTTTAGACAAGAAGAGAATGGAAGCTTTCGAAATGCGGTGCTACAGAAGAATGCTGAAGATTAGATGGGTAGATCACGTAACTAATGAGGAGGTACTGAATAGAATTGGGGAAAAGAGGAATTTGTGGGACAACTTGACTAGAACAAGGGATCGGTTGGTAGGACATGTTCTGAGACATCAAGAGATCACCAATTTAGTATTGTAGGGCAGCATGAAGGGTAAAAATCGTAGAGGAAGACACAGGCATGAAAACACTAAGCAGATTCAGAAGGATGTAGGTTGTAGTAAGTACTTGGAAATGAAGAAGCTTGCACAGAACAGAGTAGCATGGAGAGCTGCATCAAACCAGTCTCTGGGCTGAAGATCACAACAATGACAACAACGATAATCGACGGCACGATACTGAAGAACGCAAGAACAGAGAAGGCTGTGAGACGACGTCAGCCAATAGCCCGCGGACTAGGACCGAACCACGACAGGAGCGGCCTCTATACGAAGAGAATATAAGAGCCGCTCCCACGAGCCTCGGCCAGACAGCAGAAGACGGACACTAGTAGGAGCATTAGCAGAGAGGCCTAGAAGAGCAGTGATATTAATGATAACCGTGACTTATGAGCGAGTGTGAATAACTTGCATGGACATTGTAATTAGCGAAGGACTTTGATTATTTGCATGTCGCCCCTCACTTGCGCCACCATTGTAAACCAAAATTAAGTATTGTCAACCTACTTTATTGTAATAAAAACCATTAATGTGAGTTGCTTGAATTGTTGTATAGTTATCCAAGAAAGCAGCATCCTTTAGGAACTCTATAAGAGACGAGTGAGCAGGACCCCACATGAATGACATCTTTATTCAGGAACATAACGGGCGCAAAACCTGGTTCTTAAACTGAACGCTAAGCAGGCAAAGATCATCCTCATATCACACCAAAAGCAGATCAGCAGACGTTTTCATGAAACGTTTCCAAGAAGACTTCTTGATGGTATCCACTTGCCCAATCAAAAAACAGCAAAAAACTCCGACATTGGAGCATGCAGGAAATCTCTCACCTGCCTTCATGCAATAAAAAAAATTAGACGAATATTTCCACCTCCAATTAATCAAAGTATTATTTCAGTCTTCAGTCCTGCGGAACCGTTACTACTATGATGTAGTCCTACACGACACTAATGGTGAAAATTCCAGGCGACACGACCTTGCTATCAACGCTTGCGCAAGATACATAATCTGACCAAAATTATCGGGACACACACGTGTAATGATGAACCGACCACTAGATGTCGAGATAGGTGGAGCAACCAGTATAAAAGGAGACGGGGAGTATTGTGTCGTCAGTACAGAACCAGTAACAGCAGAATAGGTCGGTCACGAGAGCTCAGTGACTTTCAACGTGGATTTGTCATTGGATATCACCTGAGTAACAGATCCATCAGAGACATTTCAATCCGTTTAAAGCTGGAGTGCAATGGCCGAACACCTCCAAGTAAGCCATCCATTTCTCTAATCGATACAAAGCAACGATTGCGGAAGAATAAAGGGCAACACCACTGGACAATGTACGACTAGAAACAAGTGATTTGGGCTGAATCACGCCACACCCTGTGGTAATCCGGCTGATGCCTTCGGGTTTCGCGAATGCATGGAGAACGTTATCTGCCAACGTGTGTAGCGCCAACCGTGAAGCTCGGACGAGATGGTGTTACGGTAGGCGTGTTTCTTCGTGTATCTACATCTACATCTACATGGTTACTCTGCAATTCACACTTACGTGCCTGGCAGAGGGTTCATCGAACTATTTGCATACTACTTCTCTACCATTCCACTCTCGAATGGCGCGTGGGAAAAAGGAACACTTAAATCTTTCCGTTCGACCTCTGATTTCTCTTATTTTATTATGATGATCATTTCTCCCTACGTAGTTGAGTGTCAACAAAATATTTTCGCATTCGGAAGGGAAAGTTGGTGATTCAAATTTCGTAAATAGATCTCGCCGCAAAGAAAACCGCCTTTGTTTCAGTGACTGCCACACCAACTCGCGTATCATATCAGTGACACTCTCACGCCTATTGCGCTATAACACGAAACGAGCTGCCCTTCTTTGCACTTTTTCGATGTCCTCCGTCAATCCTACCCGGTAAGGATCCCATACCGCGCAGCAATATTCCAGCAGAGGACGGACAAGTGTAAAGTAGGCTGTCTCTTTAGGGGGTTTGCCGCATCTTCCAAATGTGCTGCTAACACAGCCTCAGTGTTTGTTTCGCCTTCCCCACAATATTATCTATGTGGTCTTTCCAATTTAAGTTGCTCGTAATTGTAATTCCTAGGTATTTAGTCGAATTGACAGCTCTTCGATCTGTGCTATTTATCGTATACCCAAAATTTATCGGATTTCTTTCAGTACCCATGTGGATGACCTCGCACTTTTCTTTGTTTAGTGCTAATTGCCACTTTTCGCACCATACAGAAGTTCTCTCTAGATCATTTTGTAATTTGAATTGATCGACTGATGGTTTTACTAGACGTCATCTACAAACAATCTAAGGGGGCTGCTCAGATTATCACCTAGATCATTTATATAAATCAGGAACAGCAGAGGGCCTATGACACTACCTTGCGGAACGCCAGATATCACTACTGTTCTACTCGATGATTTAACGTCTATCACTACGAACTGTGACCTCTGAGAGGAGACCCAGAAAATATTAGATACAGGCTCCCAGGTAGATGCCATTTTCCTTGACTTCCGGAAGGCGTTCGATACAGTTCCGCACTGTCGCCTGATAAACAAAGTAAGAGCCTACGGAATATCAGACCAGCTGTGTGGCTGGATTGAAGAGTTTTTAGCAAACATGCATGTTGTTCTCAATGGAGAGACGTCTACAGATGTTAAAGTAACTACTGGCGTGCCACAGGGGAGTGTTATGGGACCATTGCTTTTCACAATATATATAAATGACCTAGTAGATAGTGTCGGAAGTTCCATGCGGTTTTTCGCGGATGATGCTGTAGTATACAGAGAAGTTGCAGCATTAGAAAATTGTAGCGAAATGCAGGAAGATCTGCAGCGGATAGGCACTTGGTGCAGGGAGTGACAACTTACCCTTAACATAGAAAGAAGGATCCTTTATTGTATGATTATACGATAGCGGAACAAACACTGGTAGTAGTTACTTCTGTAAAATATCTGGGAGTATGCGTGCGGAACGATTTGAAGTGGAATGATCATATAAAATTAATTGTTGGTAAGGCGGGTGCCAGGTTGAGATTCATTGGGAGAGTCCTTAGAAAATGTAGTCCATCAACAAAGGAGGTGGCTTACAAAACACTCGTTCGACCTATACTTGAGTATTGCTCATCAGTGTGGGATCCGTACCAGGTCGGGTTGACAGAGGAGATAGAGAAGATCCAAAGAAGAGCGGCGCGTTTCGTCACAGGGTTATTTGGTAAGCGTGATAGCGTTACGGAGATGTTTAGCAAACTCAAGTGGCAGACTCTGCAAGAGAGGCGCTCTGCATCGCGGTGTAGCTTGCTGTCCAGGTTTCGAGAGGGTGCGTTTCTGGATGAGGTATCGAATATATTGCTTCCCCCTACTTATACCTCCCGAGGAGATCACGAATGTAAAATTAGAAGATTCGAGCGCCCACGGAGGCTTTCCGGCAGTCGTTCTTCCCGTGAACCGTACGCGACTGGAACAGGATAAGGGAGGTAATGACAGTGGCACGTAAAGTGCCCTCCGCCACACACCGTTGGGTGGCTTGCGGAGTATAAATGTAGATGTAGATGTAGGAAATCACGAATCCAGTCAGACAACTGAGACGTTACTCCATATGCACGCAATTTGATTAATAGTCGCTTGTGAGGAACGGTATCAAAAGCCTTCTGGAAATCTAGGAATATGGAATCGATCTGAAATCCCTTGTCGACAGCACTCATTACTTCATGGGAATAAAGAGCTAGCTGTGTTGCGCAAGAACGATATTTTCTGTATAGGGGGTGGTCTCCTTATTGCGCTTACGAAAACGCTAAGTGCGGGCAGATATGAACACATCTTACAGTACTGTGTGCTTCGTACAGAACAGTTCGCAGACAATGATCGTATCAACATGACAATGCACTCTGTGATAAAACAGCATCTGTGAGGCACTGGTTTGTGCACAATGAAGCACATTTTGGATACGTTAGAAGGCCGACTTCGCTGGAGACCCCAGCGTCCAGCAGCACTTTTTGTGGCTTCTGCTTTTGAGGAAGAATCGGTTACCATTCCTCCACAGACATTGGACAGCTCACTGAGAGTGTCTCCAGAAGAGTTCAAGCCGTCATAAAGGCGAAGGGTGGACATACCTCATATTACTGTCCGCTATAGCTGTCCGGAAACTTCCGAGCCGATAGTGAATGTGTGCAGCGCTTGTTTGTTTCATCATGTTAGTCTTTATGACATTCAGTTAGGTTCAACGTGTCCGGACAGGTGGCGTGATTTTGACGTACTCTGTTTTCTGCACTGGTTCCTTAGTCAAACCTGGTGTCCTCAATAAGTCTCCTCACACATCAGATACCATCATTCTGCAATGATAAATCCGGATGGATTACGTCCAGCACCTTCGCTGTGCCTTGGCACAGCAGTAAATCTTTCTCAGTTTCTTTCTCCATTTCAGCCATACTACTGTGGAACAAATTTCCCTGCTCCCGCGTCTAATCCAAAACCACTCTCCATTCAAGAGGAGATTAAAGCTTTTATCTGTTGGCATCAGCGTAGCGTGTCTCTCAGCATTTCCCAGCTGCTTTGTTTCTGTCCAGCAAGGATCGAGTATCTGTCATATTGTAAACTACGTTTTTCTCATAGCTTTCTTTTCCTGTTTTCTTCCTTCTATCTTATCTGATAATCTTATCCTATTATTTATCGCTTTATCTCTGAACAATTAACATCTCGACATTGATTCCTTCTGTACTGCTGCTACACGTTTCTGTTAAATGTCGTTACTCACATTCGACAAGAACGCAATGTCATTGTTTAACAGAATGATGCTAATAACACCGAAAATTCTTAAATTCCATATACTGATTACTGTATGTATTTTCCTTATTATTATTATTATTATTGTTATTTTATTATTATTATTATTATTATTATTATTATTATTATTATTATTATTTCTAATCATTATATGTTGCTCACGTGCTATACAAACTGTAATCAGAATAAAAATAACGAGTCAAAGTATGTCAGCCAAGATAGCAAAAGCACGATGTGAAATTATTTGGTTAAAAACTGAAATCAGGTCTCTTTACAAAAAGAAAGATCTGCTCAATTCAAATCTGTATAATATGCACTTAGAACCTAGCCATAAACTTATTGCTCATGTCTTCATGGTCTTCCTAGACTATGTCAATATATATGTAAACAAAGAACGTATTATCATCTCACATAGACACGATAAAAAGATAAATGCTCTAATTTCAAAGAATGCAGTGAGGTCCCCCAGTATCTCTTCTGAAACGGAACATGCGTTTTTTGATAAAGTGATAAATACTACAGAAATATGCTTCAGTGGTAATGAATTAAAGCTGGCCTTAAGCACAACATTACCCCCTCACTAAATAAAAGCAACATTGAAGACCTCATATTTAACACAAAAATTGCATGTACAGCAGCTAAACTAAAACACAATGAACAAAATGCTGTAGCTCATAAGGCAAACAACATCATTATGAGAAACATTCACCAGAACAACATGTACAATAAGATGAATACCGAACATAAGACATTATGTGACACAAATAAGAAACGTTCAGTTGAAAATGCCCTCATTGTCAGAGCAGACAAAGGTAACACAGCTGTTGTCATGTATGAGTCAGACTATATTAGCAAAACTTGTGAATTCTTCAGAAAGAATAATATAGAGGAAATAGCATATGACCCTACTCCCAAATTCCATGATAAAATTAAAAAGTTACTTAAAAACTGCAACTGCTTGTTGACACCATTAGAAGCAAAGCACTGTATAGTGATGAACCCTTCAGCACCAAAACTGAGATCACAGCCTAAGATCCACAAACCAGAATGTCCTATACGTCCCATTGTGAACTCTATCAATAGCCCAAGCTATAATATCACCAAAAAATTTAATGATATAATCCGCAAGGCATATGTATTTGAAAATAACTACTCAATTAAAAACAGTTATGAGCTCATCAATAGTATAAAAGATATCCCCATCCCAGTCACAGCTAAATTTGCATCTCTTGACATATTAAACCTATATACAAACATACCTGTCAAGGAAACAATTATTTTAATAAGGAATAACTTACTGAAACGTGGGACAATGGGTAGAGCTGAAATCTATGAACTCATAGAGATCCTGGAACTTATATTGTCACACAACTACTTCCTATTCAACAACAAGTTTTACATTCAGGAAGATGGACTGGCAATGGGTAGTAGTCTTGCAGGCTTGCTAGCAGACATATATATCAATAACCTTGAAAATAACTTTTTCAGGTCCCAAACCCAACTAAAAGATAAGCCGCTTTATTACAAACGCTATGTTGATGACACACTCATTCTGTTCAATGGAGCAACAGAAGAAATAGATAATCTAGCCAAAGAACTTAATAAAATACATAATAAAATCCAATTCACAGTAGAACATGAAACACCAGAAGGCATTAACTATCTTGATCTAACAATCTCAAATAAAAATCAGAAGCATAAATTTCAAATTTTCAGAAAGCCAACAACCACCAATGTTACCATACACAAATCCTCTTGCCATCCAGACCAACATAAAAAAGCATTCTTCAGAACAATGGTTAATTGCATGCTTAAAATCCCAATGGACACAAATGGAAGACAAAAAGAAACAGAAATTATTAGATCAATTGCCTCCACCAATGGATACAACCCTGCAATAATAGATAAACTAATCCATACAGCAAAATTAATCAACCAACTGCTGAACAACCACCCACAAACAAGAAAACCACATTTGTTAGCCTGCCTTTCCTACGGAAGATTTCTCACCAAATTGCCAACCTCTTCAAGACATACAACAAAAAAAATCATACACAGCACCAAAACCACTATACAACAATATCGAAAGTCAGGTGTGTACAAGCTCACTTGCAACTCATGTCCAAGCTTCTACATTGGACAAACTGGTAGAAGCTTCACAACAAGATTTAAAGAACACATAGATGCACTCCGTCTTAACAACCTGAACAAGTCCAGCTTTGCCTCACACCTTGCCCAACACAATCATTCTGCAAACAACATAGAACAGAATCTCCGAATACTACATTTTGCCAACAAAGGCACAATACTTGACCTTCTTGAAGAAATTGAAATATTTACCTACACAAATACAGCACCTGACTACCTACTCAATGATCAAACTGAACTGAGAAACAAATTTTTTCTTCAGAACTTTGAAGATCTACTAGTTCAAAACAAGTAACCACCCAACGAACCCTACACCGGTTCCCCAACCCCCTCCCCCTCCAATGACCCACCCCCTCCCTCTCCTTACATCCTAACCACACCGGTAACCACAGAATAAGACATGTACCATATCTCTAAATGTTAAAGGCCTCCATTGCTAACATAAATCAGTACTTTATACATATTAATTCTAGCTGGAACAAACAGAAGCTGCCTTTACCAATATCCCAGATCACTCTAATGTTAGAATAAAAATAAATCAACAGTTAAAGAATTTTTGTTCATGATTTTTTAAATATGAAATGTACAGCCATACAAACAGCTTTAATCCATTACAATCACTATAACTCTTATACATATACCTTTAGCTATAATAAACAGAATGTGATCTTGATAATACTCCAGATCACGTTAACATAGCAACAGAAATAAGCCAACAGTTCATCTGAAGATTTGTTATTAATTTAAATATACAGGTCCTAGTCATACAGACAGCTGCACCTCACTGCAGATACAATAACTCTGTATTATTGATTCCTTGGGATTCATGTTAATGCCAAACATGATAATTGCTATTTAAAAAAAAAACTGCCTGTAACATACAAGTAGAAATAACATATCAGATCACCTGAAATTTGTTCTTGTAGTAATTTATTATTATTTTATCTTGTGCTCTCATGTTATCGTCATTCTGATTAAAATACTTGCCCCTATATCGACTTTAACACATGTAAAGAACAACAAATTACATCTCTGTACAAACTAGGCTTATGCCATATCTCTCTGTCAAGATCTTTGTTACAAGCAACAGTTGTAAAGCGCATGCTGGATGGTGGTAAAGTGTCACTGTCAAAGTGCAAACTAATATAGTTCGTGTGAAAGTGTTCTGGACATCAAAATGGAGGCAGACAGATACGTAAAAAGCCGCCTATACTGTCGCAGTAAGTAAAAACTAAATTTACATCCATATCGACAGATAAGCTATAGTCATGGCGATACATTAAAGTGTGACCCATCTTTCTGCCATACAACCAGCACCCAGCATTATGCTACTACCAGTAATGATGTAACTTCCCGGATCCTCCCGAAATCATCTGAAGATGAACCCGAAAGGGTTCGAAAACCGGTTCATATAATATAGCATTATTATTGAAAAAAGTGACTGATTGCAGTTGTGTATAACTTATAAACAAATAATATTTTAACTAACGCTACCACGAAGTCCTATTATAGTACTAATGAGTGATGTGAATAACACATAGAGTCGATTTAGTAGTTCCTAGGGCCTAGATTTTGCGTCGACTATTTGTGAAGTGAATAATTAGAAGCTACGTCTAGGTAGATGAAGACTGTTCAGTCGGAAAATGCAAGTAGATTCTACAGGGGTAGATGAAGTCCAAGAACAAGATGTATTTTGTTTTTCACTGTGAGTCAGCGTACGCCTGTTCGCGACAAGTCGCATCTATTCTTTCTGCCCCCCACCCCCTCCCCCGGCCACCTTACTCTACTCTCTCGATCCATACGTTAGTTGCATATAGACGAACGTGACGCACAGGTAGTTCCAGTTTAAGAAACAATTACTGACAGTGAAAGTGAAGATGCCAAGACCACAGTTAACAAAACACTGTTCGTCAGTTTGATATCTGACCAAATTATTGTGTTACAAAAATCTAGAATACCGAAGGTAGTGTCAGAAAAGTAGAATGCATGGGATACTACTGCTTGGGAATACTTCCGCGGAACTGGCAAAGCTTCATAAGCTCTTCACTAATATGAAGAGTCAAATAAAAAAGAAAACCGATGTGAAGGCAACAGTAAATAAACCGATTAAGTAAAAAGATTGGGAAAAGGGTTTACTGGTATTTGCCTTCCAAGAGGTTATTCCTCTTTTTAGAAAGGCTCGAGGAGCTGTTTCGGTTGGTGTCAAGCACGTATCAAACGTTGCTTAAGATTGCGATAGAAATGAAGATCAGAGGGAATGTCACACACAGGTATGTGCCCAGTTGTGGCTCCTGCGACAAAAAATCTGGCAACCTCAACACATATTCGACCTGGAGTGAAAACCCTTGCAGCATTTGAAACTGAAGAAACAAAAGGCTTTTCTGTACCGAAACTTCAGAGACTTGTATGGTTGAAACAACTGGAGTTACAGAAACTTCAAATAGAAAACTAAAAGAAAAAGTTAGAAAAAGAATTGCAGAGGACAAATTTACTCAAATGGATTATTAGTATGAAACGTAACTATTGTATTGTTATAGGTTCCGTATTACCATATACTTTCCATTCCTTTCTTTATTGTCTAAAAGAAAGAAATAAAAATAAAATTTATACATTTTTCTTGCTTTCTTGAAATTACATGACTTTCAGTTATAATTACATTTCTTATATGTTGCTTATTGCATTTGAATAGTATACAACTAAACCAAAAAAAACTAAATAAACACGAGCATTTGCTGTCGCCTCTGTTCACCACGAGCCTGGCTTTCCCTGCTTTCCCAGATGCCTGTCGGTAAGCTCGTCTTCAACAGGATTCCCATTTTCGTCTTCTTCTTCTTCTTCTTCTTCTTCTTCTGCAGCTCTCCTGTCCTTCAAATGATACATAAAGTGATCTTTCAGATGCTAAGAGATGTTTTGCACACGTTACTATTAGTTTGGGAACTCTCTCTAAAGAAAGTCTTAAACAACAGCTACCTATGATCGAAAATCGTTGCTTCAGTCGAACAAAGGCTCTCTCCACTATCGCTCTGTCACTTGCGTACACCACATCGAATCGTCGCAGTTGTTGTCTTAAATGGAGTGACTAACCATGGAGATATTCCATACCCTGAAATCACCAAGTATCCAAGCATCCCCGTTATACGCTGAAATTATATTTCTAATTGGACTACGCATATAGATGTTCGTTTTTCCTAAGTGCTATTCAAGAGTCTCTTTTTCTACGTGCTATTCAAGAGTGGAACGGTTAATAAATTGTCTGAAAGTGGTTCAGTGAACCCTCTGTCTAATACCTATGTGTTCACGTGGATACGGAAAGTTGTGCGGGCGTGCTCTGAGCACATATGTCTCGAGGACTCTCTGGATCGTAACATTAATTCTTTTTAAATTTCAGCATAAAAATACAATGTAAATTTAAAACTGGGTTCTGTGCTGATTTTAAGGACCAAAGGCTGGAATATTAGTTTCCTATCTTTGAACTGAACGTTCTGATTTCATACGGTTCGCTTTTTTAAACAGTTTGTTTCATAGGCTCCACCGAATTCGCAGAGGCTAATATGCATCCAGCTCCATGGATGTTTACGACTGTAGTTATCCTGGCGAACGTGGTTTAATTTATCCTTAATACTTTTATAGAGAGTAATTTTTTCTCAGACTAGCATTCCTGTTTAATACCGACCGTTTTGTATTAAATAAGTAACTAAAATTTTCCTGTTATTGTTTGGTCTAATTCTTGACACTGTTCGCTTGATGACTTGTAGTTACGTTCACATAATTATGTACTGGTATCTTCAGTGGGTGGTACCGTGTTGAAAATGCTCATCAACTCACTTTATTTTCAAGGAAGCTTACGTGTTGCTTTCTCCACAAGCAAAGTGTTTTAGCGATAAACCGTAGTAACTGAGACTTAACCACCAAAATTAACTTCGTTCCCCGAGATTCCCGGCACACGACAATATGACGTCGCTCCAACCAGCTCTAATCAACAGAATTTGGCCAGGAATGGGAGAAGAGATGGTGGCATGTAGTTCCTGATCGGAGTATGTGCCAGTGTCCTGGACAAACATTCCCAAACTTTCTTTTAGTCAACAGAACAAGAGCACAAAAAGGGAGCACATTCGTTGAAAAATCGTTTCTTGGGACACAGAAAAATCATCTTACATAGGTTCTAAAGAGGATTTATCGTGGCATCAAAATAATATTTCCGATCATGAGAATGTTACGAATAACTAAAAAAAAAAAAAAAAAGAGAACAGGAACATGGACATTTCCATACACAGACGGAGAGGGAGGAATGGGATGCGCGGTTGGGAAGAGACGATACATGTACACGACATTCCTTAATTACATGTATTAGGATTACGACAATAGAATTATATTATTTAATTTGATAAACTATTATGTAGTATGTCATAGCATCTGCTTAGTGACACAACAAACGAGATGGCGCAGTCGTAAACTGGCGGTCATAGACAGTATAATCTCTGAACTAGGAACAGAACTCAAGGCCAAGCATTTGAGTATACTCATGACTTTAAAACATAAGCTTTTCCCCTATGCCTTCCAGCTGAAAGCAGCTGAAGGAAAGGTTGAATTATTACAGGAGGAGAAAAGGGGACTTTGGTACGACCTCCAAAAAGCATCAGACCCTGCCAAAGAGATGCAAAAGGACTATCTGAAAGAAAAATTAGGGAAATTAGAGACTGAAATTAATGAACTGAGCACTCACTACGGGGCCCCAAGAACAAGTTAGGGAACTCACCACAAAGGTGACCGCACAAGCACAAAATCAAGCCCAGACACTTGTATATGCAGCAGCCCTGAAATCTTCACTCAAAACAAAAGAGACAAAGCGTATCGAAGTGGCTAAATTCAAACAAGCCACAGCTTTGTTCATCAAACCAACAGCCATTCAAGGCGCAAAGCCAGTCAGGAAAACACTGAAGCAAAAGATAAACCACAGAAAAGAGAGCTTGCATATCAGGTCTATTCGAATAACACAAACTGTAGTTATCGTAGAGTCTGCTAATCAAGATGACTGCAGAAAAATTATGGTAAAAACGAAGGAACTGGGCACCATTGTATGCGAAGGTCCCAGAAAACGAAAGTTTCTAATTATAGTCCACAGAGTCCCTGCACAATCACTGACAACGAATTTCTCGGGAGTCTGTATGAGCAGAACCTAAAGAATGTAACGTCTTTAGAAGAGTTCGAACAAGACTTGAAAATTCGCTTCAAAACAGGTCCCAAAGAGCGTGGCTACAACCGTCAGTTTCTTAAGGTGACACAGGTCTACATTGACTTCGAGTCACTTAACGTCAAAGACTTCACCGTTGCGGGTGAATGTTGTAAGTGCTACGCCTACGGCCACTCTACCAAAACATGTAGAAACCAAGAGGCTATATGCGCTAAGAGTGGCCACGCCCGCCACAGAAAGTCCGAATCCAGGGCCAGGCAACCCGCAGTATGTACCCCATGTAGAAACAGGAGAAGACAATGTAATAAGTCAAAATGAGGAGAGTGCCAGACATACAGACAGTTACAAGACAGGCTCACAGATAGTACTGATTATGGTAATTGATCAGTACATAGTGAACAACACTGAGAATGATAACATACACGACACTACTAGAAGAAAGCACAAATCTCCCTCCACCAGAAGCAGAAACTTCCGGCGTGCCATCTCCTGGCGCCGACGGCTGGACCTACTACCGTACAGCGCATACAATTACGATCATATACCTGCACTATTACATACAACAACACTAGCGGGCCGGCCGCGGTGGCCAAGCGGTTCTAGGCGATTCAGTCCGGAACCGCGCGACTGCTACGGTCGCAGGTTCAAATCCTGCCTCGGGCATGGATGTGTGTGATGTCCCTAGGTTAGTTAGGTTTAAGTTGTTCTAAGTTCTAGGGAACTGATGACCTCAGATGTTAAGTCCCATAGTGCTCAGAGCCATTTGAACCATTTTTGAACACTGTCGGAGAGATACACAAATACAGTGGAGTACATTGACGACATGACCTTAAATGGATCGATACATAACGAGGTAGCAAAACTAGTAAATAAACAAATGTTCTATTCGATTAACTTTCAAACTTCGTTAATCCAAAGAATAGAGGAATTATAGGACGAGTTAATAAGTGATCCAGAACACTCAGATACCAGAGAAAACAACACCGCCGTGTCAACAACAGCCATGAGAATAGACAATCCAAACACCAGACCCATCGCAAGACAACACACAAAACACACACGTATAGAAAACAAACAGAACTAGAAACCTCAAGTAAGGAGGGAAGTAAATGTGATACAACCAAGTGTGAGCGCTACATAAAGCCTGTGGCTTTTGTATCAGGCGGACTACTGAACCCGGGCATAATACCACCAAGTACTGTGATCAAACGACATATTATAGAATGCAAGAACAAGAAAGCTGGCAAGAAAGAGACGGTAGAAAAAGGAGACATAGACATAAAAACGTCCACACATGAAACACTACTGACCTCAAAATCAAAACCAGAAACTGCGAGTACACAAAAAATAATACATTATGAAAACGAAGTTAGTGACGATGAAAAGGAAAATGATAATGAATGCAGATGTCCAATCGATATCTGTAACAGTCATAATCAAAACACACCAACATGTGGAACCACCACAACAATAAGGTACTGATATTTTGTCGAAAACTGAGATTCTGAGCTCGTGGCTGTGTACAGCCACTTCTGACAATGCTATTTCAATAAATAAATAGCATTGTAAAAAGTGGCTGGTTGTTGTCGTCTTTTTAAGAGTCGACCTATATAATAACCAGTACTCCCCCGATAGGACAATCTACCACAGCACAATCCAACAATGTCACCAAAGAGCAAAGCCATAATCCCCCTCCAATAGTCAATTCTCAGTCTTACATACAACAAACCGAATCAGAAGAAACCTACTGCCAATGTAACAGCTGGTATCGTAACATCAGCAAAGCCTCACAAAAAGTGTCTTCTCCATACGGCATGAAGTATTTTTAAACTTTGCGTGTGACAAGAGAGGTGATTAATGTGTGTGACTCAGTGAAGGTAGTGCAACACCAAGATAGACAGCACACGCCACAAAAACGCCGACCTCAGCACACCACCCGACGCCACACTTACGTCCCAGGGTGCCGACACGAGGTCCAACGCACCCCCCACCAACGGCGCCATTGCAAAAACAACCACCTGTCCCAGAGATGCTCTCACCCGGCACCAGCCCGATGATATGTAGTACCACAAATGCAGCGCACATCGCAATCAACAATATTTTTAATTATATTGACTTAGAACTTAACATTAAGCTAAGTAGATTATAAAGAAAGGGAATTTTACAGGCAGCTCAAAGAATGCTGCTTAGGCAGCTGCATCCAAAGGGCGACTCTGCCTGTTTCCCAACTACGGAGCAAACAGACAGAATCACCCCCAAGACGGAAAGCATACCAACCGGCCCCGACCAGTTGTTAGACTTAATGATGCAAGTATGTATACGAAGAGAAGAACCATTTGGCATGGATAAGATCCGTGCCGATCATGTCAGGATAAGCGGACGGATGTACTTCGACTATGCTCAAACTGGTAGCAGATGCCACGTACACGTTAAACGCCCATAGTATCACTAATGAACATTCTTAAGCTGAATGTAGTGAGGAGCAAGCAAGTTAGTGCTGAACTTCCCAAAATAGTCAAAGTCCTAAACATAGATATACTGTGTCTACGAGAGTCATACACCAACCAAGGCAAACTGACATTCTTTCCGACACATGTGATAACCATAACCGGGAGTCAGGACAGCAAGACATCAGTTTCTATATTAAATAAACATAAATATTGTCAAAATAACCGAATTGTGTAATTAACACTTGGTAACGGTTGAATTTTCATACCAAGGAGATATATGGATAATTGCTTCACTGTACGCACAATACAGTCATTCCATAGCCTCCCACGAAAATTATATAAAGTCAATAGCCGAATACGCGCAAGGTAAGAGGGTGCTTATATGCTCAGACATAAACGCCAGGTCCACCCTGGGGAAATTAACGTAGAAGGGAAAATACCGACACACAGTAGAGATGACGGATCTAAAGTAGTGTAGACAGAAAAAGCAAAAAGCCAGAAAAAGCAAAAAGTACTCGAAAGTAGAAGACCACATTACTGTCAGTGGCCACAGCGCGATCACTTTGAGACTAACAAGACAAAACAACACAACCGACACAGTACACACCCGACACTTACTGTTACATAAAGCTGACTGGGAGAGACTAAGAGGAATAGTACAAGACGGAAACCCTGAAACCATCGACGGAAAAATAGACTTCAAGGCGCACGCGCTTACCGATCTCATCACAGAAGCACAAAATATGCCCATACCAAAAACACAGAACACAAAACCCACACAAATACCACGAACAAATAAATTGACTAGACTAAAACAAGAAACCAGAAGAGCGAGACGACTAAAATAACGGCCAATAGCAGACAGAGATAGACAAAGAAGACTGGAAGCATATAGGCTCGTAAAAGACCAATAAAAAAACGAATTGTTCAAAACACGTAAACAGCATTGGGACAGACATGTGACACCGGAAATACAAACATATGGGAGTATCACATAAAATAACTACTGAAAAAATAAAGAGCCCACTAGTTCTGGGAACGCTAAGACATAATGACGGCGACAAGCTTCTACCTGATGACATCGTCAACACTGATCCCCACCAACAAACCATACTGCGGGAGGAAGTGAACGCTCCATACAACACTGCTACAGTCACCTGTCCCTAAGAGGTGGCGCTAGTGGTCTCAGAGCTCAAAAACAAGAAAGCACCTGGGCCAGACGGAATTCATTCAGAAGTATTAAAACAGATAATACCGCAGATCACCTCATTCCTTACAACTCTTCTAAACGACGCTCTGCGGCCGGGTCGTGTGCCTTCAGTTTGGAAGGTCTCCAAGGGCGTCATAATGAAGAAGGCAGCTGACAGGGATCCATCAGATCCCAAGGCATATAGGCCTATATGTGTTATAAATACACTTGTCATGGTCCAGGAAAAGCTCCTATGCAGGCGTCTAGAGGCGCACAGAGCTCTCCGTGGATTAAGCCAACACCAATTCGGCGTCAGAGAGGGAAAGTCGATTGACGATGGCATCGACCAAGCGTTACAGTTTGCCAACAACACCAGGGCCAATTATGCAATGGCAATTATTATCAACATTGCCGGTGCCATTGATAGTCTCTTGTGGCCCGCAATGTTCAAGTGACTCAGAAAACTGGAAGTACCCGAAACACTATACAACAGTCTAATAGACTACTGTAAGAACAGAGTGGTCGAATGGCAGATGGACGGCCGAAAAGTAATCAAACGAACTACAAAAGGCTACCACCTAGCAAGTGTGGTGTCTGGCAGTGACACCACAAAAACAACATACACTTTACTGAAAGGGTCTCTCCAGAAAAACCCTAATTTAAAAATAGGGGACACAAACATTATACTAGCAGTCACTACACGCTATCTTGGGTTACACATCGACGAAAAGCAGAATTTTCCATGAACACATACGCATTGTCACAAACAAAGCAGAAAAAATACTACACAAATAAATAAATAAATAAATACTACACTAAATAAACAACACAACAGCCTGAAAAACAGAAGTTAAGGTTTAGTTATTAGGAAATCTAGAGTAATCTTAGATTTAGATGAAGAGCTGTGATTGGAGGTCGGTGGTGTAATGAACAATTCCAAGACACTCACCGTTATACACACTTGGTGAAGGGACATCCTTCCACTATCATCTTTCCTATCTTCTGTTTTTATCCTTCCAAAAAATAAGATTATAGTATATAATTCGATTTTCCGAAATTTTATTAACTTCATAAATGTTTACTATCATTTATCCATCCACCTTAAGTGCTAAAATCTTGTTTATTTTTTTTTAAAAAATTCCGAATTTTGACATGTCTTAAAGTTATGTCATAACCACTTCTCGGTCTTCATAACTTCCTAACTTCTATTCATAAATCGTTAATTTTAAGATTTACATTTCTTAATTGCTTTTAAGTCTATAAGTATTGAAACCTGTAATATTATTAATCCTTATTAAAAATAAAAAATAACAAATAAGTTTCTCATTGTGCACAAGTACAATATTGTATTGTGAAACTACGACCTGTCTTAGTAACAAGGTGACAGGTCATTTGTCAATGGCAGCAAATAAATAATGAATAACAAAATAATAATAATAGTCGTAAACAGTGGACGGGACATGTTCAAATCCACATCTGCATATTTACTCCGCAGTTGAGACTTAAATGATTGGCGGAGAGTTCATAGAAACAGTCTACCTTCCCACTCACGAATATCAAGTTGAAAACATCTGTATCTTTCCATACGAGCTCTGATTCCCTTATCTTATAATGATCGCCATTGCTCCCTAAGTAGTTGGGAATCGACAAAATATTTTTGCCTTCGGAGATGAAAGTTGGTCTTCGTAATTTCGTGAAAATGAAAAGGCCATTGTTTTAATGATTTCCACCCCCATTCGCTTATCACATCCGTGAAACTACCTCCCTTACTTTAGGGCAAAAGGCGAGCTGCACTTCTGTGAACTCTTTCGATGTCCTTCTTGTATCCTGCCTGGTAAGGATTCCATACTGGGCAGCGGTATTGCAGAAGAGGACGGAGGCAGTCACTCTAATGGATCTGTTGCATATTTTAAGCGGTCTGCCAATAAAACTCAGTGTTTGGTTCACCTTCGTCACAACATTTTCTGGTTCAAAATGGTTCAGATGGCTCTGAGCACTATGGGACTCAACATCTTAGGTCATAAGTCCCCTAGAACTTAGAACTACGTAAACCTAACTAACCTAAGGACATCACACACACCCATGCCCGAGGCAGGATTCGAACCTGCGACCGTAGCAATCCCGCGGTTCCGGACTGCAGCGCCAGAACCGCTAGACCACCGCGGCCGGCAACATTTTCTGTGCGACAGTTTCGTTGCAAGTGATTCGTAATTGTAACCCCGAGGTATTTAGCGCAGTCTAAACAATATATTTGTGCGATTTAGGCCTATCGTGCAACCGAAATTTAACCGATATTTTTAGTCGTCACTTAGTGATCTCACACTTTTTATTGTTCACGATCAATTATCACTTTTCGTGTCATGAAGATATCTTGTCAGAATCGCTATGTAATTCGTTCTGATCTTCTGAGGACGTTACTAGACGGTAAACAACAGCATCATCTGCAAAAAATCTAACAGCGCTGCTCAGATTTTCTCCTAAACCATTTATATACATTAAGAAGAGGAGAGGGTCTACAAAGCTTTCTTGGGAAGTTTCAGGTATAACTTCAGATTCACTAGATTATTTTTCTTCAATTATTACGAAGTGTGAACTTCTTGACTGGAAATCACGAATCACCGTCCGATCATCTAGATATAGGTTCTCCGTGATTTTCCTAAATCGCTTTAGACAAAAAAGAAAATGGTTCAAATGGCTCTGAGCACTATGGGACTCAACTGCTGAGGTCATAAGTCCCCTAGAACTTAGAACTACTTAAACCTAACTAACCTAAGGACAACACACCCATCCATGCCCGAGGCAGGATTCGAACCTGCGACCGTAGCGGTCGCGCGGTTCCAGACTGTAGCGCCAGAACCGCTCGGCCACCAGCGGCCGGCTCGCTTTAGACAAATGCCAGATTGTTCCTCTGAAAAGGCAAGGCTGATTTCTTTCCCTATTCGCCCTCAGTCCGAGATCTAATAACCTCATCCTGTCGTCCACGACAGTATGTTTAACATCAGTCTTCCTTCCTTATTTATTAACAATGTGACTTTCACCATTTCTGTAACGTAAAATATATTTTACTTAAAAACAATAATGATGTACATATTCCGTATTATATCTGAAGGCATTAAATGGTTCGCATCCTCAATAGAAGAATGATTTATACTAAATTTCGGAAGCTGCTGCAAGAATTCGAATGGGGCTCTCCAATAAAGGGCCTATACATGAGCAAATCAAGCACGCTTTGTTTTCATCTTAAACAAGAAGCTAATAACGACATGTCTATTTACAATATTTAGACACATTTCTCATCAGACAAGCATCATTCCCACGCACCGCAATTCCGAACTTTGTGCGACGGTATAAAGAGGAATTGGCGAGTTTTAAATGTGCGTTTACTAGAAGTGGCTTTAAAATATATGAAATTGTAACCCTTTAATGTCAGTCTCGGGTGACGTGTTCCGTACCTACATTAAAATAGAACAAGTGGAATACATTGGTTTAAAATTTCTTTTGTTCAAAGCTGAAACAGCTGATGATGCCCTAAGGTAAAAGACACGGAAAAGATTAAAATGCTACTGTGCACACATTGGTTATCTAGCTGTGGTTATTATGAAACTTCCTACACTTTTTTAGCCTTACTCAGTGTTAGTTCCCTATTTGGGTCCTAAATGTCGCATTCTAATAGTTTAACATGCTTTGATATAGCTCGCCACATCTGTGTTGGTATGACTTGCCCACCGCCCACACCCGCAGCTTCCACCCACGCTATCCTGCTCCCATCCAACACCTCGCCAGATGCTTCAGGACGAGCATTCGCAAATGCCAAAGTTTGCAATGATTAAACCCTGACAGGGTCGCAATCTCATTTCTTTTTCTCCAGCTTTCACAGGATCAGTTTGCTAAGCCGGTAGGCTGAGCAACTTTCAGTGGTGGTAGTATTTGCTCCGGAAGAAGCACTTGTTCATCTTCGCTACTCTGAAATACATGTCTTCTACTGAATACGTGCCTACAGCTCTCGACGTCTGCATTTTAGACCCCATTGTTAATAGACTTTTTTCATGTTTTGGTCCATACTACAACCTCTGAAAAAGTTGCGTAATCTAAATTTTAGCAATGACATTACGGGTACCTGTATTCCACTGTAAGAGGTATCATAACGATTTTTGTTTATAACTTTCGACTCGGTCGTTTCTGGATCAGGGTCTGTTACCTCAGATAGATACATTTACCCTTCTCCGTCATCACTGAAAGTTTGTAAAATCATCACGGATGTCCCAAATCGTTGAGTTAAAATTATATGTGCGGTACAGGATCCTAAACTGAGTAGTATTAAATGTGGAACCGTCTATGTAAACGCACGAGGTCTTGAATGAGCAATGCGGGTGAAACTCGTACTTACAAACTGCTTATGTTTTGCATAAAACAACAGCCTGCCGCGTCGACGATGGTGGCGCCACCTTAAAAAACAATAGTCATCCGTGACGTATCTACCTTGCATTTTCCTCTGTTTACGGTTCATGGCTGGTTGTCAAGGGTGGGACATTGCTTGTTGTAAAAACTTACATACAGCCATGAAATTAATGTTACAACGATATTATCCACAAAGCCGAACGAATGTACAGAGAAAAGCATAGCAACAGTAAAAGGCGTCTGCTTTGGCGGAATCGACTGTCACCAACACATTCATGCGTGACAGTCATTTGTCAGACTCAAAGATCTACAGTCACCTGTCTGTCTGTTAGAGAGCTTTGTCAAGCTTCGGCCAGTCAGAATGCTGGACGGCATATTTCGGTTTGGATGCCTCGTGGCCACAGCACAAATGGACTCTCTTCTGCTGATCCTGCTACTGTGATGATTGGAGTGGCAATATGCCTTGTATTATAGACACTATGTACTTGTGATAGTGAAATGGGCACATTCAGCCTACTTTGTCCGGATTATGGTGAAATTGTTGCTGGCTTTGCACATCTGTATGATTGTAAATTACGTTGTCTGTCAGGTTATAGAGAATTAGATTTCTTTCCATAATATATTTCGCAGTCTAATTTAGCGTGGGGAACGTTAGGTTTCTGTTTGCACTTTCAAATACTTTAGAACACGTGCGGATCAATAGCCACTTCTAATTTAGTCATCCGAAATTTCAGGCGACTTATCGCAATGCTCTTCAACTCTTAAGAAGATGTTTCTGGAACTACTAATAACATTTCCTAATTTTCTTTTGTTTATCGTATCCATTGGGGATGTAAAAGCACGTGGTCTGTTGAACTGTATTTATTCATGAATGATGTTATCCTGTACATTAGCAATGATCATTATATTACATTTGAGCACAGTTGGGATCTTACGGACTTATTCTCCTCCTCCCTGCTCTTTGTTTAATGAACATTTGTAAGTGATACATACCTCAATATTAGTGTCCTAACTTGCTATTAGGCACCGGTACTGGTACGGCGACGTTGAGTTGAAACATAAGCGCCGGCCGCTGGAGGCCGAGCGGTTCTGGCGCTACAGTCTGGAACCGCGCGACCGCTACGGTCGCAGGTTCGAATCCTGCCTCGGGCATGGATGTGTGTGTTGTCCTTAGGTTAGTTAGGTTTAAGTAGTTCTAAGTTCTAGGGGACTTATGACCTCAGCAGTTGAGTCCCATAGTGCTCAGAGCCATTTGAACCATTTTTGAAACATAAGCATCGGTGTGGGTTACAGTTTCAGACAGTCAACATGGGTGTGGACGAGGTGAAAACTGTTTCGTAAAGCTGTTTTACCAAAACAACATCAACAGTTCGTGAGTATGGGCCCATTAAAGGATTACGGAGAGCTCCTCTGGGGTTGAAGAATATGATTCGGAAGTTCGAATTAGCTGGCGATTTGGGAATGCTCCTGGAAGAGGCCGACGGCCAATTGCTCCACAAATTGTTGAAGAAGTCGTTGTTGCCTCGGCTGAGAATGTAGGATGCAATGTACTATCTTCAAGCAGTGCACGAGCTGTGTAACGACAACTGAACATTCCATGACCCACCCCTCTGCCAGGCACTGAAGTGTGAATTGCAGAGTGGTCATGTAGATGTAGATATGCGTCCCGTCTTAGAATAAGTAGGACTAACAGCGGATATTGAAAATATACGAACAAGGGCAGCACGAATGGTCACAGGTTTCTTTGGCTCATGGGAGATCGTCAAGGAGATGCTGAGAAACCTAAATTGACTGACGCTGGAAGATATACGCTACTATCCTGCGAAAGCGAATTCAGAAGTTTCAGAAAATGGTATTAAGTGAAGAATCTAGACATATGCTTGAGTCGCCTACACATCGCTCTCGTTAAGACAAGATTAGACTAACTGCAGTGCACAAAAAGGCATTTACGCTGTCACTGTTTCTGCTCCACTCTACCACCTCTCAAAATATGGAAAGTAGAGAGCTTGCAGTAGAAAAGTTTGTTTCACAGCGTGGAAGATGAAGCGCTCATAGCTAGCGCTCCATACTCTATTAGAATGGAAAGGAAGATTAATATATGGTAGGCCTGCCATGCTAAGTATCCTCTGCCATGCACTTCCCATGGTTTTCAGAGTGTGTACGTCGATATTGATGTGGAAGTGAAGGTCCTGTCTCGTTGCCAGCGCGATCCCCAGATTTCACTTCTGTGGATTTTTTCTCCCTATAATGTTACTTTAGTTCGATGTTGTATCGCTAGGATTGCCAGACGTCCCAGTCTTCGGGGACTGTCCCGTTTACGGATTAAAGAAATCGCTGTCCCGAAAAATACTTTCGGGACGGCAGTTTGCCCCGGATTACGGATTTCCGAGAAATATTCTCATACTACCCCAAATTGTTGCATGGATCTATATTCCAGCTCCAGCTCTTACGTTAAGTAATTAAAGTTTTTACTATGGAGGCTGACTGAGTCCATTAAGGATCATAGAGTTTCCATTATTGTCCCTTATCTCAGTTCAGTTTAAGTCTTGCAACAACGTGGTTCTCTGTTTCTCTGTCTGAGTCGTGCCGCGGTTACTTTGTTGTTAAAGTGTTTGAGTATTTCTAATGAACTCAAATTGCCAAAGAGGAAGTGTTCATTCCAGGAAAAACATTCAGAAGAATGGTACTTGACAAAACGGAGGAGAAGTGACTATGAAGCAGAATGTGTAATTTGTCTCATAAACATGTGTTTGAATTCGGTGGACTGTACTGCTAGGCTAAGCTCCAAACTTACTGAGCCCTGCTAGCTCACCAAAAAATTTTAAATTTGTGAATCGTGAATGTGAATACTTCCGAGTGCAGCTGACCTGCAAAACAAGAATGTGCACACGTACCTTTACATTAAATCTTTTATTCAGCTACATCCTGTACAGTCTTGTGACAGTAATGTGGTGCTTCGGGTACTTTTTCCTCCTTCTCTACTTTTTTTTTTTTTTTTTTTTTTTGTGCTGCCACAGCCGCAACACACGGATACTTCTTCCCCCTCGAACATGGTGTGACTCACTGACTGACAAACAGCTGTTATTTGAGGTACCAGGGCTCTGGGCAGAGGACCTGTTCGCACGAGCCGCTTCACTCCTGCACTACCGTCAGCGGATGGCTGCAGCTGTTCACAATCTCTCGACTAAAAGGGGCAATTTGTTCGCATCTTTCACTTTTTTGAAGCTTGTGAGAACTGTCCCAGTTTGTCCTGGTTTCTGCATCCCAAATTACGTCCATTTTTAGTCACTTTAAGATAAATCTCCCGGTTTGGCAGCCCTAGGTACATGAAACCCCATTAGAAACTACAGAGGGACCAGGTGTTTGAATCCTAGCTGTCTGTCCCGCCGTACAGCAGAAACGAGGAGTCCAGCAAAATATGATACTTCGTTGTAATACGTGCTTTAAGACTTTCAGTCGTCATTTTGAAAGGCGGCAACGAGCTAACAAATTGTTGCTACGAAGAGTACGTGAATTACGTCAACAAAAAACTAAATACTTGTTTTCTACCATTAGTTTCTTGTCTCAAAGTAGTCGATCTACGGTCCTCTACCACGCGTATATTTTTGACCCGTAAGGTTTGCGACACGCTGTATTGAGTAACGATGCTGAATGCTGTTCACAGGGCGTCGAGCTTGCATAACAGTTATCGTGTTTGTGGCACAGAACATAACTCACGTTGGGGTAATGTGCGCCGGGGGAAGCAGGCACAGAGTGCGTATTCACGGCAGCCGTTGGACGTATCTGTGTCATACTTGGAATTACAGCGCGCGCCCCGTGACGTGACCGCCGCATGACTCAATGGAGCTGTTTAGAGATGACTCAGGCGAGCGCTGCAGTGCCGAGTTCTACAAACACAAGGCCTTTCCGTTAACGCCACTCAGACGCCCCTCTGTTCTGCTGGCGTCGTATAGACGCTATCGACAGTTGTGACACACTGCTCTCTCGCATTCCAGACCTTCGTCTTACAAGCGTGTGCCTACGTGACCGAGGACGACGACGCAAGTTACTGCGTAGCTAGCTGTTCCCGAACCTGGGGTCACAGAGATTTCACCAAGTGTGTGCGACTGATAAAGAGAGGGAAAACTCGAGGCTTTAAGTTTCTGGTGACGGGACTTATCGCCACTGTCACGCACCTGTAAAGTGCTCTTTCGGCTAAGCTACCTGTAAAAAATTTTACAGTTTAAAATGTTTTTAAACGACAGTGTCCGCCTTCGTAGCTTACTGCTAGATGGAGGATGTGGGTGAAATTATCTTTAATGCCAGAGATTTTTACTTTGTGGGAGGACTGAAACAGCATCGTGAGGGGAACTGCGTTACTCGTGTGAGAAGTAGCGGCTCCAAGATCTGGAGAGCTGATAACAGCTCGCAGAGTCGTGTGTTGACCCCGTACTCCTTCACAGAGCCTTACCGAGGTGATCCTGCGGCCCTCGTGGAAGTGCCAAGTCTGTGCCCCCGCCCCTCCCCCCCCCACCTTCTCTCCCACCCTTTAACTCCTTTCTGCATTTTTATCTATGCAGGTTTTATATTTTACAATTCATGGGTTTAATGTAAATGAAGCATTATTCTAATTTTTCTTCATCGTTTGTCCTGTCTGGAGACAGGGTCCACTGAGTGGATTAGCTGTCTCCATTTTGTTCGATCACGGGCCATGTCTGTATGAAGATTCACAGCCTTCACGTCCTTGTACAGAGTCTAAGTCGTCGCTTCTGTCTCTTTCCCATGACTTCCACTGCGTGCCGGCCGAGGTGGCCGAGCGGTTCTAGGCGCTACAGTATGGAACCGCGCCACCGCTACGATCGCAGGTTCGAATCCTGCCTCGGGCATGGATGTGTGTGATGTCCTTACGTTGGTTAGGTTTAAGCAGTTCTAAGTTCCAGGGGACTGATGACCTCAGTAGTTAAGTCCCATAGTGCTCAGAGCCATTTGAACCATTTTTTTTCCACTGCGTATGCAACCTTTGCAATGATAACTTCCTCTGCGAGCACAACATGTCCCAACCATCGTAGACAACTTTCTCGCATTTTCTTCTGGATCGGTGCGGCCCCGAAACGTTTCCTGATAATATCTTTCGAAACGTGATCCAGTCGAGTGACTCCACCTGTCCATCTAAGCATCTTAGTCTGCACGATCCCCAATCGTCGTTATGTCTCTTTTGTAGCTGTGACGGATGGGACGTTATTGAGCAACTAATATTTAAGTGAACTATACTGATACGTAAATAGCCCACGACAAATTAGATCTTTCAAGGCAGTAAATAATTTCATAAACAGTTGAAATTAAAACATAATGTATCTCATATTTCCAATGCGATAGGGTCTGCAGCTGCGATGAATGTTTTTGACTGATTTCGTGATGCCTTCAGCTGCCATTCTCTTTATTTCTTGCACGATTGTACAATCTCGGAAGCCGGCCGAAGTGGCCGTGCGGTTAAAGGCGCTGCAGTCTGGAACCGCAAGACCGCTACGGTCGCAGGTTCGAATCCTGCCTCGGGCATGGATGTTTGTGATGTCCTTAGGTTAGTTAGGTTTAACTAGTTCTAAGTTCTAGGGGACTAATGACCTCAGCAGTTGAGTCCCATAGTGCTCAGAGCCATTTGAACCATTTTTACAATCTCGGCCTTAGGCCATGTAATATTGTTTATGGCAGCTGCTGCACATTGGTTTTTGTATGATGTTTGCTAAAGAATCGATTTCATTTGTTCCTCATAAATTATTAATAGTACACAAATTATTAATTCGAAATAAAAGAAAAATAGCTATAATTAAGAGCTGAAAAAGAATCCCTACAGAGGAATTATGTTATTATTATAATTTTACTTTACAGTTTCTGGATTTGAGCCAAGAAAACTCATTCGTTATTGCCATTGATGTCCAGTTTAGCAGCTGCGTCTTGTTCTGTCGACAAGATAGCAAAATTTGATAGTCTGCTGACGCTCATGCTCGACTTTAATTTCCTGAAACTGCGTTCACGACTTGCTGCAGTCATCACCATTGTCACAAATAAAGTCAACGTTAAGACAAGCATCTTTTAACCCATACTTTGAAAATACCCAAATGATAAGCCCTGCCAATGCTGTTCATCAGCAGTTTGAGCTGGAATTTAAAAGCACCTATTTTATTAGCTAGCTCCGTTGTATCAATACGTCTCCTACATTTGGGACTAAAATCAGCTGCATGTTTCTCAAGATAAGATACAGAGCTGTTACTTAAGACATACCCCGACAGGAAATTAAGGTAATATTAAATGATGTGATATGACTGAGATCTGTTCTCCATTTCACTTCTTCATTTATCAAATTCTTTGAAAATACTCTAGTTCTAACAGTCTCGTGCAGTCCTCAGTCGGCAGAAGTCGGCAAAAATTGGCAGCCTGCGGTCAAATAGCATAGTTTCTTCAGCACCCGCTCGCCGGTTTTTGAGATCCTACAATACCGTAGGCGAAGTAGCTGAAGGAACTCCATTGCTGAACATGATACAATTGTGTAAGTGACAGTTGCGTCTACCAAGCAAACTGTTATTCCATAATCAATATTAGCGATAGACACCCGTTCAACAGTAGTCGTCTCTTTACGATGCCACTTGGACGAAACGACACCGTGACAACAACGTGCATTTACAGTGGCAGGGAAAAGCTTAGGAGACAGGTACACAGGGGATAGGGGAACTCAGGTACCATTCCTAGTTAATTCTTAAACCGATTTTTTCCTCGTTGTTTTTATGCGCCCTCTTTGTGCCTGCGCCCTTGGCGGGGGCCTATCTCACCACGCCCGCAGTACGGCCCTGCTCCTTCATAACGCATCCAAATGACTCCATGTGCCAGAGGCGGCCTTTGCGTCATGTGGCCTTCCGGACCTGATCAAGTTTAACGTACTCTTAAACGCAATAACTGTAGTCAAATGTTTATCGGCTGATTCGTTATGTTTGCAGTTAAGCTGTAAGGTGGCTATAATTTCGCACCTTACAAGCACGCATCCACATACTTTGCCGTGAACTACAACCACAATTAGGTATCATTTGATAGGTTGTACATCGTATATGTGAATATTTAAAGGAGACTGACATTGTCACGTACGTCTTGTAAATAACTGTTAACGCTCATTGCATGAAAGGTGACGGATTGTCTTCATTAGCAGAACGGCGTAATGAATGATTGCCTATACTAATAGAGGTCGAAACGCCAGTGGAGATGAAACGGCAGGCAGAACTCAAGCTCTGAGTGGAAGGCCCGCTCAGGTGTTGGTCCTGCTTAAAAACAGGAAGTAGCTAGACGGACGTCGTGGCACCTGAGCTCTGGAGCACAATAGGGTGACGGCCGGCCGCTGTTGTAGCAGGACCGGAGGGATA
Source organism: Schistocerca nitens (assembly GCF_023898315.1). Taxonomy (NCBI): domain Eukaryota; kingdom Metazoa; phylum Arthropoda; class Insecta; order Orthoptera; family Acrididae; genus Schistocerca; species Schistocerca nitens. The sequence goes on along the minus strand of NC_064616.1, from coordinate 833,795,158 downwards.
ACCGAGAAGTCTGCAAATCTTGGACGCAGGTGAGAGGAACGAAGAAGCGGCGCCTCGGAAACCACGTAGGCTGGGTTATTTCCAAGGATTTTTACTCAGAAGCGTACCATTGTACGAGTACAGGTTTTTCCTTGCAAAGTTTCTGCGCTGGATGACAAAAGACTAAAATATGGTTGGTCGGCGTTCGGAAGAATGAGTAGAGAGGGAGAATATTCCGTGGTTTCGGGAATATGATTGGTTTTCGGAATTACAAAGATGGGGAGCCGAGCCTTGCTGGGAAGCCAGAGGTGGAGAGACGAGGTCTTCCGTTGTGAGCGCCCAGGTGTGACGGTCGCTCGGTACCAGCTTTGTTGGTACAGACGGACTTGCTGTCTTTGCTCTCAGGAGAGTTTATAGTTAGAACAGTTAGGCACTGTACTGTTGCGAACCTATACGAGTCTGGACTTCACCTCTGGGTTGGAAGTCGTTGAGTATGCAGCGTTCAGTAATTGAGAGCACTTCTTCTGCCTATACTTACGTTGAGACGTTATCTGAACTCCGTCCTTGTGGCTGGGAGTTCACGTTTCTCGTCTGTAGAACACAGAGAAGATAAGACAGTATTAGAATATATTAGTCAGAGGACCGCCTTCTGCCGTCTAGTGTTTGAAAGAGTTTATTTGTGGCTGGAGTTCTTCCATCAACACAAACGAGTACGAGAACCATCACTTCGACGCACCAGACGCAGTACATACGATGATAACGGAATTCCATTGGCTTATTAGGCCTATAAAGCTAAACAAATGTGACCACGTCAGTTTATTTCCACTGATGTTCCACACCACCGTAGATCATCTTTGAAAGTAGTGTCTTCTAGTGTTTGGTACGTAGATGATGTCAGTCATTTCGCGTTAGTGATATTAGATCGCGCAGTCATAATAAGGGGCAGAGTTGGGCAGTTGATTAATAATTTTCGTTAGGAAATATAGGAAATTGTGCTTAAAGGGTTGATTTTAATCTAAAACAAATATATATTGAACAACAACGTTTATCATTTAGTAGTATTAGTTGCCTTCATCATTCATTTATGTTTAGATTGTAATTTATATGTAAAATAGAGCATTAAGAGATCCTATGATCTGCTTCACGGGGTAGTCAGACAGGGCCAAATCATCATTTTAGCGTTTATTATTTTCCGTTGCGCACATTCATTTTTTAGCGTTATGTTTTCCACTCACACACAATCGCCAGCTGCAGTAGTAAATCAAGGTACTATCCATCAAACTTTGTTTACGTTAGGCATTCTGGCGCACTTTACTTCCATCACGTGACCGACGTCATTGACCTAATAACTTCATCATTCGTTTCACTGACGTCATCGTTCATACCGGTGACGTCATCATCCTCATCAGTGAGAAGCCACACTCCTTCCGCACCTCTCTCCTATTTCCAAGCAATCAGAATTTCAAGATGATGCTACTAACCCAACTGTGTTAATGGAAAATTAAAACTCCTCTACACATCCCCCTCCTCCATCCTGTCTCTAACCAATCAAAAACTCCAAAATGGTGGAAATAGCCTAATTGCGGTACGGAGAAATTAAAAAGAACTTTACTTTCCAACAAATAAGAGCCCAGTATTAAAATAAGGTGTGGAAAATTATGTAACCACCACCTGATAGCCAAATAGATCCATTCCTTATATGTAAGTCACATACTGCCCGCCCGGTTAGCCGTGCGCTCTAACGCACTGCTTCCCGGGTGGGAAGGCGTGCCGGTCCCCGGCACGAATCCGCCCGGCGGATTAGTGTCGAGGTCCGGTGTGCCGGCCAGTCTGTGGATGGTTTTTAAGACGGTTGTCCATCTGCCTCGGCGAATGCGGTCTGGTCCCCTTATTTCGTCTCAGTTACACTATGTCGACGATTGCTGCGCAAACACTTTCTCCACGTACGCGTACACCACAATTACTCTACCACGCAACCATTTGGGTTACACTCGACTGGTGTGAGACGTTTCCGGGGGGAACCACTGGGGGCCGAACAGCACAATAACCCTGGGCTCGGTGTGGGGCGGCCGTGGGGTTAGTGGACTGCCGTAGCCTGTTGTGGAGTTGTGAACTACTGCCGGCTACGGCGAGGACGAAGCCTCTCAGTCGTTACTAGGTCCCCAGTTCAATACAATACAATACAAGTCACATACTTCTGGCGTCAAAATGGTGTTCAAGGACATTATTCCTGAAAGACATTCGCAAAGGCACACAAAAAGGCGCACCCCATCTTCCCCTCCCCTCCACTTTATCTCCAACTAATAAAAAAAAATTCAACTACAAATGTATCCGGACACCTAGTTGAAAATGACTTACAAGTTCGTGGCGCCCTCCATCGGTAATGCTGGAATTCAATATGGTGTTGACCCATCCTTAGCCTTGATAACAGCTTCCACTCTCGCAGGCATACGTTCAGTCAGGTGCAGGAAAGTTTCTTGGGGAATGGCAGCACATTCTTCACCGAGTGCTGCACTGAAAAGAGGTATCGATGTCGGTCGGTGAGACCTGGCACGAAGTCGGCGTTAAAAAACATCCCAAAAGTGTTCTATAGCCTTCAGGTCAGGACTCTGTGCAGGCCAGTCCATTGCAGGGATGTTATTGTCGTGTAACCACTCCGCCACAGGCCGTGCATAATGAACAGGTGCTCGATCGTGTTGAAAGATGCAGTCGTCATCCCCGAATTGCTCTACAACAGTAGGAAGCAAGAAGGTGATTAAAACATCAATGTAGGCCTGTGCTGTGATAGTGCCACGCAAAACAACAAGGGGTACAGGGCCCCTCCATGAAAAACACGACCACACCATAACACCACCGCCTCCGAATTTTACTTTGGCACAACACACGCTGGCAGATTACGTTCACCGGGCATTCGCCATAGCCACAACATGCCATGTGATCGCCAAATTATGTACCCTGATTCGTCACTCGACACAACGTTTTTCCACTGTTTAATCTTCCAATGTTTACGGTCCTTACACCAAGCGAGGCGTCGTTAAGCATTTACCGGCGTTATGTGTAGCTCATGAGGAGCCGCTCGACCAGGAAATCCAAATTTTGTCGCCTCCCGCCTAACTGTCATAGTACTTGCAGTGGCTCCTGATGCAGTTTGGAATTCCTGTGTGATGGTCTGGATGTATGTCTGCCTATAACACATTACGACCCTCTTCAACTGTCGGCGGTCTCTGTCAGTTAACAGACGTGGTCGGCCTGTAGCTTTTGTGCTGTACGTGTCCCTTCACGTTTCCGCTTCACTATCATATCGGAAACAGTGGACCTAGGGATGTTTATGAGTGTGGAAATCTCGCGTACAGACGTATGACACAAGTGACACCCAATCAAATGGCTCTGAGCACTATGGGACTTAACTTCTAAGGTCATCAGTCCGCTACACTTATAACTACTTAAACCTAACTACCCTAAGGACATCACACACAGCCATGCCCAAGGAAGGATTCGAACCTGCGACCGTAGCGGTCGCGCGGTTCCAGACTGTAGCGCCTAGAATCGCTCGGCCACACCGGCCGGCTGACACCCAATCACCTGACCACGTTCGAAGTCCGTGAGTTCCGCGGAGCGTCCCATTCTTTTCTCTCACGATGTCTAATGATTACTGAGGTGACTGATGTACCTGGCAGTAGGTGGCAGCACAATGCACCTAATATGAAAAACGTATGTTTTTAGGAGTTCCGTATACATTTGATCACATAGTGTATTTCGGGAGACTGATGCTAGACTGTAGCACGAAAGTTCAAGCACGTGTAGGTTGCAGTTGTTATGCAGAAATGAAAAGACCGGCACAAAATTTTCTAGCGTGGGGAGATGCATCTAAACAGTGTATCTCAGTTGTGCTTTATACCCGTTCTCCCTCTTCTCTCCAACCAATCAGAGTGTAATATTAAAAATGGTGCTAGATATTCAGTAAAAAGTTTGGCAACTGCCCCTTTAAGGTCAAAGACATGCATTATTTCTGTGACGTAATGTTAAAATGATCCCAAGGTCAAGGCTATGCACTATTTGCATACATACGTATACCTCTGATATAGTGGTAAGATGAATCCAAGGTCAAATATATGCATTATTATGTAAAACGGTGCATTCATGAACGCTCACGCACGCACGCACGCACACAAGTGCGCGCGCGCACACACACACACACACACACACACACACACACACACACACACACACACACACACGCGTGCGTGCACACACACACACACACACACACACACACACATACACCTATGTACTTCATACGTCAAATATTATAATCCTTACAAACATGGATCTCTCTCATTCGAAGTATTCATTTCTCCCTGTAATTCATACATAAAAAATATTGTACTCCTTAAACGCACCCGTGATCGGTAATCATTTCTTGTCTTTCGCTCTCTCTCTCACTCACACACACACACACACACACACACACACACACACACACACACACATACACAAAACGGTGAACAGTGAATGATAAACGCGTAACGCAAAATGATAAACGCTAAATGGTAAACAGTAATCGTTAAATACTGAACACTAAACGATAAACACTAAACGCTGAACTCTATTGTAATATATGAAAATTCTAGCACAATAAAATGGTATTGTAGGTAAGATTTTGCACTTTCCAAACTCAGTCGACCTTCAAATTAAATATTTGAAAAACTAAATTGTCTGTATTACTTATTAAAGACGCACAGCATGCATATTGCCACTACGTAAGTAAATTATAAGATAACAGGCTACAGTGGTTCTATCGCATTAAATTTATCCATATACGTAAGAATTTCATTCACTGTTTACCATTATGTATGTGTAAGTGAGAGCCAGACAAGAAATGATTTCCGATCACAGGTGTGCTGATGGAGTACAGTACTTTTTACAAATGAAATACAGAGAGAAATGATTACTTTGAATGAGAGAGATACTATGTTTGTAAGGACTACAGTATTTGACATACGTGTGTGTGTATGTGTGTGTGTGTGTGTGTGTGTGTGTGTGTGTGTACGTGTGTGTGTATTTGCTTACCTTTGACCTTGGAGTCATTTTATTATTATGCCATAGGCATACAACTTTTACAGAAATAATGCATACCTTTGACTATAAACTGAGGGTTACATAATTGTTTGCTGTATGTCTGGAACTATTTTTTAATACTCTGCTCTGACTGGTTGGAGAGAAGAGAGTGAGTGAGTATAAAGCACAATTGAGATTGTTAGATTTTTTTGATTGGTTGGAAATACGGCAGAGGATAGGGGGCGGGGGAAGAGGCATGGTTTGATGTGTACATGAAATTGCTTTCGGAAATAATAAACTTTGACACCATATTTTACGCTAGATGCCTACGTCTTTCATGGAAAGAACGTAAATCTTTGTCTTTCAGGTGGAGATTCCGTGATTTTGTACGTCTCATGTCGTACGTCTCCACACCTGATTGGCTGGAAAGAGAAGGGAGTTTTAAAATTCCCACTAACACAACTGGGTTATTTTCTAACTGGCTGGAGAGAGGGAGGGGAGAAGGCTTTTAATTTTCCATTAACGGAAATAGGTTAGTTACACCATCTAAAATTATTGGTTGGTTGGGGGTAGGAGAGGGGAAGGGAAGGGGTGCGGCTTCCCACTGATAAGGGTGATGGAGTCACTGATATAGATGACAATGTTACTGATACGAATGATAACGTCGTTAGGTCAATAACATCGGCCACGTGATGTAAACAAAATGCGCCAGAATCCCTATGGTAAACAAAGTAGGCTGAATAGCACCTTGATATGCTGCTAGCTGTAACTTAATTATAAAATAGCGTAGAGATAATGTAATGATGGCTGCTGTTAATTCCACTGAGCAAAATGAACAACGTGTAAGTATTTAAGGAAATGTTTGCGACTTCTCGAAGTTTAGATACTGACATATTAAGTATGTGTCACAAGCGTGGAAATCGGCAAATAGTGTAACTTTCCTAACTGAAAATGGCAGGAAACGGTAAATGTTGTCCTTGTCCCACCGCCCCCCCCCCCCCCCCAACTCTCTCTAACCATTTAAGTGGTGTTGTTCTTACAGAAAATGCTTCAATATCCATTCTTCCCGCTCCAACTTTGGGCTTCTTTGGGAAACCACGAGTGCTCTCCCGTCCCTCGGATGGTTTCAAGCCGAGAAATGAACTGACTAGAATCAATGGAAGAAAGTGATGAGTTGAAATGAAGTCAGTGCAACCCGTACAGAAATACTAAAACTGATACCACAAATTTTCAGTTGTCGCGACACGTTAGGCTCCTAGGGGCTGTAGAGGAGACTTATAGATAAAGTTTTGATGGGAACTCGTGTCTAGAAATGTACCGTTCGGATATAAAATAAGTTGGAAGGCCGGATCACTCTCAAATCTCCCGCTTCACGGAACGTACGCAAACTGAGAAGAGGATGCCAGTTACCGATGTAATTTTGACATTGCGTACTATTTTCTTCGACTTCAACAACGGCAGGGAGAAACTTATATGTTCGCAGCTATGAGGGTTGGCCGCGTGCTCTATAGACGGGCCACAATCTCGACTTTGAAGATAATGTCCTTCGTCACGTAGAGAAGAAATCGACGAGGAGAACTCGAAACATTTCCCATGCCACGGGCTCCTATACCGCACACAGGTTAGAGCTCATTGTCTCGTACCATGAAGAGGGGGATTTAAATATGATCCGATCTTCAAACTTATACAGAATCGTGGCCATTAGCCGCCTGCAACACTGAACACAGAACATTTACCCTGCAATACTGTATTTTTGCACTTTTCAGAAGCCGATATTTCTAGTGACTCTAATTTATACTTTCTTTCAGCTTAGCTTAAAGGTTGCACTCTATTTCTCTTCAAGTATAATGTGCGTGTGTGTGTGTGTTTCGATCACGGCCAGACCCCGCAAGAACTTTCAGTAACTTAGACTTTTCAGGTTCAGGCACAGCAAATACAACAACTCATGGAAACGATGACCAGACTGCTCGCTGCACAAGTAAACAGAGACACTGCCCCCAACACCTCCACAGCAAGCAGCCCCTGTACTGCCATTCTGTGCATTGGTTCTCAACAAGAGGAATGGTTCAATTATCACACACAACTCAACTCTCACTTCATGGCACATCACACTGACTGTAGAACCAAATTGTCCATTTACCAGTTACTCTGCAAACTTCCTTCCCACCACCCACTCTCAAAGTGTTCCTTACAGTGATCTAATTGTTGCACTAGACAAGTACTATTATTAACAGATTAATGTGGCAGCTGCATTACAAATTCTTTAATTTGTGTAGTAAACCTAATAAGGCACACAGGCAATTGGTGTCTGTATTGCAAGGACTTACATGTCATTGCAATTCAAGTTTGAATGTGGACATTCTGATCAGGGATGCCCTACTAGAAATGTGTCTGATCCTTAGATACATGAACAGATTCATAAGTACCCTCATCCTTGCTGGCACCAAGTACTCTCATCCAAAATCAGGACTCTAAGCCGTCGACAGGCGTTGATATACATCAACGGGGACAGTTGAAAATGTGTGCCCCGAGTGGGACTCGAACCCGGGATCACCTACTTACATGGCAGACGCTCTACCCATCTGAGCCACCGAGGACACAGAGGACAGTGCGACTGCAGGGATTTATCCCTTGCACGCTCCCCGTGAGACCCACACTCCCAAGTTAATGTCCACACACTACATTCGTGATCAGCCAGAACATTATGACCACCCGCCTAATAGCCGGTATGCCCACCTTTGGCACGATAACAGCGGCGACGCGTAGTGGCATGAAAGCAACGAGGCCTTGGTGGGTCGTGGGAGAGAGCTGGCACCAGATCTGCACGCACAAGTCACTTAATTCCCGTAAATTCCGGGGAAGGGGGCGATGAACTCTGACGCAACATTCGATCTCATCCCAGACGTGTTCGATTGGGTTCAGATCTGGCGAATTGGAGGGTCAGCACCTCAAGTGGAACTCGTCACTGTGTTCCTCGAGCCACTCCACGAGACTCCTGGCCTTGAGACGTGGCGCATTATCTTGTTAAAAAATGCCACTGCCGTCGGGAAACATGATCGTCATGCAGGAGTGTACGTGGTCTGCAATCAGCGTACGATACTCCTTGGCCATCGTGGTGCCTTGTACGAGCTCCACTCGACCCATGGATGCCCACGTGAATGTTCCCCAGAGCATAATGGAGCCGACGCCAGCTTGTCTCCACGCCGCAGTACAGGCGTCCCCTGGAAGACGACGAATTCGCGGCCTCTCATCGGCTTGATGAAGAAAGTATCAGGGTCACCAGACCATTCAGCGCTCTGCCGCTGTGCCAACGTTTAGTGCCTATAGTCACGTGCCCATTTCAGACATAGCTGCTGATGTCCTTGTGTTAACATTGGTACATGCATAGGTCGTCGGTTGCGGAGGCCCATCGTTAGGCCGGGAACACACTTGGCGTTTTTGTCCGATCAGAATTATTACCGTCACCGCCGTACCAGTAGTGGCGCATAGGATAGTATTGCGACGTACACACTGTGTGGAAGACTGGACGATCGGATTATTTAACGCCGATGGCAGCAATGCAGCCGTCCAGTGCCACTACAATCGACGGATTTTTTGCCGTCTCCGTCGGAATGGTGGCCTACGTGACTAAAAGCACGGTTACACACACATCGGCCAGTCTTCCGCCGACCGCTGTTATGTACGCATTGAGTGTGGTGATTTAATCAGGCCTAAGTGGTTGTAATTGACAATGAGTTAGTAATTCATTTTGTACAAGAAAGACCTGTGCTCTGGGACAAAACCTTGGACATTTTTAAAGATAGGAACGCCACAAGGAGTGCGTGGCATGAAGTTTGTCTTCAACTTAGGGATTATTTTGAGCCCGCATCTCGTGGTCGTGCGGTAGCGTTCTCGCTTCCCACGCCCGGGTTCCCGGGTTCGATTCCCGGCGGGGTCAGGGATTTTCTCTGCCTCGTGATGGCTGGGTGTTGTGTGCTGTCCTTAGGTTAGTTAGGTTTAAGTAGTTCTAAGTTCTAGGGGACTTATGACCACAGCAGTTGAGTCCCATAGTGCTCAGAGCCATTTGAACCATTTTTTGATTATTTTGATAAGCTGGAAGACAGCGAAAAGAATGACTTTGGTGATTACAAATAATTTTATCTGTTTATTTTATAATGCTATTGAATTGCCCTTAACAGTCTTAAATTTAGTTATTTTATATTTGCAATTTTAAACTCACTAACAAATGCAAAGAATCAAAACTTTAAAAACAAATAAAAAACACCGTACATTACACAAAAGGGAAAACAAGACACTAAAGCATAATTACAAAACAACAAAAATCTTACAACACCACCAGCAGATAAGGGGACGGTCATAGTAGTAATGAATACATTACATTATCATCATCATTTAAAACAAAGGCCGGCCGAAGTGGCCGTGCGGTTAAAGGCGCTGCAGTCTGGAACCGCAAGACCGCTACGGTTGCAGGTTCGAATCCTGCCTCGGGCATGGATGTTTGTGATGTCCTTAGGTTAGTTAGGTTTAACTAGTTCTCAGTTCTAGGGGACTAATGACCTCATCAGTTGAGTCCCATAGTGCTCAGAGCCATTTGAACCATTTTTTAAAACAAGGCTTGATAAAGAAATTCTCAATTTCGAAATGTCGCTGAAGCAAAAATAATAAAAGTAATTAACAAATCATTTCTATTATATTAAATAGATGTAAGACTATTAATGTCAGTTAAATATCATTTCGTGGCGCAGTGGTTAGACACTGGACTCGCATTCGGGAGGACGACGGTTCAATCCCGCGTCCGGCCATCCTGATTTAGGTTTTCCGTGATTTCCCTAAATCGCTCCAGGCAAATGCCGGGATGGTTCCTTTGAAAGGGCACGGCCGACTTCCTTCCCCATCCTTCCCTAATCCGATGAGACCGATGAACTCGCTGTCTGGTCTCCTTCCCCAAACCAACCAACAAATATCATTTCAACTTATAATTAATAGTATTTAAATTATTTTTCAATATCATCGCATTTATTTTACATTTTTATAGTTTCAAGGTACATAGTACCTGTTATATGTCGCATTGTACTAATCAGTGAGATTAGTGTTATTTTTTATGCCAAACGATGTCAAATCTGTCCACAATGTATGTGGTTATGCTTATGTTTCTTGGTTTCACGTATCTGGTCCTCAGATCTTTGACATCTGCCCGGGAATGCTTCCAACACTTGACACGAAGTACTTGCACAGAATGTTTGTCACGTTGTTGGCTTTCAAACCTCCTCTTGAACAGCGCGCTATTCGAATGTTTTCAAGTCCTGTAATTGCCGTAGCATCCTCAGCTACGTACCCACCTCTATCTCTAGCATAAATGTTAAGCACAATACAGACCTTGAAAATATCAGTAGCAAAATCAGGTTGTACATTCAGGGGACGATGAAAAATTCGCCATTTGTTACTGAGTATTCCGAAAGTGCACTCTATGTACCTTCTTGCTCTACACAGTCTGTAGCTAAATATCCTCTTTTCAACAGTCAAGTGAGTACCAGCGTAAGGTCTCAACAAATGTTCATGTAAGCCAAATGCAGCGTCAGCAACAAAGAAATAAGGTACTTTCGGGCTTTCTGTTCCTGTTAGGCACATCTCTTCCGGTATATTATGTGAACCACTTTCAATTGATTTCCACAGTGTCTTTGAAAATGGATGAGTCACAGACTTTTCCATAACTTCCAATGTTCACGAAGGTAAATCGGTACTAACTGTCTGCGATAGCCATTAACACAATTGAATAATAATCTTTATGATTGAAGAACATAGAGCCACTTCCCACTGGACACACGAGACGGATGTGCTTTCCATCTATGGCAGCTATACAATGAGGGAAATTCGCTATCTGCTTTGCAGATTCCTCCCAGATATCTTTAGTGGGTGGTGGTACACACTCACTTTGCAAAACTAGCCACAGTTCTTGACAGACCTCTTTAACAATCAGTCTTGCTGTAGATATTCCAATTCTGTACGAATAATGGAGGTCGGTAAATGTGCATCCACTGGCCAATTACCTAAAAGTAAAAACATTATTTTAGTGTCAATGCAACACATGTATTATAGTTGACAAGTTGTACTGTTTCGATATACTTCCTTATTTCGACTTACAAATATTTTATTTTCAGGTAGAGAAGTCATGAAAAAGTGGAAACACTCACGTGATGTTTTTATCAAGTCACAAAAAAATACAAAGAATCAAAAGCAAGTGGTTCACATGCCTCCAAGGAAAAAAAGTGCATATTAAACAATGAGCAACAGTTTCTGCGAAAAATCTACGAGGAAAGGCAAACAGAAGAAAGCTATAACAAAGGAGATGAAGACTACGACAGTGAAGAGCTAAGTGCTCCACCAGTACCTCCGGCAGTGACTACAGTTGAAGGAACAGCCGAAACATTTGCTTCAAAAGCAAAACCACCTACAAGGCAACATGAAAAAGTGGATGAAGTCGACTTAAAAATTTTACAGACATTACAGAAAAGAGAACCTGAGAACAAAAAACGACAAACTGTCATTCTTCGAAAGTTTGTTGCCTCATGCAGACAAGTTTGATGACACTCAGTGGCTTCAATGCCAAATGGAATTTCTCGAAGTCATTTCGAAAATTAAAAATACATACCCCTCCATACCTCAAACCCATAAAGTATATAACCAATCTACTTCCCAGTGCCAGCAGCCAAAAATGGTTCAAATGCCTCTAAGCACTATGGGACTTAACAAAAAAAAAATGGCTCTGAGCACTATGGTACTCACCATCTGAGGTCATTAGTCCCCTAGAACTTAGAACTACTTAACCTAACTAACCTAAGGACATCACACACATCCATGCCCGAGGCAGGATTCGAACCTGCGACCGTAACGGTCACGCGGTTCCAGACTGTAGCGCCTAGAACCGCTCGGCCACCCTAGCCGGCCCACACCAATAAAGATCCTCTTCGATATCAGTCTCTTGAAATGCTTTTCTGCATACCTCAAACCGACAGTTTCCAACCAGGACAAAGTAGCTAAAAGATTTTTACACCTGCTCACCTTCTCATTTATTGTGCGGTGTCTTTTTACATCAATAACTGAGATCAGTCAAAAAATGGTTCAAATGGCTCTAAGCACTATGGGACTTAACATCTGAGGTCATCAGTCCCCTAGACTTAGAATTACTTAAACCTAACTAACCTAAGGAAATCACACACATCCATGCTCGAGGCAGGATTCGAACCTGCGACCGTAGCAGCCACGTGGTACCGGACTGAAGCGCCTAGAACCGCTCGGCCACAGCGGCTTAATCAGCAATCAAATATTAAGTTTACACAACCTTTCAATGTTCCCCCAATGCCTCAACAAGCATTTACAACTAACGTACATTCATCGCAGTTTACGAGTACTCCAGTTCCATTACAACAAATGACCTGCTCTCCAATCACAACTTTCCAGCCAATTCCAAACGTACCTCAGCAGAAAAATTCTGCTGCTTAGCATTACGAAAATTATTCTCAAATGATCAGGGATGATAATATTCAATCTCGCAGCCCTTCAGTAACTTAACTATCTTCAACGAACACTACTGATTTTCCTGAATTGTAATTTGTAATGATCAATTATTGCCAAACATGTAATAAATTGCTGTAGCTTATACTGAACAGAAATATAAGGTTTTGTAATCTAAAAATTGTGTGTGAATTAATTTCCAACTCTCAATTTTACTTACCTTAAAGTTATTGCCAGCACTTCCACCGGTTGAGTACAATTCCTCAGTCTAGTATCTTTCCATTGTAAATGATTTTTCAACAGGTTGTGCAGTTCGTCGAATGACGATATTGACATCCTAAAATAATTGAAAACTTTTCTTCAGCTTCTCTTAAATCAGGAAACAAAGTGTAGTAGGCTCCAACTTCCTCTCTCCTTTCATTAATCGGATGAACCCAAATAAGTCTATTTTTTCACTTCCTCTTCAATCGACGATATAACAATAATGCAAGAAGTTGTTCTCTATTCATGTTGTACACAACACTATTTATAATATGATAAAACGACAATTAAATAGACACTTGTTGCACGGTGGTCACCGAACGACTGATGTGGCGTCGGTATTTTTACTGCTCAGAGTGAAAACGCTAAATTAATGTTAGAGCGGCGACGGTAAAAATTCCGATCGGATAAAAACGCCAAGTGTGTTCCCGGCCTTAGGCGTGTTCATACACACATGTGCTCTGCCCAGCATTAAAGTCTGATGTTAGTTCCGCCACAGTTCGCAGCCTGTCCTGTTTTCACAGTCTGCCCAGCTTAAGACGCCTGACATCTGGGGTGGTCGCCAGACCCCACGACGCGACGTCTGGATGTGGCTTCAACTTGTTTTCGCCACGTATTGAAGACACTCACCACAGCACTCTTCGAACACTCGACAAGTCGTGCAGTTTCCGAAATGCTCGTGCCGAGCATTCAGGTCATCACAGTCTACCCTAGGTCAAACTCAGATAGATCATGCGTCTTCCCCATTCTACACAAGGACAGCACGCTCGCTGGTACTATATGTGCCGCGCGTGTGTCTGACTAGCAACCATTCCTCGTCAGATGACTCTGGTATCGCCTGGACGGACTTATATCGATAATAGTTCGATGGTCGTAATGTTCTGGCTGATCAGTGTACTTCGAAATGGTACATTTTCAGACATGGATTCTTATCAGAACCTTATGGAAGGAAAACATAGGTACAAAGAAGGTAGCCGCGAAGAAACCATGGGTAACAGAAGAAATACTTCAGTTGATTGATGAAAGGAGGAAGTACAAACATGTTCCGGGAAAATCAGGAATACAGAAGTACAAGTCGCTGAGGAATGAAATAAATAGGAAGTGCAGGGAAGCTAAGAAGAAATGGCTGCAGGAAAAATGTGAAGACATCGAAAAAGATATGATTGTCGGAAGGACAGACTCAGCATACAGGAAAGTCAAAACAACCTTTGGTGACATTAAAAGCAACGGTGGTACCATTAAGAGTGCAACGGGAATTCCACTGTTAAATGCAGAGGAGAGAGCAGATAGGTGGAAAGAATACATTGAAAGCCTCTATGAGGGTGAAGATTTGTCTGATGTGATAGAAGAAGAAACAGGAGTCGATTTAGAAGAGATAGGGGACCCAGTATTAGAATCGGAATTTGAAAGAGCTTTGGAGGACTTACGGTCAAATAAGGCAGAAGGGATAGATAACATTCCATCAGAATTTCTAAAATCATTGGGGGAAGTGGCAACAAAACGACTATTCACGTTGGTGTGTAGAATATATGAGTCTGGCGACATACCATCTGACTTTAGGAAAAGCATCATCCACACAATTCCGAAGACGGCAAGAGCTGACAAGTGCGAGAATTATCGCACAATCAGCTTAACAGCTAATGCATCGAAGCTGCTTACAAGAATAATATACAGAAGAATGGAAAAGAAAATTGAGAATCCGCTAGGTGACGATCAGTTTGACTTTAGGAAAAGTAAAGGGACGAGAGAGGCAATTCTGACGTTACGGCTAATAATGGAAGCAAGGCTAAAGAAAAATCAAGACACTTTCATAGGATTTGTCGACCTGGAAAAAGCGTTCGACAATATAAAATGGTGCAAGCTGTTCGAGATTCTGAAAACAGTAGGGGTAAGCTATAGGGAGAGATGGGTCATATACAATATATACAACAACCAAGAGGGAATAATAAGAGTGGACGATCAGGAAGGAAGTGCTCGTATTAAGAAGGGTGTAAGACAAGGCTGTAGCCTTTCGCCCCTACTCTTCAATCTGTACATCGAGGAAGCAATGATGGAAATAAAAGAAAGGTTCAGGAGCGGAATTAAAATACAAGGTGAAAGGATATCAATGATACGATTCGCTGATGACATTGCTATCCTGAGTGAAAGTGAAGAACAATTAAATGATCTGCCGAACGGAATGAACAGTCTAATGAGTACACAGTATGGTTTGAGAGTAAATCGGAGAAAGACGAAGGTAATGAAAAGTAGTAGAAATGAGAACAGCGAGAAACTTAACATCAGGATTGATGGTCACGAAGTCAATGAAGTTAAGGAATTCTGCTACCTAGGCAGTAAAATAACCAATGACGGACGGAGCAAGGAGGACATCAAAAGCAGACTCGCTATGGCAAAAAGACATTTCTGGCCAAGAGAAGTCTACTAATATCAAATACCGGCCTTAATTTGAGGAAGAAATTTCTGAGGATGTACGTCTGGAGTACAGCATTGTATGGCAGTGAAACATGGACTGTGGGAAAACCGGAAGAGAAGAGAATCGAAGCATTTGAGATGTGGTGCTATAGACGAATGTTGAAAATTAGGTGGACTGATAAGGTAAGGAATGAGGAGGTTCTACGCAGAATCGGAGAGGAAAGGAATATGTGGAAAACACTGATAAGGAGAAGGGACAGGATGATAGGACATCTGCTAAGACATGAGGGAATGACTTCCATGGTACTAGAGGGAGCTGTAGAGGGCAAAAACTGTAGAGGAAGACAGAGATTGGAATACGTCAAGCAAAAGTACTAAGTCCCTTCTCCAATCCATAGCATCCATAGCAGCCTGTCATAAGACTTGTGAAATACCTTTTACATGTGACTCAAAGCGTATGACTGTCGAAACCACTAAACAGATTTTGTGTACTTCCATATTGTTAATACTAAATAGTTATCAAAGGTAATAAACTATGTTTTTATGTTTTTTTCCTGTTTAAGTGCATTTGTATTGATGGTATCGTTATCAGTAGAGATGTAATATTGTCACCGCACATTTGAGGTAACTACCTGGCCAAACAGGACCCAGCAACAATAATAAAATTGAAATGCTAGAATAATAGCCTTTTCCGTAAGAGTTATTGCATTTAGTCCCTCAAGTTTTGGTATACTGAGTGTGGCTATGACAATGGGTATGCACCGTAACTGACTGTTTTGGACGTGTGCATGTTTTCTCAGAGATATTACTTCCACCAAAATATCAATAGCGGTGAAAGTTTGTGTGAGGTATTGATGGTAGAACATATACAGCATATAATGACAGTGAGTCGATACAATCTCTCCAGACAAGGCAATTTCCAACCCAGTCTTTATTTTCGACGTAGTTGCGTATGGCAAACAGAAGTAAACAGGATATCATTTTTGATTTAGTTGACAAATAGGCATTGATATGTGATCCATACCACAAATATATTCTCTAGTGCCTAAACAGTTGTTTTAAAATATTATTGCTTTAAAGAGGATGCTAGAAATCCCATACACATATATGAAGAAGAGCAAGTTGTTACTATAACGTTTCTCGAAGCATCTATGCTGACTATTGGTATCAGAGTAAAAAAATGGTTCAAATGGCTCTGAGCACTATGGGACTCAACTGCTGAGGTCATTAGTCCCCTAGAACTTAGAACTAGTTAAACCTAACTAACCTAAGGACATCACAAACATCCATGCCCGAGGCAGGATTCGAACCTGCGACCGTAGCGGTCTTGCGGTTCCAGACTGCAGCGCCTTTAACCGCACGGCCACTTCGGCCGGCTTATCAGAGTAAGTATGGGTTTCTGTTTATTGACGAATCGCAAAGAGCAAATTGTGAGAGGATCATACGAGGTTTTTAATGAATTCCAGCACATAAATTAAGAAGTACTAGAGTCCTGCTTAACTTAATTTTGGTAGAATGCCAAGTACTGGTGATCGTTCCAGTAACATTAATCACCTCCTACTTCACACAGTAACCAGTTTTGGGTAAAAATCAGTTCCTATGGTCGTCTGTTTACTGATTCCACATAGATTGGCTACAGAACTTACGGGGGCCTCATCGAAAGGTTATGTTGATCAACTAACGGATAGTAATATTGAAATTACATTATGCCACATAAACGTATCATAACAAAATTATGCAAAGAGTTGTGGCATGCTGAACGCGTTGGTCTTGGACGGAACTTATTAGAGGATAACAGTTTTGACTATGTGCTAATAGTATTACATACGTATTCAGAATTCCCTTCGACTGTACCAGTTAAATAGAAGATTTGGAACGTCTTCGTTTACGCAGTGAATGGTTCACTACAAATGTATTCATCACCTGTGCCGCGCGGGATTAGCCGAGCGGTCTCAGGCGCTGCAGTCATGGACTGTGCGGCTGGTCCCGGCGGAGGTTCGAGTCCTCCCTCGAGCATTGGTGCGTGTGTTTGTACTTAGGATAATTTAGGTTAAGTAGTGTGTAAGCTTAGGGACTGATGACCTTAGCAGTTAAGTCCCAAAAGACTTCACACACATTTGAACATTCTTTTTCATTACCTGTAAGAAAACTACTGAAAAGATGCAGTTCAGCCTCAATAGTTCATAGAAATAGATCGACATTTGTCCACAAATAATAGCGTAGGATGCTTTCAACATGCATTCATGACATTCAACTTCTACAAATACTCTAGTCGTATTGTAACATTCTATCCAGGCAAATAAAAATTAATAACAGATGAACTAGAGTATGTTTTTAAACTGAAGACTGCATTGAAAAAGGGAAATTTTGACTGTTATATAAAGTCCATAAGAACAATCCGCGCAGCACAGCAAAGAAAAAGTTATGTAAGGTGACTTTTGTATTGATAAATAACACAGGACCTGTAAACCACTCTCTTGAAACACTGTGGTAGGAACTACTACTTTGATTACTAAGATATCCGCCCTCACACATTACCTGAGCAGAATATATATAGTAATTGTATAATTCCAGAAATACGCCAGCATCACTACAGAAATCACACCAGAAAGCACACCATTTTCTAACAAAGGTTTCGTTGACTGGTTAATCAATAATCTGTCCATAAAGTTGCACATTTCGACGTTTCACTGTTGTGAGTCTGGAACAAACTTGCAAACTGTCTTGTACGTCTTAACCCTGGAAATAATTCTGTAGATGAGTATTTAATAAAATTGAGATCACGTATTTTCCCAGAAGAGCTGTTGCCGAGTTTCGCATACCAGCACAACTGAGATACACTGTTTAGATACATATCTGCACGCTAGAAAATTTTGTGCCGGTCTTTTTATTTCTGCATAACAACTGCAACCCTGCTTGAACTTTCGTGCTACAGTCTAGCATTAGTCTCCCGAAATACACTACGTGATCAAAAGTATCCGGACACCCCCATAAACATACGTTTTTCGTATTAGGTGCATTGTGCTGCCACCTACTGCCAGGTACATCAGCGACCTCAGTAGTCATCAGACATCGCGAGAGATCAGAATGGGGCGCTTCGCGGAACTCACGGACTTCGAACGTGGTCAGGTGATTCGGTGTCAGCCGGCCGGAGTGGCCGTGCGGCTCTGGGCGCTACAGTGTGGATCCGGGCGACCGCTACGGTCGCAGGTTCGAATCCTGCCTCGAGCATGGATGTGTGTGAAGTCCTTAGGTTAGTTAGGTTTAAGTGATTTTAAGTTCTAGGCGACTGATGACCTCAGAAGTTAAGTCGCATAGTGCTCAGATCCATTTGAAACATTTTTTTCATTGGGTGTCACTTGTGTCATACGTCTGTACGCGAAATTTCCAAACTTCTAAACACCCCTAGGTCCACTGTTACCAATGTGATAGTGAAGCGGAAACGTGAAGGGGCACGTACAGCACAAAAGCGTACAAGCCGACACGTCTGGTTACTGACAGAGACCACCGACAGTTGAAGAGGGTCGTAATGTGTTATAGGCAGACATACATCCAGACCGTCACACAGTAATTCCAAACTGCATCAGGACCCACTGCAAGTACTATGACAGTTTGACGGGAGGTGACGAAACTCGGATTTCATGGTCGAGCGGCTGCTCATAAGCCACACATCACGCCGGTAAACGCCAAACGACGCCTCGCTTGGTGTAAGGAACGTAAACATTGGGCGATTAAACAGAGGAAAAATGCTATGTGGAGTGACGAATCACGGTACACAATGTGGCGGTCCGATGGCAGGGTGTGGGTATGGCGAATGCCTGGAGAACGTAATCTGCCAGCGTGTGTAGTGGCAACAGCAAAATTCGGAGGCGGTGGTGTTATAGTGAGGTCGTGCTTTTCATGGAGGGAGCTTGTACCACTCGTTGTTTTGCGTGGCACTATCACAGCACAGGTCTACATTGATGTTTGAAGTACCTTCTTGCTTCCCACTGTTGAAGAGCAGTTCGGGGATGGCGACTACATCTTTCAACACGATCGAGGACCTGTTCATAATGCACGGCCTGTGGCGGAGTGGTTGCACGACAAAAACATCCCTGTAATGGACTGGTCTCCGCAGAGTCCTGACCTGAATCCTATAGAACACCTTTGGGATGTTTTGGAACAGCGACTTCGTGCGAGGCCTCACCGACCGACATCGATACCTGTCCCCAGTGCAGCACGCCGTGAAGAATGTGCTGCCATTCCCCAAGAAACCTTCCAGCATCTGATTGAACGTATGCCTGCAAAAGTGGAAACTGTCATCAAGGTAAGGGTGGGCCAACATGATACTGAAATCCAGCGTTACCAGACCGAGCAAGGTGGCGCAGTGGTTAGACACTGGACTCGCATTCGGGAGGACGACGGTTCAATCCCGCGTCCGGCCATCCTGATTTAGGTTTTCCGTGATTTCCCTAAATCGCTCCATGCAAATGCCGGGATGGTTTCTTTGAAAGGACACGGCCGACTTCCTTCCCCATCCTTCCCTAATCCGATGAGACCGATGACCTCGCTGTTTGGTCCCCTTCCCCAAACAACCCAACCCTCCAGCGTTACCGATAGAGGGCGCCACGAACTTGTAAGTCATCTTCAGCCAGGTGTCCGGATAATTTGGATCACATATTGTAAGTTTTATTCCACTTCAAAAATCTTCCTTTCAATACCAGACTTACTGTTTCTATGAGTCCTACCATAAAGTCCCGTTTTGCCATAAAGCTCTTTTCTCCTCAGTGCAGGACCTCCTTATTAGTTACTCGATGTAATTTTCAGTATTCTTCTGTAGCACCTTATTTCAAAGATTTCTGTTCTCTCTTGTACGCAATGTTTATAGATTGTTTCACTTCCACATAACGGTACACTTCAGGTAAGTACTTTCGTTAAACGGCTTTGTAACACTTGCGTTTATATTTTGGGCTAGCAAAATTCCTTTTTACAAAAAGGCTTTTCTTTCTATTGCCAGTTTGCAGTTTATATAACATTTACTTTCACGAAAGTAAGTTACTTCGGTTGCCGAAACAGCAAAACTCAGTTACTTCCTTCTGTGTCTCATTTCCTAATCTAATTCACTCGGTATCGCTTGATTTCGTTTGATTGGACTCCATTACCCTTATTTTACTTTTGCTGATGCTGATCTAGTGATCTCTATTTCAAGACATTATCCATTCCGTTCAACTGATCTTCGAAGTCCTATGCCGTCTCTGACAGAATTAGAATGTCATCAGTAAACTTGAAACTTTCTACTTCTTCCACTTGAGCTTTAATTCTCATTCAACATTTCTCCTTGCTTTCCTTTTCTGCTTATTCATGCACAGATTGAATGGCTTTGGGTAAAAGGCTGCAACCATGTCTCACTCCTTTCTTCTTCTGCCACCCTTTCATGTCCTTCAATCGTCATAAATGTGGTACAGTTTCTATAGACGTGTAGCTAGCCTTTCGCTATCTGTATTTTATGCCAGATAACTTCAAAATTTCAAAGTGTGTATTCCAGTCAACACTATCAAAAGCTTTTTCCTAAATCCACAAATGCTATAAATGTATATTTGTCTTTCTTTAGCCTACGTTATTAGTTGTAGGGCCAGTATTTCTCCACAACCTTTCTCCAGAACTCTAATTGATCTATTTCTAGGTCGAGTACCCATATTTCACCGTAAAAAGCAAAAGAGGAAAGACACGTGAAATTCACAATGCATTACATCGTTTATCATCAAGAAGATAAAGTGTACTACACTCACGAAGCGTACCGTAATATGATTTCCTAAGACGTTAATGAAGGGGAAAAGGAAGATGATGAAACGTGCTGTGGAAACGACGATGTTGATGACAGGACTCGTTCTATTACTCCCGAAGAAGAAAAATTCAGTTTTTGAACTCAACATTGGCATAAGTGAGTATTCGTTGTCCCCTTGCAAACAGCATTATGGCTGCCACAAAGTATTGAAATAATGGAGAAGTAGTGAACGTGGTTTAATAATAAATCGGGTCACTAATGACCTATATATTGACGGGACATTAAATTCTAATCTGCCTTCCCAGCAAGTCGAGGGGCAAATCCTTCCTATTAAACGTCACATTGGTCACAATTTCCGATGAACTTAAATACCCCAAGAAGTTCAGTATTAGAAAATTACGCAGTCTCCTTATGTGTCATATGGCCTCTGGTAAATATCCCTTCGAGTGGGAAAATATATCGCCAATTTTGATGGTTGGTTGGTTGATTCGGTGTGTGTGAAATCTTATGGGACTTAACTGCTAAGGTCATCAGTCCCTAAGCTTATACACTACTTAACCTACATTATCCTAAGGACAAACACACACACCCATGCCGGAGGGAGGACTCGAATCTCCGCCGGGACCAGCCGCACAGTCCATGACTGCAGCGCCTGGCCGGCCGGAGTGGCCGAGCGGTTCTAGGCGTTACAGTCTGGAACCGCGCGACCGCTACGGTCGCAGGTTCGAATCCTGCCTCGGGCATGGATGTGTGTGATGTCCTTAGGTTAGTTAGGTTTAAGTAGTTCTAAGTTCTAGGGGAGTGATGACCTCAGAAGGTAAGTCCCATAGTGCTCAGAGCCATTTGAACCATTTTTTGCAGCGCCTGAGACCGCTCGGCTAATCCCGCTCGGCGTTGATTGATTCGGGGGAGGGGACCAAACAGCGAGGTCATCGATGCCATCGGATTAGGGAAGGATGGGAAAGGAAGTGGGCCCTGCCGTTTCAAAGGAACCATCCCGGCATTTGCCCGAAGCGATTTAGGGAAATCACGGAAAGTCTAAATCAGGATGGTCGGACGCGAGTTTGAACCGTCGTCCTCCGAATGCGAGCCCAGCGCGCTAACCACTGCGCCACCTCGCTCATTGCCAATTTTGATTCGTCGACAGATGGAACGCACTAGATGACATATATGGCCTAAGACTTCCTAGCGAATTACAGAATACTTCGAATAAATTCATCTACTTTACAGCTATGACCGATATCAGGATTTCAATCGGTATCATTGCCGCCCACTGCCCCACGTCCAAATTATCGGGAGTAACAGAATCCAGCCGCGTTGCCGGCCAGCAGCGAAACACAATGGCTGTCAAATGCGGTCCCCGATCACACAAGCAGTCGATGTAAACCGCAGCTGCTGCAGATGCGGGCGGCTCCCAGAGAGCTGGAATCGACAGACCTGTCGTGCGAGCGACTTGCAACGTCCAGAATTTTCAAAGCCTCCCCTGTTGTCTACTAAGCTATAAATCCAGCATCGCTTTGGACTCTTTGCGACCACATTCTATTGTAGCGGCGCCTGTCGACTCTTTAAGTCGATTCCCTAAGACAGCAGACTGCACACAATACAGAATTATATACGTTAACGATCTCCATTTACAAACACAGGTCAATGTGAAAAATCCTTTTTCATTTAACTTTTTTAATTAATTAATTTAATTAATGTGTATTACAAGGGAGGGACGCACACAACGGATCAACATTTGCATACAAAATAAAATTATGAACAGCCGACCAGTTGCAATGGATAAAGAAATTCTTTACCTAGGTTTCGACAAATATAAATTTGTCTTCTTCAGAAGGTAGAAATTTTACATTAGTAAGGACTAATGTACCATCGCCGTTTTTACAATTGTCGGCATAGATCCATGTGTCAAAAATAAAATATAGCCCTAGAATTAGGCTTTGTCACGTAAATATAAAATAGCCCATGGATCTTGCAGAGCTCACAACCGATTTTTGACACATGGATCTATGCCGACAATTGTAAAAACGGCGATGGTACATTAGTCCTTACTAATGTAAAATTGCTACCTTCGGATGAAGACAAATTTATATTTGTCGAAACCTAGGTAAAGAATTTCTTTATCCATTGCAACTGGTCGGCTGTTTATGATTTTATCACGTGAAACCGTTGCTGTTGTGCAACTATGTTTAAAATATTGATTTTACATACATGTAACAAATGTTGCTTCTGTACGATGCGCTTCTCAAGCGTTTTCGAGAAATCGAGTTTCAAAGTCTTTCGAGGCTGTTGAGAACCACACGAGAACAAAAGCCGTCGAGCAGCGTGTTATAACTACAGCCATAGGCAGCAGACGGGAAGTCTGCCTGTACAGCGTTCGCGTCTCCTCTTTTCTCCGTTTTTTTCATTCACCAAACTCTTGTATCGCCACAAAGAATCATGTTTCTTCGGAAAAGAACAATAATAATAATGATGATAATCATTGAAATATATTCGTGGCGAGGTATAGTAAGGAATCGTGGCACCGTTGTGTCTGCCTTGCTATGTATGCTTTTATAAATTTCCTGAAGCGATTGTAAAATGCTACTGCGGGACCAGAGAGAAATATATCACGACGATGGCCTTACTCTTCACTCCCTTCTACTGCATCGGTTGACAGCTCTGATATTCGCACTTACATTGAAACATGCATGGTTCCCACCAAAAATCATATTCCAGTAGACGTTATTTTTAAATGATAACGAGGTGTGTTTCCGCTATTATTATTAAGAATGTCCATCCCCTGCAGCTGAGTGGTCAGCGCGACAGAACGTCAATCCTAAGGGCCCGGGTTCGGTTCCCGGTTGGGTCGGAGATTTTTCTCCGCTCAGGGACTGGGTGTTGTGTTGTCCTAATCATCATCATTTCATCCCCATAGACGTGCAAGTCGCCGAAGTGGCATCAAACCGAAAGACTTGCACACGGCGAACGGTCTACCCGACGGGAGGACCCAGTCACACGACTTTTTTTTAATTATTAAAAATCAAATGTGCGTGCCAGAAAGTGGCATTCGCAAAATGTGCTCGGTGCAGTTCTGTTCTATGCTTTTCACACTTTCTGTACAGATGCAAACCAAACACTGCTGGATTACCAATGACGACAAAGAATTATTTATGTAATTCAGAGCGATAACTTTCAATTATGCGAGTGAATGTATCAATAAATAAATGTTCATTTCATCACGACACCTTAATATGCCTCAATTATACCTCGTCATTTATGTGCCGCTATGATTATCATTATTATTCCTTTCCGAAGAAACGTGATTCCTTGTAGCGATGGAAGTGTTCGGTGGAAGCTTAGAAAAGGAAACGAGACTGTATCGCAGCACGGGCAGACGGGTAGGCTTTTCACCTGCCGCCACCGCCGAATGCGCTAGCGCCGCTGGTTCAATGCTGGCGCTCTCCTAGAGTATTCAGCAGACACTGAACCTCGATCCGCGAAAACGCTTAAAATTACATCGTGCTAAAGCAGCATTTGTTACATCTAAGTATGTACTGCAGCAGTGCTAAGGATGAGCAAAATCGGTAACCCATTGTGTGTATGCTTCCCCTGTACATTTTTAATGTGCTCAGTCCTGTAGTGATAACGAAAAAGCCATTTCACCCACCATTGTTTTACAATTTTAAAATGCATTTTATAGATTTTAAATGTATATATTTCAGTTAATAATGACACGAAGTTGAGATTTCTACTAGAATACGAGGGTTGGAACTTTAATAGTGCCAACTATTTATTTACAGCTCGTACAAAATAGATACGTGATTCGAAGTTTTACTGGCCTTCAAAGTAGTCACCAGCATTGTGTATAACCCGTTGCCAGCGACATGGAGGTCGTAGGATACTCTTAGCAGTGCCAGTTGTGTTGACAGTTCGAGCGGCGCGGTCTATTGCCCGACGAATTTGTAGCAGTTCTGAAGCGAATACCGTGAAGTGTTTTCTTTAGTTTAGAAATCGAGTTGAAATCACGAGGGCTTAAGTCAGATGAGTGCAGTAGGTGGTGCAGAACTTAGCAGCCCCACCAGTCAAACAAATCAGTAACAGCTTGCACTGTACGTGCTTGAGCCTTGTCCTGCAAAATAATGGTCTGGTCCTGCAGAAAGTGTCATCACTTCTGCGTCTATGCTGTTCATTTTTGGAACAGAACCTAAGACCAGCTTAGAGACAGAAGTCATGACACTTTCTGCAGGACCTGACCATCATTTTGCAGGACAATGCTCAAGCACGTACAGAGCAAGCTGTTCCTGATTTGTTTGACTGGTGGGGCTGCTAAGTGCTAATCCACCTACTGCACTCCCCTGACTAGCTGGCCGCTGTGACACTAGCGGTCCTAGGCGCTTCAGTCCGGAACCGCGCTGCTGCTACGGTCGCAGGTTCGAATCCTGCCTCGGGCATGGAGGTGTGTGATGTCCTTAGGTTAGTTAGGTGTAAGTAGTTCTAAGTGTAGGGGACTGATGACCTCAGATGTTAAGTGCCGTGGTGCTTAGAGCCATTTGAACCATTTTGAACTCCCCGACTTAAGCCCTCGTAAGTTCAACTCGATTCCTAAACTGAAGGAAACACTTCACGGCATTCGCTTCAGAACTGCTACAAATTCGTCGGGCAATAGACCGCGCCGCTCGAACTGTCAACACAACTGGCACTGCTAAGAGTATCCTATGACTTCCACATCGCTGCCGACGGGTTATACACAATGCTGGTGACTACTTTGAAGGTCAGTAAAACTTCGAAACACGTATCTATTTTGTACGAGTTGTAAATAAATAGTTGCCACTATTGAAGTTCCAGCCCTCGTAATTTCACTGATTAGCAAACAGGATGTTTAAAACATCTAAATCTACATCTACATCTACGTCTACACTAGCACGGCTACTCTGCAATTCACACATAACCGTTTGGCGTAGGGTTCATCGAACCACCTTCAGACTGCACTGAGGTGGCAAATGCCACGGGTCACCTCCTAATATCGTGTCAGACCTACTTTTTCCTGGTGTACTGCAGCAACTCGACGTGGCATGGACTCCACAAGTCGTTGGAAGTCCCCTGAAGAAGTAATGAGCCAGGCTGCCTCTCTAGACGTGCATAATTGCGAACGTGTTGCCGGCGCAGGACTTTGTGCACGAACTGACCTCTCGATTATGTCTCATAAATGTTTGATGGGATTCACGTAGGGCTATCTGGGTGGCCAAATCATTCGCTCGAATTGTCCAGAATGTACGTCAAACCAATCGCGTACAATTGTGGGCCAGTGAAATGACGCATTGTCATCTATTAAAATTTCTTCGTTGGTTGGGAACATGAAGTCATGAATGGCTGTGAATGGCCTCCAAGTAGCCGAACATAACCATTTCCAGTCAATGATCGTTTCAGTTGGACCAGACGATCCATTCTATTGCACGTGAAAACAGCCCACGCCATTATACGGAGCCACCGCCAGCTTGCACAGTGTCTTCTTTACAACTTGGATCCATGGCTTCGTGGGGTGTGAACTACTCTCGAACCCTACCGTAAGATTTTCCCAACTGAAATCGGGACTCATCTGGCCAGCCTACGGTTTCCCAGTCGTCTAGGGTCCAACCGATATGGTCACAAGCCAGGAGAGGCGCGCAGGCGATGTTGTGCCGCTAGCAAAGGCACTCGCGTCGATCGTCCGCTGCCATAGCCATTAACGCCAGATTTCGCCGCCTTGTCCTAAAGAATACGTTCGTCGTACGTCCCACATAGATCTCTGCGGTTACGTCACACAGTGTTGCTTGTCTGTTAGCACCGACAACTGTACGGTAACGCCGCTGCTCTCGGTCGTTAAGTGAAGGCCGTCGCCTGCTGCGTTGCCCGTGGTGAGAGGTAATGCCTGAAGTTTATAGTTTTTGACACACTCTTGATACTATGGATCTCGAAATATTGAATTCCCGAAATGGAATGTCTCATGTGTGCAGCTCCAACTATGATTCCGCATTCAAAGTCTGTTAATTCCCGTTGTGCGGCCATAATCACGTCGGACACCTTTTCATGTGAACACAAATGACAGCTCCACCAAGGCACTGACCTTTTATACTTTGTGTAGGCAATGCTACCGCCACCTGTGTATATGCATATCTCTATTCCACGACTTTAGTCACCTCAGTGTATATCTCTAATGTTCCACTCTCGAATAGCACGTGGGAAAAGCGAGTAGTAAATCTTTCCGTGAGAGCTCTGATTTCTCTTACTTCATTACGATGGTAATTTCTCTGTGTATATGTGGCTGGTAACCAAATATTTTCGCATTCGTCAGACGAAGTTAGTGACTGAAATGCCGTCAAAAGATCTCCCTGCAGCAAGAAACGCCATAGTTTTAATAATTCCTATCCTATCTCGCGTATCATATCTATGATCCTTTTTCCCCTATTTCGCGAAAACATACACTATGTGATCAAAAGTAACCGGACACCCCAAAAACATACGTTTCTACATTAGGTACATTGTGCTGCCACCTACTGCCAGGTACACCATATCAGCGACCTCAGTAGCCAGTAGACATCGTGAGAGAACAGAATGGGGCGCTACGCCGAACTCAAGGACTTCGAACGTGGTCAGGTGCTTGGGTGTCGCTTGTGTCATACGTCTGTACGCGAGGTTTCCACACTCCTAAACATCCCCAGGGTACACTGTTTCCGATGTGATAGTGAAGTGGAAACGTGAAGGGACACGTACAACACAAAAGCGTACAGGCCGACCTTGTCTGTTGACTGACAGAGACCGCCGACAGCTGAAGAGGGTCGTAATGTGTAATAGGCAGACATCTATCCAGACCATCACATAGAAATTCCAAACTGCATCAGGAGCCACTGCAAGTACTATGTCAATTAGGCGGGAGGTGAGGAAACTTGGATTTCATGGTCGAGGGGCTGCTCATAAGCTACACATTACGCCGGTAAATGCCAAACGAAGCCTCGCTTGGTGTAAGGAGCGTAAACATTGAACAGTTGAACAATGGAAAAACTTTGAGTGCAGTGACGAATCACGGTACACAATGTGGCGATCCGATGGCAGAGTGTGGGCATAGCGAATGCCCGATGAACGTCATCTGCCAGAGTGTGTAGTGTCAATAGTGAAATTCGGAGGCGGTGGTGTTATGGTGTGGTCGTGTTTTTCATGGAGGGGGCTTGCACCCCTTGGTGTTTTGCGTGTCACTATCACATCACAGGCCTACATTGATGTTTTAATCACATTCTTGCTTCCCACTGTTGAAGAGCAATTCGGGGGTGGCGATAGCACCTTTCAACACGATCGAGGACCTGTTCATAATGCACGGCCTGTGCGGAGTGGTTACACGACAATAACATCCCTATAATGAACTGGCCTGCAGAAAGTCCAGACTTGAATCCTACAGAACACCTTTGGCATGTCTTGGAACGCGGACTTAGTGCTAGGTCTGACCGATCGACATAGATACCTCTCCTCAGTGCAGCACTCCGTGAAGGATGTGCTGCCATTCCCCAAGAAACCTTCGAGCACCTGACTGAACGTATGCCTGCGAGAGTGGAAGCTGTCGTCAAGGCTAAGGGTGGGCCAACAGCATGTTGAATTCCAGCAATACCGATGGAAAGCACCACGAACTTGTAAGTCATTTTCAGTCAGGTGTCCGGATACTTTTGATCACATAGTGTATATCCAGCTGCCCTTCTTTGAACTTCTTCGGTTCTGTCAGTCAGTTCTACCTGGTAACTATTCCAAAAAAGTGTTACATATTCCTACATCAGGTAATATTGGACAAAACGTAAAGAAAAGGTCTTATTATGATACGTCCGGAAAAAATGTGGGTCACTCTATTTGAAACATGTACGGTGTAGTATTCCGAGATACAGATAAGGTAGGATTCACAAGATTTATCATAAAAGATTACCGTAATACACACGTGTAGACAGACGCTAACCTTCGAATAATCATGGAGGTTGTTACCGAACAGCTCGTTACAACTTTGACTAAAATCCCACGCGATCTCGTACCGGAAGTGTTGTCTCTTTCTACACACGCTGTTCTTAACATTTACTTTCAAATGGCGCAGTTCGGTTCTATGTGATTCATTCTTTCTCTTATCGATTTAAGGTAAGACATTGGGTAATTACTCTGATCAAACATATAACAATATTTCCAACGTCAGTGTTTCAAATTGTCAGCTCCACACGACAGGCAGAAACAACAAAAACAGTAGTAATAGGACTGTGAAGACACTGCACTGATTTTGTGATAGCGATGATATCAATCGTAGCAATCATTATTTGCCGCGATTCATGAAAGAATTAGAAATCAGATTAGCGCCAATGAATTTAAAGTGGAAATGAGCAGTCGTGAGGCAGCACTCGACTCTCAGGAAGATACGTAACTCGGATCAGTAGCAATTTCTCGATGGTTTGACCCGAATACTTGCCAAGAATCCAGTCTGCCAGCACAGACTGTGTGTCACTGAACTCATTCGCCGTTCTAAGTCGTTATCTCTCTTTCTGGTAGAAAACTTGTTTATCTCGCTGACATTATCCACTTGTCTACGACGCTGACATTGTCCTTCTGTACGTATGTACCCTCGAGTACATAATCTGATGTCATACAAAGATCGTCCAGAGTGGTGTCCGGAAGTTTCTGGGCATATAGTGTATTTTATTTAACAGCAGCAAGACTTTTTATTTGCATTTCTTTTCTCAAACTGTTTCTCATATGAACTCAATACCTTGCGTGGACCCCGTACGAATTCTTCGTCATGAAGAACATTATCAAGACGAACAATAATCAGTTTTTCTTCTATTGCTCTGTGACTAATTGTGCTAGAACACAGACACTCATTAATAGGCCCTTGTTATCCAGTCGCCTGCGGAAATGTGCACGCATGTTCGAAGAGCGGCTTGTTGTCAATAAAAATGGGTCAAATGGCTCTGAGCACTATGGGACTCAACTGCTGAGGTCATTAGTCCCCTAGAACTTAGAACTAGTTAAACCTAACTAACCTAAGGAAATCACAAACAACCAAGCCCGAGGCAGGATTCGAACCTGCGACCGTAGCGGTCTTGCGGTTCCAGACTGCAGCGCTTTTAACCGCACGGCCACTTCGGGCGGCCAATAAAAATGCCTCGATCGTGTAGTACAACCTCCGAAACTTATCACCAAGGATATGAACTTTTATTCTCGATATTCTATGGCTATTTTTGTTTCTAATACACAAATGCATTGCGTATGCTCCAAAAGTGTAACATGAACCAAAAAATAAAGATATCAGGAATGTCAGATTTACAACATCTTTCCAAGATAAAACATAAAGCAAGCGCACCAGTCACATAATATAATGAGATATTTGGGAAAGTTAATTATTATATTCCAACAATCTGCAGCTTTTGTATAGCTTTGAGTGTACAGACTGTGCTGCGCAATATGAACCTTCTGGGCGGAATATCGCGTGCGCAATGTAATGCGAAACTGAGGCCACAGATGCTGGCTGCAGCTCATCCAGTGGAACAGTCACGACGGGAGGTTTCTCGCAGCGACTTCTTAGCGCTTATTTGGACAGCTGGATTCATATACAGTCTATTCTCTTTCCTACATGGCTACCGACCTAGTGCAACGTGTAAGACCCTGCACTCGTATTCAGGAGGTCAACGGTTTAAAACCTGGTCCGTAGTTAAATTTCCATGGTTTCTATAAATCGCATGTTTTATGTTTCCCGTCTTCTAGCTTGTCTCTGTCTTTAATGACTTGTCGTCGACAGAACGTTAAATCCTAATCTGGTCTCTCTTGAGTGTAGCACTGTAACTGATATTCATGGCTTGGTACTGACAGGTTCAGCCACCGTGAAGATTGTCGTATTGCAGAACCAGACGTCAAGCTTCGTGACGTAAAATCTTCACGTTCGAATTTCCACGACTTTTCAATAATATTTCTAGACAATTACCTGGTTTCCTGCTACATATTCCTTGTCAGGATTCTCTACATCTGCTCTTAAAATTTTAAACACGATCAGAAAAAAATTATAATAACTTGTAGTAGATTCGTGAAAAACTGGCGTAATTTTAGTATGAGTCTGTGGTTGTATAAGCAACGTATTCATGAAGCAGGATTATTTCTCCTCTGTATTTGCATATTATTCTAGAATGGCATAGATTCAGTATCACACGTCATAATTAAAAATTGAACGTATCACAATTATTATTTTACATAATTGTGGTATATGAAAATCCACTTATTCCACAGCCAATGCGAAAATGAATCAGTGAAGGGGTATATAACTACTTCACAACAAATGTGTTATGGCCGTTTCACAGCATTCAGAAAACTAATCTCATTTAGACACAAACGTTATGTTTGCTTTCACTGCTCATTCTTTGGTGATGGGATAATGACAATTTTTCTTATTTTTGGATTAAAAAAGAAATATCAAAGTCTTTTACAGAGAAAATATCCACACTGTCTCTTAATGCTCAGACCCGTAACGTCGGTAACTACCCTAAGATGACTGACTGTGCTATGAAGTCAGGGTTCATAACACAACATTCGGTAACAGAGAACTCAGTTCAACCACACGGAGAAATGAGCAAGGAGGAACACTGAGAGGATCCACGTGCCATTCTGGAGTTGCTTTTTCCGGTTGTAACACATCTCCGGTAATATCTGCTGTTCCAGGCAAAATTCTAAATAATTTCTCTTTAAGATTCAATTTGTTTCATATTGTAATTTTCGCGAAATATAATTGAAATAATAAACCCGCAGTAACTGATATCGACATTTTTAGATAAGTTTTATTGAGAAGCATAAGAAACCAAAAGACGTTCATTAAACGAATATTATTAGTAAATTTCGAGGGTGTTTCACACCATGTCTTGTGTGACACGTAGGATAACTGACGTGATTTCTGGCCACAAGTCCCTTAAAGATATTCTGAACAGCAGTAACAAAGAGGAAACAAAAAAAAATTGATTCTTTAGAGAAACCTACAGCTTCGTAATAGGGATATCTCCTTGCTCAGACACAGGCTTCGGCGATGGCCCAATTCTGGAGCATTTTTATCAGGAGGCAACACCTAGCTCGTGTGGTAGCCTGTATGAAAATGTAAGTACGACACGAAGAGTGGGATATGGCTCAGTGATTCCTATGGTTCCATTTTTATAACAGCGCGTATAGCTTATGAACAACGCGTATCCAGTTATGCTCATACGTTGTACTTCCCACTACTAAACACAAAGGTGCTTGATGTTGATGTGGGCTGCAGTTTCTCGGCACACCTACGCTCTTACAGTTACTGTACGAGGAAGATTGATGGCCAGGAATTATGTCGCTATTTTAGGCCAGTCAAACAGTACACAAGTTGCTGCGTAACAGAGGTGACGTCTTCTAATAGAACAGTTTTCATTAATAAGTCGGTGTGGTATGTACTCTGATAAATATGTGGGTAAGTTGTAGCATGAATTTACCCTCCCAGTCTGTGAGATGAATGTTGTCGAGCATCTGTGGTCAGTTTTAGAGTCAAGAATCTTATGTAAGTTTCTGTCTGCTCTTCGGTGACGGACGCAATTGCTGCACTGGAAGAAGTATCGTACAGGTTGCGTCCAGAACAATTTACGGGTTGTAAATATCGGTTCCATTATGAATCACAGCTGGGCAGCATGTTGGTTCAGGTGTTTCCGATATTTCGGTAAGCGTCTATTCTTCAAACAGCATGTAAGACTCTGCAACATTAGCTAGTAAGGCTGAATGGTTGATTGGAAACACTAACTGATACTGTCGCCCAAGGCAGTAATTTTTATTTATTGAATTAATTTATATGTCCATTGCTGCGTCCTACATGTGACTCGCAATCTTGAGAGTCTATCTTGTCAGTCCAAAACGTTTAAAATTGGATTAATAAAGGACAGGGAAACGCTAAGATGGTGGTTTTAATGCTTTAGGTGTTCTACTAGTCTCTCCCTACTTGAATACAACGAGCAGAATGTTCAAACAAACATGTGAAACTATCAGAAAAGATCTTTAGGATGCTGTTCAACTAACGCGTCACGCTGGCTTTAAAGTCGGTTATGTCGTCAAAGCGTTGACCCCGCAAGAGAATTTGTGCACATTGTCGTTCTGTGGTACGTTCGTACTGATAACACCAACTGTCGTTACCAGTGATGATTTTTTCCAGAAAATAATTGTCCGTCACAGCAGGCGACCAGGCGACCATGCGTCGTTGTTTTTGAACGGGAGTGACATACTTCGCACACACTTCTTTCTTTTTCAAAACATTCTAGAGAATGTCTTTGAGATGTTTCTCCGTTGCGATGTTTTACACACTACGGCCGCTGGTCGACTACTTAAGGGGCTCCGGAACGCCCTATACTTGCAATGTTAAAATAACGCTTATAAATTACATCTTTCCTCACAAAGTATTTGAGGTAGGAAGTTGAAATTTTTACAGATTATTTATTGGAATATGGGCTACAACTTAACTCAGGGATTTTACAAAATTTTAGTTCAGTTATTAAAGATGATTTTTTTTAATTGTAATGAAAATTCACAACATTTTTTGCAATTTTTTATTTATATATTCAAAAATATACAGTTTTTTGGAAAAAGGCTGTGTTAAATTATGCAGAAGGTACTGTGTAACATTTACTGAAAGTTTGAAACAAATATGTTTGGAAGATCCTTAGAAAACATGTAATTAGTATGAGAAAATAAAAGTTTTGGGAATCGAGCGACAAAGATTGGATTAACTTTTTAGTGCATTCCAGGTCCATAGGATGGATTATCTTCATCCTCTGCAAACTCCTCCTCCAGCTTCCTCTTGTTCCTCCTCCTGTTTACTCTTGCTTGTATTTCTAGACTCTTTACAGCCCTGTCTGCAGCCCGAAGGCGTTCCTTGTCTAAAGCAAGCATCGCTCGTACCATGTTAGAACCTATCTTCATTCCCATATTTCTAAATACCTTGCACCTTACAATGTTGCCATCATTGAAAGTCGCAACAGCATCATACACACCAAAGTGAAGTGTTTCTATTCCAACAAATACAGTCTTGGGGATTCTCGACCATATAACACTATTTACACTTTCATTGGGGTTTTGAGTTTTTCCGTGAATACACTTTTTCAACAGTTCAGGTGCTGCTAAGTCTCTGAAAATAGGTTTTATCACCTCCATTATTGCATAATATTGCATAATAACACCATTTGACAGCAGTTTAACAGCGCCACAGTGGGTCACGCCCATGTAGAACACATTTCAAAAAAAATTTAAAAATAGTTGTAGTCTTCGGAATTGAATAAATTATATATCTATTAAAAGGTAATAGTCTGCAGATTCAGAAAACGCAAAAAAGTAAAACTTGAACTTTTCATGATTTTGAGCCTTTCCGGAGCCCCTTAACACAACTTGCTCACAACTGACTGGTCGAATGTACATCCGTTGTTTAGAGTTGTTATTACAAGCTACCACCGTAGTTACTGCGTTCACGTCTCGGAGCTTTCTGGACGGACGGTATATTCAAAAGTTAGCCAGGAAATCAGCATTGGGGGCGGAGGCGGGAAACCCACATTGCCGTAGAGCAAGGTCCTAATGGAGCTGGTTCACTGTGCTTCTTCTGACATGTTATGAAGTTTCAAGGTGTACCTGTGTCATGTATACGATGTCCTGAGTGCTTGTACAATGCAGTGTTTTGCTTGTTTACGGATCAAGGAAAAGGAGAGAGTGAAACCCAGGGACAGCACATGGCCTGCTTCTTTCGAATAGTACTAAGGGGACCGTCGAGCATAACGTCACTACCGGACAGATCACCATCGACAGTGTAGCATGCCCACACTCCATGAGACACTGTGGAGCGCTTTGGAATTGAACCTAGGACACTGGCACAAAGTGTGATCATCAGGAACTGTACACCACCACCTTTGCTTCCCTTACCATCACCGAGCGAGATGGCGCAGTGGCTAGTACACTGGACTCTCATTCAGGAGGACGACGGTTCAATCCCGCGTCCGGCCATCCTGATTTAGGTTTGCCGTGATTTCCCTAAATCGCTCCAGGCAAATGCCGGGATGGTTCCTTTGAAAGGCCACGGCCGACTTCCTTCCCCGTCCTTCCCTAATCCGATGAGACCAATGACCTCGCTGTTTGGTCTCCTCCCACAAACAACCCAACCCCCCCCCCCCTTACCAGCTAAATATTAGCGATGAAAGTTCCTTCCACCACCAAAATTCGAAACAGCTGGCTCTGAGTCGGAGGCCACTGCACAAGTGTTCTGCCTACAGTGGCGTGCTGAGGCTCTGTGGCAAGTTGTCGATTTGCAAATAGTGTCTGCACTTTTAAATCATGTACTGTTTCAACTGACAACTAGTAGAAGAATTTCGAAACACATAGGTCGTGGTATTCTATGCCTGTTGCAATATATTAACATTAATGAAAATTATAGCGTACAGGGTGACAGGTATTCAAGTATATGAAATAAAATCGTGCAACTTCTGAACGGTTAGCGTTAGGGGGGTTCAAACTGCACAGTTGGCTGCGGGACATGATGGGTACTAGTACGCTTAGCATGGTTTGGTTTAGCGACGAAGCCCACTCTCATATGGACTGGTTCGTGGCCTTCCGGTGTGGCCGTGCGGTTAAAGGCGCTTCAGTCTGGAACCGCGTGACCGCTACGGTCGCAGGTTCGAATCCTGCCTCGGGCATGGATGTGTGTGATGTCCTTAGGTTAGTTAGGTTTAATTAGTTCTAAGTTCTAGGCGACTGATGACCTCAGAAGTTAAGTCGCATAGTGCTCAGAGCCATTTGAACCATTTTGCTCAGACCCATTTGAACCATTTTGATGGATTCGTCAATAAGCGAAATTGGCGCATTTGGGTGCTGAGAATCCGCATTTCGCGATCGAGAAGTCTCTTCACGTTCAACGGCTGACTGTGTGGTGTGCAATGTCCAGTCACAAAATAACCGGTACGACATTCCTTGATGACACGGTGACTACCGAACGGTACGTGAAGGGTTTGGAAGGTGATTTCATCTCCATGATCCAAAGTGGTCCTGATTTCGACAATATGTGGTTCATGCAAGGTGGAGCTCGACCCCATGGAAGCAGGAGAGTGTTTGATGCCCTGGAGGAGCACTTTGGGGACCGTATTCTGGCTCTGGGGTACCCAGAGGCCACTGGAATGGGCCTCGATTGGCCGTCATATTCTCCGGATCTGAATACCTGTGACTCCTTTTTGTGGGACTGTATTAAAGACAAGGTGTACAGCAATAACCCCAGAACCATTACTGAGCTGAAAAAACGCTTCAGGAGGTCATCGACAGCATCGATATTCCGACACTTCAGCGGGTCATGCAGAATTTCGCTATTCGTCTGCGCCACGACATCGCCAACGATGACAGACATATCGGACATGTCATAAGCTAAATCTGGATATCTGTAGTGAAGTTTACGTGTTGAATAAAGTGTGTGCACGCCATAGTTTGTAACTAATTTACATTTCTTTCATATAGTACAATAATTGTCACCCTACAGTTGATGTATTACTTTACAGCTGCCAGAAAGATACAAAATTTAGCAAATCCAAAACTGAAAGTTCTCCGTTGATTCTCAGTACTATTAGGAGTAGTAACTTAATGCTTTTTTATAATTTGCTATGTATTATTTACTATTAATATTAATTTCAACTGGTAGAGCCACGTTCAAGCGTTGTCATCAGAATTTTCACGTAAAATATGACTTACAGGCACTACAAAATTTTATTCACATTTTTGAATGATATCTGAACGATTTTATATTTTTATCAGGTCAGGATACAATGTGTGTTGATATACTTACAGATACACATCTATCAAGTTTAAGATTGGTTCAAATGGCTCTGAGCACTATGGGACTTAACTGCTGTGGTCATCAGTCCCCTAGAACTTAGAACTACTTAAACCTAACTAACCTAAGGACATCACACACATCCATGCCCGAGGCAGGATTCGAACCTGCGACCGAAGCGGTCGCGCGGTTCCAGACTGTAGCGCCTAGAACCGCTCGGCCACTCCGGCCGGCCAAGTTTAAGAACTCTGTAAATATGGAAAGGGTTGCAGCTTAGTGACCTATCTCTTAATATTGCATAGATTCCTAAGTTAGGTGAAAAGCGCGATTAAGGTCTGACCCGAAACAAACTCACTACATTGCTGGTGGCTTGAGGTACTGGCGCCCAAAATTAAGCTCCAAAGCAAACTCAGCTGTTTGTTTCTACAAGCCGACACACATAATTGACGTTGCAGCCTGCAACAGTCACCTGCTGCTCATTCACAGCGCAAGTTCTACCTCTGCAGTACTGCAGGTGGCACATGTGTACACATTCACTGCAAAGGTAAGCCACATAATAGGTTATTTGTGGAGCTGTGGGCATACTGGGACAGTCTGCATTGTGGCAAGGTTTCCAGCTCCCTACCCCCCTACTCACTCCTTCACCCTCCCTCTCCCTGTCCTCCCCCATCCTCTCCCCCTTCACATCCCTCCTCTCTCATCACTCCACCCTCCTAACTCCAACCTCCTCACTCTCTCTTCTCCCTCCTCCCTTCTCTGTCCTCCCTCCTACATCCTCTTTCCTTCCTCCTCCCCCTTTTCTCCTTCCTCCTCCTTTCCTCCTCCTCCCTCCTCTTTCCTCCTTCTGACATCATGCAGCATTGATACATTTCCCCCCTCCCTTCCCCCTGTGTGCCACTGAAAAAGGCCAATTGTCCTATACATAAATTTGTGGAAAAATCAAAGATGCATTATTAGCAATTGTCCAGTTGGTGTGAAATTCAGATATTCAAGATGGTGATCCAAGATGGAGATACGGACACACTAGAACAGCCTCTATGACATCACAATCAAAGAATGCCATCCAACCTGGGATACTGGGCATACTAGGACAGTCTGAATGGCTCATTTTGCTACGTGCTGTCCAGGAGAGATCGCTACGTTTCATAAACACAATGCAGCTACGTGAGCCACTTATTCCAGCCGACCACCAGAGGCATTTCTCACGGTTTGTGGCACACACTGTTGGCTGAGAGTGTACTGGTAGCAGTGAGATCTGATATAGTGACAAGAGTCCACAACTAATCTGCGAGATGTTCTCATACTTGTAATCGATTGGTATGGTGGAATACTTCAATTTGCTTGCAATGTGGGACAAAACAGTATAGTGCAAGCAAGCAGAAAAGTACTAAATCAACACCGAAATAGATAGACTTTGAACGTAAATCACTGATATCACACCTAAATCAATTTCGTAGCAAACCTGCTCCCTACCGCCCGACTATTTTCTGAGTAATTTGTACCTGCTATGATACTATCAGGATGTCTCTGATTTTGTTTGATGTCTATTGTCATGCTTACTTCAAAGCACTCCAAACAAATCTCTATGAGCGTACTGTTGGCAAGGTGTGCTTTTGGCGAGCCGGCACGTTTCCACATGATTTCTAAATCATTCTGACGAATACTGGAAATAACAGAAGTCCAAAAACGTCCCATATGTATTGAAATATGAGAAATTTGATGGCAATGTCAACGTGGCTCCTTCAATAAGATCATTACAGTTTTGTACTCTTGTCAGTGGGAGCTAGCGTATCACCTCTAATGATATCAATGTAGACAATATGTTAAACTTCAGTCATCCTTCCCATAAACTTAAACCGACATTCATATTAATGCATCTAATACTACAGTGATGCTTACAATGACCACACAGTGTTCGAAAAATGCATGAATAACACAAGAGAAAGCGAGACAGAAAGATTTGGCATGAAGGTAAGCGAGTATCAAGGAGGTGCTTAACCAAAATGAAGGTAGACAACTATCCGAAACGATAGAAGTGGAAGAGTACATATACAGAAAATCTGACACTTTTATGAAGAGTACAGCAAATTTCACATAGAAACAGTGAGATCATTAAGTCATGTCAAAATCATTGACTTTTGGGTCAAAATTTGGAAATCGCTCAGTTTTTGCATCGAGATCATCGAATTCTGTCTCGATATCAGTCGTTAAGATGCTACAGGGAAATGGTGTACCTCACATAACCCATTCGCTTCTTCGGTCAACGGGCCCCACTGCCAACAGGCAATGCAACTTGATTTTTCGATTTTATATCGAAATCGTGGAATTTTATGTTGAAACAGGTTTTCCAGTGGTTTGGATCCAACCTAAAGCAGTCATGTTCCTTATATTCATATTTCTAAGTTCACAGTTCATAGCTTAGACAGAGTAACACGTTTGATTGGTGAAAGTCCTGCCTTGCTATGTGCTATTTCACAGCTTAAGTGTCACAGCTTTGTGAACATACACCCATTCGGAAGCATTGCAGAAGATGTAGAGTGAGTTAATTGTCAGACATAGATATCACTAGTTTCCACAGGATTTCTAATTAATTTCTCATGAATGCAGATGCGGTTCCTTGTATAAGATACTCCTGTAAGAAATCATTTGTGGTTGCAGATGGTCATGATAATGAAGATCTGCTATTACACCCTACACAGTATTCCACATAATGATTTAGGTCTATCAACAGATCAATCATGCTAGCAAAGCAGTGCCTGAGAGGATTCTTCCAGAGGTATCTGGCATTGCATGTTTACACAATCCCTGTAAATTGCAAGTGCATCGTTAATGTCCAATAAAGTCCCACATGCATTCAGATAAGACAAATGTAATGGCCAAGACAACAACGTAAGTGCTCCACAAACCACCATAACACAAATTGTAACTTATGCCACAGACGATTATAAGAGCACTTGTGCAGGAGGTCTTTTGCTGGCCAAGATTCTGAGTGTCAGCAGATGTGATGTGAAATGGCCAAGCATGCAGACTTGG
The DNA here is from genome assembly GCF_023898315.1 of Schistocerca nitens. Lineage (NCBI taxonomy): Eukaryota > Metazoa > Arthropoda > Insecta > Orthoptera > Acrididae > Schistocerca > Schistocerca nitens. The sequence continues at coordinate 833,755,319 of NC_064616.1, read as the reverse complement.
GGAAATTCTACAATTCTGCTAAATTGTGTGGCATTGAAATATGTTCGATTATAGGTACAGTTTGAAATATTTCCAACAATCAATGAACTTAGAGTTATTCAAAGTCACGGCGAGGTGGATTACATGAAGGTTACTCTCAAATATCTGGTTTGAAGTTTGGACTTGAATATTTCATAAGAAGTGGGGATATGATGGAAAAATTTAGCAATTAGTGCGTTGACTGATCATGCCTCTGTTACAGCAAAAATTATAGCATAACGCTGTGATACCGTAAAACTGTAACGAAATGCCACATATTACAGTGAAATTGTAACAAACTGCACCATGTTACTGTGAAATTGTAGCAAATCGCTCAAATTTACAGCAAAAATAATAACAAATACCACTCCATTATTCTGAAATAGTAGCACAGTGCCCTAAGTTAGAGTAAAACAGTAAAAAATCACCCCATGTTACAGCAAAAATGCGCTATTTTACATGAAAAATTGTAACAAAATGCCTCATGTTACAGCGAAATTTTGATAAATTGTCCTAGCCCCATTTACAATGAAATGGTAACTAGTTATCTAATACACAACTACGTTACATTAAAATTAACTGAACATATGCAAGCTGTAGTGTTCCGTGAGAGCTTTAGGGTAGAGCCAATACGACAGGTCAGAACAACTTCTGCGTCACACACGTTCTGATCATTCTGATATGGAGTATTAATAGACGCAATGTTACAGCTTTCACAAGTATTCGGTGCTGTTTCCAAAGCCCTCTTAGATCCAACACAGATGTATACTACTTGATTCTGTAACGACACTGCAGCGGAAGTAGGTCACTTGTTCTAAGTTTAAAATTTAATATGGTCGTCCAATATGTTTGGCTTATCACATCACAATCCAAGATGGCGATCCAGGATATCACCATGTTGTTAGAATCCAGGATAGTAATCCAGAATGGCTGACCAAGGGATACGGGCTCGGTCCAAAGTAGTTATTCCAGTTTCTGTGGCGCTGTAGTCACGTACCCCATCACTCATCCTCAGTCTTCAGATTTATTAGCTATTAAGTGGACTCACCACTTGCTCTCTGTACACCATAGTGAAAAAATGATCATCGTGACATGACAACAGAGATCTGTCACATCCAGAAAGAAAAAACTGACTCACACAGTTGGGTGTAAAGACTCTTGTCTCTCGCAATCTTTGTTACTATTATTCATTAGATGTATATGTGAGTTTTCATGGTTTTCTTTTATTTCTCCCTCAGCGCAACAGCTCCCTGACATAGATGATGCAGTGCCTGACGCACTTTTGGGTTTCCACTCTATCCATCAACTGCAGCACTAACTCAGCATGCTGACAAGCTCTCTGATGCAGCACCTGATATATCAGAGCAGCACACAGAATTGTTTCCAGACTTTAAGTTTCCCCTATATCCAATACTTGTATAACTTGTCAAGCCTCAGCTAATGCTCCTGTGCAACACTGCTTGTTAATTGACTGCCAATGCGTCGGAGAATATGAATGTTGGTTTAGCACCTGACATAGATTTTAAAATAATAGCAGAAATAAAGAATGTCGGTGAGATGAAAAACATAACAGTTCAGCTGTTGCAATATCATAGAGCGAGACTTAACAGTTCGCACATTAATCAGTCGTAGTTGGACTGAGCAGTTCATTATTATGCAGTCAAATATTTTATATGCCAGAACTATTTGTTGATATCGAATTTATTACGACAAAAATGCTCGCACTACAGCTAAAATACGATTCTAACATACAGCACATGATGAAATGATTGACATACATTTAATACTATAACGATATGTCTCTATGTAAAGAAACAGTCTTCCCATCTTCTCAAGAAACGAATTTTAATTGTTCAGATGATGATGTACTTGATACTTGCCGCCCGATTTGGCCGCGCGGTCTTAGGCGCTGTAACACAGATTGCGCGGCCCCTCCCGCCAGGGATTCGAGTCCTCCCTCGGGCATGTGTATGTGTGTGTGTGTGTGTGTTCTTTGTTCTTAGCATAAGTTAGTTTAAGTGAGTTTAAGTAGTGTGTTTATTCTTGGGACCGATGACCTCAGCTGTTTGGTCCCTTAAGAATTCACATAAATTTGAAAATTTTTGAACTTGGTGTTTTAGGACCAACAAACTTCCAGCTTCCTGAAGTTCAATATTATCTGAATCGCTTGTTGTAATTAATACATCTTTGTTTTGACATACAGTATCTATAATTTTTTCCTGAAATTTCCTCCACATATGGCTTCTATGACATTCATCCAGTGCATGTCTATGGAAGCGATTACAACCACAGGCCTACCGTTCCCATCAACCGATATTCACGATATGATAGCCAAAATCCCAGGCATCATTTTGTGAACAGTCTCAGATTTTTCTTCTGCCAACAGCACTTTCTTTTTATTATTAGACGAAGCAAAATGGGTATACACGTTTTAAGGCTTCTTATACACTGAAGCGCCAAAGCAACTGCTATAGGCATGCGTATTCAAATACAGAGATGTGCAAACAGAAAGAACACGGCGCTGCGGTCGGCAAGGCCTATATAAGACAACAAGTGTCTGCAGCAGTTGTTTGATCGGTTACTTCTGCTACAATGGTGGGTTATCACGATTTACGTGAGTTTGAACGTGATATTATAGTGGGCGCACAACCGATGGGAAACAACATCTCCGAGGTAACGATGAAGTGGGGATTTTCCCGTACGACCATTTCACGACTGTACCACGAACTGATCAGGTAAAACATCAAATCTCTGACATCGCCGGAAAAAGATCTTGGAAAAACGGGACAGACGACTGAAGAGAATCGTACGACGTGACAGAGGTGTAACCCTTCCACAAATTGCTGCAGATTTCAATGCTGGGCCATCAACAAGTGTCAGCGTGCGAACCATTCAACGAAACATCATCGATATGGGCGTCCGGAGCCGAAGCCCACTCGTGTCCCCTTGATGACTGCACGACACAAAGCTCTACGCCTCACCTGGGCCCGTCGACACCGACATTGGACTGTTGATGACTGTAAACATGTTGCCTGGTCGGACGAGTATCCTTTCAAATTGTATCCAAGCGGATGGATGGGTACAGGCATGGAGACAGCTTCATGAATCCATGGACGCTGCATGTAGCAGGGGACTGCTCAAGCTGGTGGAAGCACTTTAATGGTGTAGGGCGTGTGCAGTTGGAGTGATATCGGACCCCTGATATGTATAGATACGACTCTGACAGATAACTCGTACGTAAGCACCCTATCTGATCACCTGCATCCATTCATGTCCGTTGTGGATTCCGACGGATTTGGACAATTCGAGCAAGACAATGCAACACCCCACACGTCCAGTATTGCTACAGAATGGCTCCAGGAACACACTTCTGAGTTTAAACACTTCCGCTGGTCATCAAACTCCCCAGACATGAACATAATTGAACGTATCTGAGATGACTTGCAACGTGCCGTTCAGAAGAGATATCCAACCCCTCGTACTCTTACGGATTTATGGACAGCCCTGTAGGATTCATGGTGTCAATTCCCTCCAGCACTACTGCAGACATTAGTCGAGTCCATGCCACGTCGTGTTGCAGCACCTCTGCGTGCTCGCGGCGGCCATACACGATATTACGCAGCTGTACCAGTTTCAGTGTACATACTCCAAAATCCGAGACTGTTACAGCTCCTGTAGCAGATGTTTTATGTTACATGTATTCACCTGGCATATGTCCTATACCACCTGATAACACAAATCGCCATCAAGCATGGCTGGAATTATTTGTACTGAACACATTGGAATTAAAGCATGTGCAGGTGAACCATACAAGATGTCTGTAAGAGGGAGACTGCCCCTCACGAGAGTCACCCTATCCCTCACTGCGTAATTCCACTTTCGTATTCACATATAGTGCCAAGCTGTACCATCTGTCTGATGCGCTGTTCTACCCACCTGTGTATTGCATCTGGATACAGTACTATACTATACCATGCTGGTAACGTGCGGTATCGTACTGAACATAAGGCTGGTACTTGTGGGGACAGTCTCTCTCCCACAGACATCTTGTATAGTTCGTCTGTACATACTTTAATTCCTATCTGTTCGATACACATCAAATGTCGGTGCACAGGACTTGTCCCGGCCTGCCGTGTTGGGTCTGCTCTCAAGCTCACATGGAACACCAAAGCTTGCAAGAGTTCAGTGAATTTTACTGCGAAATACCGGTCTATTGGGTAATTTACTGCAATTTCACTGTAACAGAGGGGGACGATTTGTTGCCACTTTTGGTGTAACATGGGGCAATTTCTTACATTTTCGCTATAACATGGAGCAGTTTGTTTCAATTTCACTGTAAGAAGGGTAATTTTGTTACAGTTTTTCTGTAGAATGAGACATTTTGTTAGAATTTGAGTGTGTCATAGGGTATTTCCCAGAGTTTCTGCTGTAACAAGGGCATTTTGTTACAATTCCACCCTAACATTTAGATGTATGGGGTGTTGTAGTCTCCACTGATTAACACATGAACTGGTCAGTTTCCACCATATGGCCCTTCACATAAAATATTCAAAATCCGAACTTCATCCAAGATATTTCGAAGCAGCCTTCATAAAACTAAGTTCCCCACAATCTTGAATAACTCAGAGGTCAGCAGTTGCCAGAAATATTACAAATTTCACCTAAAGTCGAACATATTTTCATGTTCCACAGTCAAGCAGACTTGTAGGTCTTCCCAAAGTCCGCACGCTCGGCCGTTTCACATCACATTTGCTGACACTCGCAGCCCTGATGAGCAAAGGACCTCCTACGAAAGTGCTCTTATCATAATATGTGGCGTAAGCCGCAGTTAGTATTACAGTGGTTTCTGGAGCACTCACATTGGTGTCTTAGGCATCACATTCGTCTGATCTGACCTCATCTGGCATGTTATTGGAAGTTAGCTCTGCACGCGCAGTTTATGTGATAATGGTTCAAATGGCTCTGAGCACTATGGGACTTAACATTTGAGGTCATCAGTCCCCTAGACTTACAAGGGAACCTCCCCATCGCACCCCCCTCAGATTTAATTATAAGTTGGCACAGTGGATAGGCCTTGAAAAACTGAACACAGATCAATTGAGAAAACAGGAAGAAGTTGTGTGGGACTGTGAAAAAATAAGCAAAATATACAAACTGAGTAGTTCATGGGAAGATAAGCAACGTCAAGGAGACTGCGAACGCAGGAACGCCGTGGTCTCGTGGTAACGTGAGCAGGTGCGGAACGAAAGGTCCTTGGTTCAAATCTTCCATCGAGTGAAAAGTTTAACTTTTTATTTTCAGTTTATGTGACAAACTCTTATGTTTTCATCACTTTCTTGGGAGTGATTATCACATCCACAAGAGAACCTAAATCAGGCAAGGTAGAAGAATCTTTTTACCCATTCGCCAAGTGTACAAGTTAGGTGGGTCGACAACATATTCCTGTCATGTGACGCACATGCCGTCACCAGTGTCGTATAGAATATATCAGATGTGTTTTCCTGTGGAGGAATCGGTTGACCTGTGACCTTGCGATCAAATGTTTTCGGTTCCCATTGGAGAGGCACGTCCTTTCGTCTACTAATCGCACGGTTTTGCGATGCGGTCGCAAAACACAGTGAACAGAGACGTCAATGAACGTACGGACAGATAATAACTATGCAAAAATAAAGAAAGTAAAATTTTCACTCGAGGGAAGACTTGAACCTAGGACCTCTCATTCTGCAGCTGCTCACGCTACCACGGGACCACGGCGCTCCTGAGTTCGTGTAGTCCATGGTGTTGCCTATGTGGCCCATGGACTACTCAGTTTGTATATTTTTGCTTATTTTTTCACAGTTCCACACAACTTCTTCCTGTTTTCTCAATTGATCTGTGTTCAGTTTATCAAGGCCTATCCACTGTGCCAACTTATAACTAAATCTGAGGGGGGTGCGATGGGGAGGTTCCCTTGTTAGAACTACTTAAATCTAACTAACATAAGGACATCACACACATCCATGCCCGAGGCAGGATTCGAACTTGCGACCGTAGCAGCAGCGCGGTTCCCGACTGAAGCGCCTAGAACCGCTCGGCCACAATACCCAGCGCAGTTTATGTGAATTGTGTGTAAACAAGTAATGCCAGATACCTCTGAAAGAATACTCTGGAGCACAACTTTGCTAACGTGTTTCATCTGCGAACAATTCTAAGTCGTCATGTGCAGTGCTGTGTAAGACATAACAACAGCCTGTCGCTGTCATGACCATCTGCAACCATGGTCCCCAAAAGATTTCTCAAACAAACGCCTTGTTTAAGGAACCACACCTGCATTCATCAGAAATGAATTAGAAATCCTGTGGAAACATGCGATGTCCATGTCCGACAATTAATTTACTGCAAGTCTTCTGTAATGCTTCCAAATGGGTATCTGGCCAAGCTAGCACCATTCATCTAGTACGTACCAAGGCAGAACTTTCACTAATCAAAGGGGTTTACTCTGTCATGTGTAGAACTATTTGCAACATTTACAGCTTAGAGGCTTTCATGCTACTTCTGCTAAACTACGAACTGCGATCTTAGAAGTGAGACTACATGGCTGCAATTGCTTTAAGTTGGATCCAAATTGGTGGAAAATCCATTTCAGCGTAAAATTCCATGATTTTTACGTAAAACTGAAACATCAGGTTGCATTCCCTATTGACATTGGAGTCTGACGAATAAAGAAGCGAATAGGTTATGTGAAGTACATCGTTTCTGTGTAGCATATTAACTTCCAGACAGAATTTAATGATTTCGACGCAAAAATTGAGCTATGTGCTATATTTTGACACAAATTCAGTGATTTTGACGTAATTTCATGATTTCATGACTTCCGTGTGAAATTTGCTGATCTCTACCTAAAATTGACATATTTTCTGTAAGTATGCAGTATTATGTGTGTGTATGTTTCCGCTGCTATCGTTTTGTATAATTCTCTATCTTTGTTTAGGTTAATCTTCAGCCTGATGTTCGTATATCTTCATCCAAAATCTGTCTCGTTTTCGTTTGTTTTGTCATGGACTTTTCGAGGACGTTATGGTCATTGTAAACACCACTGCAGTCTTATGTACGTTCGTTTGAGTGTTATTTTAAGTTTGTAGGAAGGTTGACTGAAGTTTATCGTATTTCCTACATTGATATCGTTAGAGGTAATACACTGGCTCCCACTGACGACGGTATGAAATTGTAGTGACTTTGTTGAAGGAGCCACATCAACAAATTCTTCTGTTCTGAACACATCTGGGACGCTACTGGATGTCTGAAAATTCCATTATTCGTCGGAATGATCTAGGAATCTTGTGGAAACGTGTAAGCTTGCTAATCACATTTCGAAATTTGGAAATTTGTGGTAAGTTCCTATGGGACCAAACTGCTGAGGTCAGCCCGCGTGGCTACCACGCCCGGCTTGCTATTCATACATCTTGCTAGCAGTAAGCCCATTGAGGATTGTTTGGCATGCTTTGAAGTAAGCATGAAAACAGATATCGAACGAAATCAGAGACATTGTGTTAGCATCATAATATATACGTACAGTCAAGCCGAAAGTGTTAATGAGGCGATCACGTAATGTCAATTTTCGGAAAAGCGTTTGGAAGACTTAGTTTTGTTGGAGTAGCATGGAGAGCTGCATCAAACCAGTCTCAGGACTGAAGACCACAACAACAACAACAGTTTTGTTGGAACAGTTCTAGGAAAATGCTATGTACTGTAAGTGGAACAGCACAGAAAACGCTAGTAAGGTGAATCCTAGAGGTTTATTTGGAGCGCTTATGGAATAAGCATGACAACAGATATCGAACGAAATCAGAGATGTCCTGCAAGAATCATATTAGGTACATATATCGCCGACAAAATGTAGCACTGCAGGCATGTTTGACACGAAATTCCTTGATTTAAGTGTAATATTAACTGATTCCCATTAAAAATGGATCGATTTCGACATTAATTCAATGCTCTGCCGCATGTATGCACTACACCGTATATGTCCCATATTGCTAGCAGATGGAAGTACATCGCCACACAAATCGCTTACAAGCATGAAAACAGCTCGCAAATCAGTAGCGTTGGAGTCCTGCCACTACGTCATATGCCATGGCTACCCTGCAATCTGAGCTGGCAGAGCGCGCCATTAAGCATTAGGGTGGCCTCCAGTGTTCGGCTGGACTGTGTGACTTACGCAACCGTATTGTGTTCATGAAGGGTGTCACACTCTCCTGGACCACAGGGAGCACAACAGTCCAGGTGCTAATGTATGCAACTGGATCACTGTGTTCAACATTTCTTTACTAGATGGCACCAATTCCTTTGCCTGACACTGCCGACAGTTTTTTCTTGTAGAATGCTATACAGACCTAAGTTAAAGACCACTACTATCGTGAAATGTAGATATTTTTTCATCATATATATTCACAGTGTATTTGAGGGTGACAATTTTACTTGCCATTTAAAATAAGCGTGTTGGACTGTTGAACGTCATTCATTCATGGTGGGTCCATGTAGGATCGACGAGTTTAGGCAGATCTGTGGCTTGGCTATGACCAAGGCATGTTACTACCTGTTCTAACACCTGCCATCCGTCCCACACATACATTTTTAATGATGAGGCTTATAAATATAGAACCTAAATCCTTTTCTGTGGCTCACAAAGCACCGCACAAGCGGTCCTCCAGGAGGATGAATATGCTTCTGTGATTTCCTGAATTTCCATGCAGGCTGTATGTATGCGCTATTGGTCCTTTTAAGCCCAGCACATGCTGGATCTTGAGACTCAGTCTGTGTAGGCTACAGTGGCGGCTGTATTGGTGGACTTGGTGTGGCGACTCAGCATCAGAACCAGTTGAATGGTGGGTGAGATGCTGTCAGCACATGATCCCGGTCCTTCGAGGTTATCACAGTGAAATGCCGTGGTGATGCAACTGGTGGAGCAGTGGCCCTGGTCTGCTTTGTTAGTATGGAAGGCCAGGCCAGCACATCAGCGGTAGCACACGGCTCACAAACTTTGCGATGTGTGGAAGTGACTTTCCCACATTTTGGTTTAAAAAAGAGGCAGCTGCTCCTATCCTATATCAGTGGGGGTGGTAGCAGCACAAGTGGACTTGAACTTAAGACAAGTCAACTGTAAACTTAGGGTAACAATCATACAAGCTGTATGAGTGAGCTGTGATGTCAGAGGGGCACGGGAAAGTGTTTAGATATTTTAAACTAGACCACTGGAATTTCCCACAATCTTAAACTTAGCACAAGTGATGTGTAACCATGCAGATTGTCCCAGTATTCCCAGGTCCGCCATATTGGATTCTATATTTAGGAAAAGTGATATGGCAAACATGCAGGCCTTACTAATATGCCCAGGTCGTCATCTTGGATTGTGATATCTTAGAGGAAGTTCTACTATGCCCAGGTCACCATTTTGGATTTTAGAATTTCACATCAACAGGAAAATTTTCCAACTTGCATTATTGAATATCCAGCTCGTGGTCTCGCGGTAGCGTTCTCGCTTCCCGCGCACGGGGTCCCGGGTTCGATTCCCGGCGGGGTCAGGGATTTTCTCTGCCTCGTGATGACTGGGTGTTGTGTTTTGTCCTTAGGTTAGTTAGGTTTAAGTAGTTCTAAGTTCTAGGGGACTCATGACCATAGCTGCTAAGTCCCATAGTGCTCAGAGCCATTTGAACCATCCAGCCATTTTACATCTTCGACAATTGGGTTCCTAGCCGTGATGTTAATGGGTAAGGGGAAAGTCCTGTAGCACAGTTGGTCTATTTTGAATTTCCCCTCAACTTTTGGATTACCTATCACTTTATACATGTGGCGATTGGCTTATGTCAGAGGTATGTGGAAATTGGGAGGGTGAAAGCCTGACAACGTCGTATGACGTTATAGGGAGGAGGGGGAATAGACCAGGTGAAATCTAACATCAATGGAGACTGTCCCAGTATTCCCAAAGTCCATTACTGAGGTTGGTTGGCCAGAGAATACATGCCCAAAGATTTTGGTAAAAACAGACTATACTGTTGAGGCCCTGTAGTGAAGCCGGTGTATATAAGTATCACATTCAAAATCAAAGATATCTGTGTATCATGCTTCAAGGGGTCTTCATGGGAGCCATTAATTCTCAGTTATCACTAAAGTCACCCTTATGAAACTGTAGATGGTTTTACCCTCGCAACATCAGATAAACTGTACTAATGAGATTGGACTGCCTCCAGCATGGTCTGCACACAGCCAAACGTCATCGCATACTGCCTCAAACAATCGGACGTTACTCCTACAAACTTTTCTTTGCCTGGAACGTCAAATACATCACTTTTCATAACATCTGTAATTAAAGTACTTTCATTACCTCCAACGCTGACTGACGTATATAGTTTTGAAAATCAATAAACCCCTAACTACTTTCGCTTAAGTCTTTGGAATGATCACAATTCCTTACTCTCAAAGAAATTCTTCAAACAATAACGGATTTTAAATTTTTATTTTTCCTTATGCGGTCAAAAAATGCAAGTTGTTTCCTCTTGATTTCTACGACTGTCTCTTTAAGATTAGCCACTAACCCAGGCAAATAGCTATACCAACTGTTCTGGAAAATCTTGTCACTAAATCTGAATTATTCAGGACTCTTTTAGCATATTAAATAACGGTCGCCCTACTTCTATTCATACAGAAAATAGCATGCAAAAGTTTTAAGCACCAGAAAATAAAAAAAAAACAAATAGAATGCACAAATTGTGATAAACACAAGAAAATTTGGACACCAATAGTTTATTTTACTGTCTTCACCAGATGTAGCACTTTTAACCTCCTCTTGCACTCAAAAATCACTCATAAAACATGTACAGTCGATTTCGATGGCCGGTGAATTAGGGGTTGTTAGCGATGGCCATGGGCTCTTCAGCGTTTCCTCATCCTTCAGGGGTAAGACCTGCCGAGAGTAAAAGAATTGGGGGAGCGGGTGTTTCAGCCCGCCACAGCTGGCCGCTGCTGCCTCTTCACTCTTCATTCACCTACTCTGCATACGGCCCAGGAAATGCCTAAAAGCTTAACATACTTTACTTGTTGGTTCCAGTTCTGTTCCCTACACATTTCTCAGCAGATCCGCCGAATTGCGCCTTCAGTCCGTGTTCGTTTCAAGTAAAATAACTACAGGTCATCATAAGATGCCGCCAGCCCTTTCGGCTGTCTGTCGGCAGGCAATCGAGAGAGCGCATCTGTGATGTTATTTTATCGTCCTTTCACATGGCGTATCTGCAACTCGAACTCCTGTAACTCCATACACCATTGGGCCAACCTAGAATGTCTTAATTAGCATCTCTTCATGAAACTGAATGCTTTATCATCTGTTAACTCTACTGTATGATTCTGGGTGATACAGATCATACTCAGGACTAATTCCGTCCTGAGTTGTTGGAAAGTAGTTTCGCATACCCCTGTCCATGCGCATATGCCAATCTTCGTAAGGAGTTGATTCAAGCATGGATTATTAAAAGCTTGCAATGACAGAAAATTGCTGTAGATATCAAGCAACCTAAACTTTACACTCAGAAAAATGGTTCAAATGGTTCTAAGCACTATGGGACTTAACATCTGAGGTCATCAGTCCCCTAGACTTAGAACTTCTTAAACCTAACTAACCTAAGAACATCACACATATCCATGCCCGAGGCAGGATTCGAACCTGCGACCGTAGCAACAGCGCGGTTCCGGACTGAAGCGCCTAGAACGGCTCTACCACAGCGGCCGGCCATTGCACTCAACTAACTTTTATTCTTCGGTCTAGGAAACTCCTCTACAGCCTTCAACGTATTTACCTCAGGAACTCTGCCCGCGGACTGGGTGTTTGTGTTGACCTCATCATTTCATCATCATCATCATTCGTGACAGTACCTCGATCGGACCGTGTAAAAACTGGACTGTACAGGCGCTGATGATCGCGCAGTTGAGCGCCCCACAAAGCAAACATCACCACCTCAAGATAATACCCTTCACACTAACGGTGTGCACCAAGAATTTTATCTCACTCCTGATCAGTTCATTCTTACCACCTACCTGCATATCTAGTTCCAACACTTCAGTGCTCTAACCAAGCGGATGTCAACAGAAGTATATCGATGACGCAAGCCACCAACTGATCCACCAAATCTGGTCCCAGTAGCCTATGCATTGCCCTAACGGTTGCATAGATGGATATATGCAAACCGAAAGGTGCAATACAGAACTGGTAACACAACCCGCCATGCAAGAAAGCTATATACCGTCGCAATCTTGGAGATAGTCATAAGTTCTAGTATCCACAAGTGACATCCAGTGGTGTCAAGAATGTTGCTCGATGAAACCTTTGCATAAGTTCGTCAGTCGAAACTGATCTGTCATTTTTGGTTTCCATGACCTCGTTAAGCTTTTGGGCATTGAGAAGCAGACATACACTACTGTCTCATTTTGGAATAAAAAAAAAAAAAAAAATATGCTCACCTCAAGCATGCTCAATCATTGTCTGTTCTGTAATCCTACTTATTTCTTACTGTACTGCATCTCTTTGTGCAAAATGTACCAGATACGTGTTTGTTGCAAACTTGTCATGTGACTTAATTGTCAAGCCACACTCAAAGTTTTTGACTACTCTGTGTGAGTCCGAAAACACTTTACTATTATGCAGGAGCACTTCCTTTAAAGTCACTTTTTATGACTCTGACAAAATATCCGTAGTGTGAATTCTTTCACCCATGTCAGCCCTAATTTGTTTTTGCTCGTTAGCTGAGAATTGCATATCTTCACTCGACCGGCTTTTCGCTCAACTTTAAGCCCATGATAATTAATCACTCTTATCTTTTGTTGTCTGTCAAGCTTTTCAGTGTAATGAACTTCTCAGGTACCTAAATTCTGATCTATACATTTTACAAAAGGCATTACAAAGTGTGTTTCAGCCACATGTAACTTAAGCTAGAATTCCTCAAACTCAAGCTCAATGGCATATTAATTCAGAAAATCAACATCCTCTATCATATTAACAATAAGATGAGGAATAATTAAGAACTGGCATTCCATATTAATGTAATTAAATTTCAAAGGCAGCAGCACTTCATGCTTAATACCTCAAGACAGTTTACCAGGCAGCCGAAGAATTTTTGCACCAGACATTGGCATTTCAGCTATACATGGAAAAGCGTCAAACTACTTTTGCACCACCACAGAGATTTCCAAACTATTTTCTGTTAAGATTTCGGAATCAACACTGCCTATTTGTGCATATACAATAGGACTGATATTACTTATAGTTGGCATACAGTCATCTTCATGCAACAAATCTTCTATGTTGAAAATATTTACTACAGGAAGAATTTGCATTTTGGACTCTCATTAAGGATGAACAATGGAAATATTTAAGCAGCTTGTCGTGAAGCAACAAGTCATCTAAAGTTCATCTAAAACATAAGAAACTTTATCATCTAGCCTTAAAAGATTTTGAATTCGCGCTGCTCATAGAATATGAATCTGTGTATGCTCTCTGTTTCATGCGGCAGTTCTCTCCGTTTCAGCTGTTCTGCCATGTTAAGTTCCAAGCTACGTCTCATGGATGCATTCTTGGGTACATCTTGTTCAAAGTTATTTTTCAGAGCCCAGATATCCCATATCTGCCAAATAAATGTTCTACCATTTACCTACTGCCCTACTGTGTTTGATTTCCATTTATTAAATTGCATTGCAATACCGAACACATCATGCTCTTTTATTCTGTTGAAAATGTCATGGTTGTTAGGGTCACCCTGGGCAGGATGTGGGTCACTATTATTGTTATCCGCCCACGTATGCCCTTCAAAGTTAGACGTGGTATCGCCATTTTGCACTTTTTTCCTGTGTCTGAAAATCTTTTCCTTCATCTTTTAAACTTAAAATATACCTTGAGACCTCAGAATCCGTTGCCTTTATTCTATCCTATACCAAGATATTAACTGATTTAACTGGTTTCCATATTCCGACTTACAGAATGGCTCCCATTACGTTGCGCATATTCAGTGTTTGGCTGCCTACTTCGGCTGCACATTATATGTACAGGCCAACTGTCATCTTGCCTTTGTTGACTGATGGTTCTTACTTCTCCCATTACGTACATGCAAACGTTCTACCTGTTCCAAAATTCAGACATAGTTGTCATAATTATCCCCAGGTGTTGGAGTTAACTCTCGGCAGATGTGGAAAAGCAACATTCTCTGGATATCAGCGACAACGACCTTTGTGTCCATTCCAAGTGCCGACGTATTTCATACACTTCCATCAGCACTCACAAAAACCTTTCATTGTGCCACGGTTCGACTGACAACTGTCACCATTCAAAAAATGAACTAATAATTCCTCTTGAATTTCTGTGGATCAATACTCCTGCAGAAATCTCTCATGGAGTTTTTTAATATACGTGGAAGTATGTGAAATCCTTGAAGATATTTCACGGTAAAACAAATCTGTCCCTGCACTAAACAAGAGACCAGGAAGACACTCATAAACTCTTGTATAAACAATTTCGGGTGCACAGTCTCTTGCGGATCAAAATAACTGAACTTACGACATATGATAAAGGCTGCTCCTAATTAGGCAACTGGCGATGCTGTATCATCCACTGTGACAACTACTGAGTTCCTTGGTCAATGTTAACCAATCTCTCATCAACAACAGTATTATACACCAGCTGCACACTTCGAAACGGCGTGCATGCTTTCCACATAGCGTGAAGTGTATGATTCGTCTCGTCTACATGGTTACTAAAATTAGTGAACTGCTCTTGCATAATATTAGCACTTGGACTAGATAACTCTTTACACGCTGCTTTCTCGTGTGGAGCTTGCTTCACCCCTGTCTGTTCAGCGAAGATGAGATAGGCATTTTCATTTGCATTAAATTTTTTCTTGAGTTTTAGCTCAGAGTCATGTGCGCTTGTTGCTTAAGGTGTACACAGTGCACTAAGTTCCGACTCATTATTAGAAGTAATATCGTTCAATTTGGAATTGACACACTGGACTCGCATTCGGGAGGACGACGGTTCAATCCCGCGTCCGGCCATCCTGATTTAGGTTTTCCGTGATTTCCCTAGATCACTCCAGGCAAATGCCGGGATGGTTCCTTTGAAAGGGCACGGCCGACTTCCTTCCCCATCCTTCCCTAATCCGAGCTTGTGCTCCGTCTCTGGCTGGCTCTGAGCACTATGGGACTCAACTGCTGAGGTCATTAGTCCCCTAGAACTTAGAACTAGTTAAACCTAACTAACCTAAGGACATCACACACATCCATGACCGAGGCAGGATTCGAACCTGCGACCGTAGCGGTCTCGCGTTTCCAGACTGCAGCGCCAGAACCGCGCGGCCACTCGGCCGGCGCTGCTCCGTCTCTAATGACCTCGTTGTCGACGGGACGGTAACACCAATATCCTCCTCCTCCTCCTTGGAATTGACATGTTCACCCACTCGTTCTTCGCGCTGGACAAACTGGTTTTCAATGCCCTGTTCACTTCTGATCACAAGTCAGAAATGTCTGTCGCAACATATGTTCGTACACTATTAACCTCAGATTTTGGATCTGAATTCACCATATTAATTTCATTTTTCGTAGTGGAATTCACACTATTGAACTCATTGTCATTATCCTTTTTCAACTAGAATTTAAAACCATTGAAAGAACCTATTAAAGACAGTATCAAATCATTTTGTCCAGTGACTCTGACATTCAGAGAAAGTCTTTTCGCTATTAATTCTGTTTTTATGAGAGTGTCATCCGTACCTCTGGGTGCTGAATCTCTCATCTCAAGTTCCACTGGTTCCATTTCCACTTGAGCTGCCAGTCTCACACTATGCAATGGTTTTGTCATCATTCTGAACTAGGGTGTCCAGTCGTCCCGTTTTTCGCGGGACAGTCCCGGTTTTTACCAAAATGTCCCGCTGTCCCGAAAGTTTTTTTGGGGACGCTCAAATGTCCCGTTTTTTATAATTCCGCTTGGCTAGAGTATTTTACGCTACTAGTTGTTTGACTTGCTATTAACTGCACAATTATTTACGCTAGGAAGCGTGTAATGACTTTCAGCACACCCCAAACATATACCGATCTGTCAAAAATCGCAAGTAATTTTAAACGCACTATAGGTTACGAATAACAACGAAGATTCTTCTCTTCTAAATCGATCCATTGAATCAGTCCTTTCGGTCCGGAGATACTCTACACCACTGGTACTTGCTCTCTGGCTTTCGTCACAACACTATTAATGTTTTGCACTGTCCAATCCCTGTTTCATTATGCCAAAACGAAAGTGTAATTTTAACAGCAATATAAAAAGCGAGTTTCCTTTTATCACTGGTAGTGGAGAAACAGTAGAATGTACGTTGTGCAGATCAAAATTTGCTATTGGTCATGGTGGAAGGTCTGACATTGTGAATCACATTAAGACGAAGAAACATCGCATGAGTGATCAAACGAAAAGAGCAAATAAATACGTGAGTGACTACTATGTAAACTTAAAATCAGTAACAGAAATGGATAGGCAGTTGGCAGCACAAGAAGCTACGTTTGCATACCACAGTGCAATGCATGACCATAGCTTTAAGTCAATGGACTGTACTACAGCATTTGTTAAAAAACTTTTCAATCCTAAATTCACATGTGGACACACAAAATGTAATGCAATCATTTCAAATGTTATTACACCGTATGCAGCTTAGCAGGTTTTAAATGAACTGAAAAGTGCTAGATTCATTTCTGTAATGATTGATACATCGAATTATCTGGATTTGAAGTTGGTTCCTCTCCTTATCAGGTATTTTCACCCTGAAAATGGCATCACGGTGAAAGTGCTCGAATAGGTTAATTTAGCTGGAGAAACTTCAGAATTATATGCTGGAGGTTTTAAAGAAATATGATCTTGAGGGAAAGGTGACTGTAGTTTCTGCAGACAACACTAACACCAATTTCGGTGGTAAGCAGAGGAAAGGAAAAAACAATTTGTTCTATAAACTGCAACAGAACACAGTGAATAATATAGTTAAGTGTTGGCTGTCCAGCACATGTGGTGCACAATTCCTTACAAACTGGCTCAGATTGCCTACCCATCGACTGCCAATTAATTGTAAACAAATTCTACCAGCATTTCCACATATATACAGTAAGGGCTGAATCTCTGAAGTCATTCTGTAAGTTTCCTGAAACTGAATACAAAACTGTACTTGGGCACAGCAAGACAAGGTGGCTATCTCTGCCACCAGCATTCGAAGGAATTGTAGAGGTATTTCCTGTTTTGAAATCATATTTCATTTCCCTTTATAAGTGTCCTGCTATCCTTAAACAATTCTTTGACAACCCTGTGTCTATTCTTCTACATTTTCTTGTTAGGCAGCAAAAACCTTTCTCCACAACAATTAAACGTATTGAGAAACAAGAAATCACAATAGTGGAACTTTATCAAGAAATAAACAAATTATTGTGCAAATTACAATGTAGAAAATCTGAAAGATTTCTCACATCCTTTGTCCATGAGACTCTAAGAAAGCTGGAAGAAGAGGGTGAAATTACTGTATAACAATTTCATATTTATGCTGACATCTTCTATGACTCTTGCATTGAGTATATTAAAGAATGGTGTTTACCATTTCTCACACCTTTTAAAGCATTTGACTGGTGTAATACTGAAGAGGAGCAGCTACAGTGGAAGGATATTCAGGACTGTTGTTTTTTTGTTAAAAGTATTGTACAAAATTTTCCTGTAGATGAAGACGAACTGTTCGATGAATTTTCATGTGCACAGAACTTCATAAAAAGTGAAGAAGGAGACAAAGAAAGTGTTAGTGCAACGTGGTGTAAAATATTTACTTATTTCAAAAGTAAAAACATTAACATGAAAAACATGATTCATTTGGTGGAGTTTTGCCTAGCAATTCCTGGGTCAAATGCTGCTGTGGAACGTGTGTTTTTGTTAGTGGACTCTTTGTGGTCAGATTAAATAAACAGAATGAAAGTTGAACAGTGAGGGCCTTGTTCATTGTCAAAACACACTTTAATGGTGTATCGTGTACTGCCTTTTATGATACAATTTCAAACGACAATGTACTTCTTGATAAAGTACATAAAAGTGAAAAGTACGGTGATAGTGTGGCAGAATAATTGTAAAAAGTGATTTGGGATCATATGAGTGCACGTTGTAAAGGTAAACTTGTATGTGTACTAAATTTAGTCAATACAATATTTATGTCCCGTTTTTTTTTTTCTTCATTGTCCCAGGTTTTTCTCTCATTTATTTTAAATGTCCCCTTTTTCAATGAAAATGAAATGGACACCCTATACTGAACCCAAGTGGAATACATATCGGAACTGAAACCATCCATAGCGCTCATCTCGTCTTTACTTCTGTCAATAACAGTATTATACTCAAAGTCACCAGGAAACGCGGAAATTGTGATAAGATCCTATGAGACCAAACGGCTGAGGTCATCGGTCCCTAAGCTTACACACTACTTAATCCAACTTAAACTAACTTACGCTAAGGATAACACACACACCCATGCCCGAGGAAGGACTCGAACCTCCGACGGAGGGAGCAGCGACAACTTTGACAAGGCGCCCTAGACCGCGTGGAAACTAGGTACGTCCTACCATCAGTCATTCTGATCTGAAGCTTTGTAAGAGCACCCAGCAGTTGCAAAATTACTTTTTTGACTTAGCTTTTGTGGAATCTCTCGACGTGACGATCTCTGACGCGTTGCCAGCAGCCGTGAGGTAGATGGGTAGTGGAGAGGCATGTTCTCAGAGACTGGGCAGACCCCTGGTATGGCTCTCGAATGCAGGACTGCCGGTGTGCCTTTCACTAAGCTCACAGATTTTTACGATCTACAGCTGCAGGTCTGCCCCATCTGACTTCGTGCTTCCTACTCTACGTTAACGACTATCGGCCCGTCGCCGCAGGGTAACAGAGAGTCATAAAACTCTCACTTCTGGCTTCAAAGCGCCAAGCTGCTCCATTTTCAGTGCGTCATTAAAAATCCGCATTAGGTCGAGATTACTATAAAACTCTTTTACCCTTGGTGCTTCCTACTGCAGTTTTCTGAAGGTTTCCTGGCACCACGAAGCATCGCTTTGTAACCTAGTTATCTATCTTTTAATATTGCATCGATTTCTCAAGTAAGGTGAAAACCACAATACACCTAACTTCTCTACCAAACAGGACTCACACCATCGGCGAAGGTTTGAGCTACAGGTGCCCTCAATCACGCTCTAAAATGAATCAATTTTTTTCTTCTGCAAGTCAACACACGTCATCAGTGCTGCCCCCACCACAACTCAACTGCTGCTCGTTCACTGTCAAGTTCTGACGTTGCAATGAGTCTTTCTGACTTAATCTTTAACGCCAACTCTTCGCAGGTGGAGCAAGTTTCTACTTTAGGTCTTCCGAAAGCAAATGAGGAGCTTTCAAGAAAAACCTTATAATAGTACTCGTATTTCACTGGCGAGGCAGGATACTGAGCAATAAGAAGTTGGTACGGTACGTATTTTTTTCACAGATAGCTAACATTGCAGGTAGAGCTTAGTGCGGCTGCCATAATGACTGTCCTTGATGGAAAATGATTTAATGTGATCAATAATGTTCATAATTTTCGTGGTGGCATAGCATTAACATTCTTAGCTTTCCCCCTTCCATCTTTCGGTGTCTGCTCAATGTACAGCAGTCTGCGAATTTTTTTTTAAAATCCTTCATTAGTTATTGCATAAATACTTAAAAAGCTTTTCTGCATACCTCAAACCGACAGTTTCCAAACAGGACAAAGTAGTTGAAAGATTTTTTACGTCTGCTCACCTTCTCATTTATTGTGCAATATCTTTTTACATCAGTAGCTGAGATCAGTCAAAAAATGGTTCAAATGGCTCTAAGCACTATGGGACTTAACATCTGAGGTCATCTGTCCCATAGACTTAGAACTACTTAAACGTAACTAACCCTAGGACATCACACACATCCATGCTCGAGGCAGGATTCGAACCTGCGACCGTAGCAGCAGTGCGGTTCCGGACTGAAGCGCCTAGAACCGCTCGGCCACAGTGGCCGGCTAAGATCAGTCCTTGCAGGAAAAGATATTGGTCACTCTTACAGTCCATGTTAAAAAAATGTGTTAAAGCAAGAGTTGTCTTCTGCAATAATACTAAAACAGTCTCTTCGACACGTGCAGTTTTCTCCAGTCACCTTTTTAGGATGTGCTTTGCCTGTATAATCCACACCTTCCTATCAACGAATTTTAACTTTCTTCATAATATTTTTTCGATATTCGAAAGACTGTTTCACTCTTTTCTTCACACAACTAATGATACAAGCCTGTTCGTCCATTTTCACAACAATACTAACATCAACAATACCAATTTCCTCTATGCAATTGTACCACAAATTACTGTAGTGCCAGCAGTTGAGAAGAAAAGTAACAGAAGTCCTGGACTTTGGGTGTTTGTTGTGTTTGTTGTGTTTATTGAAGATGACGAAACGTAAAGGCATTTTCAAGAAACGACAATTTAGAGGAAACAAGTTTAGAAAGCTTTCAGTACAAGAGGTTATGTAGCCTGGCAACGATGTTTCCAATTGTAATTCTTCAACAAGTGCATCATCAAAGAAGCTCTCACCATTTCAAGAGAGTTACGACGAATTTACTGTAAGTGACAAGGGTTGCAGTAACATTATTATAAATTTGCGAATATTACCAGATATAATTTCTAAATTTGTACAATGTAGACAGTGTGGTGGGTCACAGAGTGTGAAAATTTGTGAGAGTGCCAGTGGGAGAAAAGGCCTAGCAATTGCTTTGGATTTAATTTGCTCTAAATGCTCAGCTGTGATTTCATTTATGAGTTCTTCAAAGCCAGATGCAAGTGGCTCTTATGAAATCAATATTAGATAAGTTTATGCTTTACGATCCATTGGCAAGGGCATGGCTGCAGGGAGAATATTTTGTTCAGTGATGAACTTATATCAACCAACAAATAAATTTGAAAAACTGACTGCAATATTAGAGAAAGCTGTATGTGAGGTCAGTGAGGAAAGCATGAAACTGGCTGCTAGGGAAGCAGTGGAAGAAAATGATGGATGTTCGGATATTGCAGTTGCACTTGATGGAAGTTGGCAGAAAAGAGGACATACTTCTCTGAATGGAGTAGTGACTGCCAAGAGTGTAGACACCGGTAAAGTGTTAGATGTGGCGATGCAAATGTTGTACAGTCAATGAACATAAAGAAAACAACTGTGTGGCTAATTTTAGAGGAACAAGTGGTGGTATGGAAGTTCATGGAGTACAACAAATATTTCATCACTCCGTAGAAACAAGAGGCATACGGTACACCAAATATTTGGGCGATGGTGACAGTAAGGCATACAACAATGTGGTGAACTCTAAGCCATATAGAGATCCCATTATTAGCAAAATAGGATGTGTAGGCCATATTCAAAAACGTTTGGGAACAAGGCTGAGAAAACTAACTGTTGATAAGAGAGGAAAAAAATTAGAAGATGGAAAATTGTTGACCGGTCAGGGTCGGTTAACTAAAACTGAAATAGAAAAATTGCAGGTATACTATGAGCAGGCAATTGCTGTTGTTGTTGTGGTCTTCAGTCCTGAGACTGGTTTGATGCAGCTCTCCATGCTACTCTATCCTGTGCAAGCTTCTTCATCTCCCAGTACCTACTGCAACCTACATCCTTCTGAATCTGCTTAGTGTATTCATCTCTTGGTCTCCCTCTACGATTTTTACCTTCCACGCTGCCCTCCAATGCTAAATTTGTGATCCCTTGATACCTCAAAACATGTCCTACCAACCGATCCCTTCTTCTAGTCAAGTTGTGCCACAAACTTCTCTTCTCCCCAATCCTATTCAATACCTCCTCATTAGTTACGTGATCTACCCACCTTATCTTCAGCATTCTTCTGTAGCACCACATTTCGAAAGCTTCTATTCTCTTCTTGTCCAAACTACTTATCGTCCATGTTTCACTTTCATACATGGCTACACTCCATTCAAATACTTTCAGAAACGACTTCCTGACACTTAAATCTATACTCGATGTTAACAAATTTCTCTTCTTTAGAAACGCTTTCCTTGCCATTGCCAGTCTACAGGCAATTAGGAGAAATAAAGAAAAAAATGGTTCAAATGGCTCTGAGCACTATGGGACTTAACATCTTAGGTCATCAGTCCCCTAGAACTTAGAACTAATTAAACCTAACTAACCTAAGGACATCACACACATCCATGCCCGAGGCAGGATTCGAACCTGCGACCGTAGCAGTCGCGCGGTTCCGGACTGAGCGCCTAGAACCGCGAGACCACCGCGGCCGGCAGAAATAGAGAAAATCTGGAGGCAATGAAGAGAGATGTTTGGGCCATATTCTTCCATAAGTCCTCTACTGATGGTAAGCCATGTGATGGATTGTGTCCATCAGGAGAAAATTAGTGGTGCAAATACAATAGGGCTCAGGCAACTAGAGAATCTTATTCTCACCAGCATTTTCCTCCTGCTGCTGTTATTACAGCAATTAAAACTATCTTCAGCGACTTGGCTCATCCTGACCTTCTAAGGAAAGTCTGCATGGGCAGACGCAGAACCCAAATGAATGTTTCAGCAGCATAATTTGGAACCGCCATCCTAAAACTGTATTTGTAGGCATGCATACACTGAAACTAGGAGTTCATGATGCTGTTATTACATTCACTTGTGGTAATATTGGAAAGTGTTGGGTACCGAAAAATCTGGGAATTAATACTGATGAAAATATGATAGCTGGGCTGCAACATTGCGATAAATGAGGAGAGCCGATGCAGACAGGTCTGCATCTAATATGGCCAAGAAAGCAAGACAAACATCCAGGAAGGTGAAAAAGAAACTGGAAGACCTGCTAGAGGCCAAAGAAGGGCCATCATATGCAGCAGGACAGTTTTAATTAACTGTAAGTAACAAATCCCAAAATTTTTTTTTATAGTCAATTTCCCACAAACTAAAATTTTCAGTACATATGTCCCATTATATCAGAAACTATCATAGATAAATGTATGAACTTTTCAGAGACTCTGCATTACATAAAAAGCCACGTCTGGTACTACGTTCATTAACATTCCCCATTAGGAAGTTCACAAAAAAAATATTTTCTGCAGAAAAATTTAATATTTTTTGTTAATAAATTTAAAAAAGTATTTCTTAAAAACTACAAAATGGATAGAGTAGATTTTAGTACAGGTGACTCTATTAGCTTCATGTAATATACAGTAAAAATATTAAGGTACTGCATCAAATATTTTTTTCATAAATTAGTCAAAACGTGCCTAAATTAACATGGGTTAAATAGGCAGGGTGAGGTCCCCCACATTTTTCACCAAAGGTGGGCTTAGAGGGTTTTGCAATCAGCGATTCATATATATTAACTGGAGATCTGTTCAGGACAATATTTCAGAGTTATTTCCTAATAAACTCAAACGCTTCTGTCTAGCTCTCGAGAGAAATTTAGCGAAGCCATTTCCTGCAGCTGCAGGACGTGTAGTAGGAATTGATTGATAAGAGGAGCAGGGAGAGATAATCATACCTGTTAACGTAAAATCAGAGGTCAAAAATATACTCAGTTTTGCGCGCGCGCGATCGCACACACTCGACATTGTGCTAAACTCAGTCTATAAGAAAAACATCAAATAAATTTCGTGTTAGAATTTCAGTAATAATTTTCTGACTGATACTCCATGGAAAATGTTGTTAAGAGTCCTATAAACTAGTAGAGACAGTGTTCATTCGAACAAGGAAGAGAGACAGTAGCACAACCATAAATAATATCTTCATAGATGTCTCTGTGAGGAGAGAAATTAGTAATGGCGTACCAAATCATACTGCAATTAATCAAGACAAAGGAGTGGTTCAAATGGCTCTGAGCACTATGGGACTTAACTTCTGAGGTCGTCAGTCCACTAGAACTTAGAACTACTTAAACCTAACCAACCTAAGGACATCACACACACCGATGCCCGAGGCAGGATTCGAACCTGCGACCGTAACGGTCGCGCGGTTCCAGACTGTAGCGCCTAGAACCGCTCGGCCATCCCGGCCCGCACAAAGGAGTGTACCGTGGCGATAAAACAAAGATTTAGAGATAGAGCTCCATTTGGAATGTAGACATTTAAATACAGTCTCTAACGGCCCACTTGACAAGAAGTCTGTGACAAAGATAACATGAATGACCAATATGATACATATCTATAAACCTCCATCACCCTCTTTTACAGCACTAATCCATTAAGAAACTGTAAGCAAAGAAGTAGTACCCTAAACAAGTGTTCGGCATAACAAGTGCCATTAGAATATGACACAGAAGAGAACGAGATCTGTATCAAAGCTATAGAACCTTGTTACAGATTGTATAAAAAATTGTATAGAATGTCGTCGAGCAGACTAAGATAATGCATTACGCGATGGTGATAGGCAGCACTCGAAACAAAATTAAAACGATTTGGTCAATTGCGAATGAAGTCTCACGGCATAAGGAGGTGCTCCACATGTTACACTCCTTCTATGGGAGGATGAAACTGATACTGATCCATCAGACTTGTGGAAATTTGGAACATGTCAATGACTGGCAAGTTAAGTGAAAGTTTTATTGGTACAGGTGAGTATGCAAAACTTGCAACAACTGATGTCCCGGGACAATGATAATGTCATACGTCTACATTAAACAAGCGAGAAGGAAGCAGAATTAGTTTTTAAAACAATAAGGAATGCAGACTCACATGGATATGATGCTAAATCAAGTATGCTTCGAAGACCACGCACCATATAATGTGTCTTCCAGGTGCGGTCATATCAAGGTAGATTAAAATACTAGTTAGAACACTGAGTTCGTAGAAACAGCAAATAAAATAACAGAAACACGGCTTATACATATAATTCGTTGTCAGCCTAGCAGTCTGGAACGTCGATGGGTGAAGCGGAATATTTCATGATAACGGGGACGGGAGAACAATTGTTGCGTCTCAAAGCCAGGGAAGTAAATTCTATGGTCATATCCAATAGCTAATACTTATAATGAGGTGAAAAAAAGTCATGGGATAGCGATTTGTACAAATGGCGGTAATGTCGTGTACATTGGCTGAGATGTCACTTGTAACCAGATGATGCATGTGAAAAAGCTTCTGACGTGATTATGGACGCACGAAAGGAATTAACACACTTTGAACTCGGAACGGTAGTTGGAGCTAGACGGATGGGACGTTCGATTTCGGAAATCGTTAGGAGATCAACGGTGTCAAGAGCGTGCCGAAAATACCACATTACAGGCATTACCTCTCACAACGGACAACGCACTGACAGACGACCTTCACTCAGCGACCGAGAGCAGCAGTGTTTACGTAGCGTTGTCAGTGCTAACAGACAAGCAGCACTGTGTGAAATAACTGCAGAAATCAATATGGGACGTGCAATGAACGTATCCGTTAGGGTAGTGACGCGGAATTTGGCGTTACGGTCACTTGCTAGTGAATCTGTTTCAAAAATTCGAATTTTTTCCGTCTTAAATCAATATTTAGAGTTTTGTGAACAAAACGGTAGTTAAATGAATCCTGCAGCTCTATTATGATTTAGGCATAAGAAGGAATCGAGACAATACTGAGGCCATGAAGAAAGCAGTATGGGCTACCTTTCTCCATAAGGCTTCTACGGATGACCATCCACAGCATGCTCTCTGCGACAGTGGTGTAGACACATGGTGTGTATACAAAAAAAAAAAAAAAAATAGCAAATGGTGAGACTTTTACACACCATCACTCCCTGCCATTTGAGGTATTGGAAGCAATTAAGCCCATGTACAGGGACCTAAGTGACATTAAAATATAGTCACGGTGCTTACATGGAAACACACAAAATTGTAATGATTCCTTCAAGCATGTGATATGGGAACGCCTGCCTAAAACTGTGTTTGTTGGTTTCAATACCATGAGATTAGGTGTATTAGATGCAGTTATTTGCTTTAATGATGGGGCAGTTAGAGTTGTTGGGACTAACTCCTGGTTTCGATATCAGACAAGCACTGATGGCAATTGATTCCTTGAGAGTGGCCGAAGACGAAAAATGGGTTCTTGAGGCAACTATAGAGGCCAGAATAGTATAGAAGAGCAAGAAAGGGAAGAGAGAAGATGAGGAACACACAAACCAAGAATTGTATGCAACTGGAGGGTTTTAAGAAAAACAGAAGTGAGTAACAGATGAAATGTACCTTTAAACTGAATTTCCCAAAAATCACATTTTCCGACATGTTTATTTTATGCAAAAAACTATTTGAGCTAGAGGTCTGAAATTTTTTGTGATATTTCAGGCTACCATTTGGGGAAAATTAGACTACAGACACCAGCTTACTATCACCAGGAGGAAAAATATACCCTTTTTAATTTAAAAAAAATTACCTTAATTTTGATTGTCTAATTTATGTATTTATAATATAAAAACTATTGGCTGAAATCATCTGATTGTAGTCTACTTTTTAGATAACAATGTCATAAATGTGTGCACAAAGTTTTACCCATCTAAGAAAAGTAGTTAATAAGTCTGTAGACTTCAAACATCGACTGGCAGGAAAAATATACCCTTATTAATTTCAAAAAAATTACCTTAATTTTTATTGTCTAATTTATGTATTTATAGTATAAAAACTATTGGCTGAAATCATCTGATTGTAGTCTACTTTTTAGATAACAATGTCATAAATGTGTGCACAAAGTTTTACCCATCTAAGAAAAGTAGTTAATAAGTCTGTAGACTTCAAACATAGACTGGCAGGAAAAATTTTAAATTACTGACCAACATAAATGTTTCTATAATAAAGTTATATCAAAGCTATTCTGATTATTCTTATACCAAAATCTTCATCCTTAAAACACTTTCATTTCCCTTTGTATTCAGAGTTCACATTATGTAGTTAGACCCTCATAAACTTTATGAAAATTCTTGCTGTTTTTCCAGCCGTTCACTGGCAAGTTACCTTAATGGGCTGTGACAGCAGACGACAGACGTGAGTGGCTTTGCTAACAGCACGACATCGCATTCAGCGTCTCTCCTGGGCTCGTGATCATTTGGGTTGAACTATAGACGACTGGAAAACCGTAGCCTTGTCAGATGAGTCTTGATTTCAGTTGGCAAGCGCTGATGGTAGCATTCGAGTGTGGCGTAGACCCCACGAAGCCGTCGACCCTAGTTGTCTACAAGACACTGTGCAAGCTGGTGGTGGCTCCATAATGGTGTGGGCTGTATTTACATGGAATGTACTGGGTCCTCTGGATGTTGCCCAACTTGGAGACCATTTGCAGGCATTCATGGACTTCATGTTCCCAAACAACGATGAAATTTTTATGGATGACCACGTGGGATTTCACCGGGCCACACTTTTTCGCGACTGGTTTGAACACGATTCTCGACAATCCGAACGAATGATTTGGCCACTCAATTCTCTCGACACGAATCCCACCGAACGTTTCTGCGACATAATCGAGAGTTCAGTTTGTGAACAAAATCCTGCACCGGCAACACTTTCGCAATTAAGGACAGCTATAGAAGCAGCATGGCTCAATATTTCTAGAAGGGACTTCCAACGACTTGTCGAGTCCGTGTCATGTCGAGTTTCTGCACTGCACCGGGCAAAATGAGGTCCGACACGACATTAGGACGTACGAGGTGTGGCTAGAAAAAAACCGGACTAGTACTGGTGAAACAATAAAACGAATGCAATAAGGCTGAAAGTCGCGTGGCCTGTCACGTGACTCTCGCTCCGCCTACTGCTCGAGTTTCATCTGCCTCCTGCACTCAGTCTGCCCGTGGCGTCTGTTTTAAGTAGTTGAAAAAATCGGTAAACTTGTTCGACAAGATCGCCGTTTAACAATCAGAGCAGTGTCTGAGTTAACAGGAGTTGACAAGGATTACCGATTTACCGATTTTTTCAGTGTTTGCATCAGTTTTTGCTGACAATGGTCTGCCAGTGCGAGTGTCATCACTGGTGTTTTCGCGGCCATCTTTAAATCGTTTAAACCACTCAAACACTTGTGTTCGCGATAAACAATCATCGCCGTACACTTGTTGTAACATTACAAACGTTTCACTTGCAGATTTTCCTAGTTTGAAACAAAATTTGATGTTAACACGCTGTTCTTTCTGTACACTCAACATTTTCCGACGCACAGACAAAACGTCAACTACTTAAAACAGACGCCACGGGCAGACTGAGTGCAGGAGGCAGATGAAACTCGAGCAGTAGGCGGAGCGAGAGTCACGTGACAGGCCACGCGACTTTCAGCCTTATTGCATTCGTTTTATTGTTTCACCAGTACTAGTCCGGTTTTTTTCTAGCCACACCTCGTATGCCATGACTTCGTACTTCAGCCGCGTTATGAGAGAAGAAATTAAACTGACATATCCGCAATTACTAATACTGTCTTATCAATAGATTATCGGTGATTTCACATTAACTGGTGCTCGCTTTTGGTGATCAATCACTGATTGACGTCAGCAGTAGATAGCAGGAGTAGCAACCACAGCTGGAGCCAAAGGAAACCCGTAAGTGACGACGCTCATAGGAAGAAGATTTTATTAGCCCAAGATAAATGATAGTGCCGGTACCAAAGTACGAACCCTGCGACCAGAAACGAAGGCCGATAGTACACATACTGACGTACTAAAGCAACGTCGATCTGTGGGGTACCTATACGATTCTACATAGGGTATGCAAAAGAACTTGTTGCTTTGCTAACAGTATACTGTAGGCCGCTAAGGGAACGAGACGTTTCAACATAACGAAAAAACTGCGCAAGTTCAAATGGCTCTGAGCACTATGGGACTCAACTGCTGAGGTCATTAGTCCCCTAGAACTTAGAACTAGTTAAACCTAACTAACCTAAGGACATCACAAACATCCATGCCCGAGGCAGGATTCGAACCTGCGACCGTAGCGGTCTCGCGGTTCCAGACTGCAGCGCCTTTAACCGCACGGCCACTTCGGCCGGCACTGCGCAAGTCATTTCCATTTTCGAGAAGGACTATCACACAGATGTATAAAACATAATGTGTTGTAGAGTTTTAGGCCATGTTTTATAATCTCGTATATGAGCGGAAAACTTCTGAAGGTATCAACATGGATTCCGTAAAAACGATCTAAGGACAGTTGATACCGCCCAGCTTGCTGCA
Source organism: Schistocerca nitens (assembly GCF_023898315.1). NCBI lineage: Eukaryota > Metazoa > Arthropoda > Insecta > Orthoptera > Acrididae > Schistocerca > Schistocerca nitens. The sequence goes on along the minus strand of NC_064616.1, from coordinate 833,726,086 downwards.
CTGTTCCATGACTTCCGGGAGACGTTCACTACAGATCCACATTCTCGCCCAACGAACAAAATACGAGCTTCGAAATATCATACCAGTATTACTACTGTACTGAAGAATTCTCAGAAAATAGAACACAGCATGTCGTTCTTAAAGCACAGAAATCTTCGGATGTTAAGAGAGCTTCATGAGAAGCACAGAGGAATGTTGTAGGATATTACTGTTCAGACTATACAAAAAAATGGTTCAAATGGCTCTGAGCACTATGGGGCTTAACTTCTGAGCTCATCAGTCCCTTAGACTTAGAACTACTTAAACCTAACTAACCTAAGGAAATCACACACACCCCTGCCCGAGGCAGGATTCGAACCTGCCACCGTAGCGGTCGCGCGGTTCCAGACTGTAGCGCCTATAACCACTCGGCCACCTCGGCCGGCCAGACTATACATAAATTATTTAATGGATAACTTTAGAATTCCCACGAGCTGCAGCGTAAAATAAACATAACTTGCTGCGAATAAAAACACGGAGACCCGTTACTGTGTCACTATATGGTTACAGAACAATCACTGGAGATAGTCATATTCATTACGAATGTCTGGAAGTACTCGTACGGTTTGATTTACTGTGAAACTAACATATACAGATATTTGTAGGAATGACTGATGCTAAACTCAGATTCACTGCAAGAAGCTTTTTTGTCAGTATCTGATGTTTTGCGCTACATAGAATATGTAACAGTTCGGAAATAACGAAGACATTTTAGTCGTAAGTATATGAGCCATAGATTTGTCATTTTGTTTTCAACTTGAGTTTATGCTCGATTTACATTTCCATTACGAATATATCTCAAATCAAAATTCTTTTTCACTGTAGTACGTAATGGCACTGTAAACATTCTACGGTCGAACATTGTAAGGAAGTAATCTGATGATGAACAAAATGTTCAACACAGGTAATGATGATAAACAATAAAAATTTCAAAAATACATCGATGTAAGAATCCTCAGGAAGCACATTCCACTCTCGAAGAAGATAGCTTATGAAACCCTCGTTCGACTTATAGGCGAGTATTGCTGCTCAGCTGTGACTTTAGCAGGTAGGATTGAAGAGGGAGCAGAGAAGGTACAAAGAAGAACCCGTCAGGTCTCCCTTTGTAAGCGTAAAAGAGTCATGAAATTTCTATTCAACCTCTAGTGACGTACGTTACAAGAGAGGCGTTGTGTGTCACTGTAAGGCCCAACACTGAAATTCAGAGCGTGTGCGTTACTGGAACAGTCAGCAGCTTCCTCCTACATGCATCTCCCGAGAATACCAGGAAGATAATATCAAAAATTTCAAGCTCATACGGAGGCTTATCGCCACTCATTCTTCCCGTGTTCGTCCGCAGCTCGCTGTCGCGTTCTCGCTTCCCGAGTACAGGGCCTCGGGTTCGATTCCCGGCGGAGTAAGGGATTTTCACCTGCATCGAGATGACTGGGTGTTTGTATTGTCCTTATCATTTCATAATCATTCATGAAAGTGGCGAAATTGGACTGAGCAAAGTTGAGCGCCCCACAAAACACACGTCATCATCTTACCGTGCTCATTTCGCATTTTGAACAGGAAACAGTGCTACACCAAATAACCTCCGCTACACACCTTCATACGGCTTGCGGAGTATAGATGTAGCTGTAGCTGTAGCTGTAGACTGATATGCATGGGGTCGTATAGACGTCGCTGCCACTGACCACATAGAAGATGAGGGCTTGAGACGACAGTGGCGGACGACTTAAAGAATAGATGCCATTGTTAAAGGTGGACAGCGACGGGTTAGCAGGCGCCGCTGATGTCATCTGTACCTCGTCGCTGCTGAGAACCGGTACAGCAACTAAATGTCGGCGGCGCAAACACGCACTAAGAAGAAAACAAGTTACATACATTTTTACAAAATATGCAAATAATCATCAGCTGAGGAATCGGACCGTTTTAAATAACTGTAGTCTTCATCAGGTTACCTTCCATTAGGAAAGCGGGTGCACTGAGCGACTGTTATGTGATTTATAAATTATAGAGCGTAGCAATCAGTCGTCCTTTTTTTTTTTTTTTTTTTTTTTTGCAGGATTTATTACGCAAATCCAGATTTCTGCTAGTGCCTAGCCATTGTCAATGCACTATTTTCAAATCTCGATGCAAGTTAGTTCCATGTTGTTCGGGCGTCAGTCACAGTTCTTTGAATTCAATTATCAATGCATTATTTTCTAATCTCGATGCAAGTTAGTTCCATGTTGTTCGGGCGTCAGTCACAGTTCTTTGAATTCAATTATCAATGCACTATTTTCTAATCTCGATGCACGTTAGTTCCATGTTGTTCGGACGTCAGTCACAGTTCTTTGAATTCAATTATCAATGCACTATTTTCTAATCTCGATGCAAGTTAGTTCCATGTTGTTCGGGCGTCAGTCACAGTTCTTTGAATTCAATTATCAATGCACTATTTTCTAATCTCGATGCATGTTAGTTCCATGTTGTTCGGACGTCAGTCACAGTTCCTTGAATTCAATTATCACTGCACTGTTTTCTAATCTCGATGCATGTTAGTTCCATGTTGTTCGGACGTCAGTCACAGTTCTTTGAATTCAATTATCAATGCACTATTTTCTAATCTCGATGCATGTTAGTTCCATGTTGTTCGGGCGTCAGTCACAGTTCTTTGAATTCAAAGAAACAACCGAACAACAGTCAGATTCCGTATTCATAGTTTTCCCTTAAAGCGTTCTACACTGTTCCGTATTGCAGAGTGTTGATGCAGGTCCGACCAGATGGGTTAGGTTCGCAGGCATGAGAGTGGCTCGAAAACATTTTAAGTAATAGACCCAAATACGTCGTCCTCGACGGCGAGTTTTGATCAGAGACAAGGATATCGTCAAGAATACCCCACCAAAGTGTGATAGGCCAATTGGTTTTTTTTTTTTTTCGCGGAGTGTCCACGATGCTTGAGGCACCATGTAACGGATTGCGCGGCGAGTCCTCCCTCCGGCATGGATGTGTGTGTTGTTCTCAGCATAAGCTATTTTCAGATAGTTTAAATACCGTGGAAGTCTGGGGACCGATGACCTTAGCAATTTAGTCCCTAAATGAATGTTATCCATAGTGGATGCTGTCGAACTCCGTGACTGTTCCTTTATGAGGTGTAGAAAATTATCTGCTACCAGTCACAATAAAAGGTTATTTATTTTCACACGACCGGTTTCGGGCTTGCGCCCATCTTCAGGTGTTTATATATTCATGTACATGTTTGTCCTTTTGGAGATCAATAAAGATGAAGCACCATTATTACAGTTATGCTGTGGCAAAACTATCACCACAGCATAACTGTAATAATGGTGCTTCATCTTTATTGATCTCCAAAAGGACAAACATGTACATGAATGTATAAACACCTGAAGATGGGAGCAAGCCCGAAACCGGTTGTGTGAAAATAAATAACCTTTTATTGTGACTGGTAGCAGATAATTTTCTACACCTCAATTTAGTCCCTTATGAATTCACACACATTTGAAATATTTTTTATTGTGTATACAGGGTGTTACAAAAAGGTACGGCCAAACTTTCAGAAAACATTCCTCACACACAAATAAAGAAAAGATGTTATGTGGACATGTGTCCGGAAACGCTTAATTTCCATGTTAGAGCTCATTTTAGTTTCGTCAGTATGTACTGTACTTCCCCGATTCACTGCCAGTTGACCCAATTTAAGGAAGGTAGTTGACTTCGGTGCTTGTGTTGACATGCGACTCATTGCTCTACAGTACTAGCATCAAGCACATCAGTATGTAGCATCAACAGGTTAGTGTTCATCACGAATGTGGTTTTGCAGTCAGTGCAATGTTTACAAATGCGCTGTTGGCAGATGCCCATTTGATGTATGGATTAGCACGGGGCAATAGCCGTGGCGCGGTACGTTTGTATCGAGACAGATTTCCAGAACGAAGGTGTCCCGACAGGAAGACGTTCGAAGCAATTGATCGGCGTTTTACGGAGCACGGAACATTCCAGCCTATGACTCGCGACTGGGGAAGACATAGAACGACGAGGACACCTGCAGTGGACGAGGAAATTCTTCGTGCAGTTGACGATAACCCTAATGTCAGCGTCAGAGAAGTTACTGCTGTACAAGGTAACGTTAACCACGTCACTGTATGGAGAGTGCTACGGGAGAACCAGTTGTTTCCGTACCATGTACAGCGTGTGCAGGCACTATCAGCAGCTGATTGGCCTCCACGGGTACACTTCTGCGAATGGTTCATCCAACAACGTGTCAATCCTCATTTCAATGCAAATGTTCTCTTTACGGATGAGGCTTCATTCCAACGTGATCAAATTGTAAATTTTCACAATCAACATGTGTGGGCTGACGAGAATCCGCACACAATTGTGCAACCACGTCATCAACACAGATTTTCTGTGAACGTTTGGGCAGGCATTGTTGGTGATGTCTTGATTGGGCCCCATGTTCTTCCACCTACGCTCAATGGAGCACGTTATCATGATTTCATACGGGATACTCTACCTGTGCTGCTAGAACATGTGCCTTTACAAGTACGACACAGCATGTGGTTCATGCACGATGGAGCTCCTGCACACTTCAGTCGAAGTGTTCGTACGCTTCTCAACAATAGATTCGGTGACCGATGGATTGGTAGAGGCGGACCAATCCAAGGCCTCCACGCTCTCCTGACCTCAACCCTCTTGACTTTCATTTATGGGGGCATTTGAAAGCTCTTGTCTACGCAACCCCGGTACCAAATGCAGAGACTCTTCGTGCTCGTATTGTGGACGGCTGTGATACAATACGCCATTCTCCAGGGCTGCATCAGCGCATCAGAGATTCCATGCGACGGAGGGTGGATGCATGTATCCTCGCTAACGGAGGACATTTTGAACATTTCCTGTAACAAAGTGTTTGAAGTCATGCTGGTACGTTCTGTTGCTGTGTATTTCCATTCCATGATTAATGTGATTTGAAGAGAAGTAATAAAGTGAGCTCTAACATGGAAAGTAAGCGTTTCCGGACACATGTCCACATACCATATTTTCTTTCTTTGTGTATGAGGAATGTTTCCTGAAAGTTTGGCCGTACCTTTTTGTAACACCCTGTATACTGGGTGATCAAAAAGTCAGTATAAATTTGAAAACGTAATAAACCACGGAATAATGTAGATAGAGAGGTAAAAATTGACACACATGCTTGGAGTGACATGGGGTTTTATTAGAAGGGCCCCATATTGCTAGACGCGTGAAAGATCTCTTGCGCGCGTTGTTTGGTGATGATCGTGTGCTCAGCCGCCACTTTCTTCATGCTTGGCCTCCCAGGTCCCCAGACCTCAGTCCGTGTGCTTATTGGCTTTGGGGTTACCTGAAGTCGCAAGTGTATCGTGATCGACCGACATCTCTAGGGATGCTGAAAGACTACATCAGACGCCAATGCCTCACCATAACTCCGGACATGCTTTACAGTGCAGCTCACAACATTATCCTCGACTACAGCTATTGTTGAGGAATGATGGTGGACATATTGAGCATTTTCTGTAAAGAACACCATCTTTGCTTCGTCTTACTTTGTTATGCTAATTATTGCTATTCTGATCAGATGGAGCCCCATCCGTCGGACATTTTTTGAACTTTTGTATTTTTTTGGTTCTAATAAAACCCCATGTCATTCCAAGCAAGTGTGTCAATTTGTACCTCTCTATCTACATTATTCCGTGATTTATTCAGTTTTCAAATTTATACTGACTTTTTGATCACCCGGTATATAAACGATCTGGCGGATTCAGTGAGCGGCAATCTGCATTTGTTTACTGCAGTGTATTGGAAAGTGTCGCCGTTGAGCGGGTGTAGGACGATACAGCATGACTCAAACAGACTTTCTATTTGATGTCATGAACAGCAGCTTGCTCCAAATGTAGAAAACGTAAGTTGATACAAATGAGTAGGGAAAACAATCTCATAATGTTCGAATAAGTTTAATAGCGTGCCTCTTCACACAGTCATGTTGACCAAAGATCTAGACGTTGTACAGCAAAGAGACATGAAATGGAATAAGCACATAAGGACAGCTGCAGATAAGGCGAATGGTCGACTTTGATTCACTGTCTAGGAATGTGTAGCACATCTACACAGGAAACCGCATTTAGAACACTTGTGCGGCCCATTCTTGAGTACTGCTCCAGTGTTTGTGACTGCAACATGTTTGATTAAAGGAAGACATAGAATCAATTCAAAGGCATGCAGCTAGATTAGTTACCGTTAGGTTCGATCAACAATCAAGTATTATGGAGATGCTTCGTGAACTCAAATTAGAATCCCTTGAAGGACCTTCTGGTGACAAACAGACCCGAACTATTTGAAACAGTTTACGCAGAACAGGGAATCAGCGATCATAAAGCGGTTACAGCATCGATGATTTCAGCCGTAAATAGAAATATTAAAAAAGTAGGAAGATTTTTCTCTTTAGCAAAAGCGACAAAAAGCAGATTTCAGAGCACTTGACAGCTCAACACAAAAGTTTTATCTCAAGTGCAGATAGTGTTGAGGATCAGTGGACAAAGTTCAAAACCATCGTACAATATGCATTAGATGAGTATGTGCCAAGTAAGATCGTAAGAGATGGAAAAGAGCCACCGTGGTACAACAACCTAGTCAGAAAACTGCTACGGAAGCAAAGGGAACTTCACAGCAAAGGGGAATTCACAGCAAACATAAACATAGCCAAAGCCTTGCAGACAAACAAAAATTACACGAAGCGAAATGTAGTGTGAGGAGGGCTATGCGAGAGGCGTTCACTGAATTTGAAAGTAAAGTTCCATGTACTGACTTGGCAGAAAATCCTAAGAAATTTTGGTGTTACGTCAAAGCGGTAGGTGGATCAAAACAAACTGTCCAGACACTCTGTGACCAAAATGGTACTGAAACAGAGGATGACAGACTAAAGGCCGAATACTAAATGTCTTTTTCCAAAGCTGTTTCACAGAGGAAGACTGCACTGTAGTTCCTTCTCTAGATTGTCGCACAGATGACAAAATGGTAGATATCGAAATAGATGACAGAGGGATAGAGAAACAAAATCGCTCAAAAGAGGAAAGGCCGCTGGACCTGATGGGATACCAGTTCGATTTTACACAGCGTACGCGAAGGAACTTGCTCCCCTTCTTCCAACGGTGTACCGTAGGTATCTAGAAGAGCGTAGCGTTCCAAAAGATTGGCAAAGGGCACAGGTCATCCCCGTTTTCAAGAAGGGACGTCGAACAGATGTGCAGAACTATAGACTTATATCTCTAACGTCGATCAGTTGTAGAATTTTGGAACACGTATTATGTTCGAGTATAATGACTTTTCTGGAGACTAGAAATCTACTCTGTAGGAATCAGCATGGGTTTCGAAAAAGATAGTGTGAAACCCAGCTCGCGCTATTCGTCCACGTGCCTCAGAGGGCCATAGACACGGGTTCCCAGGTAGATGCCGTGTTTCTTGACTTCCGCAAGGCGTTCGATACAGTTCCCCACAGTCGTTTAATAAACAAAGTAAGAGCATATGGACTATCAGACCAATTGTGTGATTGGATTGAAGAGTTCCTAGATAACAGAACGCAGCATGTCATTTTCAATGGAGAGAAGTCTTCCGAAGTAAGAGTGATTTCAGGTGTGCCACAGGGGAGTGTCGTAGGACTGTTGCTATTCACAATATATATAAATGACCTTGTGGATAACATCGGAAGTTCACTGAGGCTTTTTGCGGATGATGCTGTAGTATATCGAGAGGTTGTAACAATTGAAAATTGTACTGAAATGCAGGAGGATCTGCAACGAACTGACGCATGATGCAGGGAATGGCAATTGAATCTCAATGTAGGCAAGTGTAATGTGCTGCGAATTCATAGAAAGAAAGATCGTTTATCATTTAGCTACAATATAACAGGTCAGCAACTGGAAGCAGTTAATTCTATAAATTATCTGGGAGTAGGCATTAGGAGTGATCATATAAAATTAATCGTCGGTAAAGCAGACACCAGTCTGAGATTTATTGGAAGACTCCTAAGGAAATGTAGTCCTAAAACAAAGGAAGTACGTTTCAGTACACTTGTTCGCTCACTGCTTGAATACTGCTCATCGGTGTGTGATCCGTACCAGATAGGGTTGATAGAAGAGATAGAGAAGATCCAACGGAGAGCAGCGCTCTTCGTTACAGGATCATTTAGCAATCGCGAAAGTGTTAAGGAGATAATAGATAAACTCCAGTGGAAGACTCTGCAAGAGAGGCGCTCAGTAGCTCGGTACGGGCTTTTGTTGAAGTTTCGAGAACATACCTTCACCGAGGAGTCAAGCAGTATATTGCTCCCTCCTACGTATATCTAGCGAAGAGACCATGAGGATAAAATTAGAGAGATTAGAGCCCACACAGAGGCATACCGACAATCTTTCTATCCACGAACAATACGAGACTGGAATAGAAGGGAGAACCGATAGAGGTACTCAGGGTACCCCCCGCCACACACCGTCAGGTGGCTTGCGGAGTATGGATGTAGATGTAGATGAAGACGAAGTTACTTTCGCGAAAACCTAATGAAAACATTTAGAGAACCAGCATTTGCGGCTGACAGCAGAACGATTCTACTGCCATCAACATACGTTTCACACAAGGGCCGCACGGACAAGATACAAGATACAGATACGGGGAGTGACTTTGAGATAAACAACGGAAACACTGCGGCTTAATGTAACTGTTTATCAATTAAATAAAAAACAAAACTAGGGAAATAAAAGAAGAAATTGAGAAATGAGAATAACAAAAAAGGAGAACTAGGAAAATGCTTGAAAGGACAAAGCTGCCAAATCTGAGCAATATCTGGAGAAGGCGATCCTCGAGCTCGAGGATCACTGCACAGAGAATGCCGAAGAAATCTGGGAGATGAGGTCACAAGGAAGGATAGTTACTATCTTGTAAGCGGTCAAGTGACTCATCTGGGTCTTGTCGTTCTCACACAGTTTTTGACTTAGCTGTCCATAAAAGTAAAAGAGAGACTAAGGAAGGATTTAGGCAGCGTAATAGACGACATAGATCAGTTATATTCTTTAGATTTAGCTGCTTAACTCCGACATAAAGCAAATTGTAATACATACGCACGTGTTACAAAGAGGTGAAGACAACATGCTACACACGAAGACATAGAACAAAACAGGTCAAGCAGAGTAAACGGCCCATGAAGAATTCAATCTAAAACCTGTATGAATTCCATTTCTGTAGAAATTGAAAGGAGCAAGACCGTAATCTCATAGGCGATTACGGAGATGACTAGCGGTGAAATAGAACACACAAAGTAAGCCGCTCTTTGTAAAATTCAAACAGCTGTCTGGGTCCCTTTATCTGTAGAAATAAAAGCCTGCAAAGAATAACAATAGACGATGGTGAAATTCAACTCCAAGATAGGATCTATAGCTCTCCAGTATCAATAGAATGAGAAAACAGATAGGATATTTGTGTTCACAACAAATAATGTGTTTGAAATTCCTATATGCCACTGCAGGTCTCAGTATCAATAGAATGAAAAAAACAGATGTGATATTTATGTCCACCACAAATAATGTGTTTCAAATTCCTATATGTCACTGCAGGCCTATTAGTACCAGATAAATGAAGAAGGCGTGAAACATAGCCATATACACTATATGATCGAAAGTATCCGGACACCTGGCTGAAAATGACTTACAAGTTCGTGGCGCCCTCCATCGGTAATGCTGCAATTTAATATGGTGTTGGCCCACCCTTAGCATTGATGACAGCTTCCAGTCTCGGAGGCATACGTTGAATCAGGTGCTAGAAGGGTTCTTGGGGAATGGTAGCCCATTCTTCACGGAGTGCTACACTGAGGAGAGGTATCGATGTCGGTCAGTGAGGCCTGGCACGAAGTCGCCGTCCCAAAACATCCCGGAGGTGTTCTATAGGATTCAGGTCAGGACTCTGTGCAGGCCAGGCCATCACAGGATGTTACTGTCGTGTAACCACTCCGTCACAGGCCGCGCATTATCAACAGGTGCTGGATCGTGTTGAAAGATGCAATCGCAATCCCCGAATTGCTCTTCAACAGTGGAAGCAAGAATGTGCTTAAAACATTAAGGTAGGCCTGTGCTGTGATAGTGCCACGCAAAACAACCAGGGGTGCAAGCCCCCTCCATGAGAAACACGACCACACCATAACACCACCGCCTCCGAATTTTACTATAATAATTTAAATAATCTTAGCAATAATCCTCACAATTTCAAGTCCAAACCGAACAATTTCCTCATGGCTCACTCCTTCTATTCTATCGGGAAGCTGTTTAAAAAAAGATAATTTTTGTGTTATTTAGGTGATTTTTTTCTAATACACTCAGCTGCTTCTCGTTTGAATAGGGCTCGTGTAAATGTTATTTTATCTGTTATTAACTTTTCTGACGTTAATTTCATATACTAACTCGTTACATGAGTATGGACATATGCTCCTCAGTTTGATGATTCCCAAAAACACAGTTTGCTGTCAAACAGAACTCTCGCAACCCACTGATGAAATACTATAACGAAAACATTTCTCTGCTCGTTATTCATCATGAAACTGCGCACTCTCAAAATATACTATTTCATTCTCTACGAACATTGACAAATTTCTGTCGCATCAAAAGCCCACATACAACAAAATAAGTCTGTGTTACTTAAAGAATAATACTGGCATATATCAAGGAGAATCGGGTTGTAGCTATACCTGTAAAAAGCTGCTCACCAGACTCTAGCAAAGATCATGAAACTGCGCCACAATTTTGGAGTGGAATTGTCATACCAGATTCATTTATCTGAAGAGATAACTTAATAGTCTTGGTGTTGTCTTGGTATTGCGTATCACCTGAAAAGGACTGAAAGTGCTGGAATACTTGCCATATGAATGTCTCTCGAGAAAGTCGAATGCTTGTGCGTTTTGATGATACGAGGTAGGTCTGAAATCATCTTACATAGAAAATACTTAAATGCTTTCTCATGTCGGTATGTCATTTAGAAATAGCAATGAGGAAGTATAGTGCATTTTTGTGTTAAGATATGCGACTGCAATGAAGTGTGATGTGTTGTGACAATAGCTATTATCAGGGTCGTAGTGGGCTAGGCTCTTCATAATGAGGTGGGTTCATGAGAACTCTGAGGTTGAAACTATTAATAGCAAGCGTGAGGTGATAAACAGACACCCACACTCTGCAGTGATGACGTGGTGTCAACCGGTTCAGGCTCATATCGTGGAGGAGACAGCAGTCAACCTGGGCTGGAGTCAGCACTGACAAGGGACCATGTGACGTCAAGCTGAGCGCAGACTGCAGTAGAACACATAATTTTTTTTTTGCACTTTCTCAAATATCCCGGTTATCTGTTCTGCAATCAAACAAGCACTAGAACTCTACCAACCAGTTCCTCTCCAGTTTCTAAAGGGGTTTAAGGGGGTTTATCCTTCATGTAATACCATAGGACTCAGCTCTGGTGTTCGCGCTGGCATGGGACAGGAGAACACTTTCCTATCAACGATGAGGGTGTCAGTTGTTCAGGTGGCCATGGACTTATGGAAGGCCGGCCGGAGTGGCCGAGCGGTTCTAGGCGCTACAGTCTGGAGCCGCGCGACCGCTACGGTCGCAGGTTCGAATCCTGCCTCGGGCATGGATGTGTGTGATGTCCTTAGGTTAGTTAGGTTTAAGTAGTTCTAAGTTCTAGGGGACTGATGACCTCAGAAGTTAAGTCCCATAGTGCTCAGAGCCGTTGGAACTATTGGAACTTATTGAAGTGGGATGGTTCGTAATTGTGTTGTTGTCACGCCGTCTGGCAGGTAACAAGCAACAGCAGCTCAACCAGTACGCCCCACCCTGTTTTCTCGTAAGGGGCTCTGCATCAGCTGAAATCTTGAAATTTTCAGTTTTTTTTTTCATTGATCGAATTTCCTGTTTCCAGTTATGCATAATAGAGGGTGTCCGGGACGTAGGGACGAATATTTAAGTGATATAGACCATACAAAATTTATTGGAAATGTATTTTTTTTACAAACACATTAAGTAACTTTTCCCATTTATATACGAAAAATTATATCCTCCATATGACCACCCAAGGATGCGCGGCAACGAGCAATGCGTTCACTGAAGTTCTCGATGACGCGGTAAGCCGGCCGAGGTGGCCGAGCGGTTCTAGGCGCTACAGTCTGGAACCGCGCGACCGCTACGGTCGCAGGTTCGAATCCTGCCTCGGGCATGAATGTGTGTGATGTCCTTAGATTAGTTAGGTTTAAGTACCGTAGTTTTATGTTCTAGGGGACTGATGACCTCAGAAGTTAAGTCCCATAGTGCTCAGAGCCATTTGAACCATTTGATGACGCGGTCACAAACAATTGATGGGATGTTCCATCATCTTTCGGGCGTGCACTCGGGACAGCGACAATTCTTCTTGCGATATTTCGGCTAGAAACCTCCCAGCCATCTTGAAGGCGAGTCGGAGACTGCGTTCATGAACTCAGATGGCTGGGAGGTTTCTAGCCGAAATATCGCAAGAAGAATTGTCGCTGTCCCGAGTGCACGCCCGAAAGATGATGGAACATTATGTCCGCCGGGAAAACTTCAAGAATCACAATTGATGAGATACTCTTAAAAACACGTTTAATTTCTCTGTTTGCGGTTTGTTCACGTACACTTTTGATTTCGCAAATCGCCACAAAAAAAAGTTACAAGGCGTAAGATCGCATGATGTGGTAGGCTATTCCTGGTTGCCACTCAAAGAGAGAATTTTTTGAGGAAACTTCTCATTCAGCAGAGTAATCGTTGCAGGGGGTGTGTGACATGTCGCACCATCTTGTTGAAACCAAAAGTCGTCATTTTCATCAATAAGAGTGGATAACCAATCAGAAAGCATGTTTCGGTAACGGTCGCCGTTCACAGTGACGGCAGCTGGCCTATCATTGTCAAAAAAGTACAGGCCAATCACTCCTGCCCAGACTCCACACTACGCACTCGTGCTTTGCGGATGCATCTCATCTTCCGAAGTCACTCGCAGATTTTCATTACACCATATTGTGCAATTCTGCTTATTGACGTACCCAATGAGGTGGAAGTGCGCCTCATCTGAGAAAATTATCCTTTTTCTGAAGTTCTCGTTCTCCGCTTGTCGAGCGAAGACCCTCTGAACGAATCGATGTCTCTTTCCAAAATCTACAGGCTTCAACTCTTGTGTAAGGTGAATATTGCACGCACGCATTTTCAGATCTTTTGAAAGGATTTCATACAGTGAACTTGGTGATAAATTCAGTTGTTGAGCTCGTCGTCGAACCGATTTTCTGAGTCTTACGGTCAAATTGTCACGCACAACAGCACCACTTTCTTGTTTTCGAATAGAACGCGGTCGTCCATTTTTCTTAACGTTTGGAACAGAGCACATGGTCTCCGGCTCGACAGTCAAATTCCACACTGACGATTGGATTGGAGCAGCATTATATCCGGGTGTCACACGCAGTTCACGAACGGCTGTCATGTGACTTCCACTGTTTTTACAATAATAATTTATAATAATAACTTTTTATCACTTGGGTACGTTATCCAGTTACCATCAGCTTCATGACGAAAATAAACATCAAACAACAATGCTCGCCACAGAAATGCTATCAGGCTACTAATGGGAAGGATCGCAGATAACAAATATGAAAAAACCACGGATGCCAACCGTCATACGACAAAATGGCGCAAAATTACAATTCGTCCTTACTTCTCGGGCACCCATTACATATGTATTATTGCATTATTTCTGGTCTAATCATTAATTTAAACAGAACACCGTGTGGATGTAACCAATTTCTAAGAACCTGAACAGCTGAAAAAAGATATGTTTCGTCAGTTATTTAGGAGGTGGGGACTCACAAGTTTTCAAAGCAGTTGAGGAAGAGAAGTTATAAGCAGAAAATGTAACTATCACTAAACTAGAGTGCATAAGCCACGCACAAAAGGGAATGGATATGCGGCTGTGACGACTGAAAACTCCATACAAGGGAAGGAAATTGGAAATTAGCAGAGGATTAGATGGTAAGAACAGACTCACAGAATCTATCATAGATAAAATCCAGAATTATTATGGTGTGGCCATGAGACAACGTAGAAGATATGAGAAAAGTTTTATTAGCAGTTTTGTTTCACTTCTCTTCAACAGACTATAAACCCATTCATGGCGTATGCCCTCCATGAAGTTATTCATGGTGCAAATACAACAGAGCACCTCAAAATGGTGAGAAATTTACATACAAACTAGCTATACCTTTTGCCATAGTGGAGGTCTTGAAAGAAACTTTCAGAGATTTGTCAGATGTAAGATTATTGAAGAAATGTTTTCATGGCCGCACCCAGAATCATAACGAGTCCATCAATGGCATAATCTGGACCAGAATTGCCAAGACAGTGTTTGTCTCAATTAGTACACTGCGCTTTGGTGTCTTTGATGCAGTGACAACGTTCAACGAAGCAAATGTTGCAAGGAGTGAACTCCTACAAACTGTAGGTCGTTGAACAGTGAAACAAATGTTACATTTAGACAAACAAAGAGTTTGGGCGTGAAATAGAGCGAATAGAGAGGCCTTGAAACAAGGGAGACAAAGCGGATAAGCAGGAAAAAGGACATTGCAAGATGAGATGGAAGAGGATGCAGAAAACTCATCTTATGGAGCCGGAATGCACTGGCAACTTAAATGGCTTTTTCCCGTAAGTTGGCCGGCCGGTGTGACCGAGCGGTTCTAAGCGCTTCAGTCCGGAACCGCGCTGCTGCTACGGTCACAGGTTCGAATCCTGCCTCGGGCATGGATATGTGTGATGTCCTTAGGTTAGTTAGGTTTAAGTCGTTCTAAGTCTAGGGGACTGATGACCTCAGATGTTAAGTCCCATAGTGCTTAGAGCCATCTGAACCATTTTTGAACCCATAAGTTGTATTTCTTTAAGAATAAAGTGTACTCTTTCTCAGCTTCTACTTGCCAGAATTTGTTCAAAATTACAGGATAAACTGATTGAGTACTGTACATATTATATATAGATTTTCCTATTTTGTAAATCTCTAAGAAGTTAGAGTCTCGCGTACACAAAAAAATGCTGATAGTTTCTTATTTTCATGTCCACTTTTTACAGAAATTATTATTATCTTAAAACTAATCATTAATTTTAGAACTCCTTCTGCTAAAATGGTTTGAAATATGTAACCTACAAGTCATACTTTTACAAATTTTTATTCCAAATAGTTTCTGATAAACGGTACCTTTGATATGAATAAATTTTGTATTACTTAAGATAGGGATTAGCAACCTGCCCGGACCTCCTTAAGTGTGAATTTCACAAGCAACTTGACGACCGCTTAGCAATGAATCTTCTACCACACGATCCAGTGCCAAAACCTCAAATTCTACTGTGAGAATAATTATTTGTCAAGTACACTCGACAGTTCTCTCTGGCTGAAACGAAAAAGTTTCTCATAAGTTTGTAAAGACGGCGGTAAAATTCTTCAAATAAAGATGGGGCTAACGCGAAACTTTTCTCTGAACGTTTTTTTCAGTTTTCTAGTCATTATCTCCAGCTGCACCTGTTTCGTATCTCAGAATAGTGTAGGGTCCTCTATCATCTGTACGATTTTGAGCCTACAGGTTTGGAACTTATGGGGCAGAGTCGTGACTGTTAAATATATGCTGTAGACTATCGTCATCTCATTGGCAAAGCAGTATTCATATCTGCTTCAAGCAACTGTGTCTCCAACGTCACAAGTTTGCGTGAACTTTCTGACTCTGAACCGTCCAGGTTTGCTACAGCTCCTGAATCCGTGGGTACAATGTGTGAGCGAGCGGAGGGGAGCCTAGGCTGGTGCGCGAAGCGTTGCGGCTGTGCCCGCCTTGACCTGGGCCACACTTTCTTTATTCTCGCCCACTGGAGTGGCAGGGCGCACAGGCAGCTGCCGCCTTTGTTTTGCGGACACGTGTTGCAGCAGGCTTACTCGACCATCAAAACAGATGTGGGCAAGGGCTGCGCTCGCCGAGAGCCAAAGAAGCAGCACACAAATCCAACACTCCCAACTGGTTTCTCTCACACCGTTGTTACTATCGATAACTGTTACTCTATTTATGTTGATCCATTGCAGATATTTTAGAACCCGTGGCTGTTAATGGAATGTAAACACATAAAACTGCAACCAGTCAACTTTTGGATAGTTATTTATTATTCCATGAACACGTTTTCGAACCTTTTCAGGTTCATCTTCAGATGGTTTTCTGGAAGTTACATCACTACTTCTAGCATAATGCTGGGTGCTGGCTTGCGACAGTATGGGCGACTTTTATCTATTAAGTGTCCATCTGCTTCCATTTTGACGGCAAATTGGTACATAATTTCACACACTGTTACACAATCTGTATATATTTACTCTGTGATAGCGAAACTTTGCCAGCAACCAGCATGTGCTACACATGTTGCTTGTTACAAAAATCTTGACAAAATATATGATATAGGCCTACTTTGCTGAAAGATATTATTTATTTTTGTTTGCATGTATTGAAGTCGATACACGGACAAATAAGTTAATCAGATTGGCGTTAACATGAGAGCTCAAAATAAAATAAAAATGTAAATGATTTACTACTGTCGCAAGCCAGCACCCAGCATTATGCTAGAAATAGTGATGTAACTTCCAGAAAACCATCTGAAGGTCAACCTGAAAAGATTCGAAAACCGCTTCGTGGAATAATAAATAACTATTCAAAAAAGTGACTGGTTCCAGTTTTACGTATTTAACGTTATATTACTCTCTTTTCACCAATGCAGACGAACTACTCATTGACCAAGGCTTCATCCGACACTTTTAAATATGATGCAACATCTGGAAGACGCAAATCGAATATCTGAAGCCGACTTTTGTCCGGCGAATCGATTTTGCTAGTCCGATCAGATATCGCTCTTAGCAGCGCCAATTGTCTTACACGCATGGTTCCTGGAAATTCGCTGTTTCGATTTAGATAACACTACGGCAGCTTCAGTTACAAGAGACGTTATCACTGCCTTTATGAAGAGAGAATACGATTTCGTTGTCGACATCTGTGAATTAGTAATGAGGAAGAGGAGGAGCAGTTCAAGAAAAAAATTTCAAAAAACTTACCCAGTCCAGTTAATACGTGCGGAACTACTTAATTGCACCCAATTAGTTGGTAAAAGTGCTTAGTGATCATTGGTGGAAAATTATTGTAGTCAAACATTTTTTAATACGTGAAATGTCTGGAAAACTCCGAATGACAAAAGAGACGTTCCTATTCCTGTTCATAGAACTAGCTAATATTGTGACACAGGTTATTGATTATGAATGAAAATCATTTCCACTAAATAGAGTGTGAAAAGAGTTGGTTAAAAATTAGCCTTCTAAGAAGAATACAAGATTTTAGCCTATCAGTTGAATTCTAATCTAAGTCAGAAAATCTACTTGTATAAGCATGTCTGTATCTTTCGCCACCAAATAAAAATAATAATCTGTTTGTCTCCAACTGTTTTAAAAAAATAAATAAATAACTTTCTAGCCAGTCCAATACTGTACCTTTCCCTTCATCCCATACGAAATCACATTGTTCGCGCTTCAAAAATCAAGAAGGCAGAATCCAATCAAGAACAAAATGGAAATGAGCGTGTGGTATTGATGGCCGGGAGGCCCAATCCATGATTTAAATGAGAAACAGCGTTTACATGGAGAGAAATGCGACAGCCAAATTCACATCTCTAGAATCGATAGTGGGGAGTTTACATGAACAACCAGAAGCGTTATTTGGAAATCGGTTTACGCAAAACCGGAATGACTGTATTAACATCCGATCGTTTATCTTTAGTGATTAGAGAAACCATGATGAAAATGAAAAATTTCTATCTGGACGGTAATGGAACAGAATACGTTTCACTTATTATGATGCAGAATTTGTGTAGCACCGGCATTCTGTGTATAAATTTATTTCTGAATCAAAACTGAATACCTTAAAAAAACACCTTATCTGGAGTTTTTAGTTTTATGATAAACCAAAGTTAGTTGGAGTTTTACGCCAGAATAAAATTATGGGGATACAGGAACTGTTTCCAAAGACCACGTAACTAAAGTGAGGCACACTCAAATGTGCGCTCAGCTGAATACTTGGGAAGTAGATCTTAAATAGTGAACCACTCTAAGGGTATATAATAACGGAAAGACTGTTCTGCCTTGTCCATACACAAATTCTTCTTTTTTTAACAGTGAATATCTGGTAACAGTTACAGTGTGCGTTAAAAGGCGCAATTCACATACCCTGTAGAGGCATCACAAAGTGGAATCAACAGATAATGACATAGTGCAACACAGTATAAAATGTACTATAAATGTCAGACACCCCCATAAACAACAGCGTGTGATGCTGAGAAAACAAATGAACTCACTGCTGACGATGAAACTTCACCAAAACATGTTTCGGTGTCAAACAAGAAGAATGTGTGTTTGCTCAAGGCAGAACCGTATTTATAATTATATGTTAAAAAGCAATAATTGACAAAATGTGAGCTTCAACCACAAGATGAAGATACTCTGAGGATGATGCCATAAGAACGGATTTCGTCATTTTTTTTATTTTGTCATAGAAACACAAAAATCACAAAAACTTGCTTCTATATACAATGAAATAGTTTATCAGAACGACCTTAAACAACAACTTAAGTAATCTGAAATTATAAGTTTTTGTTGATTTCATAGATGACGGAATAACAACTGGCGTTGTCCGTTGCAAAATCCATAAAAATGCCAAACATACTCGTATTTTGGATGAATGATCATATGAATCTTCCGGTGGTGACACCAGTATAGGAAATATATATTGACGAAGTGAGATCCAGATGTCCACTAGTTAATGAAACCTGATGGTGATCCTGGTACACACCAGTTTCCGTTTCAGAACCCGTTAATGATTTCATTTATTCAGCTTTCTTAAAAGCCGGCAATGGTGGCCTAGCGGTTCTAGGCGCTACAGTCTGGAACCGCGCGACCGCTACGGTCGCAGGTTCGAATCCTGCCTCAGGCATGGATGTGTGTGATGTCCTTAGGTTAGTTAGGTTCAAGTAGTTCTAAGTTCTAGGGGACTGATGACCTTAGAATTTAAATCTCATAGTGCTCAGAGCCATTTGAACTTTTCTAAAAATAGTTTTATGACAAATACTGCAAATTTCATGTAAAAATAATGCAATTTTTATGTCAAGTGTATAAACGCTCACGAAAACGAACGCAGAAATTAAGATGTAAAGACATGTCTGATAAAGACAGTACGTATCTAACATTTCCTTAGGACAACCGTTTTTATTGTCCATCAAGATTGCATCCAGTTTTAAAAATTTCCCGGCAGGGTCAGGGATTTTCTCTGCCTCGTGATGACTGGGTGTTGTGTGCTGTCCTTAGGTTAGTTAGGTTTAAGTAGTTCTAAGTTCTAGGGGACTGATGACCATAGATGTTAAGTCCCATAGTGCTCAGAGCCATCTGAACCATTTTTTTTTTTTTTAATTTTGTGCTGTTTCGGTTCCATATGAACCATCTTCAGATCTGACTGTAAACAAAAATAAAAGTTGGCTGCAAAAGCAGGTAATAGTTTATTCTTATCTGTAAAAAAGAAGCACTGCTTTTAAAAAAAATGCAGTTAAAAAATGTTCAAATGTGTGTGAAATCTTATGGGACTTAACTGCTAACGTCATCAGTCCCTAAGCTTACAAACTACTTAACCTAAATTATCCTAAGGACAAACACACACACCCTTGCCCGAGGGAGGACTCGAACCTCGGGCGGTACCAGCCGTACAGTCCATGACTGAAGCGCCCAGACCGCTCGGCTAATCCCGCACAATGCAGTTAAATTAATGACTATAATCATACTGCATTAAGGGTGTTTCGAAATTCGTGGTCAAACTCTTCACTACGAAATGTGGCAGCGGACTTTAAAACAAAAATACTGTTTGTCAAAACGTCATACGAATTATCGTTTAGCAGTAAACCTCTGACGAGGTATGCTGTTGGATGAGGAGGATGGTATAAACGTGTCTTATATCTCATAAACACAACAGATGGCTTGCTGTCATAGAAAATGTTAACCATATAGTTCTGATTACCAAAGATTCAGAGTTCAAATTCCTACAATTCCTATTTATGTATTTTGTAACGTTGTCTACTGAAAGTTTATTCAGTACTACATGTAAAATGGTTGGGGACTTTTACTTAAGCTTACTACTCGTTACTCTTTATTCGTGACACATCAACATACGATACAAAACAGAGTTTCTAATTACCTCAGTTACTGAAAAAGTTGTATATGTAAGGGTGTGGGGACTCGACTAATAACATCACTGCCACGAGGGAAAAATATCTCTCTGGTTGCCGGCAGCAGTGCGTTTTTTGGACTCCCTTTGGTGTGACTATCTTTCTCTGACTTGTAACATGGAGGCCGCACTTGGTGTAAGCTCTAATGCTCGGTAATAAATTGTCATTTGTACCAGTCATATGTGTATTAATTATGTTGTCTACCTATCACCTTCGCAAAGAACTACATTGATGACCCGTGACGACCGAGCCTGGCTGCATTTTCTCGTCGTACAACCGCTTCGGTAACTACGCAGTAACAATGCAGCCATTTTCGGACTCGGGAGTCCCACAGTTACTGCAAACAGACAATGACTTTCCTGTTACTTCACGTTACATGCTGTGCCACAACACCGTACAACCGAACGGGTATGTGTGCATCGTGTGTGTTAACACTCCTGCCTGAACAATGGCAACCGAGAGACATTTTGTCGAGTTTGCACGGTGTTCCTCCTGCATCCACGACATTTCAAGTGTTTTCCGCACAACAAACTGTGCACTGTCTCGACCTGTTTTCCTCACCCGGGTACGCCGCAACTACCACGTCGAGCGTCTCCAACTCTGCACTTGCGTCACCACAGATGCTACAGCCAAGTGAACTTATAACTAATAGCTAACAACACTGCTGCTGTACCTACCACACCGGGTTTCGATACACCTGCTCCGCTCGCGCTCCGGCCTACACCATGCCTACAACCTTGGAACTACTCTTCTACTTTTCGTTTGACAAACTTCCACCATTCCACATTAATCAACCCGCCATGTGCTTCGCCATCAATGTGTGCATCATGGCCTCACATGGAATAATAGATAACAGTGCTAAATTCGTCACTCTAGTGAGCAGGAAGATTTGATTAGTGACTTATTTTTCATGACGCCTGTAGCAAACCAGTAGGACACTGCCAAGTAGCTGCTGCTCCAATGCCTGTTGTGGACACCGGAACAACAACTGAACCAGGTTATTTACAAAGAAGCCATACATGACAGCTCTCCTTCACAGCTACGGCGCCACCTCCACATCCTGGTAGATATGAATCTAATACCTGACCGGGCTGTGCAGACTTTGTGGGTCATGAAACTTGGGCCATGACAGGTAGACCCACACTGCTGTACTAGGCAAGGTCCTAGCGGAGGTGGTTTGCCATTGCCTTCCTCCGACCATAATGGGGATGAATGATGATGATGAAGACGACGCAACAACACCCAGTCATCTCGAGGCAGGAAAATCCCTGACCCCGGCGGGAATCGAACCCAGGACCCCGTGCGCGGGAAGCGAGAACGCTACGGCAAGACTACGAGCTGCGGACCAGCACAGGTACAACTTGCGATGATTTCACATGAACATTAACCCCTCCCCCCATGTGAAGTTACGCCTGGCAGATACAATACACGTCATCAGCCAACACTGACAAAGCATCAATTATCCAGCCAACAATGCACATGTCACTGACTCACAGCCACCTCGCCGCTTGACCCGCCATAATGCTGCTGAGGCCACTGACTTCATTCGATTGTGCCCAAGCTACCAGAGCCACTCGCGAAGCACAGTGACCAGCATGTTGACACACAGCCCCACTTGCCCTGCAATAGAGACTCGCCTGACACTCCAGCTGCCCTAACCACACTACTGCTGGTTTCACTCTCTATTCGAGGATGCAGCGCACAGCTACTGGCCACCACGTGCATTCCCAACCTTCAACAGCAGCCCGCATTAGCTCCACCGTGTCGGTCTCATCATTCAGACCGGCTCCATGCATATGACGTGCACGACGTATAAGCACTACGGCCAATACATTCTGGCTCTCGCCTCTACGTGTTTAACCTCACAACACAAAACTCCCTATTTGTTGATACAGGCGCTGATGTCAGCATTACATCCCCAACTGGCATGCTCCCTCCTGCTGTCATGGCACATGTTCAACTTCACACATAGAAAGATACGACAGTCTCTGTATACAACTCAACCACCATTGATATCAATTTAAATTCTGACAACCTGCTACCATGGTCCTTCCTCATCGCTGATGACACAGAACTCGGCATCAGAGCTGACATCTTAAGACACTACCAGCTGCACTGGACCTTGTGCACTGTGTTTTGCTTCAGCAAGACGGCAGTCGGCCCACCATCGGTGACGTAAGCGACAAACTCACCTCACCCAGTCGAAGAACTGTGTCGGTCTCTGCTAGCCCTCTCGCCATCAATCCTCATGAACAGCTCACGCAATGTCTCACTATTCTCGACGAGACCCAATCACTCCAGATTCAATTTTTTTAACATTCATCCCTCCAACACTAGTATGCATCACGGAAACCATGAATGTTCTTTGCCAGCGTATCGCCTGCAGCCACTGCCACACTGCGAGATGCATGGCCCGATCTCGCTGATTTACATCGACATCATGCATTCCCTCCCCCCCCCCCCCCGCCCTCTGCATCGTGTTCACCCTATGAGGCATCGACGCCACCCTCTCTTCCAACAGACCGATTCAACTAGCTCACCAGCTTTCATATACAAGATTAGTGAAGTGATGCATCAGATACTGTGCATGAACCCACTGGCACAACCCACACACCACCGCTATGCATCCCTGCACCCTTTGTACACAGTGCTATCCATAAGGGAGCTATACACTGGAACGTTACCGCCCCAGGTCTCCCTGTTCAGCGACAACCATGCCACCCACCTATACACGAACTATTCTCAGCAAAAGTTGCTGTAGATGAACTATTAAAAGCAGACATCGTCCGCCCCTCCGATAGTACTTGGGCATCACGCATTAAAATTGTCCTAAAGAAAGATTATGTGGTGATTACAAAGCTTTAAATTCGTACAACGTAGCTGACAGACACCCAATTCCAAACATGCAAGACTTCACACAGTCTCTCACGGGAGCATCTATTTTCAGTGTGATAGACTGCAAGAAAGCATACTTACAAATTCCTATGAGTGATAAGGACATTTCAAAGGCCATTATCATTACTCCATTCAGCCTTCCTGAAATTATGTTCATGCTGTATGGACTCAAATATGCAGTGCAAACTCGGCAGCATTTCATCGATGACATGCTGTTCATATTGCCCTAATTTTGACGAGATCATCATTTTCTCCACCACACCATGAACACCATCTCAGACTACTGTAGTTGTCGACACGCTAGCACAAAATGGAGTGGTCATGAACGACGGCAAGTGTCACCTGAGAGAAGGCTAGGTAACCTTTGTTGGCCATTTTGTGAACGCCAATTGTATCCGTCCTACACCAGAGAAAACGAACAAAATAAGAGTGTTACCGCCACACACCCACTATAAAGAATTATGCCGCTTTTTAGCGACGATAAACTTCTACCAAGGCCACTTCTCTACCGCTGCCGCCAACCTTCTACCTCTAACGGAGGTACTGTTGTTCAAAAGAACACTGGCTTAAGTGGGCTCCACTTACGCAACAAGCATTCGACAGCATCAAAGATAACTTTGCCAAGACTACTGCTCTGGTGCACCCTTCTCCTAACATCCACCTTTTAATCACCAAAGATGCAACTGACTATGTTATTGGGGCCGTTCTACAATGGGGACTTAGGACATTACTCATCCCCTGCGCTTCTTCACATCGAAACTTTCTAATTAAAAAAAAAAAAAAGTTCTACCATCGACCAGAAACTGCTCGCAGTTTACAACGCCTTACATTACTTTCTGGACGACATTACCTGTCTAGAATACCTACAACCACATCACACCTAGACTACGACCAACTCACTAATGTGCAATCCCATGACCGGCAGGTCATCGATCTGTTCCATGACCTGAACACTAGACTGCACTCTGAACAACATTGCTTTCTGATGTTCTAGGAAATGTGTGTTGTACGCTGTTTCCCAGAACAGACTCCTCACAGCCGTATCTGGTCCTTTTTGGAAAACTGTGTTCTAACACTTGCAGAATCTTTCACATCCTGGGATTCGTCCATCAGTCAAACTTGTATCAGAACGGTTCATCTGGCAGAAAGTAAAAAAAGACTTTAAGATATGGGCTTGTTCCTGCACAGCCTGCAAAAAGTTTAAAGTTGGCCACCACTGTGAAGTCTGCACTAGGTTGATTCGCGATTCCCTGTGTCTGTTTCCAACACATCCACATAGAACGCGTCGGGCCCATCCTGGAGTCTAAGTGGTTCTGATATATCCTATATCATCTCCATCATAGCCAGAGTTATGGGATGGATGGAAGCCACACCCATCAGAGACATTACGGCAGAAACAGTCGCCAAAGCTTTCAACGATATCTGGATCTCCCATTTTGACTGCTCTGCTGCTCTGCTTCTATTACAAGTGATCAGGGACGTCAGTTCGAGTTCACCTTCTTCACTGAACTGCGTAATCTATGTAGCGCCCACACATACCACACCACAGCATACCACCCACAGAGTAACAGGCTGGTCAAACGCTGGCAACAGAGCCTCAAGGCCACGCTGATAAGCCATGACAAATCATGGCTGAGGGCCTTCTGGGGTGTTACTAGAAATACGCGTATCCTACAAAGAGGATTTACGTGCCTCCCTTGCAGAACTGCTGTATGGCGAACCTTTATCCCTCCCTGCCGATTTTTCCACTCAAACTCGCCCCCCCTTCCCCCCCCCCTACTCCCCCCCCCCCGACAACTCCGACTTCCCAACTCTAGTCACACATGTGCGCTAGCATATGACCCGCCTGTACATTTCTCCTCCCGCTCCATACTCAGTGCTTCACATGTTTGTTCACAAGACGTTAGCCTCATGTTCCCACATCATGCTCTGTGATGGCGCTATCAGGCCCACTCCACACACCCCTATTCCGGCCTGAGTACTGTGGTTCGATGGGACACAAACACTTTTGCATTTACGTTAATGGAAAGCGCTCCACCATATTCGTTAACAGATTAAAGCACACTTGGACACGATTGGCCACTATCAGACACTGACGGTGCCAAGCTTGCTTCAATACTAAGCATACTCAACACTCTCAAATTCAACGTTGATGTTCGTGGTTTCCTCCAGTAAGACATCTTCCTCAAGTTGGTCGGCGACTACCTGTCATCGACACCCGTCACTATGACGGTCGGCGACCACATGTCATCGACACCTGTCACGATGGCCGTCAGTTGCACAACGGATCTATTGCGCATCCGTTTTCTCACACCATCCCACTGCCATCTGGTGTCGATGTGGCCAGAGTCACGCCGCACCTCTCTGCCAGTGGGATCCTGCACATCACGGTCCCTGGGATTATATGTGTCCCCCCCACCCCCTTCAGATCAGACATAAGACTTCTGACGGTCCAACTGCCGTCCCGACCCCACCTCCCACGGTCTCATCCCCGACATCGGCTGACACCGATACTGGTCAATTCGGACGACCTCGCTGTTTACCCCAACATCTGCAAGATTACCAACTTGGCATCATCCACCGGTTACAGCTGATTTCTCCGCAGCATATGTTACAACCTGAAACGCATCAGTCCCAAGCTGCTGTGTGACCAGCCACAATGCGTCTCATCACGTACAGCCACAAGCTGCACTCCAGCACAACAAGTCTGGCACACCTCAACTCTTCCCATGCTCCACACTACGAGGGTGGAGCTATGTGAGGCCTTGACTAATAACAACGCTGCTGTGAGGTAAAAATACGTCTGTTGTTCCCGGCAGCACTGTACGACGTCTGTTCAAAAAATTCCCGAACTTTCTCCACAAAATTTTTCTACGCTTACGTTTTACTTATTGTGCATGGTCTCTTTCGGAATACTCTCTTCCACATTTGATACACCTTTCCGAACGCCGTTTCCACATCCGGAAGCAGTCTTGGTACGCCTCTTGGTGGATCGCGCGAGACGCCGTATGCGAATTTTCTTTTATCTCATGTACCGTCGTAAATCTTATTCCTTTTGACGGGGTTTTCAACTTTGGAAATAAAAAACGTCCGCAGGGACCACGTCTGGAGAGTACAGAGGATGACACAGCACGGTGATTTCGTTTTTTGTACAATAGTCACGCATCCAACAGGGATGAATGTGCGGGTGCATTATCGTGATGCAAGAGCTATGAATTTTCAGGCCGTTTCCTCCGCACATTTTCTTGCAGGAGTCGCAACACTTCCCCATAGTACTATCGATCAACATTTTGTCCCTGTGGCACAAATTCGTGAAAAACTAATCCTTCAAATTCAAAGAAAACTATCAGTGTGATTTTGACATTTGACCTGACCTGACTAGTTGTTTTTGTTTTTCTTTTTTTTTGTCTTGGAGAACCTTTCCCGACCCATTGTGAAGATTGAGCCCTGGTCTCAACATCATAACCGTAGACACACGTCTCGTTACCGTTTATGATTCTCTTAAGGAACATCTCGTTCTCATTTGCGCGAGGCGAAGGTCTTTCTGGTCTTGACTCATGAGCCGTGGGACGAACTTGGCGGCAACAGGATGCATTCCAACATCCTGTATCATGATTTCATGACATGTCCCAACTGAAGTGTTACGTTCTTCTGCAATCTCTCGGACGGTCTTCGACTGGCACGTATGATTTCGTTGATATTCCTGATATGAGCGTCCTCGGAAGAAGTCGAAGGGCATCGTGAACGAGGGTCATCTTTAACTGTCATCCGGCCATTTTTAAACCGTGTGAACCATTCGTAACACCGAGTACGGCTTAAGCACTCATAACCGTAGACATCTTGCATCATTTGGTGTGTCTCTGTTAAGTTTTTCTTGAGTTTCATGCAGAATTTAATGCAGAAGCGTTGCTCCTCTAACTCTGCCATCTTGAAATTCACAAACTGTGTGACACAACTTTCTGCTCAATACAGCACTGAACATTAGCTAACAGACATACAACACTGAAACATCTGGCAGTTACACGTTAAACACAGGCGTGTGCAGGGATGCCAATCGCATTTCGCTCCAACACACCATTGGCGCAAAATTACGAATGTTCCGGAATTTTTTGAGCAGATCTCGTATTGTGTGGGCTCTCCTCGGCATGACAGTCTGTTCTCTGACTTGTAACGTGCAGGTAACACTTTGTGTAAGCTCTAATGCTCGGTAATAAATCGTCGTTATACTGATTGTATGTGTATTAATTACAAGGGTAGTGGATCATTTCAGTTCACATAATTTGCTGTCAAATGTATAGTTTCATTTTAGAAGTGATTTAACAACTGAAAATCGTATATTCTCTTTTCTCTGTGAGGCACTGGATGGAAGCTGCGTACGCTAGGCGTCTTCTATGGTTTAACTAAGTCGTTTTATTGCGTTGACTATAAAATATATATATATATATATATATATATATATATATATATATATATATATATATACCTTCAAGTATCACAGATGATTCTAAAATATTTTGTTTGCTCCTGAAACTGGCTTGCTAGTGAGGGATGTTGTGTGCAATATATGAAATGTGTCAATCAGTGCAGTTCTCGACACATGACCATGGCTTGTTGTTAAGACTCAGTTTTTACAGTTTCTATTAACTAAACCTGACATTTTGATTACACAGAGTGGGCATATGTTTAATGAGTCTGAACGATCCAAATTTTTAGATATTCAGATAGACAGTAAGCTGTCACGGAAAGCTTATGTTCAGGATCTTCCTCAAAATCTGAATGCTGCTATATATACCATTATAACAGTATCTCCAATAAGTGATAGCCCAACACGAAAGTTAGTGTTCTTCGCTCATTTTTAATGGCTTTCGACATACGGCTTTATATTCATAGAGGGTATTTGTGATCAGAAACGGGCAGTTCGAGGAACCCTCTTGTCGACCCGTGTTCAGAAATCTAGGAATTCTAAAATTGGCTACGCACTATATATTTTCTTTATGAGGTTTGTTGCTACCAATATGAGTTTATTCCCAAGATTTAGCAGCTTTCACTCAGTTAATACTTGCCAGAAATTCCATCTGCATTTGGATCGTACCTCCCTGACTCCTGTGCAGAAAGCTGTGCAGTATTCTGCTGCATCCATTTTCAACATACTGCCACAAGAATTTAAAAATCTTACCAATAAACCCTGCAATTTCAAGTCAAAACCGAACAATTTGCTCATGGGTCACTCCTTCTATTCTATCGTGACGCTGTTGACAAAAAGATAATTTCTGTGTTATTTAGTTGATTTTTTCCTAATAAACTCAGTTGCTTCTCGTTTGAATAGGGTTCGTGTAAATGTTATTTTATCTGTTATTAACTTTTCTGGCGTTAACTTCATATACTGACTCGTTCAATGAGATGGACATTTGCTCCTCGGTTTGATGGTACGGAACTAGACGTGTGAAGTAAAATAAATATTCGGAGTATTTCCATCAGTTTAAAACTGATGTTACTGATGTTTCCGTGGGGTAATACGTTCGCATGAGTGCGAATCTTTTAGAACGTGTCAGCGTCAGGGATAGTTACAGCTGCTTGGAGCAGTGATTTCAAAAAGTGTCATATTAGCTCCTTCCGTAGCCGTAAAAGCAATAGTGTTAAATATATACATGCTGTTGTAGAAAACGGGTAACGGTATCACTCCTGGTTGTTTGATGTAATTAGTCTCCCTATTACGTGGCCCTCCATCCTACACGACTGCTACGTAGGGAAATTTATCATAGTTTTTCTCGCATACGCTGGGTCGTACGTTATTTTTTAGAACGAATCTTTCACTCTGTAGGGGTGTGTGAATTACTTTGAAATTTCTTCACACATTAAAATTTGGTGTCGCACTGGGACTCGAACCTGGAATCTTGCCTTTCGAGGGTGACGATCTTACCTACTGAGCTAGGCAGGCATAGGAGTGAAAATTTGAAAGTCGAGAAGAGAATGACGTCTGTAAGGTAAGAAAACGGAACTGGCAGAAATGAAGCTATTAGGATTCATCTTGAGCAACGAGGATGGATCGGAAATGTTTTGAGACTACAGATATAGAAAAAGTATTACCGCTAACTATGTATGGACTTTTTTCCAGCGAATGAGAAGAAAACGATCTGTTTTGAATTTCAAGTTCAGTTTTATTGTGTTATGGTTTAATTAACAAGCGTGTGGACAAATAACTTTCACCTACAACCAATGTGAATAAATAACTAGCATCATTAAGATAAACATCGCTTGTTCACCTCCTTGTAACGCACCTGAAATTCTTATTTTAGGGAAAACAAATATTTTGTGGCAGTTGTTACAATTCTGATATTTAATTTTTGCAATTGACGTCTTAAAACGTTTCATACAATACATCAAAGAAGGATAGAAAAAAATGTTCTGTAAGACGAAGTTAAACTCAAGTTATGTTGTTTACAAAACTGTGTATATTCTTGTGTATACAAATGTAGCCTGGTATGAACTCCTTTTTTATTGTTTGTTTATTCTTTTATTTAATGGCTTGCTTAATGAAATAATTTGAAAGAACTGTTGTCAGTGCATCAATTTTGCATCAACATTTGTACAACATTTTAATTCATCGTATTTCAGCACAATAAAAGATTTTAGCAAAATATAAAGACAACTAAGAAGGCAAGTTCTTTGCTCGAGAAAAGATATATCCGAGTTCGAGTGCTGGTGTGCCACACAGTTTGTATCTCTCATGCGCTTCAAATAATATTTTTGGTTTAAAATCCAGAGGTGTATCGCATCATGAAGAGCTTGGCTGTGAATATCCAGACACTCTGTATATTTTTTTTCAATACAACTTATTGTCAACACTAATTAAAGAAAAACGCCGATGATGGTTCAGCAGCATTGACAGTTGTCTGAGTAAAAGTGAAAATCAGCAAGCTGTGTTGTACTCGAGGCGGCATCCTCAAAGTGCTTTACTGTTGAGCAAACACGGACGTAAGTAGTGAGCTGCAAAATGCCCTTAGACGATTACAAACAGTAGTGAATGTTGCTAGTAAATTGAAAACACCGTTTATAACGATCTCTCGGGATTGGTTTGGATAGTCGTATCAGCGTCATTGCAGCGTTCTACGTTTCTGCACGTCTGTCATTTCTATAATAGTCTCCGTCGTCCGTGTTGAATCTTATCCAGCAGCAGGAATCGATTACACGCATCTGTGAAGACTATATGTGCTTGTGAAATGACTAAAATCAAGTGTTCAAAACCCTCTGCTATTTCACATTCATTATCTGAGTTTGTAATTTCTTCTTTCTTTTCATTCACTTTCGTGAAAGAAAAGCTTGGGGCAGCAAAGGTATCGGCGAAATCGGCTTAGCGCAAGCCCTTGAAGCATAAAGCTCAGAGAAATCGCAGAAAGGCTCCCGTTAATTACAGGAAGTTATTATTTGCGTGGCAGACGATGAGTGAAAGTTTGAAAGTCACGAAAAGAATGAAGCCTTTGTTTTAGCTGCTGCACTGGAAAACAATGAGAGGAACTTCGAGAAGCGACGGATCGTTCAGCGGTCCAGACTCTGCGTAGTTTATATTCCCTGACAGAGAATTTGTTAGGCTTTTGAAATGTCCTGCTGGATGAGGAAACGGAGAATGTCTTTTAACAGCGCTTTCATAAAGAGACGAGACAGTGTTATTCATTGAATGTAAGAACGAGAGGGAAACGTGTTAAGTGTATCAGCAACTGTATATTTAAAACAATCACTCGGAGTCAAGCACAACGAAATGCATCGCTGAAGACGGCAAAAAATTAAACGTAATCTCCTTGTATACTCTTCACAGACGTTATTAACTGAGTAAACGGATTTGAGCGAAGAAATGTGCCCCAGACCATTGCGAATTCTGGAGAAAGGAACAGAGTTCAATAGCTATGATATCATTCCCAGTGATAATTGCACCTCGCCGTACTGCTCGTGACCTACGTTATCAGATCAATACAAAAGTACTTATTTTGAGAAATTAGGCCAGAATATGGACAGTATTTACTCACAATTTTTGAAACTTTCAGAGAAGCAAACACTTCAGGACAAAAAGGAAGAAGATCTTAAGTGCCCCACCTGAATCAAGCATGACAGCATTACACAAATGGTCGTACACTCACTAGCATCTAACTGGGGATATCTGCCTAGTGGCGTGTAGCGTTTTCCAGGATTTGCATTCGGAAGAACAACGGTTCAGATCACCGTCGGTCCATACAGATTTTGGTTTTCCGAGATTTCTCTAAATCGCTTGCAGCAATGTCCGGGTTGTTCCCTATTTCATGATTTGCACATGCAGAAATACACAATGCGGCTGGCCGAGTGAAGCTGTCGGCGGCATGGGTGTGCAGTGCTCTGCAGTCGGCGTCAAAGATTTTTAAAATTGTAATTACATGTGGTGAGTTAGGCTGATGGTACTCCTTTAGTAATCGATTTAGACCGATTTAATTACTTATTTTCCACGTATTTCACAAGACCTGCATCTTCCCAAACAGCAGAAAATGATGAGCAAGAGTGATCCAACCCCCTGTAAATTGAATTTTTTAATGAACAATACACCCTCCGCTATGTAATTGAGTTTCCTGTCCTGAGATCCTTCCTCTCCAACACAGAGTCGCCAATTTCCAGGTAGGGTGTGGGTGGGGAGAGCTGGGGTGTTTACCAGAGGGGGAGGGCTTAATTAATTGATTAATTTCATTAATTAGTCAATCAGATTGATAGAGTGGGAGGGCTCTATTCGAATAACTCAGGGCTTCCCCATCCTGTGCTCAGAATATCTAGTCGTGTGACGCGTCTAGAAGTGCCGTTCGCCATCACAACTGGAGCGTTCTCCAGCACGGTATTTATCTTTAATTCAATTGCTTGTACTATTTACCATATTTTACTATTAGTATTGGTTGTACAAGACTCTCTGCATGTAGTGGTACTTGAGAACAATTTTTGAATAAAAAGTGTTTAACGCAGAAAATATTTTTTAGTTGTATAAAATTTTACTATACAATTTATAAATTAATGAATTGATGAAATTAAAAACGTTGAATGAATTGAAATCATTAAGGTATTCAATACGATTTATTAATATCACTTCAAACTCCAGTATTTTTTAAAGAAAGGAACAAAGATTTAATGCATGCGAAAATTACTATTTCAGTTTTGAAAATAACATATTGTAACTATAAACAAACATCGTTTTGGCAAATGCAGGGTAAGAAAAGGACTGTATCAACGAAGCAAATTTTACCTATATTTAATTCAAATACGAGGGACTCTGAAAAGTAAGCTGCACACGTCTCGCTCCAAAATCATTGCACAGCAAGGGTGGCGCACTGTCAAAGGAAGCCGGCCAATGTGACCGAGCGGTTCTAGGCGCTTCAGTCCGAAACCGCGCTGCTGTTACGGTCGCAGGTTCAATCCTGCCTCGGGCATGGATGTGTGTGATGTCCTTAGGTTAGTTAGGTTTAAGTAGTTCTTTGTCTAGGGGACTGATGACCTCAGATGTTAAGTCCCATAGTGCTCAGAGCCATTTGAACAATACGTCTGTGCTCTCGGGCCATTCTGGGCTTATATTTCACAAAGATAATGCCAGCCTGCACACGGCGAGAGCTCGTCCTGCTTGTCTTCTTGCGTGCCAAACCCTACCTTTGCCAGCAAAGTCAACACATCACTCCCCAGCTGAGAACGTTTTGATCATAATGGGCAGGACTCTCCAATAATTTCGGGATTTTGATGATTTAATGCCCCAATACGACAGAATTTGGCACGATATCCCTCACGAAGACACCCAACAACTCTGTTAATCAGTGCCAAGCCGAATAACTGTTTGCATAAAGGCCAGAGATGGACCAACGCGATATTGACTTGCTCAATTTGTGAAGCTCTTTCTCTTGAATAAATCATTCAATTTTTCTGAAATTGTAACCATTTGTTTTTCTGTGCATATACGTCACATCTACAGACTTCTGTCCAATTCGGATAATTCCTTCGTGGTGCGCTGTTTCTTTCTCTTTTCTCCTTCTTAGAGTGTATGTTTCTGAAACGTTGCCTTTCGAGCACCTTCGACGAAGTCAACTTTTCGTCGGAATTCATTACCTGTACTAGGAGCCACTAATACCTCTGATGCAAGCCGACAGTCATCAGTAGACAACCTAGATGTCTGCCAAGAATGAAGCGTACACCGTCCGGCCAACAAGTTCCGATACTGATTGTATTCCTGGAGCACAAGTGAGGCCAGCGCAGTAACTACAGCGGCAGTTTGAATGATGACTGTAAACAATAGATTTGCAGTCAAACAGTCAGATGTGAGGGGGTGTTGTTAAGTAGTGGACAACCGGCCGTAGTGTGTCAGCGTTGTTGTGTTACATATCTCACTGGAGTAACATCGTAAAATATTCAAATCATTGTCCAGAATATTTTGAAGAAGAGAAAAGTGTGTGCACACCCTGATTCGAACACGAATTGAGACGCGTGGACGCCTGTCGCGACTTGACTGAAATGCAAAACGCGGACACTTCTTTTCCGAAACAAATTAACACGGGTGACAAGACTTGGTGTAACCAATACGAACCTACCACAACACGAAAAAGTGTAGAAATTCACATCAAGGGGCCAACTCTTTGAAGACATAACCGACATTCAAGCCAATATGACGTGCGAGTTGAACAACTCTAAGGCCTTTTCTGACAGTTTCACATGGTTGTATGAACGTTCTGTGCGTTGCACTCACGTGCGGAGAGACTATGAGGACACCTGAAGCATTAAAACCATCTTCTTAACGTTTGTCTATTTTTTATTAATCCAGTCTCGGGACTTTTTGGACTGATGAGGTATTTTCCTGAACAGCATGAGCACGTATGGCTTTATTTCTTACCCAGGTGCAATGCAATCCTCGTGTTGTCGGACCGATTAAGAGTCTTCTCTTGTGGTCTTAAAAGAGCGATGGTTGATGGCATTAGTAGTTGATTACTCTAAGAGGCACGTAAGGATGGACACGCTTCGATCCCTAGTAGGATAATTCGGTGACTCAGGACCTGAAATATCCCGATTATTGGATAGAAACGAGGTAAGGTAAACGTCCCGTCGATGATGCCTCCATCAGAGACGGAGCAGAAGCTCGGATTAAGGAACGATGGAGAAGGAAATCAGCCGTGCCCTGTCAAAGGAACTCTCTCGGCTTTCACGTTAAGCAGTTTATAGAAATTACAGAAACCTTAAATCTGGATGGCCGAAGGGGATTTGAATCACGGTCGTATAGGAAAAGAATAGAGAAGGAAATTCTTTTTTAAAAGAATCACCCCTGTATTTATCTTAAGTCATTTAGGGAAATCATTGAAACTCGAAATTTGAATGGCTGCCCGGAAATTTAAACCATCGTCCTCCCGATATCTTAAATCTGGTCCATCTCGCACCGTCCTAGAACGGGCAGTTTAATCCCAGAGCATTTGTGCAAGAGCTGCTGAATCGACTGCATTAAGTGCTTGCTGGAAGAGTTCGCCGAATCAGCAGCCCGTTAGATCCACTCATGTATGCTACGACAGCGTGACTTCTTCTCGTGCCGGAAATGTTTCTTCCTCTGCTGGACTGACTTCCTCCATAGAAGACCGCCTGGCCCTCTGGCATCGGAACGCACCGTCATTTAGGCAGTAAACGACGCGTTAACGCGTTCACGCTATCTACTACTTTCGAGGAAATGGCGGACTGCCTGACTGGGACCTGCTGTCTGTCTGCCAGAAAACATGTAACCGTGTAAGTTCACACGTGATTATTGTGTTAATAATGTACGAAAAGAAGTGATAGATCTGCGTCATTTCGTTCGCTGGTAGCAGCCGTAATGATTTCAGGGAGTCCCATTGCATCGTGACAACAATTTGACACATGCAAAGTAGGCCGCGAATGTAAGTTACACAATCTGTATGTCCACTATCATTTTCTTGTACCAGCATACAGAACGCCTTCGCGCAGGGACGAAAATTACTGCACGTTTTTCCGATTGATTAATTTTACTATTAAATTATTGTACACCAAGATATTTTGTAGGATATCATGTCTGTGTTGTATCGTAGCATGCTATTCCGTAGGTAGCTGCTGGGTTGCTCCACCGCTGAGATGTGCAATATGCAGGTCCTCAATTCATGGCATATTGTGCGATGAATTGTGTTTGTAGCAATGCACTGAATTAATGACAACTTTTTATATGTGTTTTGGCATCCTACAGGGGCAAGATTAGACCGAATAATTATTATTTTGAAGAGCCACAATTTGAAATTTACGATGGCCTTAGACAACAAATAGAAACAGCATCCAAGACGTTGGTGGGATCAATTCTAGACTATTGTTCCAGTGTTTAGAGTCCTTATCAAGTAGACATGATAAAGAAACATGAAATAAATTTAGAGACACGCTGCTAGGACTGGCTTAGCACGGAAAAGTAACAGAAATGTTAGGGTAACTTAAACTGGAACCCACAGAAGGAAGACGATACAGTCCTCGCGAAACCCTGTTCGGTAAATTTAGAGAACCTGTATTTGCGGAAGACCGTGCCATGATTATGCTGGTACCAACACATATCTCATGTAGATGTTATGAGAACGCATTGGTCCACCTCTGGCCCTTATGAAAGCAATTATTCGGTTTGGCATTGGCTGACAGTTGTTGGATGTCCTCCTGAGGGATGTCGGATCAAATTGGGTCCAACTGGCGCATTAGATCGTCAAAATCCCGAGATTGTTGGAAGGCCCCGTCCATAATCCTCCAACCGTTCTCAGTTATGGAGAGATCCAGCAACCTTACTGGCCAAGGTTAGGTTTGACATGCACAAAGATAAGCAGTAGAAACTCTCGCGGGCTGGCATTATCTTGCTGAAATATAAGTTCGGCAGGTTCCTGTCGGCAGGACAGTGGCGCTTGGATTTCAGTGTATAATACGATTGTAGGCACGTATCTGCAAACAGACAAAAATAATTACGTAGCTTTACTTTGCCAACGTGGTAATTAAAATCTGACGACTCCCCCTTGTACGCGATACATACTGAGCACTCTGGTTGGAGCCTACCAAGTTGGCCATAAGGTCAGAGAGTTTGCCATGACACCCGGACATTTTCCAGTGTCCTGACAGCGGCAACACGTTCCAGAGACGTGCTCTTAGTAGCAGAAGGGATGACCCATGGGAGTCCCTGCATTCTGCTACTGAGGCTTATCGGGTGAAAGGCCCGAATATTTGAAAACTTTCAGGAGCCACTGGGAGCTTTAAAAATGGGGAGTTGGGTAGCAACCCTTTTGGATTTAGGAGTGAACCCTCTGGGACGAAAGTGATATTTAAAAGCTTTTCAGATTTCTGAATTTGGGAGTTAACAATCCGCAGTAATAGATGAAGTTATTCTGTCAGTACAGGAAGCTCAGCATTCCTGTGTGCGGGTGTATGATTCTAATGAGTTATTTTACATTTTTCGAAGTTACTATTGAGAATTATTGGGTGTACACATGTTGCTCATTCTAGGCGTGCTGCTTCGAGATGGTAGGCCAGCAACTGCTGGTAATGAGGATATTTGATATTTTTTTTTATTTTGTACGTCTCAGCTGTATGAATATACAATTTTTGCTGCAGTGCTTAACGGTTTCGGGCTGGCACGCCCATTCTCAAATCACACTCCTTGTTATTAACCATACCTAGTCATTCAGTATGGTGCAAAAAGGCACGAATAGCTTCTGTACAGAAAGACTGTGGCTAAAAAGTATTCTCATTGATAAGTTAGCCTATGCGTCATAGTGTTTCACCCGGACGACGCAACCAAACTCAGGTGTGACAGTATGACGAATAGGCTAACTTACAAATGAGGGACCTTATTGGCCATAATCTGACTTTCTGTGCGGATGTATTGTGCAACACATCTCTTCTGATGGACAAGTGCCCATGTTTACTGGAAATTTTTATCTTGTTTTGGTCCGTATTAGCACTTCCAAAAATATGGAAAGCAAAGAACTTGCAGTAGAAGAGATTTCTTTCACAGTGTCGAAGATGGAGAAGTGCCCATAGCTCTTAACGTATCCATTTTAGAGCCCATGTTTACTAGAATATTTTGTTTCGAATGATCGTTCCTGTCATAACCGTGAATACCTGTAATGACCATTCCTCCTGGCACACATTGTATGCATCTAATCACTTCGTGTGCCTTCAGTGCTCTTACTTAGTAATACACTATATACCAAAAGTATCCGGACAGCCCTATGCAATGCGGAACTGACCACTAAATGCCAAGAGAGGCGGGCCTGTCGGCATAAGAGGAGGCGGGGAGTGTTGTATTGCCAGTAGAGAAGCAGTAATAGCAGAATGGGTCGCTCTGGAGGCTCAGTGATTTCGAACGTCGATTTGGATGTCACTTGACTAACAAATCCATCAGGGACATTTCAACCCTTCTAAAGCTGCCCCACTCGATTGTTGGTGATATGACTGAGAATTGGAAACGCGAAGGAGCAGCCACACCTAATCCAAGACCAGTAACACCGTATTTACTGACGAACAGGGGCCGTCGAACATTGGGGATGGTATTTGTAAAAGACCCCATGAAATCAGTGGAAGGAATCACCCATGAGTTCCAAAGTACCACCAGCAGGCCTGCCAGCACAATGACTCTGCGTAGAGAGTTAAAACCAATGGAGCAGCTCCACACATTTTTGTAGCCTATTCTGAGCGACGCTTTAAGTGGTGTAAAGAGCGACGCCACTGGAGAGTGGATGACTGAACAAGTTATTTGGAGTGATGATTCACGCTATACACTTTGACAGTCCGATGGAAGGCTTCAAATGACTCTGAGCACTATGGGACTTAACTTCTGAGGTCATCAGTCCCCTAGAACTTAGAACTACTTAAACCTAACCAACCTAAGGACATCACACACATCCATGCCCGAGGCAGGATTCGAACCTGCGACCGTAGCGGTAGCGCGGTTCCAGACTGTAGCGCCTAGAACCGCTCGGCCACTCTGGCCGGCTCCGATGGAAGGGTTTAGTTTGTCGAATGCCAGTAGAACGTAAGTTGCCATCATGTGTAATGCCAACAGAGAAATACGGGGATGTGATGTTACGGTTAGGGGGTATTTCTCGTGGTTAGGGTGTGGTCCGCTTATTGAGCTTATGAAAACGGGATATGCGGAGGGATATGATTTTACAGCACTGTGTACTGTGTACAGTAGAGGGACAGTTCTGAGACAATGATTGTGTCAACATGACAATGCACCCTGTCTAAAGCAGCATCTGCGAGGTAATGATTTGTGGGCGGTAACGGTCCTGAAACGGGCTAGCCTGCTCAGAGTCTGACATAAACCCAGTCAGACACCTTTGGGATGAGTTAGAACGTCGATTTCTCTCCAGACCCTAGCGTCCAACATCACTACTTTTTGTGGTTTCGGCTACTAAAGAAGATGGGCTGCCATTCCTCCATAGAGATTAAGACTCCTCATTGAAAGTGTCTGCGGCAGAGTTGAAGTAGTCATACAGATGAAGCGTGGACACACTTAACATAAATATCCACCAATAGGTGTCTTGATACTTTTAATCAGATAGTATACACACTGAAGAGCCAAAGAAACTGGTACACCTGCCTAATTTAGTGTAGGGCCCCAGAGAACACGTAGAAGTGCCGCAACACGACGTAGCATGGACTCGACTAAAGTCTGAAGTAGTGTTGCAGGGAACTGAGACCATGAATCCTGCAGGGCTATCAATAAATCCGTAACAGTACGAGGGGTGGAGATCTCTTCTGAGCACCACGTTGCAAGGCATCCCACATATACTCAATGACATTCGTGAATGGGAAGTTTGGTGGCCAACGGAAGTGTTTCGCTCAAGAGAGTGTTCCTGCAGCCACAGTGTAGCAATTCTGGACATGTAGGGTGTCCCATTGTCCTGCTGGAATTGCCCAAGTCCGTCGGAATGCTCAATGGACATGAATGGATGCAGGTGACCAGACAGGATGCTTACATACGTGTCACTTGCCAGGGTCGTATCACGGATCCCATATCACTCCAACTGCACACACCCCACACCATTACTGAGCCTCCACCAGCTTTAACAGTCCCCTGCTGGCATGTAGGGTCCATGGATTCATGAGGTTGTCTCCATGCCCATACACGTCCATCCGCTTGATACAATTTGAAACGAGACTCGTCCGACAAGGCAACATGTTTTCAATCATCAACATTCCAATGTCGGTGTTGACGGGCTCAGGCGAGGCGTAAAGCAGTGTGTCGTGTAGTCATCAGGGGCACACGAGTGGGTCTTCGGCTCCGAAAGCCCATATCGATGATGTTTCGTTGAATGGTTCGCACGCTGGCACTTGTTGATGGCCCAGCACTGAAATCTGCAGCAATTTAGCGGAAGGGTTGCACTTCTGTTACGTTGAACAGTTCTCTTCAGTTCTCATTTGTGCCGTTCTAGCAAGATCTTTTTACGGCCGCAGCAATGTCGGAGATTTGATGTTTTACCGGATTCCTGATATTTACGGAAAATCCCCACTTCATTGCAACCTCGGAAGTGCTGTGTCCCATCGCTCGTGCACCGACTATAACACCACGTTCAAACTCACCCAAATCTTGATAATCTGCCATTGTAGCAGCTGTAACCGATCTAACAACTGCGCCAGACACTTGTCTTACATAGGCTTTCTCTGTATTTGAATACGTATGCTTATACCAGTTTCTTTGGCGCTTCAGTGGTTTTAATCATCTACGAATAATAAAATACACTCCTGGAAATTGAAATAAGAACACCGTGAAGTCATTGTCCCAGGAAGGGGAAACTTTATTGACACATTCCTGGGGTCAGATACATCACATGATCACACTGACAGAACCACAGGCACATAGACACAGGCAACAGAGCATGCACAATGTCGGCACTAGTACAGTGTATATCCACCTTTCGCAGCAATGCAGGCTGCTATTCTCCCATGGAGACGATCGTAGAGATGCTGGATGTAGTCCTGTGGAACGGCTTGCCATGCCATTTCCACCTGGCGCCTCAGCTGGACCAGCGTTCGTGCTGGACGTGCAGACCGCGTGAGACGACGCTTCATCCAGTCCCAAACATGCTCAATGGGGGACAGATCCGGAGATCTTGCTGGCCAGGGTAGTTGACTTACACCTTCTAGAGCACGTTGGGTGGCACGGGATACATGCGGACGTGCATTGTCCTGTTGGAACAGCAAGTTCCCTTGCCGGTCTAGGAATGGTAGAACGATGGGTTCGATGACGGTTTGGATGTACCGTGCACTATTCAGTGTCCCCTCGACGATCACCAGTGGTGTACGGCCAGTGTAGGAGATCGCTCCCCACACCATGATGCCGGGTGTTGGCCCTGTGTGCCTCGGTCGTATGCAGTCCTGATTGTGGCGCTCACCTGCACGGTGCCAAACACGCATACGACCATCATTGGCACCAAGGCAGAAGCGACTCTCATCGATGAAGACGACACGTCTCCATTCGTCCCTCCATTCACGCCTGTCGCGACACCACTGGAGGTGGGCTGCACGATGTTGGGGCGTGAGCGGAAGACGGCCTAACGGTGTGCGGGACCGTAGCCCAGCTTCATGGAGACGGTTGCGAATGGTCATCGCCGATACCCCAGGAGCAACAGTGTCCCTAATTTGCTGGGAAGTGGCGGTGCGGTCCCCTACGGCACTGCGTAGGATCCTACGGTCTTGGCGTGCATCCGTGCGTCGCTGCGGTCCGGTCCCAGGTCGACGGGCACGTGCACCTTCCGCCGACCACTGGCGACAACATCGATGTACTGTGGAGACCTCACGCCCCACGTGTTGAGCAATTCGGCGGTACGTCCACCCGGCCTCCCGCATGCCCACTATACGCCCTCGCTCAAAGTCCGTCAACTGCACATACGGTTCACGTCCACGCTGTCGCGGCATGCTACCAGTGTTAAAGACTGCGATGGAGCTCCGTATGCCACGGCAAACTGGCTGACAGTGACGGCGGCGGTGCACAAATGCTGCGCAGCTAGCGCCATTCGACGGCCAACACCGCGGGTCCTGGTGTGTCCGCTGTGCCGTGCGTGTGATCATTGCTTGTACAGCCCTCTCGCAGTGTCCGGAGCAAGTATGGTGGGTCTGACACACCGGTGTCAATGTGTTCTTTTTTCCATTTCCAGGAGTGTATTTTGCAGCAGTCGATACCTGGCTTTAAATGATGTTTTTGAGACTACACACACAAACTTTGAAAACTCAGTGTGTCTAGGTATGTGAATAATATCATCCGTTTTGTTACACTCTGAGGAACCGAGCAGAATAGCTCTTACAGGATTAGGTCGTATTTCAGCGTTCCACTCCATAAGGTTTTCTGCATCCTTGCTATATGATCAGACACTTGCTATAAACACTTGATGACGAGGTTGTTTCCCCCGCTTCATACTGAAATTGCACAAAGGAAATGACAAACAAGAGTGGCTGAATAAGTTGAAAATCAGTGCCAGTATATGCTCTAACAGCTTCGAGGTCAGTTCTCTATTAACCAAAGCGAACTAAGAAATATCAGCTGAATGTGGCAGCTATATATAATTTACTTCTTCATTGTTGTAAATAAATGGGAAGAAGATGCGAAATAAAATGTTGAAATTACAAAAAAATATATACACTATGCTAATTTCGGGACGTATCGACACTGCAAGACATTATACTTGCAACAACACGAAGACGATATGCAACAAACATCAAATTGAAGTGAAATGTACTGTGTCTGGATATGCAAATGAGAAGTAGTTCAGAGAAACTGAACAAAATAGGAATAACGCCATATACAGTTTGTGTAAGGAAAGACTGCGCATCGGGTTTCACGCTCAGAAATCGCAGTTGAATGTTGATTGTTTGTGAAAAGAACATGTTACGCCTCGTCTAAGAAGCTTAAACGTCTACCAGCTCGTGTAGAAATACGACAGTGGCAGGGTCGTAACCGATCAAGACTGTTGATTATCGTTTCGCGATATTGCTGATCGCGTTTTTCGGAATCCCACGACTGTAATGCGGGTGCGAAATCGGTGGTTTTAGAAGGGCCACGCTCAACGCCATGTGCAATCTCTACAGACCCACGCGAATAGCGCCCGAGAGCACAGACGTATTGTTCAAATGGCTCTGAGCACTATGGGACTTAACATCTGAGGGCATCAGTCCCCTAGACTAAGAACTACGTAAACCTAACTAACCTAAGGACATCACACACAGCCATGTCCGAGGCAGGATTCGAACCTGCGACCGTAGCAGCAACGTGGTTCCGGACTGAAGCGCCTAGAACCGCTCGGCCCCAGCGGCCGGCCACGTATTGTTCGCGCGGTTGTGTATCATCATACAGTTGCGTACCTTAAATCAGCAAATGGGATTTTTACAGCAAGAGAAGTATCTACAAGGACAGTGCGACGACATCTCTTGCACAATCGATTGTCAGTATACAGGGGAGAAGCAAAATAATGTCAATAAGCAAAATAATGACAAGAGTGGTAGTAATGGATTGATTGTGTTTGACGGTCAACAAGGCATGTAAAGCACGTGTAGCGCCGGACTGTGCTTGTTCAGTACGGACTAGGCACCAGTGCAGGTTGTTTACGAGCAGCCCACACTTCGTATTTGCATTCAGAGGCCGAGGTCGACGTGCAATGAAAGACCTTATAAAGTTCCAAAGAGGGCAGATTGTGGGGGCCCGATTAGCTGGAGCACCAGTAACCAAGACAGGCAACTTATTCAACATTTCATGTGCAACTGTTCTAACAGTCAAGACAACCTAAACAAAACATGGAACATCATCCTGTAAACGTAATAGTGGGCGCAAATCAAAACTAAATGACAGAGATAATCATACACTAACACGGATTGTGTCAAAACAACACAAAACTATGGCGGCTGAAGTAATTGCAGAGCTCAATAGTCATCTTTGAGACTCCGTATCTATCGACACTGTCCGCCAAGAACTCCACAAAGCAAATATTCATGGACGAGCTGCTATACCGAAACCATTAGCGACGGCAACTAACGCAAAGAAGCATAAAACATGGTGTCAGGAGCATAAATTCGGGACTGCTGATCAATGG
This sequence comes from Schistocerca nitens, assembly GCF_023898315.1. Lineage (NCBI taxonomy): Eukaryota > Metazoa > Arthropoda > Insecta > Orthoptera > Acrididae > Schistocerca > Schistocerca nitens. The sequence goes on along the minus strand of NC_064616.1, from coordinate 833,682,717 downwards.
AAACAAGTCATATGGTCCAACGAGTCAACTTTTTCGTTATTTCCAACATCGGGCAGGGTTTACGACTGGAGAATGCAAAAAAAAAAAAAGCCTACAATCCTGATTGCTTGATTCCAACGGTTAACCATGGAGGTGGAAGTGTGATGCTGTGGGCAGCCATATCACGGTATTCTGTTGGTTCCATCATTACTCTCGTGTAACAGCCAAGATAATGTGAACATTTTAGATGATCAGGTGCACCCCCTGATTCAAACGTTGTTCCCCAGCAATAGTGCCATACAGTATTTCAGGACGATAATGAACCCATTCATACAGCCAGGACAGTACAATCGTGGTATGAGGAGCATGCAACTGAACTGCAGCACAGTGTCCCGACTTGAACATTATCGAACCCTTGTGGGCGTTATTGGAGCGCAGACTCCGGAGCAGATTTCCGTCTCCTACAGGAATTAGAAGAGGTTCTGATCGAAGAAAGAGGTAACATTTCACTGGAGACTATGCAATCATTATATGCCAGTATTCCAAGAAGAATCGCAGCTGTATTACTAGCATATAGGGGTCCAACCCCTTATTAATAAACCATTCCCAAGTAAGTAAAGGCGTTCACATTCTTTTGCCTACCCACGGCAGCATCGCCACGATAAACGTGTCCTTGTGTAGAGACTCCCAGGAGAACGAGCTTTGCCAGAGTGCAATCGCCATCGTCATCTGGACGCACCACTTTCGTGATGCTATGGACCCCATAGGGTACACAGAGCGATTACCTCTGGTTCGCATAGCGGGGAATTTGCACAACAGGAGCTACATTTCTGTCGTGTTATGGGCAGTGGCTGTAGTCCATCTTAGAGACCTCTGTGAAGTCAAGCTTCCGAAAAAATACTCGATGCGTTCGACTGTTCGACTGTTGCCCAGACCAACTAGTTCTCTAGATGTCTCACACATTGAAATAACTGGTAATGGGCTGCCGAAAAACTGGCACGTCACCACACACCGGCCACTACGGTTGATGAACTCTGGCGTACACTTGAGGCAATATGGACTGATGCACTCGTATCTGCCATCCTAGCACAGTTCTAATAGAACCGCGTTAGAGCGATTGTTGTTATTAGAGATGGCAACTGTGTGCACTTAACTTCACACCATGCACAGCACCATATTACCTACAAATCTGATAATGTAGACTCTTTAGTATTGTATACGCACAATAAGGACTCTGTTCAACGGAGTTAGGGGAACACGTGTATAAACGTCCGATATGTTAAATCTAGGCCGGTCGGAGTGGCCGAGCGGTTCTAGGCGTTACGGTCTGGAACGGCGCGACCGCTACGGTCGCAGGTTCGAATCCTGCCTCGGGCATGGATGCGTATGATGTCCTTAGGTTAGTTAGGTTTAAGTAGTTCTAAGTTCTAGGGGACTAATGACCCAGAAGTTAAGTCCCATAGTGCTCAGATCCATTTGAACATTTCTTAAATCTATTTTGATACAGGCTATACCTGTGGTTGAATTTCCTCATTTTGAGAGTACTGAAGGGCGATCTGTTTTAATTGTTACAAACCATTCAACAGCCAAGATCACATAAAATTTTTCTTTATTTAAGATAACCCGTTTCAACATACTTTCCTGTCATCTTCAGGTCTTAAAAATCTTTTTGTTGTAAAACGTTCATTTTACCCTGAACCTGCTGCACAAGACGTCAAGCAAACAAAAATCAGGACATTACAAAAGGTTTGTCATCACTAAAATATTTAAAAACATAAAGCAACTTGTGCAAAAGGCCACGTTCATATACATAATGCTCACTTATGCTTGTTACATCATACAAACACGGTACACAATAGCACATCTGTTTACATATGCTGGGCATATTTTAAACTGTGCGAATCCTCTTTAAATAGCCTATAAGTTGTAAACAGATGTGCTATTGTGTACCGTGTTTGAATGACATAACAAGCATCTGTAAACAATATGTATATGGACATGACCTTTTGCACAAGGTGCTTTACGTTTTTAAATACTTCAGCTATGAAAAAGTGTTTATAATGTGCTGAATTTTATGAACTTGACATGTATGAGGTTGAGCGTAAAATGAACATGTTTTACAACAAAAAGACTTTTTTAAACCTGAAGATGACAGAAAAGTCTATTGAAATAGGTTCTCTTAAATGAAGAAATATTTTATGCGATCTTGGTAGATGAATGTTTTTTAACAATGGTGCCTGTGATCTTATTGCACGGTTTGAGATCTTCGATTTCAGTGAAAACAACCATTAAAACCAGTCACCACCTATTGGCTGTGTTATGAATTACAGTGTCAGGAGGCACATCAGAAGGAAGTGAGTATCGGCGTCCCAGTGTCTAGTGAGCTACACGGATGGTAGTTCATCTACATCTACGTGATTACTCTGCTATTCACAATAAAGTGCCTGGCAGAGGGTTCAATGAACCACCTTCATGCTGTCTCTCTACCGTTCCACTCTCGAACGGCACGCGGGAAAAACGAGCACTTAAATTTTTCTGTGCGAGCCCTGATTTCTCTTATTTAACGTGATGATCATTTCTCCATATCGGTTCTAGGCGCGCAGTCCGGAACCGTGCGACTGCTACGGTCGCAGGTTCGAATCCTGCCTCGGGCATGGATGTGTGTGATGTCCTTCGGTTAGTTAGGTTTAAGTAGTTCTAAGTTCTAGGGGACTAATGACCACAGCAGTTGAGTCCCATAGTGCTCAGAGCCATTTGAGCCATTTCTCCATATGTAGGTGGGTGCCAACAGAATGTTTTCGCAAACGGAGGAGAAAACTGGTGATTGAAATTTCATGAGAAGATCCTGTCGCAACGAAAAACGCCTTTGTTTTAATGAATGTCTCTCCAATTCAAGTATCATGTCTGTGACGCAATCTCCCCTATTTCGCGATAATACAAAACGAGCTGTCCTTCTTTGTACTTTTTCGATGTCATCCGTCAGCCCCACCTGATGCGGATCCCACACCGCACAGCATTACTCCAGAATAGGGCGGACAAGTGCAGTGTAAGCAGTCTCTTTGGTAGACCTGTTGCACCTTCTAAGTGTTCTGCCAATGAATCGCAGTCTTTGGTTTGCTCTACCCACAATACTATATATGTGATCGTTCCAATTTAGGTCATTTGTAATTGTAGTCCCTAAATATTTAGTTGAATTTACAGCCCTCAGATTTGTGTGACTTATCGCGTAATCGAAATTTAGCTGATTTCTTGCAGTATTCATGTGAATAACTTCACACTTTTCTTTATTCAGGGTCAATTGCCACTTTTCGCACCATACAGATATCTTATCTAAATCATTTTGCAAGTCGTTTTGATCATCTGATGAATTTACAAGACGGTAAATGACAGAATCATCTGCAATCAATCTAAGACGGCTACTCAGATTGTCTCCTGTGACATTAATATAGATCATGAACAGTAGAGGGCCTATAACACTTCCTTGGGGAACGCCGGATATTATTTCTGTTTTACTCGATGACTTTCCGTCTGTTACTACGAACTGTGACCTTTCTGACAGGAAATCACGAATCCAGTCACACCACTGAGGCGATACTCCGTAGGCACGCAGTTTGGTTAGAAGACGCTTGTGAGGAACGGTGTCGAAAGCCTTCTGGAAATATAAAAATATGGAATCAATTTGACCTCCCCTGTCGATAGCACTTATTACTTCATGAGTATAAAGAATTAGTTGTGTTTCAAAAGAACGATATTTTCTGAATCCGTGCTGACTATGTGTCAATAAAACGTTTTCTCCTAGGTACTTCATAATGTTCGAACACGGTACACGTTCCAAAATCCTGCTGCAAATCGACGTTAGTGATATGGGCCTGTAATTCAGCGAATTACTCCTACTTTCCTTTTTTGGGTATTGGTGTGACCTGAGCAATTTTCCAGCTTTTAGGTACGGATCTTTCTGTGAGCGAGTGGTTGTATATAATTGCTAAATATGGAGCTATTTTATCAGCCTACTCTGAGAGGAACCTGACTGGTATACAACCTGGACCGGAGGCCTTGCCTTTATTAAGTGATTTAAGCTGCTTTGTTACACCGAGGATATCTACTTCTATGTTTCTCGTCTTGGCAGTTATTCTTGATTGGAATTCAGGAATATTTACTTCGTCTTCTTTGGTGAAGGGGTTTCGGAAAACCGTGTTTAATAACTCTGCTTTAGTGGCACTGTCATCAGTGATTTCACCGTTGTAATCGCGCAGTGAAGGTATTGATTGCGTCTTGCCACTGGTGTGCTTTATGTATGACCAGAATCTCTTTGGGTTTTCTGCCAGATTTCGAGACAGAATTTCGTTGTGGAAATTATTAAAAGCATCTCGCATTGAAGTACGTGCTATATTTCGAACTTCTGTAAAACTTTGCCAATCTTTGGGATTTTACGTTCTTTTAAATTTGGCATGCTTTTTTCGTTGTTTCCGCAACAACGATCTTACCCGATTTGTGTACCATGGGGGATCAGTACCATCACTTATTAATTTATGTCGTATATATCTCCCAACTGCTGTTGATACTGTCTCTTTGAAAATATTCCACAACTTTTCTACACTTACATGATCAGATCGGACGGTAGATTGAGGGTAGTTGTCATTTGTTGACGTTCAATTCAACCAAGCACATGCAAAGCGACATCTTAATGCAATGCAACTTGCAAGGGAGGTCTGTTTGATCAAAAAAAGATGGATTTTCGGTCGTGTTGCTGCAGATGCCAATGCCCCTCCATGTATCATCCACATGTTGGTGGACACGCTACCGGCAGGCAGGTCAGTACACAAGGCGAAACTGACAAGGTCGCCGACACGTAACAACCCCACGTGAAGACCGAACTGTGTCCATCTCTGCGTTGCTTCGTACAGATACAGCCATAGCTGTGCAAGACAATCTCAGAAGGGCCACTGGACTCGCTGTGTCCCACCAGACCGTAACGAACAGACCTTAGCACCCAGACGTCCTGTTCGAGTACCCCCCTTGACACATCTTGCAGCTCGCCTTCAGTTCTGCCTTCCCATGCCAACCGACAAATTTGTCACTGGCAAAACGTGTCATTCACAGACGAGTCCAGATATCGTCTGGCGCGAGGTGATAGACGTGTTCGTGTGCGGCGACCCGTGCTGAGCGGTTCATGCCAAATTTTGTCCAAGAAATCGACAGATTTCCGAGGTTCTGTGGTGGTATGGGGAGGCTCCAGTGCTGAAAGCCATACGGATCTGGTCGTTGTCTGTGGTCGTCTTATCGCCAGGCAGTACATCGAACAGATCCTGTTGGACCAGGTGGTGGCTGCTGCACACAGTGGTGGCCCTTGGTTCCTTCTAGTGAAAGGGCCTATGTGGCGGGCGTCAGCAGGGATGGCTTGCAAAGCGTGGACATCGAAGTAATGGAATGTCTGGCGGTGAGTCACGACCTGCACCCCATCGTGCCTATGTGAGACATGCTTCACAGACGTGTTCGTTGTAGTCCTGCTCCACCACAGATCCTCCAGGAATTCTCATGGGCTCTCATTGAATAATGGGAACAGATACCAGAGGTCTTCATTTGGGGTTGTAATGCATCTACTCCGTAGACTCAGAAGGAGCATGCCAGGCAGATGCGAGGCAGTGATAAACGCTCACGGAGGGCATAAACTTTACTGAAGCTCCCAAAGTCCAACGAAAAGAACCAAGAATGACGGGATTAATGCTTGTTTCGACTTTGTTTTCGACTCCTCTCGGACATTTCAGTTCTTTTTATGTAAACGATCGAGGATGTAATGATGTTTTGTTGTGTACTTAATTTGCGAAAGACAAAGGTATAATTTGGTAATATAACTAGGCCTTAGGTGAAACTTCCTGGCAGGTTAAAACTGTGTACCAGACCGAGACTTGAACTCGAGACCTTTGCCTTTCGCAGAGTGAAAATTTCATTCTGGAAACACCCCTAGCCATATCACCGTAATATCCTTTCTTCCAGGGATCCTAGTTCTGCAAAGTCTGCAGAAGAGCTTCATTTACATCTACATCTACATCTACGTGATTGCTCTGATATTCACAGTAAAGTGCCTGGCAGAGGGTTCAATGAACCACCAAGCTTCTATGAAGTTTGGAATGTATGGGACGAGGTTCTGCTGCAAATTAACGCTGTGAGAGCGGGCAGTGAGTCGCGCTGGGGAAGCTTGCTCGCGAGAGACAAAGTCCCGAGTTCGAAGATCGATCCGATCCACAGTTGTAATCTGCCAGTAAGTTTCACATTAGCGCACACACTCCGCTGCAGAGTGAAAATTTCATTCTAGTAGTCCTCAGTTATTGCTCAGCGGAGTATGGCAGACGCCCAGTGATGTTCCCCTAATTCTTTGAGGCAATCTAGAACTTAATTATTTGCTGCCCTCTTGGTGTTGCAGTTTTAATGTAAAGCATTGTAGTTAACCGTTACTTTCACCGAAATCGCAAATGAACTTTAAACATTAATTTGGAGTCTTCGATTCGGCACTCTGCTCATCACGCAGGACGTCCATAGCACACATTTCTGCATTGTAGCTGGACTGGAAGCGCTCCGGACTTTCATTAAATGTTGCTGACCCGGCGGTGAAGCCTCCTGCAAACATTTGCAGCGCGCAGCTGGCGTGCAGCGCAGCTGGCGGCCGCGGGAGCGATGACTCCGTCTAATGAGGACGCAGGCAGAACCGTCACGCTGCCGGCTGGCCAAGGCCTCCGTCACAGGCGCCAGGTTCCGCTTCCAATTACCGCACCGTTTAAAAGGAAGCCCTGCACTCGCTTCCCGCTTATCTTCCGAAGCCAGAGGAAGACAAACGACCTAATATTCTCAAGCGAGAACGGTATTTCCTTTTATTAAAAGGAATCGTGTACAATTAGCGAGACCCTGACTATTCCTCTTCATCCCAACATTCCACCCCGTTACTTCGTCTTGAGAGTAGCGTGAAAAAAAAAAACAGTTGTAAGTTTGGACAGTTATGCCATTTATTCAAATGAGATTACTGATCCTAATGCCTATCCATCGAAGAATAAAATTGCAACACCAAAAAAAATTAATGTTGAGTAATGAAATTTCTCTAATATATTTGTCAAGGTAACATATTTAAGTGAGTAACGTTGCTAGATCACAGGTTTATGTAAGCGCGAGATAAGCAATTGCAAATGCGGTTGTTTGCTTGGTTGATTTGGGGGGCAGGGGACCAAACAGCGAGGTCATCAGTCCCATCGGATTAGGGAAGGATGGGGAATGAAGTCGGCCGTGCTATTTCAAAGGAACCATCCCGGCGTTTGCGTGAAGCGATTTAGGGAACTCAGGGATTCCTAAATGAGGATGGCCGGAAGCGGATTTGAACTGTCGTACTCCCGAATGCGAGTCCGGGTGGTAACCACTGCACCATCTCGCTCGGTTTGCATATGTGAAATGTTGGTACCTTAATAACCGGTGTAACCGCCAGAATGTTGAATGCAAGCATGCAAACTTGCATGCATTGTGTTGTACAGATGTCGGATGTCAGATTTTTGGGTGTAGTTCCATGCCTGTCGCATTTGGTCGGTCAATACAGGAACGGTTAATGCTGGTTGTGGATGACTCTAGAGTTGTCAGCCGATGATATCTTATCTGTGCTCGACTGGAGACAGATATGGTGATTGAGCAGGCCAAGGCAACATGTCGACACGTTGTAGAGCATATTCGGTTACAACAGCAGTATGTGGGCGAGCGTTATCCAGAAGGAAAACTTCCCCTGGAATTAACTTCTCATGGTTGGGATTCACAGTCATATAATATTTCTTAAAAGACATCATAGTCGCCGTTGACTGTATAAAATATTTATTATTACTATTGCAATTTCGGACTTATGGCCATTTTCAAGTAACACTGCAAAAGTTACCTAAACACAAAAATACAAAAGCAAACATTTCATTAAGAAAGTAGCTCAATTATAAAAATTGGGGAGACATATACATTACTTACATTCTGTCAGAATATAAAACTATCTGACATGAGTACATGTCGTCGTCAAAATGCAGACTTTTGACTGTGAGAGTCCCACATGATCGTAATATGTTGTTAAATATGTACTGAACTGTCAATGTTACCATCGTTCTAATAATCTATCACACATACAAGTTCAGGAGCACTGACAACATGTGGTTCTAGGCACTTCAGTCCGGAACCACGCGGCTGCTGCGGTCGCAGGTTCGAATCCTGCTTCGGGCATGGATGTGTGTGATGTCCTTAGGTTAGTTAGGTTTAAGTAATTTTAAGTTTAGGGGACTGATGACCTCAGCTGTTGTCCCATAGTGCTTAGAGCCATTTGAACCATTTTTTTGACATGTGGAGTTAAGTCACTTGGCGCGAAAATACATTTACTAAAGATACTGCCTGTGCCTGGAATGCTGTTCATAAATGGTAGCACAACCAGTCGAATCACCAGACTGAGGTACAAATTTGCAGTCAGGGTGCGTAGGATCCCACGAGAGTGCTCCAACTGTCATATGTAACCGCACTGCAGACCATAATCCGAGGTGTAGATTCAGCGTGTTTAGCAGACAGGCTGGTTTCCGGCCCTCCACACTGACATCGAAGCAGAACCAGGTTTCATCAAAAAACGGAATAGACCTGCACCCTGCCCTCCAATGAGCTCTCACCTTACACCACTGAAGTCGCAAAGTCGGTGATTTGGGGTCAGTGGAATGCACGGTACAGGGCTCCTGGCTCGGAGCTGTCCCTGAAGTAACAGATTTGTAACAGTTCGTTGGGTCACTGTGGTGCCAACTTCTGCTCCAATTGCTGTTGCAGTTGCAGTACGATGCACCAGAGCCATACATTGAACACGGTGGTCTTCCCTCTCAGTAATGTCACGTGGCCGTTTGGAGGCCGGTCTTCTTCCAATTGTACGTACTCGTGATCACTGCTGCCAGCAATCATGTATAGTGGCTACATTCCTGCCAAGCCTTTTTGCAGTATCGCAGAAGTAACATCCACCTTCTCCTAGCCCTATTACACAACCTCGTTCAAACTCTTTGAGGTGTTGATAATGGCGGCTTTGTCGCCTTAAAAGCATTCTTGACTAACAACAACCCACCACGTCCAATCTCAAAGGTAACTAACGCTCACGACCGTTACAGCTTGTATTTACAGTAAATCTGATTTGCATCCTCATAGTGGATAGCAGATAGACAGAAAAAAGGCAAACCGACTTTTACAGGGTTTTTAGATTTAGGGAAGCCATTTGACAATGTTGAGTGGAACACACTGACAATCTGAAGGGGGCAGGTACTGGGAGCGAAAACGTTATCTACAATTTTCACAGAAAGAAGGCTGCAGTTATAAAAGTCGAAGGACATGAGAGGCAGGCAGTGGATGAGTAGGAATCAGACCAGTGTTTTAGTCTCCCCCTCCCCCCCCCCTTCCATTTTATTCACACTGTTGTCTAAACAAGCCGTCAAGGTAGGAAACAAGTCAGGAATTTGGAAAGGCAATTAGAAGAAATGAAAACTCTCACGTTTGCCTATGACATTGTAGCTCTGTCAGAGACAGCAAAGGGCATGGAAGATCAGTTCAATAGTATGGGCAGTGTCTTGAGAAGTACGTTAGAAGCTGAGCATCAGCAAAAGTAAAACATGAGTAATCAAATGTATTTGAATTAAATGAGGTGATACTGAGACAAAAAGTTTAGGAAATGAGGCACTAGAAGTCACTGATAAGTTTTGCTACTTTTGGAGCAAAATAACTGATGATTGCAGAAATAAAGATCGTGAATGTAGACTCATAGTAAAAAGAACAACTCCTCTGAAAAACGTAAATACACTCCTGGAAAATCAAATAAGAACACCGTGAATTCATTGTCCCAGGAAGGGGAAACTTTATTGACACATTCCTGGGGTCAGATACATCACATGATCACACTGACAGAACCACAGGCACATAGACACAGGCAACAGAGCATGCACAATGTCGGCACTAGTACAGAGTATATCCACCTTTCGCAGCAATGCAGGCTGCTATTCTCCCATGGAGACGATCGTAGAGATACTGGATGTAGTCCTGTGGAACGGCTTGCCATGCCATTTCCACCTGGCGCCTCAGTTGGACCAGCGTTCGTGCTGGACGTGCAGACCGCGTGAGACGACGCTTCATCCAGTCCCAAACATGCTCAATGGGGGACAGATCCGGAGATCTTGCTGGCTAGGGTAGTTGACTTACACCTTCTAGAGCACGTTGGGTGGCACGGGATACATGCGGACGTGCATTGTCCTGTTGGAACAGCAAGTTCCCTTGCCGGTCTAGGAATGGTAGAACGATGGGTTCGATGACGGTTTGGATGTACCGTGCACTATTCAGTGTCCCCTCGACGATCACCAGTGGTGTACGGCCAGTGTAGGAGATCGCTCCCCACACCATGATGCCGGGTGTTGGCCCTGTGTGCCTCGGTCGTATGCAGTCCTGATTGTGGCGCTCACCTGCACGGCGCCAAACACGCATACGACCATCATTGGCCCCAAGGCAGAAGCGACTCTCATCGCTGAAGACGACACGTCTCCATTCGTCCCTCCATTCACGCCTGTCGCGACACCACTGGAGGCGGGCTGCACGATGTTGGGGCGTGAGCGGAAGACGGCCTAACGGTGTGCGGGACCGTAGCCCAGCTTCATGGAGACGGTTGCGAATGGTCCTCGCCGATACCCCAGGAGCAACAGTGTCCCTAATTTGCTGGGAAGTGGCGGTGCGGTCCCCTACGGCACTGCGTAGGATTCTACGGTCTTGGCGTGCATCCGTGCGTCGCTGCGGTCCGGTCCCAGGTCGACGGGCACGTGCACCTTCCGCCGACCACTGGCGACAACATCGATGTACTGTGGAGACCTCACGCCCCACGTGTTGAGCAATTCGGCGGTACGTCCACCCGGCCTCCCGCATGCCCACTATACGCCCTCGCTCAAAGTCCGTCAACTGCACATACGGTTCACGTCCACGCTGTCGCGGCATGCTACCAGTGTTAAAGACTGCGATGGAGCTCCGTATGCCACGGCAAACTGGCTGACACTGACGGCGGCGGTGCACAAATGCTGCGCAGCTAGCTCCATTCGACGGCCAACACCGCGGTTCCTGGTGTGTCCGCTGTGCCGTGCGTGTGATCATTGCTTGTACAGCCCTCTCGCAGTGTCCGGAGCAAGTATGGTGGGTCTGACACACCGGTGTCAATGTGTTCTTTTTTCCATTTCCAGGAGTGTATGTTAATATGTAACACAGATTGCAGTCTTAGAAAGACATTTCTCAAGGTATTTGTCTGGAGTGTAGCAAAACGTGGGCGTTAAACAGTACAGACGGACAGACAATAGAAGCTCTTGAAATATGGTGCCACAGAAGAATGTTGCTTACTCTACAGATATACTGAATCACTTGACAAGAAAATCAATTTCTGACACAACAGCAGGGATGGGTTAATAGGACATATCTCAAAGCATCAAGCTGTTGCATTAATTCGCTGTTCCGTCGGTTCTTGGTAGAGTATTTTATACATTATAAATGAAAAAACACACGACTCTCGTATAATATTCCGCAATATTTATTATTTTACCAACCGATTTTCAGCTGGTATGCCATCATCAGGTACGAAGATAATTATGTGTTACTGGTAAATTATCAATGGGTTCCAAAGTTGGCAATATTGTTAATGTTTGGTTTCGAACTAAATCAAAGTTAATTATTTCAGTAAAAATTAGCTCAGATAAAATATGACTTATTGTATAAAGAACCACACACAAATTACAACAATGCTGAGAAGAAAAGTATACTAAACAATCTACGATAATGTTCCAATGTGCTGACTGAACAAGATAATTTTGTCCATCACTGGTTCAATATTACAAATAGGTAATATATTAAAAGCGAAACTACACTACTGGCCATTAAAATTGCTACACTAAGAAGAAATGCAGATGATAAACGGGTATTCATTGGACAAATATATTATACTAGAACTGACATGTGCTTACATTTTCACGCAATTTGGGTGCATAGATCCTGAGAAATCAGTACCCAGAACAACGACCTCTGGCCGTAATAACGGCCTTGATTCGCATGGGCTTTGAGTCAAACAGAGCTTGGATGGCGTGTACAGGTACAGCTGTCCATGCGGCTTCAACACGATACCACAGTTCATCAAGAGTACTGACTGGCGTATTGTGAGGAGCCAGTTGCTCGGCCACCATTGACCACACGTTTTCAATTGGTGAGAGATCTGGAGAATGTGCTGGCCAGGGCAGCAGTCGAACATTTGCTGTATCCAAAAGGCACGTACAGGACCTGCAACATGCGGTCGTGCATTATCCTGCTGAAATGTAGGGTTTCGCAGGGATCGAATGAAGGGTAGAAAAAAATGGTTCAAATGGCACTGAGCACTATGGGACTTAACTTCTGAGGTCATCAGTCCCCTAGAACTTAGACCTACTTAAACCTAACTAACCTAAGGACATCACACACATCCATGCCCGAGGCAGGATTCGAGCCTGCGACCACAGCGGTCTCGCGGTTCCAGACTGTAGCGCCTAGAACCGCTCGGCCACCCAGGCCGGCGAAGGGTAGAGCCACGGGTCGTAACACATCTGAAATGTAACGTCCACTGTTCCCAAAGTTCCGTCAATGCGAACAAGAGGTGACCGAGACGTGTAACCAATGGCACCCCATACCATCACGCCGGGTGAATAGCCAGTATGGCGATGACGAATACACGCTTACAATGTGCGTTCACCGCGATGTCACCAAACACGGATGCGACCATCATGATGCTGTAAACAGAACCTGGATTCATCCGAAAAAATGACGTTTTGCCATTCGTGCACCCAAGTTCGTCGTTGAGTACACCATCGCAGGCGCTCCTGTCTGTGATGCAGCGTCAAGGGTAACCGCAGCCATGGTCTCCGAGCTGATAGTCTATGCTGCTGCAAACGTCGTCGAACTGTTCCTGCAGATGGTTGTCTTGCAAACGTCCTCATCTGTTGACTCAGGGATCGAGACGTGGCTGCACGATCCGTTACAACCATGCGGATAAGATGCCTGTCATCACGACTGCTAGTGATACGAGGCCGTTAGGATCCAGCACGGCGTTCCGTATTACCCTTCTGAACCCTCCGATTCCATATTCCGCTAACAGTCATTGGATCTCGACCAAAGTGAGCAGCAATGTCGCGATACGATAAACCGCAATCGCGATAGGCTACAATCCGACCTTTATCAAAGTCGGAAATGTGATGGTACACATTTCTCCTTACACGAGGCATCACAACAACGTTTAACCAGGCAACGCCGGTCAACTGCTGTTTGTGTATGAGAAATCGGTTTGGAAACGTTCCTCATGTCAGCAAGTTGTAGGTGTCGCCACGGGCGCCAACCTTGTGTGAATGCTCTGTAAAGCTAATCATTTGCATATCACAGCATCTTCTTACTGTCGGTTAAATTTCGCGTCTAAAACACGTCATCTTCGTGGTGTAGCAATTTTAATGGCCATTAGTGTAAATAACTAAGTGAAACAACTGGAGTTATAGAAAGTAATTTTTCAATAGAACAAATGAAGCTATAGTATATGAAATAGAGGAAAAATGGGGCACGTGAGTAGGAGGGGTAATCTGCAAAAAGGTGTGGATGGGTTTTTTAGCAGTATCTGCAGTTGTGTGTAAGGGAACTTGTCTGATATTTCAGTACCAAGCTTATGCAAGTGGACATATATATTAGTCAAATGCAAACATATGCTTCCAGTGACCTTTTCAAGTCTCAATCATCTATGATGTATGTATGCAGACAGAAGAAATGAAAATTTGTAACCAGGCTGGGATTTGAACCTAGGTATCATGCTCATTAGGCAGACGTGCGGGATTTTCTCTGCCTCGTGATGACTGGGTGTTGTGTGATGTCCTTAGGTTAGTTAGGTTTAAGTAGTTCTAAGTTCTAGGGGACTGATGACCATAGATGTTAAGTCCCATAGTGCTCAGAGCCATTTGAACCATCTGAGCAGACGTGCTAACAACTACCACACACTGGCACAACGGCTTTACACACCCGCACGAACTTCCCTAATATGCCTCCCTCTTCATTCTAAATTTCCATTAATGCCCCAACCCACCTGATATTTCCCCCGAACTCGAACAACATTCCAGAGGCCTTACAACTAAACTGGAATACCACCTCAGCATTGAACGAAAGGGGGGATACTGCCTGAAACCCTATCACAGGTGCTTTAATCAAATGAAACCATATGGCTCCAAAGAGCTTTTCAGATCTCAGTCATCTATGATGTATATAAGCAGATTGAAGCAATTAATGAAAAATTGTACAAATGCTGGAATTAAAACCTGGACATTTGCCCACTACGCAGATGGGCTAAGCACTGTGTCAGCTTGGAACAGTGGCTTTCCACAACTGCACAAGCTACCCTAGCACGCCTCCCTCCCAGTCCAAATTCCCATTCACGTCTCAGCCCAAATAATATTCCCCATAAACTCAAACAGCATTGCAGAGGTTCTCCAACTGCATTGCTGTATTGGAATAGCACCTCAGCAATGAACGAAATGGAGGATCCTGCCTCAAACCGAGGCGTAGGTCTTTAATAAAATGAAACCATATGGTTCAAGAGACCTTTTCAAGTCTCAATCATTAATGAGGTATATGTGCATACTGAAGCGACAAATGAAAAGATACACTATGCGATCAAAAGTATCCGGACACTTGGCTGAAAATAACTTACAAGTTCGTGGCGCCCTCCATTGGTAATGCTGGAATTCAGTATCGCGTTGGCCCACCCTTAGCCTTGATGACAGCTTCCACTCTCGCAGGCATACGTTCAATCAAGTGCTGGAAGTTTTCTTGGGGAATGGCAGCCCATTCTTCACGGAGTGCTACACTGAGGAGAGGTATCGATGTCGGTCAGAGAGGCCTGGCACGAGGTAGGCGTTCCAAAACATCCCAAAGATGTTCTATAGGATTCAGGTCAAGACTCTGTGCAGGTCACTCCATTTCAAGGATGTTATTGTCGTGTAACCACTCCGCCACAGGCCGTGCATTATGAACAGGTGCTTTATATTGTTGAAAGATGCAACCGCCATCCCCGAATTGCTATTCAACAGTGGGAAGCAAGAATGTGGTTAAAACATAATTGTAGTAGGCCTGTGCTGTGATAGTGCCATAAAAAACAACAACAGGTGCAAGCCCCTCCATGAAAACCACGACCACAATATAACACCACAGCCTCCAAATTTTACTGTTGGCACTACACATTCACTAGTAATTCGCCATACCCACATCCTGCTATCGGATCGCCACATAGTGTACCGTGATTCGTCACTCCACACAACGTTTTTCCACTGTTCAATCGTTCAATGTTTGTGGTCCTTACACCAAGCGAGGCGTCGTTTGGCATTTACCGGCGTGATGTGTGGCTTATGAGCAGCCGCTCGATCATGAAATCGAAGTTTTCTCATCTCCCGCCTAACTGTCATAGTACTTGCAGTGGATCCTGATGCAGTTTGGAATTCTTGTGTGATTGTCAGTCAACAGACGAGGTCGGCTTGTACGCTTTTGTACTGTACATGTCCCTTCACGTTTCCACTTCACTATCACATCGGAAACAGTGGAGCTAGGGATGTTTAGGAATGTGTAAATCTCGCATACAGACGTCAGTTAGACCGTCAGCGAGAGCGCATCGCTAGCTCCTGCTACTACTAAGGCGAGTACACCGTTTGCTTCTTACATATTTTACAAACAGCAGCGACTTATTTTCAGTTATCTGTGTAATTACTAGTTTATTTTTGCAATTTCTTGCGTGTTCGAGTGCTTACTAGGTAGAACCTTTTATTTCAATAACAGTGTTTTTGTACTTATTTGCTGCGCTTAGCTTTTAAATAGTTTTTCTGGGAAAACCTAGCGTAGTTTTCGCGTCTCGTATTTCAGTGAGTGTTTCTTGATTATCAGAGTAGCTCATCAGAAGATTATCTTGGGAATTTGTCACCGTATAGAGTAGGGTAAACATAGTCATGTGTAGGGACTGTGGTTGTTGTGAGCGGACGCAAGGAGAATTGGCCACTCTTCGGGGACAGGTGGAGGCTTTGTCTGTTAGGCTCATCGAGCTCGAGGCGCAGGCGTCGGCTCGTAGTGGCGTTGGGGCAACTGTGGTGAGACCTATGCCTACTTCGGTGGCCTTGGAATCACATGGAACCCCTGATGTCGCTGCGTCTTCCGGCAGTGAGCATCTTACCGGTCAGCCATCACTCCAGGGTGAATGGCGGACAGTGGTGGGCTCGCGCGTGCCTGGCCGAAAGGCGAAGGTGGGATCTGGCCGCGTGGCGGCTGCCTTACCCCTTTCCAACAGGTACGGGGTGCTTCCTAGTGGTGATGACATCGTTTCCGAGCCACCACAGGATGCCTCGCCTGTTGGGCCAGTGGCCGATTCTCCGGCAAGGTCCCGACAGTCACAGAGGGCGGGCCTATTAGTTATAGGGAGCTCCAACGTTAGGCGGGTTATGGAGCCCCTCAGGAAAATAGCGGGTAGGTCGGGGAAGAATGCCAGTGTGCACTCGGTGTGCTTGCCGGGGGGTCTCGTCCGTAATGTGGAGGAGGCCCTTCCGGCAGCTATTGAACGCACTGGGTGTGACCGGCTGCAGATAGTAGCACATGTCGGAACGAATGACGCCTGCCGCTTGGGTTCTGAGGCCATCCTTGGTTCCTTCCGGCGGCTGGCTGATTTGGTGAAGACAACCAGCATCGCACGCGGAGTGCAAGCTGAGCTTAATATCTGCAGCATAGTGCCCAGAGTCGATCGCGGTCCTCTGGTTTGGAGCCGTGTGGAGGGTCTAAACCAGAGGCTCAGACGACTCTGCGACTATAATGGTTGCAAATTCATCGACCTCCGTTATTGGGTGGAGAACTGTAGGGCCCCCCTAGACAGGTCAGGCGTGCACTACACACCGGAAGCAGCTACTAGGGTAGCAGAGTACGTGTGGCGTGCACACGGGGGTTTTTTAGGTTAGAGGGACCCCCCCCTTGGGCGAAACGATAAAATACCTGACGGCTTACCAGAGAGAACATTATCATCGTTGATAAAGAACGTCCGTCCTCAGAGACCAAAAACAGGAAAAGTTAACGTAATATTGGTAAACTGCAGGAGTATCCAGGGCAAGGTTCCTGAATTAGTATCTCTTATTGAAGGAAATAGTGCGCATATAGTATTAGGAACGGAAAGTTGGTTAAAACCGGAAGTGAACAGTAACGAAATCCTAGACACAGAATGGAATATATACCGCAAGGATAGGATAAACGCCAATGGTGGAGGAGTATTTATAGCAGTAAAGAATTCAATAATATCCAGTGAAGTTATTAGCGAATGCGAATGTGAAATAATCTGGGTTAAGTTAAGTATCAAAGGTGGGTCAGATATGATAGTCGGATGCTTCTATAGGCCACCTGCATCAGCAACCGTAGTAGTTGAGCGCCTCAGAGAGAACCTGCAGAACGTCGTGAAGAAGTTTCGTGATCATACTATTGTAATAGGGGGAGACTTCAATCTACCAGGTATAGAATGGGATAGTCACACAATCAGAACTGGAGCCAGGGACAGAGACTCTTGTGACATTATCCTGACTGCCTTGTCCGAGAATTACTTCGAGCAGATAGTTAGAGAACCAACTCGTGAAGCTAACGTTTTAGACCTCATAGCAACAAATAGACCGGAACTTTTCGACTCCGTGAATGTAGAAGAGGGTATCAGTGATCATAAGTCAGTGGTTGCATCAATGACTACAAGTGTAATAAGAAATGCCAAGAAAGGAAGGAAAATCTATTTGCTTAACAAGAGTGATAGGGCACAAATCGCAGAATATCTGAGTGACCACCATCAAACGTTCATTTCTGAGGAAGAGGATGTGGAACAAAAATGGAAAAAATTCAGAAACATCGTCCAGTACGCCTTAGATAAGTTCGTACCGACTAAGGTCCAAAGCGAGGGGAAAGATCCACCGTGGTATAACAATCATGTACGAAAGGTACTACGGAAACAAAGAAAGCTTCACCATAGGTTTAAGAGTAGTCGAATCATAGCTGATAAGGAAAAGCTGAACGAAGCGAAAAAGAGCGTAAAGAGAGCAATGAGAGAAGCATTCAACGAATTCGAACATAAAACATTGGCAAACAATCTAAACAAGAACCCTAAAAAGTTTTGGTCATATGTAAAATCAGTAAGCGGATCTAAATCCCCTATTCAGTCACTCGTTGACCACGATGGCACCGAAACAGAGGACGACCGAAGAAAGGCAGAAATACTGAATTCAGTGTTCCGAAACTGTTTCACTGCGGAAAATCGTAACACGGTCCCTGACTTCAGCCGTCGCACGGACGCCAAAATGGAAAATATTGAAATAAACGATATCGGAATTGAAAAACAACTGCTATCACTTAGTAGCGGAAAAGCATCCGGACCAGACGAGATACCCTTAAGATTCTACAGTGATTATGCTAAAGAACTTGCCCCCTTTCTATCAGCAATTTATCGTAGATCCCTGGAAGAACGTAAAGTACCTAGCGACTGGAAGAAAGCACAGGTCGTTCCCATTTTCAAGAAGGGTCATAAATCAGATGCGAATAATTATAGGCCTATTTCACTTACGTCAATCTGTTGTAGAATAATGGAACATGTTTTGTGTTCTCGTATTATGACGTTCTTAGATAATACAAATCTCCTTCATCATAACCAACATGGATTCCGCAAACAGA
The DNA here is from genome assembly GCF_023898315.1 of Schistocerca nitens. Classification (NCBI taxonomy): domain Eukaryota; kingdom Metazoa; phylum Arthropoda; class Insecta; order Orthoptera; family Acrididae; genus Schistocerca; species Schistocerca nitens. Next base: position 833,663,967 of record NC_064616.1, on the reverse strand, counting down.
GATCATGTGAAACCCAGCTCGCCCTATTTGCCCAAGAAATTCACAGTGCCGTAGACACTGGCGAGCAGATTGATGCCGTATTCCTGGACTTCAGGAAGGCATTTGATACGGTTCCGCACTTACGTTTAGTGAAAAAAATACGTGCTTACGGAATATCGGACCAGGTTTGTGATTGGATTCAGGATTTCCTAGAAGAAAGAACACAACATGTCATTCTTAACGGTTCAAAATCTGCAGATGTAGAGGTAATTTCGGGAGTACCGCAAGGAAGCGTGATAGGACCTTTATTGTTTACAATATACATAAATGACTTAGTTGACAACATCGGTAGCTCCGTGAGGCTATTTGCAGATGACACGGTTGTCTACAAGAAAGTAGCAACATCAGAAGACTCGTACGTACTCCAGGAAGACCTGCAGAGGATTAATGAATGGTGCGACAGCTGGCAGCTTTCCCTAAACGTAGATAAATGTAATATAATGCGCATACATAGGGGCAGAAATCCATTCCAGTACGATTATGCCATAGGTGGTAAATCATTGGAAGCGGTAACGACCGTAAAATACTTAGGAGTTACTATCCGGAGCGATCTGAAGTGGAATGATCACATAAAACAAATAGTGGGAAAAGCAGGCGCCAGGTTGAGATTCATAGGAAGAATTCTAAGAAAATGTGACTCATCGACGAAAGAAGTAGCTTACAAAACGCTTGTTCGTCCGATTCTTGAGTATTGCTCATCAGTATGGGACCCTTACCAGGTTGGATTAATAGAAGAGATAGACATGATCCAGCGAAAAGCAGCGCGATTCGTCATGGGGACATTTAGTCAGCGCGAGAGCGTTACGGAGATGCTGAACAAGCTCCAGTGGCGGACACTTCAAGAAAGGCGTTACGCAACACGGAGAGGTTTATTATCGAAATTACGAGAGAGCACATTCCGGGAAGAGATGGGCAACATATTACTACCGCCCACATATATCTCGCGTAATGATCACAACGAAAAGATCCGAGAAATTAGAGCAAATACGGAGACTTACAAGCAGTCGTTCTTCCCACGCACAATTCGTGAATGGAACAGGGAAGGGGGGATCAGATAGTGGTACAATAAGTACCCTCCGCCACACACCGTAAGGTGGCTCGCGGAGTATAGATGTAGATGTAGATGTATGACACAAGTGTCACTCACTCACCTGACTACGTTCGAAGTCCATGAGTTCCACGGAGCGCCCCATTCTGCTCTTTTTAAATAAATGGCTCTAAGCACTATGGGACTTAACATCTGAGGTCATCAGTCCCCTAGACTTAAACCTAACTAACCTAAGGACATCACACACACCCATGCCCGAGGCAGGATTCGAACCGGCGACCGTAGCAGCAGCGCGGTTCCGGACTGAAGGGCCTAGAACCGCTCGGTCACAGCGGCCGGCCCATTCTGCTCTCTCACGATGTCTAATGACTACTGAGGTCGCTGATACGGAGTTCCTGGCGGTTGGTGGCAGCGGAATGCACCTAATATGAAAAACGTATGTTTTGGGGGTGCCCGGATACTTTTGATCACATAGTGTACCAAGGCAGGATCTGAACCCAGATTAGCTGCTCACTAGGCAGCTGCGCCTACTAATACACCACCCTGGCACAGTGGCTCTCCACAACTGCATGGACTACTGTAGTACGCCTCCACCCTCAGTCCAAATTCCCATTCACACTTCACTTGGTATTGCCCACAAACTCGAACAGCATTCGAATCCCGGCCATGGTACAAATTTTCATTCGTCGCTTCAGTCTGTATATGTACGTCATAGACGATTATGACCCGAAAAGGTCTGCCGGCCGCGGTGGCCGTGCGGTTCTAGGCGCTCCAGTCCGGAGCCGCGCTGCTGCTACGGTCGCAGGTTCGAATCCTGCCTCGGGCATGGGTGTGTGTGATGTCCTTAGGTTAGTTAGGTTTAAGTAGTTCTAAGTTCTAGGGGACTGATGACCACAGCAGTTGAGTCCCATAGGGCTCAGAGTCATTTGAACCATTTGAGCCTGAAAAGGTCTGTGGAACCATGTGGTTTCATTTGACTGAAGCGCCTATGCCTCGGTTTCAGGCAGGATGCACCGTTTAGTTCGATGCTGAGGTGGGATTCCAATACAGTTGGAGAAATTCGAGTTTAGGGGGACTATAAAGTGGGCTAAGGCGAGAATAGGAATTTGGACTGAGGCGGAGGTGTGCTAGGGTTGTTGATGTAGTTGTGCAGAGCCACTGTGCAAGGGTATCTTAATAGTTAGCGCATCTGCCTAGTGAGCCGGAGACCTGGGTTCGAATCCCACCCTTGACACAAATTTTCTTTCTTTGAAGATGCAAAGTTAGTTCTTTTTGCTGATGATACAAGTAGAGTAATAACATCCAAAAACCAAGAACTAAGTGATGTAATTGTAAATGATGTTTTTCACAAAGTTATTAAGTGGTTCTCAGCAAACGGACTCTCTTTAAATTTTGATAAAACACAGTATATACAGTTCCGTACAGTAAATGACACAACTCCAGTAATAAATATAGACTTTGAACAGAAGTCTGTAGCTAAGATAGAATTTTCAAAATTTTTAGGTGTGTCCATTGATGAGAGGTTAAACTGTAAGCAACACATTGATGGTCTGCTGAAACGTGTGAGTTCAGCAAATTTTGGTGATAAGAATCTCAGTGAATTAGCTTACTATGCCTACTTTCATTCACTGCTTTCGTATGGCATCATATTCTGGGGTAATTCATCGTTGAGTTGAGTAGAAAAGTATTCATTGCTCAAAAACGTGTAATCAGAATAATTGCTGGAGCCCACCCACGGTCATCCTGCAGACATCTATTTAAGGATCTAGGGATCCTCACAGTAACCTCACAGTATATATATTCACTTATGAAATTCGTTGTTAATAATCCAACCCAGTTCAAAAGTAATAGCAGTGTGCATAGCTGTAACACCAGGAGAAAGGATGATCTTCACTATGCAGGGTTAAATCTGACTTTGGCACAGAAAGGGGTAAATTATGCTGCCGCAAAAGTCTTTGGTCACCTACCAAACACCATCAAAAGCCTGACAGATAGCCAACCAACATTTAAAAACAAATTAAAAGAATTTCTAGATGACAGCTCCTTCTACTCATTGGCTGAATTTTTAGATATAAATTAAGGGAAAAAAACCAACTTAAACATTAGTGTCATGCAATATTTTGTGTAATGTAATATCTTGTACAGATATCTTTTATTAAACTGACACGTTCCACATCATTACGAAGTGTCGTATTCATGATCTATGGAACAAGTATTAATCTAATCTACTCTAATCTAATCTGCTTCAGTGTGCATATATACGTCACATATTTATCAATTCCCTTCTCTTTGTGTATGTTATGTAAGACTTCATGTTGCGCATTGAACTATGGCCCTCTTTAAGGGTCTGGTATACAAAATAGAATCTCCTTTTCTAAGTCTCCAACTTCTATAGTGTTCCTTGAAGTGGATGGATATTGACCTGCCATACTGGCCAGTACAGAATTTGGAACAATTACAAGTGGTTTTGTATATTCTACTTTTTTCAAAGTGAAGTGCTGTGCACAAATGGTTCAAATGGCTCTGAGCACTATGGGACTTAACATCTTAGGTCATCAGTCCCCTAGAACTTAGAACTACTTAAACCTAACTAACCTAAGGACGTCACACACATCCATGCCCGAGGCAGGATTCGAACCTGCGACCGCAGCAGTCCCGCGGTTCCGGACTGCAGCGCCTAGAACCGCACGGCCACCGCGGCCGGCTGCTGTGCACAGATGAGGCATCTGCACAGGATAGACTAGAGTGGGTAGCTGCGACAAACCACTCACCGGACGGAAGACTACAGCAACAGACTTCAACTGTAGAGAAACCGTGAACTTGAACGTTATACGAGAGGCCGCTCAGATCCCGTTTGAATCCGGTAGTCGGGTTAATGGCACGGCGCCAAGACCGTATATGGTTTAACGGAGGTTTCTCTCACTGAATTAAGTGACCTTTAGACGGGTTTTACACATAAGCCCCAAATACACGCGACCAAAAATACGAAATAAATACAGAATTTAAAAGGAAACATAACAAGCGACCACAGTAGCTCTCTTGTTCTCTACGCTCACAGTCAACTTTTCTATTGCTGTACTCTGCTTTAGTGGTGTGTCTTGAGGCTTAAGTAGTTTTTGAGTTACATAATGTTAAGTGAACTTGTATCTTCAATAAGTGAGATCAGAACAAAATTTCGAATAGGGCCAGCAAACGCCGCGAAGAGTCGCAGAGAAGGTGGAGCAGAATGAAATAACCGAAGAAATGAATACCAATGTTCGTCACGTACAATATCCTAACACAGGAAATGATAATCTCCACAAGAGATGCTGAAAGGAAAGCTTGCCATGACTCTAATTATAATTTTCAGAAAATGTATGCCTACAGTTAAAATAGTGCAGCTATGGATGAAGTACGCAACCTACATATAAATACAGTGGTGCGGAGCAGATGCATAATAACGAACGTCTGTTTTCAGTACTGGATGTCCTACTTATCTAGACCACTTCAGATAACTTTTTTCAGAAGAAAAATACAAAAAAGTATCAAGAAAAAGTTAATTTAGCTACCAGGCGGCCTCTAATCAACATGACTGTCTTTGTTGTAACTTTGTTCGTTACGAAAATACACTCCTGGAAATTGAAATAAGAACACCGTGAATTCATTGTCCCAGGAAGGGGAAACTTTATTGACACATTCCTGGGGTCAGATACATCACATGATCACACTGACAGAACCACAGGCACATAGACACAGGCAACAGAGCATGCACAATGTCGGCACTAGTACAGTGTATATCCACCTTTCGCAGCAATGCAGGCTGCTATTCTCCCATGGAGACGATCGTAGAGATGCTGGATGTAGTCCTGTGGAACGGCTTGCCATGCCATTTCCACCTGGCGCCTCAGTTGGACCAGCGTTCGTGCTGGACGTGCAGATCGCGTGAGACGACGCTTCATCCAGTCCCAAACATGCTCAATGGGGGACAGATCCGGAGATCTTGCTGGCCAGGGTAGTTGACTTACACCTTCTAGAGCACGTTGGGTGGCACGGGATACATGCGGACGTGCATTGTCCTGTTGGAACAGCAAGTTCCCTTGCCGGTCTAGGAATGGTAGAACGATGGGTTCGATGACGGTTTGGATGTACCGTGCACTATTCAGTGTCCCCTCGACGATCACCAGTGGTGTACGGCCAGTGTAGGAGATCGCTCCCCACACCATGATGCCGGGTGTTGGCCCTGTGTGCCTCGGTCGTATGCAGTCCTGATTGTGGCGCTCACCTGCACGGCGCCAAACACGCATACGACCATCATTGGCCCCAAGGCAGAAGCGACTCTCATCGCTGAAGACGACACGTCTCCATTCGTCCCTCCATTCACGCCTGTCGCGACACCACTGGAGGCGGGCTGCACGATGTTGGGGCGTGAGCGGAAGACGGCCTAACGGTGTGCGGGACCGTAGCCCAGCTTCATGGAGACGGTTGCGAATGGTCCTCGCCGATACCCCAGGAGCAACAGTGTCCCTAATTTGCTGGGAAGTGGCGGTGCGGTCCCCTACGGCACTGCGTAGGATTCTACGGTCTTGGCGTGCATCCGTGCGTCGCTGCGGTCCGGTCCCAGGTCGACGGGCACGTGCACCTTCCGCCGACCACTGGCGACAACATCGATGTACTGTGGAGACCTCACGCCCCACGTGTTGAGCAATTCGGCGGTACGTCCACCCGGCCTCCCGCATGCCCACTATACGCCCTCGCTCAAAGTCCGTCAACTGCACATACGGTTCACGTCCACGCTGTCGCGGCATGCTACCAGTGTTAAAGACTGCGATGGAGCTCCGTATGCCACGGCAAACTGGCTGACACTGACGGCGGCGGTGCACAAATGCTGCGCAGCTAGCGCCATTCGACGGCCAACACCGCGGTTCCTGGTGTGTCCGCTGTGCCGTGCGTGTGATCATTGCTTGTACAGCCCTCTCGCAGTGTCCGGAGCAAGTATGGTGGGTCTGACACACCGATGTCAATGTGTTCTTTTTTCCATTTCCAGGAGTGTATGAAGAGCAGTACGTTTTTTAAATAGCACCCTATATATTTTATTCGGTAATCCTCTTCCTCTCGTCAAGACCGAACGACTGTTGTGCATTTTCCTTGTGCTTTCCTTTGGTTAATGACAATTCTGTGAAGAGGACGACTACCTGCACTGCTGTGCTATTAAACGCGAGTCAAAGTTTGTGTTAGGTTTTTGATAACGTCATGTTTACGTGACTGGTACACAGTGAGATGTTTCTGAACAGGTCTTTACGAAAGAAAGAGGATTACCGACTAAAAAAATACAGGATGGTATTAGAAAAAGGGCTGTTGTTCATATCTTCGTAGCGAACAAAGTTACAAAAGAAGCAGTCAAGCTGGTTAATGTTCCCCTGGTAGCTAAGAAACATTTACTTCAAACATTTTTTAGTTTCCTTCTGCGCAAAAAGTTACTTCTTGTTGTGAAGATAAATGGGACAGCCTGTATAGCCATAACGTCCAGTCATATCTTGAAAACATAAATCCACCTCCAAGGGCAGCAGTCGAAAACGACATACATTTATCATCCCTACAAACCCACAATCTACCTTGTGGTGCGACAAGGAAACAGTTGTTAGAGGCTTTGAGTTACCTCTAACCTCTGTTGTTCTGTCTCTGGTACGCAATGATCATGCATCCATGACATCAGACTGGTCGAGCACTGCAGAGCTCTTATCGAAAATATCGCTGTCCACGGGATGCTAAACTCTAATCTACCTTCGTTCCTTTCTAATGAAAATGTTGTCCTTGATGACTCTGACAGCTGAAATGCAGACAAACATAAATCATTTAGAAAAGAGATGGAGGATCTGTATGAAAAAAGTATCATATTTACGCCTTAACCTAAGAGGAAGTGGCTATGGCCGTCATACAATTAAAAAAGAGGTAGTGTCATAACCATAAGGGCTAAAAGCGGAATGTTCACAAGATCTGAAGCCAGAAATCATTCTGTATCTGACAAAAATGTTAAATTAACTTCTATTGCAAAGTCGATTTCCAGAAATATGAAAAAACGCAGAAGCTGCAATGTCGAATGTTGGAAACGGAAGAGATCCATCACAGCCAAAGTCTTATTGGGCTATACATCCCACTCAAAAAAGTTTTGCACCACTCTCATGACAATCACAATTGTTTTATCGGTAACCACTTTCAAATGGTTCAAATGGCTCTGAGCACTATGGGACTTAATTTCTGAGGTCATCAATCCCCTAGAACTTAGAACTACTTAAACCTAACTAACCTAAGGACATCACGTACATCCATGCCCGAGGCAGGATTCGAACCTGCGACCGTAGCGGTCGCGCGGTTCCAGACTGTAGCGCCTAGAACCGCTGGGCCACCTCGGCCAGCTAACCTCTTTCCCAATAATATTTTGACCGCAGTAAATCGCAACATACAACCGCGTGACGGAGATGAAAGTAAAGCTCCATTATCACTGCAGCGTTATGCCTCCAACCGTGAGCGAGACAGTTCGTCTTGCGGACATCGCTCAGTCTTCCGGCAAGCCCTGAAAGATCAGTTCAAGCTTAGACCTGCGCGAATCGCCACTTTGTGACAGGAAGGGTTGTCCGATGAATTGGGGTATGCCACACCGTCGTTATTTGAACATTCAGCCGCTGTTGAGAGACACGATCGTTGTAATACTCCACGGTCGAGAACTCTAGCCGATGACAACTACCTACAGATTATAGTTGGTGGGTATCCCGAGAAGAATGTGGAAGCAGCTGACAGGGCTGTGTCGAGCCAGATGGTACACAACCGTCCCCACACGATGTCCATTTGGCCTCTAAACATCCACAAATCAACCACCATCGTGGTGCGCGAAGGAGGTGGGCAAAGGGGGAAAAAAACTGGAATGGAACGTGGATCAGTGGCTTAGGGTTCTCTTCAGTGACGAGTGTAGGATTTGTCTGGCGCTTGATCATCTCCGTAGAAGAGTGTGTGGAGGCAGCCAGGTACAAAAGTGCGCCTCTCATGTTTTGGGTCTTCAGGAGGTAGAACTGACCCGCATGGAATGGCCTGCGGTATCCGATGAGATGAACCTGATGTAACATATGCGAAAGCAGTTGAAACTTGCAGTACGTTGCGAAGGAATCATCCTCCCACAATGGATGGGTTCAGGAGGGCGCCGTCGAAGTCTAGAGCAGCAACGTCTTTACCACCTAATGGACGACAGGCGGAGGAAACTGGTATCGGATGTTATCCAGCAGCAGATTTTGATTTCACAGACGTGCACTTTCGAACAGACTGCCGTTATTTTGGTTACTGTTTTTTTTTCATTTCACAGTAAACTTAGTTATTTTTTTAATTTCTTAAGGCTTTTTCCTTCATTCCCCTTTACCCTCGAATGTAAGCCCACCTTCATAGATGTGCATATGGTGCTCAACTAAGTATTTTATTTACTTAACGTATTGGGCCTAGGCTGAGAAACATTATTACAAACACGCTTGACAGTACACAAGGAACTAACCGGACTGAAATAAAATCTGTACAGTATCAGAAAGAAAAACCAAAAGAAGATGTGCTTAATAACGGCCTACACGTATCAAATAATGTAATGAAAATATGCATAAGGTATAATGACTGGTGTTACGACATCATTAGACGACCTCTAATGGCCTGCAATTACGTGAAGTCCAGGGAGAAGACCATTCTAATGAGTCTATACTATTGCTTCACGGAATATTGAAAGGACCGAATAGTAAGGTAATCGGTTCTTCAAATCTATCTACAGAACTAGATATCTTAAGACCTATGAGCACTTGTTCATCTTCGCTAACGTGAAACACATCTCTTCTACTGAACAAGAGTTCATAGTTCTTAAGGTATGCATTTTAGAGCCCATGTTTAGCAGACTTCTTTGCTTCGAATGGTCGTTCCTGTCATATACCCGAATACTGACCATTCCTCGTTGGGTACCCTGCATAAGAGGCAGGCAAATGAAAATAATACAGATGGAAAAAAATAAGTAAACTGTTCATTATTTCGAAAGTAATAGCCATAACTGCTAATAAATTTATCCCACTGCGAGTCAAGACGGTCTTGCATTCAAGGAATACGCTGCAGTAGTGAGAATTTAAACCGTTTTTTGGAACACTTGAATTCAATCCACCCGAATATTCAGTTCACTATGGAGGTGGAAAAGAATGGATACCGTCCCTTCCTTGATGTGTTGGACAGAAGGAAGACTGATGGTACGTTGGGACATTCTGTTTATAGGAAGCCTACTCACACTGACTTGTATCTGCGAGCTGATAGTTGTCACCATCCAGCTCAGCGTGAAGGAGTACTTCGCACCTTGGTTCACAGGGCCCACGTTATCTCAGACCCTGAAAGTTTGGCAGCTGAGCTATCACATCTCGTAGTCACCTTTCGTCAGAATGGTTATAGTGAGAGGCAGATCAAACGTGCCTTGCGCTATCACCCTTCTGTGCAACGGGTGAGTGACGATAGCAACGAAGTGACACCTAAGTCTACGGCCGTTTTGCGTTACGCAGGAAGCATTTCTAACAGGATTGGCCGTATTTTGCGGAAATATGATGTGAAATGTGTTTTTCGACCACCTTCTAAGATTAAGGCCCTGTTGGCGTCCGTTAAAGATGATCTTGGTATGCGTAAGACTGGTGTCTATCGTAACCCATGCAGTTGTGGCGTGTCATATATTGGTCAGACAATCAGGACTGTGAAAGACCGGTGTATTGAACATTAGCGTCACACACACTTACAACAGCCGAGCAAATCCGCTATTGCAGAACGTTGCCTTGACAACGGTCATCCTATGGAATACAACACGGAGACTCTGGCTTGCGCGTCCAGCTATTGGGATAGTGTCATTAAGAAAGCTGTTGAAATCAAACTATCAAGCAACCTTATAAACAGAGATGGTGGATTTTGTTTAAATGCTGCTTGGAATCCGGCTCTGACTCTCATAAAAAACAGACGGACAGAATTAGGGATACCTCACCTGTTGATTAATAGTCACTATCGATATTTATGATGTTGGTTATCTTTGGTTGTGTGTTGACTTTGTGGTTACTTGTTCTGTATGTGGTATCTTCCTTGTTTCTCCTCTGTGAACCGAGGTATTATATTCCCTTGCACATTGCTTCCTCCTTGCAGTTGTGCCTTGAGAATGGCAAAGTGTGCTCCTGCCGAAATATCGGCGGTGGTCGACGACGTCACCCAGCAGCAAACCCGTAAATTATTTGAACATTCAATTCGCCGGGAAAAGTTAAGGTCTCACAGTGCTGAAACATGTTTGGGTACTTTAAAAAACGGTGTTTTGCATAACTGGTGGACCTCACATCCTACAATTATATACATAATATGTGTGGCAGCAACTAAAATCAAGAACAGACTGACGAATGTCATTGTAAACAACTTTCAGATATCATATAAATCTATTCTAACATATGATTTTGTGATTTTGGAGTTAGCACGTGCGCGTACAATGGAAACTTACGAAAGCCGTAACGACGGTGAGAGCTCACAGGGGAATACAAAACAGTATTAGTAGAAGCCCTTCTGTTACTGCTAGACATCTATTCCATAGTTATGGCGATTACTTTTGAAATAATAAATGGTTTAAAAACGTTCAGATGTGTGTGAAATCTTATGGGACTTAACTGCGAAGGTCATCAGTCCCTAAGCTTACACACTACTTAACCTAAATTATCTTAAGGACAAACACACACACCCATGCCCGAGGTAGGACTCAGACCTCCGCCGGGACCAGCCGCACAGTCCATGTCTGCAGCGCCTTAGACCGCCCGGCTAATCCCGCGCGGCAATAAATGGTTTACTTTTTTTGTGTGCATCCATCGCGTTTTCATTTGACTGCCCCTTATATACGTGAGCCAACCTTTTGGGATGTTGCTGTGGAATCACTGCTGGAAGGTTGATGTATGTAAGGCAGCAGTAAATTGTTTAGAGAGTCCGGCAGGAAGTGGAGGACATCATTAGGTAACCTGCAACCCCTAAAGCACTAACTGAGAAACATTTGACATTGTAATCCAACTGACGTGGTTTCTCTTTATATAAGTGTAGAAGACTGCATCAGTTCCGAGCAAACGTTCCAAACAAATCCGACAAATGGCATAATGTACTTTCTGTATGGACATAATCCATTTCTGTCTTATGTCTAGACACAACACTCTGCAAATGTGGCGAATTCGGAACACCAGAGTATCAACTATGGGAATGCAGGCAGAGCCAAATGACAGACAAAAGAAATATCTCCCATACATGTACTTCACTCGAAGAATCAAGAAATGAAGCGCTGTGGGGAGAATTATGTGATATAGCAAATAAATATTCATTAAGGCAGCTGGAGGTCTTCAAGGCCACGAGGCAGTGGAGAGGTGCTGCTCACGTAAGCGAGAGGGGAACCGGACAACAGACGCGAGGAGAGACTGCTGAACGCGGCTCCCTGCCAGCAGCTGCTAAAGGTAGGCGACTGGAAACTACCGCCGTGGAGGCGCAAAAGTGCCAGACGCCGTATTTGTATAACACATCTCTTCCTACTGTGTCAATTTCATCTCCATATCGTGTGCATTTATATTTAGCAGCAGTGGAACGAGTCGATTCAAATCTAGAAAGAATGCACTTTTACAATTATTTTAATTTTAATTTTGTGCTACTGATTTTTATATATTTATTCTTAGTTTAACCTTGAATTAATGGCATATTACGTAAACAGATATGCTGTTGACATTTTGTATTTTGTTTGCTGTAAAAAATCTATCACATAATGCTAAAGGCAAACTGGAAATACACTGCCTGGAAAAAAAAAAAAAAACAGAAGATACGGTTGGACGTCGATGAGTAGTAAGGCTATGGTGACTTTGGGGCAATTTGTTTAAGTTGTATGTTCTGACCCACCTTGTTCACATCACATGACCTAGATCACAGGCCTTTCAACGAGGTCATCAGGCTGCACCGCTGTTCTGCTGACACTTGTGAGGTCACAAGCCAGGCACCATTTCTTAATGATGTCATCACGAAATGATAATGGGACATTTAAAAAATTCACGTATAGAGATGTCCCACGTACACGAAAACCACAGCCAGTTTATCAGCGCACATTTTCAACATCAGACAACATAAATCTTTATTATAAAAAAAAACATTAACAAGTAAGTTCCATTATGCTCACTGATGTCCTATCTGGAAAATTTCAAAAGTTACAATTAGGCCTACGCCACTACTTTTCCAACAACTTCACATTTATCTCAGTAGTCAGTGGTTCGTATTTGTCAAAACATTTTCGATCGGAGTACAGGAAGTGATGGACAGTCGCTTCCTCAATATTTTGCATGTCATTTCTGGTAACAAGTTCTCTTCACTTTCTCCAAGTCCTCGTGACTAAGGAATAAGTGAGCGTACACCATTAAGCGCCATCTGCAAAGGATGACTTGAGCCCGTACTGTGATGGTGGTGATGCTCCATTAACTATTTTCCAGAAGCTATGTCCAGCTCAAAGTAGGACGTTGTCCACTGTTCCAATGTACAATGAAACCACCAGAAGCAACCACATTATTTCGAGCACCATCCAACATCCGAAATGAAAGTTCATTCGGAACAAATCGATTGTCTGCAGCGCGTGATCATTCACAATCAGAGAGGACATTGTATATGCTTCTAAGGGGAAAAAAAGAAAAAAAAGAAACGTAGCAATGATCAAGCTCAAACAACAAAAAAGCGTCTGTTTTCTTGAATTATGACAAGTAATTGATAAGCAAAATACAGATTTTATTAGTAGCAGGAGTGCATATTAGACTTAACATTTTTTGTAATTCGATGACGCATTCAAGTGGACAGCAGCAGCAACACCAGTGACTTACTTCTACTAGTAATCGTCTCGTATTTCTACATGCACTGATCAACCAGAACATTATGACCACCTACCTAATAGCCGGTGTGTCCACCTTTGGTGCGGATAACAGCGGCGACGGGTCGTGATATGAAAGCAATGAGGCCTTGGCAGGTCGTTGGAGGGATTTGACAGCACACACACAAGTCACCTAACCCCCGTAAATTCTGGGGAGAGGACGTAGAGTTCAATTACATCCCAGATGTGTGCGATTGGGTTCAGATCTGGCGAGTTGGGGGGGGGGGGCAACACGTCAATTGGAACTCGCCGCTATGTTCCTCGAACCACTCAGTCACACTCCTGGGCGCGTCACGTGGCGCATTATCGTGATGCAAAATGCCACTGCCGTCGGGAAACATGATCGTCATGAAGGGGTGTACGTGGTCTGTAACCAGTGTACGATACTCCTTGGTTATCATGGTGGCTTGAACGAGCTCAATTGCACCCATGGGTGGCCACGTGAATGTTCCCCAGAGCATAATGGAGTCGCCGCCAACTTGTCTCCGTCCTGCAGTACAGGTGTCAAGGAGCTGTTCCCCTGAAAGACGACGGATTCGCGCTCTCCCATCGGAATGATGAAAAAGGTATCGGGATTCATCAGACGATGCACCTCTCTGACACTTCGCCAACGTCCAGTGCCGATGTTCATGTGTCCCTTTCAGTCGTAGTAGTCGATGTCGTAGTGTTAACATGTATCGTCGGCTGCGGAGGCCTATCGTTAGGAGTGTTCGCTACTCTATGTGTTCAGACACACTTGTACTCTGCCCAGCATTAAAGTCTGACGTTAGTTCCACCACAGTTCGCCGCCTGTCCTGTTTTACCAGTCTGCCCAGCCTACGACGTCCGACATCTATAATGAGGTGTGGCCGCTGTAACGGGACATCCTCCTCTAGCATTACTTTCCGTCAACAGTAGCTGTCGGTACCAGTATTATTTTTCGAATTTTGGACGGGTCAGTATTATCTCAGCTGTTTTTCTAAAAACTTTCGTATTATTTTATACACAATATGTTATATTTCAAGCTACAATTTATGAAAAGGAATTACTTTATTTTCGATGTTGCAATCGATAAGTACTAGATTATTATTCTTTTTAGAAACGTTTGAAATTACGCATTATTAGGCAGACTTAAAATTTCTGTTATTAATTACGCAATCTAGTACTGTTTACTATGTTTATTTTTTGATTCATTTATGAAATAATAATCGAAATTAATAGAAATTCATTTGTCAAGAAAAACTGTAAACTCTTCGGAATATGGCTATTACCGCAGAGTGAAGTAGTAGTAAACATGCCTCTGATGTGATCAGACGTATTTTTATATTTTTGGCGAACAACGTAATTTCGGCTTTGTTAATATGAAAATTGAAAAAACTGTATGATATACTAAAATGTGACAAAATATATTAACGTTATAACAAAAATTCTGCAACAACGATCTTCAAATTTATTTAGATCAATTCAACGATGAGGACCTAAATTGTGAGAATTTCAGCTTCAAGAATCAGACCCCTAGACAAGAAGAACTGGAGCCAACTCTACACGAAAAGCTAAGTAAACTAGAAAGTTTATTGTAATCTTCGCTCCTCTCAAATTGTTCATAAAAGACTTTGCTTATTGTGGAAAATAGCTGCAACTAGGAAGGAGGGTGCAGATTACACCGCCCAACCCCACGACGTCTGGACGTGGTTCCACCTTGGTTTCGCCACGCGTAGAAGACACCCCAGCACTCCTCGAACATCCGACAAGTCGTGCAGTTCCCTAAATGGTCGTCCCGAGCCTCCGGGCCATTACAACCTTTCCTCAGTCAAACTCAGATAGATAGCGCCCCTCCCTCTTTCTAGACATGGACAGCACGCTTTCTGACACTACATGCCCCGTGCGTGTGTCTGACCAGCAATCATTCCTCGTTAGGTGACGCTGCTATCTCCTGGACAGGTTGATACCGGTAGTATATCGATGGTCGTAATGTTCTTGCTGATCAGTGTATTTTCCTGCTCGGTCAACAACTGCTGACAAGTTCCGACAAGTAAATGTTCTTAGTCAACGAGTCAATACTTTCGCAATCTCCAAGTATGTTATACAGGGTGAGTCACGAGGAAAGGTACATGCTTTTAGGAGTGATAGCATTAGTGAGTCTGAGCTTCATTGGATATATGCCTATTCCAAATGGTTTTCGAGATAGAGAACATTTAATACCACTTTTGAATGTTTTTCTTGAATAATTCGAAAACCGCACACTCCAGCGAAAAGCTGATGAAGTACAAAATTAAACTACATTAAATTTCTTACAGAAAGGTCCTATTCGTTCTTCATCTAGGACTAACAGTTTGCGCGAAGAGGGCACGAGAATATTTAAAATCTCGCGCGACGCGCATGCGCTGCGGCTTAGGTACTTTTTGTAGGCCAATTTCAGGTAGTTTCCCTACTCGACAGATCTCAATTGCCTTGTATGAAATTGTTCCTCTCAGCTTCCTCCACACTACTGTGATACGTTGTAAATAATGACAATGTCTGAATAACACAGAAAATAAATAACAATACACACTGGATGTGCTCTATCTCGGAAATCATTCGGAATAGGGCATATGTCCATTTGAAGTTTTTTGTTCAGAATCAGTAATGCTATCGCCCCTCAAAGCATTTACCTTTCCTCCTGACGTACCCTGTATATCATCGACTAGGTGGAGCTCGCAGAACGTTTTGTCAGCGCGTTCAGGCTTGCTGCTGCCTAGTTGATATGTGTGTCGTATTACACCAAGCTCAGAGTCAAATACAGTTTCGAAAAAAAGTAGAGACATCAAGCATTATTTCTTCACATTAAACTACATTGAAGAGCCAAATAAACTGGTACACCTGCCTAATATCTTGTAGGGACCCCACGGGCACTCAGAAGCGCCGCAACACGACGTGGCATGGACTCAACTATTGTCTGAAGTAGTGCTGGAGGGAATTGACACCATGAATCTTGCAGGGCTGTCCGTAAATACGTAAGAGTACGAGGAGATGGATATCTCTTCTGAACACCACGTTGAAAGGCATCAATAATGTACATGTCTGGGGAGTTTGATGGCCAGCAGAAGTGTTCAAATTCAGAAGAGTGTTCCTGGAGCCACTCTGTAGCAATTCTGGATGTGTGGGCTGTAGTATTATCGTGCTGGAATTGTCCAAATCCATCGCAGTGCACAATAGACATAAATGAATGCAGGTGATCAGACAGAATGCTTACATACATGTCACCTGTCAGACGTATCAGGGGTCTCATATCACTCCAACTGCACACGCCCCACACCATTACAGAGCCTTCACCACCTCGACGAGTCCCCTGCTGACATGCGGGGTCCATGGATTCATGAGGTTGTCTCCATACCCGTACACGTCAACCCGCTTGATACAAATTGAAACGAGTCGCGTCCAAACAGGCAACATGCTTCCAGTCATGAAGAGTCCAATGTCGGTTTATGCGGGCCCAGGTGAGGCGTAAAGCTGTGTGTCGTGCAGTAATCAAGGGTACACGAGTGGGCCTTCGGCTCCGAAAGCCCACATCGATGACGTTTCGTAGAATGGTTCGCACGCTAACACTTGCTGTGGCCCAGCACTGAAATCTGCAGCAATTTGCGGAAGAGTTGCACTTCTGTCACGTTGAACGATTCTCTTCAGTCGTCGTTGGTCCAATTCTTGCAGGAATTTTTTCCAGCCGCAGCGAAGTCGGAGATTTGATGTTTTCTCGGATTCCTGATATTGACGGTACACTTGTGAAATGGTCAAATGGTAAAATCCCCACTTCATCGTTACCTCGGAGATGCTGTTACCTCGGAGATGCTGTGATGCTACACTCAAACCCACTTAAATCTTGATAACCTGCCACTGTAGCAGCAGTCTAACAACTGCGCTAAACATTTGTTGTCTTACGTAGGCGTTGCCGACCGCAGCGCCGTATTCTGCCTTTTACATTTCTCTGCATTTGAATATGCATGTCTATTCCAGTTTCTTTGGCGCTTCGGTATACATCCATAGCATAATAACTAATGAAGCAAAGAGTTCAGATACTTCTGCACGTGACTGCTTATTAGAGGCAAGGCGCAGCGACGGCGACTCAGCGTATCACGCAGAGGGCCAGTACTACTAGCAGCGTCAGCTCTGCTTCAGCCAGCTTTCTCGTTTAAAAGGCATCAAACGCACCAGCCTAGTGCAGTCGTCGGCGAATATTGTAAATTGTTTCCCTGAGAGCGCATTACTGATTCTGCAAATCCCTGTCGCATCGTGTCGAAATTCAAACAATATCTTCTCAATTTGTGCCTTGCAATTAATGTACACTACAGGCCATTAAAATTGTTACACCACGAAGATGACGTGCTACAGACGCGAAACTTAACCGACAGGAAGAAGATGCTGTGATATGCAAATGATTAGCTTTTCAAAGCACTCACACAATGTTGGCGCCGGTGGCCTACAGCGTGCTGACATGAGGAAAGTTTCCAACCGTATTTCTCATACACAAACAGCAGTTGACCGGCCTTGCCTGGTGAAACGTTGTTGTGATTCCTCGTGTAAGGAGAAATGTGTACCATCACGTTTCCGACTTTGATAAAGGTCGGATTGTAGCCTATCGCGATTGCGGTTTACCGTATCGCGACATTGCTGCTCGCGTTGGTCGAGATCCAATGACTGTTAGCAGAATATGGAATCGGTAGGTTCAGGAGGGTAATACGGAACGCCGTGCTGGATCCCAACGGTCTCGTATCACTAGCAGTCGAGATGACAGGCATCTTGGCTGTAACGGATCGTGCAGCCACGTCTCGATCCCTGAGTCAACAGATGGGGACGTTTGCAAGACAACAACCATCTGCACGAACAGTTCGACGACGTTTACAGCAGCATGTACTATTAGCTCGGAGAATATGGCTGCGGTTACCCTTGACGCTGCATCACAGACAGGAACGCCTGCGATGGTGTACTCAACGACGAACCTGGGTGCACCAATGGCAAGACGTCATTTTTTCGGATGAATCCAGGTCCTGTTTACAGCATCTTGATGGTCGCATCTGTGTTTTGCGACATCGCGGTGAACGCACATTGGAAGCGTGTATTCGACATCGCCATACTGGCGTATCACCGGCGTGATGGCATGGAGTGCCATTGGTTACATGTCTCGGTTACCTCTTGTTCGGACTGACGGCACTTTGAACAGTGGACGCTACATTTCAGATGTGTTACGACCCGTGGCTCTACTCTTCATTCGATCCCTGCGAAACCCTACGTGTCAGCAGGATAATGCACGAGCGCATGTTGCAGGTCCTGTACGGGCCTTTCTGGATACAGAAAATGTTCGACTGCTGCCCTGACCAGCACATTCTCCAGATCTCTCACCAACTGAAAACGTCTGGTCAATGGTGGGCGAGCAACTGGCTCGTCACAATACGCCAGTCACTACTCTTGATGTACTGTGGTATCGTGTTGAAGCAGCATGGGCAGCTGTACCTGTACATACCATCCAAGCTCTGTTTGACTCAATGCCCAGGCGTATCAAGAGCGTTATTACGGCCAGAGGTGGTTGTTCTGGATACTGATTTCTCAGGATGTATGCACCCAAATTGCGTGAAAATGTAATCACATATCAGTTCTAGTATAATATATTTGTCCAATGAATACCCGTTTATCATCTGCATTTCTTCTTGGTGTAGCAATTTTAATGGCCAGTAGTGTAACATCAGTTGCGAGACACATCGATTTCCTCTCTTTTGCAACAAATTTTCCTTGTTACCACGTACTACAGCTTCAGAAGACAGCCTCCAAGATGGGTAAAATACAACGCACGTGAGAACCAGACCCCTCAAATACTTAAAAACACAGATTCTCACACTTTCTTGGAAACATACGTTTTTTAAATCCGTAGCACTGTGCCCACAAAGCGTTTGCTTGCAGCGCCAACAGCGAATAATTTTTTCTCACGTTAAGGAAATTTCGGAGTTGAATTTACTACGGAAGGGAACAGGCAAAATTATCGCTGAATGGAGTTTTCAGTCCTATGTTAATGCATAAGTTTTCCATTCAACAGTGTTAAGTACAAACACTATGCGTGTGTTTTCAATGAAAAAAGCTGTCTTGCAGACATTAGGCTCACGGAAGGAATTTTGAGGGAAAGATGATCTGTAGAAACACATAATAGCAGCAGCCCAGAGAGCGTTATATCGAATTTTCAAACTTCACTGTCCTCTCCGAATTTAGTGCTCCAGAGGCTATTCATCATTGTCGCCGAGACATCAACGTGAGCTCACTATAAAGCTCCTCAAACCACTGTAGCACGGTTCTGGCTCCGAGGCACGGACAATTACACTGCTCAAAGATCACATCAGCGTCGGGGAAGACATCAAGCGTTAAGGGATGCAGCTGATTCGCAGCTGTCAGCGTATCTTCGATTACTACCACAGGTCCCATGCAAGCGCAGGAGAATGTCTCCCGTAGCATAATACTGCTCCCACCAGCCTGCGTGTGTGGCACGCTGCACGTTTCGAGCTGCCGTTCACCTCGGTGGCGGCGTTTGTGGAGACCACCATCGATCTAGTCTAGCAAAAATGTAATTCACCCGAAGGGCCGACACTTTTCCATTGATAGGCGGTCGAATGCCGATGATCCGTGCCCACCGCAGTCGTAATTGACGATGTCGTTGGGTCAACATTTGAACACACAGGAGTCGTCTGCTGCGGAGCTCCATATTGAACGGATAAACGGTGTGTTTCGAAACACTTGTGCGTGCTTCAGCATTGTGCTCTTGCGACAGAGATGTCACAGATCGCCATATATCCTACTTTACAGAGCAAACAAGCCTCCGGACCCCACGTTCTGTGAAGAGTCGTGAACGTCCAACCATTTAGCGCCTAGTATTAGTTTTACTGTCCTTTACCTCTTACCGTAGATGATCACGACAGAAGCACTTGAACAGTCGACCAGCTTCGCCGTTTTCGGGATACAATAGGTTCTGCTAATAATAGTCTGACCTTTGTCAAAGTCGCTTATCTTAATAGATTTTCTCATTTGCATCCCATATCTTCGCTAGGTTGATCCTCCGTCCGTGACTGCTCTGCTTGCATACTTTTCTTACGCCACCAGGTGGCATCCAACTTCGCGATGGGCAGTGGTCATAATGTTTTGGTTTATCAGTGTGTATACAGGGCGATTCCGTGATGATGTCACAAATTTTCAAGGATAATGGAGATGGGCAAATGTCTCAATTTGAGGTAAGGATCCCTGTTTCGAAGCCGAACGAGTCGAAAGTTACAGGCGGAAATCATTCTGATACCTCTAACAGTGGAATACATGTATCGCTACTATTGTTGCTAAGAATGCAGGGTATACAACTTTCAGAGGTGGTAGTATGGACCAAGGCAAGAAAAAACGTCCAGTAAACATGGGCTCTAAAATGCATACCTTAGGAGCTATGAGCACTTTTTCATCTTCGCTATTGTGAAATACATCTCCTCTACTGAACAATTGTCCATAGCTCCTAAGCCATACATTTTAGAGCCCATCTTTACTAGACATTTTTTCTTGTTTTTTTTTTTCCTTCTCTATCATCCTTGAAAGTATGTAACATCATCTGAATCATCATGTATATACACTCCTGGAAATGGAAAAAAGAACACATTGACACCGGTGTGTCAGACCCACCATACTTGCTCCGGACACTGCGAGAGGGCTGTACAAGCAATGATCACACGCACGGCACAGCGGACACACCAGGAACCGCGGTGTTGGCCGTCGAATGGCGCTAGCTGCGCAGCATTTGTGCACCGCCGCCGTCAGTGTCAGCCAGTTTGCCGTGGCATACGGAGCTCCATCGCAGTCTTTAACACTGGTAGCATGCCGCGACAGCGTGGACGTGAACCGTATGTGGAGTTGACGGACTTTGAGCGAGGGCGTATAGTGGGCATGCGGGAGGCCGGGTGGACGTACCGCCGAATTGCTCAACACGTGGGGCGTGAGGTCTCCACAGTACATCGATGTTGTCGCCAGTGGTCGGCGGAAGGTGCACGTGCCCGTCGACCTGGGACCGGACCGCAGCGACGCACGGATGCACGCCAAGACCGTAGGATCCTACGCAGTGCCGTAGGGGACCGCACCGCCACTTCCCAGCAAATTAGGGACACTGTTGCTCCTGGGGTATCGGCGAGGACCATTCGCAACCGTCTCCATGAAGCTGGGCTACGGTCCCGCACACCATTAGGCCGTCTTCCGCACACGCCCCAACATCGTGCAGCCCGCCTCCAGTGGTGTCGCGACAGGCGTGAATGGAGGGACGAATGGAGACGTGTCGTCTTCAGCGATGAGAGTCGCTTCTGCCTTGGTGCCAATGATGGTCGTATGCGTGTTTGGCGCCGTGCAGGTGAGCGCCACAATCAGGACTGCATACGACCGAGGCACACAGGGCCGGCATCATGGTGTGGGGAGCGATCTCCTACACTGGCCGTACACCACTGGTGATCGTCGAGGGGACACTGAATAGTGCACGGTACATCCAAACCGTCATCGAACCCATCGTTCTACCATACCTAGACCGGCAAGGGAACTTGCTGTTCCAACAGGACAATGCACGTCCGCATGTATCCCGTGCCACCCAACGTGCTCTAGAAGGTGTAAGTCAACTACCCTGGCCAGCAAGATCTCCGGATCTGTCCCCCATTGAGCATGTTTGGAACTGGATGAAGCGTCGTCTCACGCGGTCTGCACGTCCAGCACGAACGCTGGTCCAACTGAGGCGCCAGGTGGAAATGGCATGGCAAGCCGTTCCACAGGACTACATCCAGCATCTCTACGATCGTCTCCATGGGAGAATAGCAGCCTGCATTGCTGCGAAAGGTGGATATACACTGTACTAGTGCCGACATTGTGCATGCTCTGTTGCCTGTGTCTATGTGCCTGTGGTTCTGTCAGTGTGATCATGTGATGTATCTGACCCCAGGAATGTGTCAATAAAGTTTCCCCTTCCTGGGACAATGAATTCACGGTGTTCTTATTTCAATTTCCAGGAGTGTACATACATTTACGGGCGCCGGCACCTATAACTTTGACCTTCTGTAACGTCGTCGGATGACGTTTCCGGGCCGGCCGCTGGTGGCCGAGCGGTTCTAGGCGATTCAGTCCGGAACCGCACGACTGCTACGGTCGCAGGTTAGAATCCTGCCTTGGGCATGGATGTGTGTGATGTCCTTGGGTTAGTTAGGATTAAGTAGTTTTAAGGTCTAGGGGACTGATGACCTCAGATGTTAAGTCCCATAGTGCTCAGAGCCATTTGAACCATTTGACGTTTCCGGTCATGGGTTCCTTTGTGAAATTTGATCTACTAAGTCCACGCTACAACCTCTAGAAGTGTGTAACATGAATTGTGAAACATTCTTTATGAAACTCACGTAACAACCCTAGTTCAATGTCGATGGACGCACAGTACAATACACTCGCTCGATAGATATTCCTAGTGGATACTACTACAGTATGCACTGGATCTTGGGAACACATGGTGAGAGATCACACTCGATTTGAAAGGAGAACTGAAAACATTTTCAGAATTATAGCGCCAATATTACAATCCAAACGTCATACAAGGTGAGAGCTTGGCAAATCTATCTGCGTGTGTGCGTGCTACACTCTTGCGTGTGTGCGCGCGTGTGCACATGCATGTGTTTAAATTTACTGCTACTCCCATCCTTAACTTTTAAATTTCCTGCCAATTTTAAAATTTCCTGCCTTCATTGCTCGATGACGTAATCAAAAAAGGGGTGTGGCTTAGGCGCTGTCAAAATGTCAATGTCTTAGTTCACAAATATAAACAAAGTGAACCAGAATCTAGGTCACTGCCACTGACCTAGGTCACTTACGGAAGCAAAGGGAACCAGAATTTATGCCTAGATTGTTGATCTAGGTCACAAATGTAAACAAAATGAGCCAAGATCGTTGTAGCCATACTACTTCGATATAAATTCATACACATATACATACGTATACAGATACATATTGTAAGTGGATATGTAACTTGCAATTATCTGTGATAGTAGAACAGCCACCAGAGTGCATTAGTGCTGTTACAAGGACTGGACATGGGCAGCGTCACATGGTCAGGACCAACATGCTTTCTGTGAAATTCCGCTGTGAGGGTCGGAATAATTTGAGGCAGCATGGCGCAAGACACGAGACCGTCACCGTGGCGAGTGAGGTCACCACATGCTGCACCGTGTTGCTGAACCGCCTATGTGCCTAGAGAGGTAGTCCAGTGATTACAAGTTGGGCAAATCTGCCATAACACATGCTGCCTGGACTTAGCTGTATCTGTCATCGACTGCTGCCTACACGCAGAGCCTCTCCATGCCAACTGTCAATGTGATGTGGGTCACCCAGCCTCATCTACAGTTAAGACACTCCACTAGCTCCTGGTCTACAGGCCCCTTTTAGACCTGAATCTTTCAGTCCCTGAATGGGCGCCATCCAAAACTCATCCAGGCTGTTAATCAACAAGCTCCTGGGTGTCTCCAAGAGTCCCTGGGTTTGCAGCTCATGCTTGGGCCCATCTAACACCTGACCTTCTGCTGTGATTGTTGGCTGTCCAGCGTGTACGCACTTTGCTGCCAGAGGATAACCAAAACAGCCATGCACTGCAAGGCCACTGATGTAGCAGCTGTTCCGAGGCTGCCTCTCTGCCCATCGTACTTCTGCCACCCGCTGGCAAACACCCTGTCTTGTGTTCTGCTGAGACGAGTTCTGTCACCTGTTGGTATCAAAACATTTCTCAGTCTACGACCGCCGAGGACTGGCACGTCGCACCCATCGCCCTGTTCACCTTCCTGATTCGCCACGCTGATACTGTAAGGCCACGGAGGCGCCATGTACTCGTGTGAGGCAGTATTTATCATCACCTGACAGAGTTTGAAAGGTACCTCACTGTGGTTCTTCATTTGATTGGGTAGTCGAATCGTGCAACATCGAGATTTGTTGAACATTTGGATGTGACATTGGCCCAACACTGGATTATATTGGAATTTGTATCATATCGTCATCAAGGTTTTGACCGACTACGTCTTACTGTGCAACAACCTTATTGTGCACCAAGTATATTATAACCCCTTTGCACCTGCTCCTGCCATCCAAGAACAAGCAATGAAATCCATGCAACATTCTGTGTCATCTCGCACCATTTGCCGAATACTTACCATCCCATGTGAAGACTGTTATTAACACCAAAACACAAATAGGTGAAATTTAAGTGGTGCCAGGGACAAAAAGCGGGGGCTGTCAATGAATCACAGCTCTGAACTTCCTCAGATGACAATCATCAGCGAACATGGCGGAGACAGGAAGGAGGTCACAATTTTCCAATGTTTTGGAGACAGTTTTACTCCTAGCGTCTTGGTGTGAGAAGCCATTAGGTATGACTTCAGGTCACAGCTGGCAGTGAGTGAGGTAAGTCTACCAACACAACAATACATCGAGGACATCCTGCGTCCTCATGTGTTTCCTCTCACGCAACAGAATTGTGATGTCACTTTTCAACACGAAAATGCTCATCCACTAGTGGTAGGGATCTCTATGAATTGTCTTCGTGATGTTGAGGTGCTCCCATGACCAGCAAGGTTCACAGATCTGTCCCTGATAGAATATGTATCAGACCAGCTCGGAATTCAACTCAGTCCCAGTGCCAGTATCCAGGATACTGAAGCAGTCCAGGGGTGTGAGACTGCATGACGATGATCTCTGGAGGTTACAGCTCAGGCAGACATCAAAACCTAAAACATTTTATTAACACTCTTGTCTATACTGGTAGTGTCTCAGTGGAGGTAACTACCACGCCCCCTCGAGCACATGGAGAAGTAGCATGTGGAGGTGGCGAGCTGACAGCTATCGCACTTTGACATAAGTTCCCCAAAATGTTGACCCTAGTAGCTTATGCAGCTGCGTGGGACCACGTTACTGGGACACGGTGCCTGCGGATGGAGTCAGTGGTGCTGAAGTTTGTTGCAGGGGATAACAGTCTCTGATGGTGAAACTCGCCCCAGCAAGTGATGGCATGCATCTGCGCGGCGCCTGCACGGACACGGAAATATGCGCTGCTGTAGCCCCGGGTCCCGAGCTGCTTCCCTCCAGGGCAGGACCTGGCAGCTGCTGGTAGTGGGCCAGCTGGCAGCCCATTGGCAGACTGGTTCCAAGTCCGAGGAGGAGGACTTGCCACTAGCAGATGGTGCGGCGGTGGAAGCCCGAACTTAACAGCACCTGCGTGCTGCCCCATGGCACCTGGCCTTCTGGAGTGGCCCTCCCGTCTCTTTTGACGCTGCTGGGTTGCCCTCTGTCCTCAAATGAATGATTATTTATACTTGCGCCAGGCTTACTTGCTGTGCTGATGCTCGCTTCATGCCACACTCGGTACAATAAATCTGTATCATGGAAGTGTGGAAACGGATTGCTCGCTCTGCAAGAGTCCCGTTTTACCGCTACGATTGCATTGTTGTGTGGTGCCTGGCCTAGTCTGCCTCGTGCTGTCTAAAAAGTCCTAGATGGTGAAATAGACATGCCTCCGACTGTCCTCCACTGCTGTGGCTGAATTGCTAGTTTCTGCGCTAACGGCCGAAAAATCGTGGTGGCGATACAATATAAAGGACCAGTTACAACAGCAGTGAGCCAACTTGCCTCTGGAGAGGATACAATGGCTTTGTGATACCCTTCCCAGCCGAATAATTGCACACATCCATGACAGTGTCATATTGATAGTTAGGCCTATAATGCCAAGTTTTTTCAAATTTGATTCTATCTGATAATCACTGAAATAACATCACTTACCATATCAACCCGTGAAGTTTCATTTCGTTTCCTCCTCCCTTTCTGGGTGATTCACTTTTTTTGTCAGGCATCATCAGCACTATGTTATTTATGTTACGGAGTTAGGCAACTTTACACTTTTATTCTTGATTTCATTTTTAGCTACTAACTCCTTCTCTTTGTTATTAATGTAAGACATACGTAATTAATTTATAATTTATTTTTTAAGTAAGATTGCTGTATAGCTTTACTAGCTTAGTGCTTGGCATTGTCGTGGTATGTATTTATTCCATTCTTCTATTAATCCATCTTGTTGTTCCCCTCTCTCCATCCATGTCCTCCTGCACCCCCTCTCTGTCCATCTCCCCCACTTCTCCTCCCCCCATCCTCTTCCCTACCCACCACTCTTTCACTCTTTATCTGTTTCCTTTTGCCCCTCTCTTTGTGCAGCTCCTCCTACCCCTCTCTCTGTCCATCTCCTCCTGTCCCTCTTCTCTGTCCACATGCTCCCCCCTCACTCTGTCTATCTGCCTTCCCCCTCTGTCCCTCTTCTCCTCCCCCCCTCTAATTTCATTTCCTTCGTCAACTTTCTTCTCCCCTCTCCCTGTCCATCTCCTCCTGCTTCCTTTCTCTAGCTATCTCCTTCCCTTCCATTTCTCTATTTCCTCCTCTCTCTCTGTCCATTTTCACCTCCTTCTCCTCTGTTCATCTCCTCCTCCCACTCTCCGCTCCTGTCTCTTCCTCGCGCAGTCTCTGACCATCTCCTCCTCTTGTTTCTCTGTCCATCTCGTCCTGTCTCTCCTCTCTATGTCCATTTTCCCCTTCCGCTCTCTTTGTCCATAAGTCCCCTTCCTATCTGCGTCCATCTCTTCCTTCCACCTCTCTCCCACGTTATTACACTCACCCCAATAGGAGGCTGGCAATTTTTACCCCCACAGCATTTCTTTCCACATCGTAACTAACATGTGTACCAAATTTGGTTAAAATCGTTCCAGGGATTTAGGATGAGCTTTTTACTCATGGCTCTGTCGCCATACACACATTTCAAATATATTTCACATATATCTACCACATTTTATACGTACTTGACACATATTTCATCTGTATCTGTAGCGAATTTCGACCTGCAGCTTCATTTTCACGCAGTTCAATGTTTATGATGTCGTATCTTCTGAACTATGTGTCATACGACGATATAATTTTTCAGGTACATCAACTGGTATATGTGGCTACTGACTGCGAAATGTGTTGTGAATAGAATTACTAGTAACGACGTGATACACTACTGGCCATTAAAATTGCTACACCAAGAAGAAATGCAGATGATAAACGGGTATTCATTGGACAAATATATTATACTAGAACTGACATGTTATTACATTCTCACGCAATTTGGGTGCATACATCCTGAGAAATCAGTATCCAGAACAACCACCTCTGGCCGTAATAACGGTCTTGATACGCCTGGGCATTGAGTCAAACAGAGCTTGGATGGTATGAACAGGTACAGCTGCCCATGCTGCTTCAACACGATACCACAGTACATCAAGAGTAGTGACTGGCGTATTGTGACGAGCCAGTTGCTCGCCCACCATTGACCAGACGTTTTCAGTTGGTGAAAGATCTGGAGAATGTGCTGGTCAGGGCAGCAGTCGAACATTTTCTGTATCCAGAAAGGCCCGTACAGGACTTGCAACATGCGCTCGTGCATTATCCTGCTGACACGTAGGGTTTCGCAGGGATCGAATGAAGAGTAGAGCCACGGGTCGTAACACATCTGAAATGTAGCGTCCACTGTTCAAAGTGCCGTCAGTCCGAACAAGAGGTAACCGAGACGCGTAACCAATGGCACTCCATGCCATCACGCCGGTGATACGCCAGTATGGCGATGTCGAATACACGCTTCCAATGTGCGTTCACCGCGATGTCGCAAAACACAGATGCGACCATCATGATGCTGTAAACAGGACCTGGATTCATCCGAAAAAATGACGTTTTGCCATTGGTGCACCCAGGTTCGTCGTTGACTACACCATCGCAGGCGTGCCTGTCTGTGATGCAGCGTCAAGGGTAACCGCAGCCATATTCTCCGAGCTGATAGTCCATGCTGCTGCAAACGTCGTCGAACTGTTCGTGCAGATGGTTGTTGTCATGCAAACGTCCCCATCTGTTGACTCAGGGATCGAGACGTGGCTGCACGGTCCGTTACAGTCATAAGGATAAGATGCCTGTCATCTCGACTGCTAGTGATACGAGACCGTTGGGATCCAGCACGGCGTTCCGTATTACCCTCCTGAACCTACCGATTCCATATTCTGCTAACAGTCATTGGATCTCGACCAACGCGAGCAGCAATGTCGCGATACGGTAAACCGCAATCGCGATAGGCTACAATCCGACCTTTATCAAAGACGGAAACGTGATAGTACGCATTTCTCCTCCTTACACGAGGCATCACAACAACGTTTCACCAGGCAACGCCGGTGCCGGTCACGTGCTGTTTGTGTATGAGAAATACGGTTGGAAACTTTCCTCATGTCAGCACGTTGTAGGTGTCGCCACCGGCGCCAACATTGTGTGAGTGCTCTGAAAATCATTTGCATATCACAGCATCTTCTTCCTGTCGGTTAAATTTCGCGTCTGTAGCACGTCATCTTCGTGGTGTAGCAATTTTAATGGCCAGTAGTGTAAATTAAAAATTCATACATCATGCCACAGTTTTTCACGCATCTCAATATATGTCATTATATCCCCTGAGCTATGTGTCGTACAGCGATATATGTTTGTAGGTACATTCACCTACATATGTAAATACCATATGCGAAATGTGTTGTGAACAGAGTTATTAGCACAGAAGTAATAAATTTAAATGTAATGCATATTGCGGAAGGTTTTCACCCATCTTATTTTTACGAAATCGTATCTCCTGAACTATGGTTCGCACAGTGATATAATCTTGCTACTATAGTTAGGGATATATGTGAATCCTGTCTGCAAAATTTGTCGCGAAAACAGTTAGCAGTAAGGAAATATTAAATTAAAATGTCATGTTTCATGCAGGGAAAAACAGGTATGCAATAAACTTTTTCCTTTCATCTTTTCGTCGGCGTTTTCAGCCACAAAAAGTACCTTAAAGATTTGAAATTATGTGTAAAGCTTGTTGCAAGTCACACAGAGCTCTCATTCTCAGATACTGGAAGACCCCCACTTCCACCCCTTTGATAGGTAGGTGATTCTTATCTCCACAGCAATTCTTTCCAGACAGTAAATGATACGTGCGCCAAGTAATGTTGAAATGGATCCGGTGGTTTAGGAGATGTGGAACATACATATATACACTCCTGGAAATGGAAAAAAGAACACATTGACACCGGTGTGTCAGACCCACCATACTTGCTCCGGACACTGCGAGAGGGCTGTACAAGCAATGATCACACGCACGGCACAGCGGACACACCAGGAACCGCGGTGTTGGCCGTCGAATGGCGCTAGCTGCGCAGCATTTGTGCACCGCCGCCGTCAGTGTCAGCCAGTTTGCCGTGGCATACGGAGCTCCATCGCAGTCTTTAACACTGGTAGCATGCCGCGACAGCGTGGACGTGAACCGTATGTGGAGTTGACGGACTTTGTGCGAGGGCGTATAGTGGGCATGCGGGAGGCCGGGTGGACGTACCGCCGAATTGCTCAACACGTGGGGCGTGAGGTCTCCACAGTACATCGATGTTGTCGCCAGTGGTCGGCGGAAGGTGCACGTGCCCGTCGACCTGGGACCGGACCGCAGCGACGCACGGATGCACGCCAAGACCGTAGGATCCTACGCAGTGCCGTAGGGGACCGCACCGCCACTTCCCAGCAAATTAGGGACACTGTTGCTCCTGGGGTATCGGCGAGGACCATTCGCAACCGTCTCCATGAAGCTGGGCTACGGTCCCGCACACCGTTAGGCCGTCTTCCGCTCACGCCCCAACATCGTGCAGCCCGCCTCCAGTGGTGTCGCGACAGGCGTGAATGGAGGGACGAATGGAGACGTGTCGTCTTCAGCGATGAGAGTCGCTTCTGCCTTGGTGCCAATGATGGTCGTATGCGTGTTTGGCGCCGTGCAGGTGAGCGCCACAATCAGGACTGCATACGACCGAGGCACACAGGGCCGGCATCATGGTGTGGGGAGCGATCTCCTACACTGGCCGTACACCACTGGTGATCGTCGAGGGGACACTGAATAGTGCACGGTACATCCAAACCGTCATCGAACCCATCGTTCTACCATACCTAGACCGGCAAGGGAACTTGCTGTTCCAACAGGACAATGCACGTCCGCATGTATCCCGTGCCACCCAACGTGCTCTAGAAGGTGTAAGTCAACTACCCTGGCCAGCAAGATCTCCGGATCTGTCCCCCATTGAGCATGTTTGGGACTGGATGAAGCGTCGTCTCACGCGGTCTGCACGTCCAGCACGAACGCTGGTCCAACTGAGGCGCCAGGTGGAAATGGCATGGCAAGCCGTTCCACAGGACTACATCCAGCATCTCTACGATCGTCTCCATGGGAGAATAGCAGCCTGCATTGCTGCGAAAGGTGGATATACACTGTACTAGTGCCGACATTGTGCATGCTCTGTTGCCTGTGTCTATGTGCCTGTGGTTCTGTCAGTGTGATCATGTGATGTATCTGACCCCAGGAATGTGTCAATAAAGTTTCCCCTTCCTGGGACAATGAATTCACGGTGTTCTTATTTCAATTTCCAGGAGTGTACATGTGTATATATACTTAATTTTTGTAATATGTATGAATATTGCATTAAATGGAAATTTAACGTTTATAAAGTAGTACAGATTTTAATCTCTAAAGGTGATAATATCCAGCCCTGAAGCCGCTAGATGGCGGGCAGGTTACAAGCAAACAGCAGTAACTAAATAAAAAATCAATTCGACATCTACGACGTGTCGGGTCAGCAATCCCAAATATTTGATTAGTACTACTGTCCGACTGTATTTTCTGTTAAATACTGTAGAAATACTCTCGTGATAGTGGTGCTACAGCTGATGACATGTGAGTTCGAGAAATCCATATCAGCGTCCGTGATGGTCATTTCACGTTGTTGTTACTTTGGTCACCAATCCTAAGCCTGGTTTGCTGTAGCTCTACGATCCTGTCGGTTGCAGCTGTCTTTTTCATTTCAAGCATATCTGCAGCATCCCACAACGCCGATAATCTGCCTTGTGTGCTCATATCTTGGTCTGGCCCCGCGATTATTTTCTTCTACCATCCTCTCAACTACTATATTTAGCAACGAAACACATCGTAATGTGTAACCGACCATTCTGTCTCTTCGTTTCGTTGTGTTCTTCATCAATTATTTTTTCCTGTTCACCCGTCGGGGGGCCTCGTCGTTCGTAACTCAATCAATTCAGCTGAGCTCCAAAAGTCTCCTCCAACATCAGATTTCAAAAACTTTCAATCATTTCATTTACGTATTCCCTATTGTCCATGTTTTTCGATACATAGATTGCTGTGAATATTTTTCTAGTTTCAAGGTGCATATTTTTGGGTGTTTGTATCTGTTTCTATTTACGTAATAGCCTTTCGCCTTGTACAATACCTGCCACTATGTCTTTCTTATTTCTTTACCTACTTTACTTCCGAGATAGCAAAACTCTTTCACCCCTTGAGATACCTCGTGCCTAGTTTAACATTTGGATATTTGATATCATAGCCACCAGCTGGCACACGTTCCATTTCATTACTCACCCCATTCAGCCCCTTTTCACTTTTGACTATGACGTCGGTGAACGGCATATTGCTGCTTTTCTCTACCTGACAAGCATGTCCCACATGGAGATAGTCCTTCCCTTCTCTCATTGCCTCTTCTACAGAAAAACTAAATATAACTAGTGATAATGAGCAACCCTGACTCACACCTTTCCTGTTTTTGAATATTTCTTGGTATGGTGTTCTGCGACCTCAACAAATTGCACGAAATAACGACAATAATCCAATGATAAAACAATAACAACAATAATCCGCTAGGGCTGCTTTTTTATCTTTTATTTATCGCCACCAGTTTCGGGCGACGTCTCGTTCTCAAGCAGTACAGTTGAGCTACCATCACCTTATGCAGGGTGTCAGAGGAGAAATGGCCAATGTTCAGGGAAATGACAGGAAAGCAAAAAAGTCTTGCATACCCTAAGAGCTATGAGCACTTATTCAGTAGAAGAGTTTGTGTTTGGCTATAGCGAAGATGAGCAAGTGCTCATAGATCATAAGGTACACACTTTAGGGCCAATGTTTACTGGACAGATTTTTCCTGTTTTAGACCATACTGCCACCTCTCACAATATGAAAACCAAAAAGCTTGCAGTACAAGAGATTTGTTCTACAGTAGGTCTTCAGGTATGCATTTTAGAGCCCATGTTCACTGGACTTTTTTGCTTCGAATGATCGTTCCTGTCTTATCCCTCAATACTGACCATTCACCTTGGGACACCCCCCCCTCCCCTCTCTCTCTCCCTCTCCTCTCCTCTCTTCCCCTCCCTCTCTCTCTCTCTCTCTCTCTCTCTCTCTCTCTCTCTCTCTCTCTCTAGCCGGCCGCTGTGGCCGAGCGGTTCTAGGTGCTTCAGTCCGGAACCGCGTTGCTGCTACGGTCGCAGCTGTACGAGATTGGAATAATAGAGAATTATTGTGAAGGTGGTTCGATGAACCCTCTGCTAGGCACTTAAATGTACGAGGGCTATTCCGAAAGTAAGGTCCGATCGGTCACGAAATGGAAACGACTATGAAAATCCGATAAAGCTTTGCACAGATGTGTTGGGTAGTGTCTCTAGTATAACCCCAGTTAGCATCACGTCGCTCTTCTCATTTCTGAGCTCGCAGTGAGTGCGTAAAGATGTCTAGAAAATAGTGTCTGCCGCCAAGTACGGGGGCCTGGTGAGAAATTTCCCCTGAAGCTATGCAGCTAACATTACATAACTGTCGTGCTGTTTCGTCTTCAAGACAATTCTCAGCCGCATTCTGCAGGGGCAATGAAGATGCTCCTGCATCGTTTTCAAATGGAAATGTGAGATTTCCCACAATACAGCCCGTAATTGTCTCCCTCTGAGTTTCAGCTCAGGTCACATGAACCGCTGGTTATGAAGACAACATTTCGGCACAAGACAACGAGCCGTAGGCCAGCGTAGAGAATTGGCGGAGAGCACTGGCGGCTGCCTTCTATAGCGAGGGTATGGGAAAGTTGGTACAACGCTACGATACACGTCTAAGTCGGGTCGGCGACTATGGAGATAAGTAGCTGCAAGGTGTATCTAACTGTTGCAAATAAAACATTTTTGATTTTTACCGTGGTTTCCATTTCGCGACCTATCGGACCTTACTTTCGGAATAGCCCTCGTAATTTGCAGAGTATCCATGTACATGTAGATGTAGATGTATCTACGTACCGGTTGAGAATGGGCTATCTCTCGAAACCGGTAGCGTTAAATAAAATATAAAAAATATAAATAAAGCAGTTATGTTAGATTATTGTTACAACAGGACGTATTTCACGAAGTTTCCTGGTTTTGGTCCCGTTTATCAGTCCGCCATGCTGACTACTCCAGTCTTCTGCCCTCGCTCAATAATATGAAGTATTTTATTCTATTCGACATGGTCAAAAGCCTTCTCCAACTACACGAATGCAATGTATGTTGCCTTGTTTCTTTTTACTGCCCTCTTTATTAACAGCAGTGCTGAAACCGCATCTCGAGCGCCGCTGCTTGTCCTGGAACCAAACTGGTCCTCTCTTAATCTATTTTCAGCTTCTTCTTTGATTCTTCTATAAAGTACTCCTGGTAGTACTTAATATAATACTAGATTGTGTGGAAGTTCGCACATCTCTCAGATTTCTTAGGAACTGCAGTAATTATATTCTTCTCACAATATGATGGAACTTTCCAGTTACATAAATTTCATCATTGGTTCGGACAGCTGTGCCTGTCCCCCCCCCCCCCCCCCCCAGGCGAGTTTCGTTGGAACTTAATAATTACCTTATTTCCATCTTACAGCCTTATTTCCTACTTTCATTACGCAATTACAGTGTTCATCTCTAATCAATGTGTTCACTAAAGTGCCTTCATTAGTCCGTGTTTGGCATCAATAACACGCTGTTTCAAATTTGTATCTGTCTCATCATATCTTCCTTCCATCTGTTCTTTCTTTTGCTGGATAATTTCATTTCCTTGTGGACTACATTTCTCTGTTCACTTTCAATATTTTTACAGTTTCGTCATTTCTTTATTAACTCCAATATATCAGTTGTTACCAATGGTTGTTGCTTTTCTGCCCTTGTCAATACTAATCCGTTTTCGGCTGCATTTACAATACATCTTTCAAGACCATTCCGTAGATACCCCTCATCAGTGACTTCTCGAAGTGTTATTACTTTTGCAACGTTCCGGATTTCTCTTTAACTTCTTGAATTTAAACATGCATTTATGGCACTTGATGAGCTGGGATTTTTGTTTCCAAGCTCTGAAGAAACTGTGATACTACATTCACTAGTCCATGCCAGATGCCTTTCATACAAAGGTTCATTTCGCCAGACCCTCTTAGCTTTCCACGTCAGTGGTATTAGGTTTCTGAAGGGTATCGTGTGTCACCTTTCGTCCTTCTCATTCCAGCCCGCGGTCGGCCTCATGCGTCACACAAGGGCTACTCATCAATTAAGAGAATTGCCATCGGAAAGTAAGGAAATCTTCCTCAAACAGTGAAGTAAAAGAGGGGAGGCAGCTATATCGTGTCTAAAAATTAGACAATAAATTACGTGGGGCAAAATGGACAGACACTTATGCGTTTCTAATAAAGGAAGGAACATTTGTTCATGAAATCATCTGTGCTGTTGTTTGCGTGGGAAAATTTAAACTAAAGAACAGAAAAGTAACTTTTCCATTCTCCAGCTTTTCA
Organism: Schistocerca nitens; assembly: GCF_023898315.1. Taxonomy (NCBI): domain Eukaryota; kingdom Metazoa; phylum Arthropoda; class Insecta; order Orthoptera; family Acrididae; genus Schistocerca; species Schistocerca nitens. Next base: position 833,629,233 of record NC_064616.1, on the reverse strand, counting down.
TTTAATTTTAGGCATGATCGCCTCCTTCGTGCTAAGTTTTATGCGCTTGTGTCATAGCTACAGCAACACGGCAGTGTGAGCATATGTAGGACCTTGTCAGTAAATTTTATGTTGGCAGTCACTTACCTGCCACGTACACCTGCACGATGACCCCATCGATGACAATGGTAGTAGTGATTGCTCAGTTCCTTTGGCATTTTAAGAAGTAAAAGAGCTTTACATACCCATAGCACAAAACGTAGAAAAAGGGTTCTCCTAAATGCTACTTTGCCTTTTTGGTTATTTTTATGTTTCTTACTGTAGAAATGACAGTCTTAACAACCTGTCTGTTTCCAGCTATCCGAGAGCGTATTACATTTTTTCCGCAGAGTTCTAATTCGGCACCAGTTTTAAAGCCTCCAAATTAAAAGTGTATCACAACTTCTCAGAACAAGCAAGGCTTTCGATATCAGTGCCTAAATTGTGGAAACGTATTTTTACAATGTATGTGTTTGTAAACAAATCCCAAATCGTAGGCTAGCATTTGCACTCTCTTCGAGACGAGATGCTATGAGCCATATTCTGTATGATCTTCGTTTGCACGGAGTGAGCTATAGAAGATTGAAAATGCAATGGCTGCCATCACTTATTCACCCGGCATTACAAAAGGAAAAAGAAGACTAGCAACTAAAGGGAAAAATCGCTATTTTCCATATGGTAAAAGTACTGTGAGAGCTATTTTTCCAGTTTCGATAGGGTTGGAAGATAAAGCAAGTGTGTGCATCAGGAAGGGTTTATGCACAGGCACTACTTGCAAATATTTACTGTCCCATCTTACTGTCGAATGATTTCGTCAAGATTCCCTGCAGGTTCTCGTCCGAGGTGAAACATGAGCCACCCAGATACGTCTGATATGCTTCATCTCCCGGAAAAAGAAGAAAATACGTGGTGTCGACTTTGGACAGCACTGATAACGATCCATCACTTGCTATTGAAATCGTCGAAAAAGTTTTTGAATTAATGTAGCGGCAAGTGTCTCGCTATATGCAGCCGCATCGATATTTATTCCCCTGATCATGAAGTTCCGTAGCTTCCACATACGAGGAACAGCAGAGAACAGTGATATTACTGTTCGACAAACAGGTGGCAGACTTTTACAGAGAGAATATCTAACGTGGTCTCTGTTAGTGCACGGGTTTTGTCTTATTAACCACGATGGTTTTGTTGAAAAGCAATCTATCCGTATACGTTGTGCTTGTACCCTTTTCTGATATTCATACGTGTCTTCCAGTCGTATTGAGAACTTCTAAAACTAGCTCTCGTACAAAACGTAAGCGTAGGTGAGATTAACAAGCAGACTCGGCAATTTACATGGCGATATTTGGGTGAGGGATGTTCGTGCTTAGAACAGAAGATTGGTCTCGAGATCATAACCAAGTATTAGATCCATACTATAAGAGCGTAGGTTTTCACTTGAATAAAATTTTTCTCGATGACTGACCACGTGATGATGTGATAAAGCTACCGGCGTTTCGCCTCCTTCTGCAGGCAGATTTCATCTAAGTGACTCACCCTGGTAGCACCCTAATAAAGGCCGTCTGCAATAATAACGGAGACGTTGGTTGTTTTATCATATCGTGAACTGGCCTCACATCCAAAAGAATTTTGTTGAAACATATTAGAGTGGTGAACTTATTTACACAGTTGGATTTCTATATTTTAAGAAAGCACATGAAAGCAATTGGATAAGGATCGTTAATGATGTCCTGAAAGTAATTTCGGGTAATTTTATATCCAGATAGACTTGCAGTTCTCTATGAAGACAATGGGTTTTCATAATATCGAAAGCAACAAACCTGATATAGTCCCACAGAAAGCGAGGGCGACTGAGACCAGAGAAGAATACTAACGCCAAAAAGGAATTCAAGCAAACAGTACTTATTACAGTATTCATATGGGTTCAAAGTGAAGTACATAAGTGTCCAAAGGTATCCACGACAAGATAGTGCGCCGTGGTGACAATGTGCAGAGTAAACCGTAGCAGGACAATACGAAAACACGTTACACATGTCGATACAAGAGCACATAGTGTGGCTGCAGCACTCTGTGTAGGCAAGTACCACATGTATAGTGGTTCTGATTGAGTGTTGTGTGAGTTTGGCACACAATATTCGAGCGGGATGGCACGGTTAATGCATATGGATGATATTTCACGTGGCTGGATCAAAGGACCAATGGACCAGTGGAAGAGGGCATCATACGATCCCGAAGTCGATAGCTCTATTGCATGAACAAAAGAATAAAGAATATTGTTGACAATCAGCTGACAGCTTCCTACCGCGTACTACTTTCATAAGTTAATATCTTACATATTTTGATCTGAATACTTCAGTCTTAACACATTTAGGTAACCGTCCTCAGAAGAGACGAAAACTTAAATGGAAATAATTATGTTGAGGACGACAACGGTAGTAGTAGTGCATAACGAGATTTTAGTAGCTGGTAACGCCTGTCGGTAAATTCTGTGAGGTACTTCCAAGGTCAGGATGTAACCTGACACTCTTGCCTACAGCGCAAGAGAAATGGTGTGTGCTGAATTCAAGTTCAGAATGCAACCGAATACCCGCTCATGCATCTTAAGCAATTTCGTGATATAAAAATGTCGGGAAAATTAAGGTCACTGTCCTCCATTTCATTTTCTCTTTTCACCAATAGGAATCATTTTCCTCCATGTCACCCCTATTTTTATTACTGTTCCAACTGCGTGTATTTCGTCATTGGAGGTCTGTACTACGTAGTGATAGGTTCATAAAGCTCCAGCAGAGACCAACCACCACCTGCAGCCAAAAAAAAAAAAGGAAGCAGATGTCTGCGTGTAAGTATTTTTCCACCCATCTCTCTTATTATTAATATTTCTTTACTAACAATTTTTCTTTTCTACACAAGTGGACATGTCTTTATTGAAATGAAATGTCGTGTGGCGAGGGCCTGACGACGGTTAGACCGGTCGCCTGGTGCAAGTCTTTTGAGTTAACGCCACTTCGGCGACTTTCGCGTCGATGGGGATGAGATGCTGAAGACAACACAACACCCAGTCCCTGAGCAGGGAAAATCTCCGACCCAGCCGGGAAGTGAAACGGGGCCCCTTAATATTGCGTTCCGTCGCACTGACCATTCAGCTATCGACATGCGTTTATTAATACTGTATGTGTTTTTTTGGAAATACTCCTAGAGTACTAGCTATGTTTGCATTTCAAAAGCTGGAAGAGGTGTAATTTTGTAGAAGACTGTAGTTTTTTTTAATGGATCATTTGTTAATGGTTGGAGGCAGTACTACACAGAAGTACTAAAAAGAGGACTGACAGATGTATTTGTAGACAGTCTCATGGTGCGATTCTATGTCATGCATCCAGTTCCATTGCTCTGTTGGAGTATCGGCTATTCTTCATGAGCAAATTGTAGTTCAATCTTAATATCGCATGGATATGCCATAGAAAAATGACGTTTTAATTGAACGTTTGGTAATGGTGGAAAGCAGAACCAAACAGGAATAGTCTTTTTAAAAAGGGGACTAACAGGTGTATTTGTAGACTATATTAAAATCTAGGTTACGGATCTGATCCCATTGCTCAACAGGTGTATTGGCTGGCTATCTGCCGTAAGCAAATTGTGTTTCAGTATCGGAATGGGATGTATACACTGTAGCAGATTGCAGTTTTTTTAATGCAGGCATCACCAAACAGCCATGCTCTACTAAAAAATGGAACTGATAGGTACACTGCATACTGACTTCATTAACATAGACTCCAACACAGACGACATAGGTATTTTATGTGTCCTACATCAAAGGTATGGATATATAATTATATCAGTCCAACTCCCTTTTTGAAGCGTTATACCATGCATCAGAATTCTATATTAAGATGGATTATACCTAAAAAGAACCAATACATCGAGCGTACTTAAGCCATTCTCTATTAAAGGTTCCAAATGTAAAGCATGTGTGTGCCGTCAATGTCATTTTTCAGTTTATCTACTGTGGAATTCTCTGTCAGCATAGTTTTAATTATGTAACTTTAAACTAGGATGAGATTGTTAACAAAAATCACATACGTATTATACAGAAGTTGTGATCGTATGTAGCAGTATTTACGAGGGAGAGAAGTTGCTGAATGCGTCAAGTTGTTTTATTACTGATGTTAGATTAGTGGAGTATGATTTATAAGATACCCTTTTTTTGGATTATTTACCCAAACCCGTGGGCTGTGAGTAATATGTATTTGGAATCATAAAATATTTGGATGGATACTAAATTGGAATGACTCCATTAAAAAAACTAAAAAGTTGTACACTTGGATTAAAAATTGACACTGCTATTGATAAAATCACGTGAAGTTTACTGATATAGGCATATGAGAGGAGGAAACGCAACACGAGTAGCAAATGACCTTTTTACCAGCATGTACATGTCACGCAATGGGCGAAAATGTATGGGCAGGGTATCAGGTTACACACAGACGTTGAATGTGCCACATACAAATGCTCTAGCCGTGGCTGGGTAAAAGGTGATATCCGGACGTCGAAAGTACCTTCCGCAATTGTCTCACAGGTTACATCGTGACCATGAGATAAGATCGTTATCTTCTTTTGAACACTCCTTGCCCCAGTATTGACAATGAAGCGAAAATTGAATATGTAGCACATGGTGGCAGGGATGGAGGCAAGCAAGAAATTAGTTAGGAAACCTCCTGGCAGATTAAAACTGTGTGCCGGACCGAGACTCGAACTTGGGACCTTTGCCATTCACAGGCTACCAATGCAAGACTCACGACCCGTCCTCACAGCTTCAATTCCACCAGTACCTCGTCTCCTACCTTCCAAACTTCACAGAAGCTCTCCTGCAGACCTTGCAGAACTAGCGCACCTGGCAGAAAGGATATTGCGGAGACATGGGTTAGCCACAGCATAGGGATGTCTCTTGAATGAAGAGGGCACATGCCCGCGAAAAGGAAAGGTCCCGAGTTCGAATCTCGGTCTGGCACATAGTTTTAAACTGCCAGGAATTTTCATAACAGCGCACACTCCGCTGCAGAGTGAAAATTTCATTCAAGAAATTAGTTACTTAGTTATTCACTTGTTCCATGGATCATTCGAACTATCTTTTATCAAAAGCCGGCTGTTGTGGCCGAGCGGATCTAGGCGCTTCAGTCTGGAACCGCGCGACCGCTATGGTCGCAGGTTCGAATCATGCCTCGGGCATGGATGTGTGTGATGTCCTTAGGTTAGTTATGTTTAAGTAGTTCTAAGGTCTAGGGGACTGACGACGTCAGATGTTAAGTCCCATAGTGCTCAGAGCCATTTGGAACACTGTTTTATCAAAATGATGTGGAAAGGTCAGCTTGCGAGGTGCCGGGGCTAGTAGTGTATTTATCACCAAATTCTACTAGAATCCACATGTGTAAATCATGCTCTAAGCCCCCCCTATTCTAACTCCGACTTTTGCTGTTGCACAAGGATAAAACAAATACGCGAACTGACTCTAATCAACCCTGCTAGTGGAGTAGAAGAGAGTTTGGCACCTGCAATAATTTAATTTGATAAATAAGTTAAATAAACAAAGGTTTCATTAGCATAGTGAGGAATGATAGGGTTGCTCTATTGATTAACAGAAAGAAAGTTCTGTCCAAAATAACAATATGATTTATTAAGATTAAACGCAGAATAGTAAAAGAGACACAGGAAATATAAAACATCAAATTGGCTAAAATTGGAGATTCATACAAACACAGTAAAGGTGAAGTTGTCCCTAACTTAGATCGTGAAGTTTAAGACGAAGTGGTATGTGGAGCCAATTCCTTTCCACTCAAATCTCAAGAGAGACACACAGCTAACCCAATAGTAATTGCTGCTACTCGACACTGAACAAAGTTAGAAAAGGATGAACAGGCGCGCTCTGCTGAGCTCTGATTATCACCTAGGAAAATCCCTATCTGCCGGTGCTGCGGACGTACATTACCAACAGTCTTCTTATCTCCCAGAACACGATCTGGCGTACCGCAGGCGAGGGCTGGTTGCTCCGACGTCCTCGACCGAAAGGCGACTGCCGACTACCCAGAGCACCCGCACAGGCCGAACACCGAACATTCCCGCCCCCACGACAGTGGCCGTGGTTACGTTCCAATCAGCAACTCGAAAACCGGCGGAAATTCCACTCCATTGCCGGAGCACTACCATTCCACCAATGGAGATTCTTGGCGCCAATTTCTGTGCTGATTTTGCAGAAAGTGCGGGAATTTTCCCGCCACAACTGCGTGGGTACACAAGTCATTCCCACGCCTCGCTGGTAGCCCGCCAGAAAGTGTTTTCGCAAGGTTTCTCTGAAGTAACGGAACCTCTAGCCCAGCCGCTACTTCACACCCCAGCGGGCGTGTCTCTTGACAATGTCGGCGTCTGAAAAGCATTCACTCGACTGCCTCACACACGTCGGCTTAACTCTCTCCTGTTCCACAGAGCCCGCCTGTCACCGGCCCACCCGGGTGACGAGAGACGCTGCGTGGGAAGTACGCGTGTTAAGGAAAAGCAACCCTCCACCGCATGCAACTAGAGAGGAGAATCGTAAGATAGAAATATGAGAGGGGGCTCATGCCACCTCTCATTGCCCCTACGCCATTTTAGATTGTAATTGGTGAGCGGTTGGCTCACTTAGGAGCAAGGTAGTGAGTCAATCGCCCAAGAACAATCTTACAAAGTGACTCCACATACCGCACTCTATAAAAAAGATCATTGCAACTGAAAAATGCAACTCATAGAGGGAGGATTATTTATGATGTAGCCAACTTCACCTTCTTAATATGGAACACTAACACTCACATCACACATCCATACCCAGGGAGCCCCTTCCGAACACCGATTCACGCAGACATTCACGCTCTAAACATGGCCCGGGCATCTGAGCCAAATATGGAGCAGTTTATTCTTTACAATCAGAGTTGGAGTGCTCCGCAATTAAATGCCCAAGATGTTACAACAATTTTAATCATTAAACTAACCTGACCTCACTCACACATGATAATATTTAAGTTAACAATCTCTTTGTGAGTTTTCAGAATCTAGTTACAACCTCCGATTCATTCTGTCTCCCTGCAGCAAGAATAACCTTTACAAAATGTTCCCTGAACTGATGGTCCATTCACAATGACAGTGGTGGTATCTGCTTCAGTTTATGGGGACTTCAGGCACACTGTTAGCATACACACAACAATAAACACAAAATACAAAAAAACATGATGTGGAGAACAATACAGTAATCTGTAATAAGAATTACAGTGTAAAACACAAACGCATACAAGGTACACTCCTGGAAATGGAAAAAAGAACACATTGACACCGGTGTGTCAGACCCACCATACTTGCTCCGGACACTGCGAGAGGGCTGTACAAGCAATGATCACACGCACGGCACAGCGGACACACCAGGAGCCGCGGTGTTGGCCGTCGAATGGCGCTAGCTGCGCAGCATTTGTGCACCGCCGCCGTCAGTGTCAGCCAGTTTGCCGTGGCATACGGAGCTCCATCGCAGGCTTTAACACTGGTAGCATGCCGCGACAGCGTGGACGTGAACCGTATGTGCAGTTGACGGACTTTGAGCGAGGGCGTATAGTGGGCATGCGGGAGGCCGGGTGGACGTACCGCCGAATTGCTCAACACGTGGGGCGTGAGGTCTCCACAGTACATCGATGTTGTCGCCAGTGGTCGGCGGAAGGTGCACGTGCCCGTCGACCTGGGACCGGACCGCAGCGACGCACGGATGCACGCCAAGACCGTAGGATCCTACGCAGTGCCGTAGGGGACCGCACCGTCACTTCCCAGCAAATTAGGGACACTGTTGCTCCTGGGGTATCGGCGAGGACCATTCGCAACCGTCTCCATGAATCTGGGCTACGGTCCCGCACACCGTTAGGCCGTCTTCCCCTCACGCTCCAACATCGTGCAGCCCGCCTCCAGTGGTGTCGCGACAGGCGTGAATGGAGGGACGAATGGAGACGTGTCGTCTTCAGCGATGAGAGTCGCTTCTGCCTTGGTGCCAATGATGGTCGTATGCGTGTTTGGCGCCGTGCAGGTGAGCGCCACAATCAGGACTGCATACGACCGAGGCACACAGGGCCAACACCCGACATCATGGTGTGGGGAGCGATCTCCTACACTGGCCGTACACCACTGGTGATCGTCGAGGGGACACTGAATAGTGCACGGTACATCCAAACCGTCATCGAACCCATCGTTCTACCATTCCTAGACCGGCAAGGGAACTTGCTGTTCCAACAGGACAATGCACGTCCGCATGTATCCCGTGCCACCCAACGTGCTCTAGAAGGTGTAAGTCAACTACCCTGGCCAGCAAGATCTCCGGATCTGTCCCCCATTGAGCATGTTTGGGACTGGATGAAGCGTCGTCTCACGCGGTCTGCACGTCCAGCACGAACGCTGGTCCAACTGAGGCGCCAGGTGGAAATGGCATGGCAAGCCGTTCCACAGGACTACATCCAGCATCTCTACGATCGTCTCCATGGGAGAATAGCAGCCTGCATTGCTGCGAAAGGTGGATAAACACTGTACTAGTGCCGACATTGTGCATGCTCTGTTGCCTGTGTCTATGTGCCTGTGGTTCTGTCAGTGTGATCATGTGATGTATCTGACCCCAGGAATGTGTCAATAAAGTTTCCCCTTCCTGGGACAATGAATTCACGGTGTTCTTATTTCAATTTCCAGGAGTGTATAACATACATTACAGAAACAACATAAGAGAAAGAAATTTAAGAAAAACAAAAAAAACAAGGTTCATGGGGCATCAAATTGTGCGTGCACATTGCACAAAGTTCACGACTGTGCTGAGAATGAGGCACTAAATCACATTGTTAGAAATATCCGTGGCACTTCACTGATTCCACTGTACTGACATCACATAAGGCTAAACGTCGGTTGTAGTTGCTACGTTGTGTCAACAGCAATAGGGAGTTCTGGAGTGTCTGCAGTACGCTGTTGAGATTGTAGTCAGACCCACGCATATGATCACGGCAGTACGGTAGGAAGACACAGTGATAGGTTCTCCTCACGTCGATTAATTGTCTCTGAGATCTCCTTGTTGGGATACATCACTAGTCTAGGTCTCTTCTCTCGCTGGACAGAACTTTACGTTTCCCAATATTGCAGTTCGACGAGGGATGATGGCACGTGGAGTGACTCCACAAGTGTGTGAGGTCATCCATACAGGATCGAACTAGGAGCGACTATTGTTAAAAACTGCTCTCTAATAGAGAGGAGAAGTAAGACATGAGACCATACATTTGTTAGTGTGGCACGATACTGCTTTGTGTATGCAGATCGGCCAATGCTAGTGAGTTGTAAAAACCCAAACAGGTGAGTATAGAGCGTCCCTTTCTGTCCTGAGGCACATGAGGCACAGGTTCTGACACGATATGTGATCTTCTTCGTGTACTCACGACAACGTGGTCTGCCGCAGGGAATCCCTCCAGGCGGCTGCCGCGTCCGGAGAGCTAGCAGGCTGTCGCGTGTCAGGGTCAACGGCCAGCCCCACTTTCGCTTGTGGCGGGGCAAGGGTCCCGTGTAATCCCTCAGGTAGGCAGCCGGGTGACTGTCAGCGTGTAGGACGGGACGCTCGCCCTCTATCAGGTAGCCGAAGACCTCTTGTTTTTGCGCTGGCTGGCCTCTGCATTGCCACGTTCCTCGTCATCTGTACAATTCTTACAAAAGTCTTATGCCTAACTTTTTCCCATGACCTTCTATGTTATAATAAATTTACCTAATGAAACATTGATGGTCTGTCATTTCAGACACTCTTATTTTACTTTTATAGTTATTAATCTATGGCAATCATTATAACATCTAATCTAGACATGGAAATAATTTATTTTGATATACGTGTAGAGACCGATCTCAGTAAGTACATGGTGTGTGATAACTGATGCTTTGTAATGGATGAACAACTAAATGTGCGGGCCCGCACTAATATTACTATTAATTATATAGATCGACAGTAGACATGCTTCAAGAATTAACTACCATATCCCAACGATCTACATTCTACGTCTTTTAATTAAATTATGTTGTTATGCAGGTCTAAGTTTTACTGTGCTATAAAGAACATGCAACTACGCTACTTTCGCTCGCCCGTCGTCCCTCCATCTCGGGTCTGTGGATTGGTGACCTGAAAAATAGCAACTCAACAGGCGCGCGCCACACTTGTGGTAGAAAACCCCCACAATATTAATCTAGTTATTGTTAAATCCTACAGTTTAACTTATCCTAGTATCGTACTTTCCCTTTTATTTATTTATTTATTTATTTTATTTTATTTATTTATTTATTTATTTATTTATTTATTTATTTTTTATTTACCTTATACAATACCCTTACATAGTTCCTGTTACGCTGAGATGTCTTGCTGCTCGCCGCTATTGACGACAGTGATGTGCGCGCCGTACGACATGACCTCCGAGTTTTCATTACGCCTCACTGAAACTCCAGAGACTGGGTTAGCCATGGCTATACACGACAATAAATTTATAGTTGCAACTTCCTTCTCTATGTGAAGCGGTTTTCGCGATCGAAGTACACCTTTCCAGAAGCAATGTAATATGACCAAGCCAGGACTGGTTCCTGTTGAGGATTCAGACACCCAACACACGCCAGCTACACAGTATGTCACGAATATCCAAGTACAATTCCTTGGTGATTCATCTGTGACAAAAACGAGCAGCACGCTAAATCCCCAACCAGCACATTAGCATGGTAGGCTTTTATGCCCTCATTTCTCTCGTCTAGGGCACCATTAGAGTCAAATGCTCACAGGTTCACCCCGACTTGCAAGACAACGATACCGGCGCAGCTCTGCAAAAACTATACTGCCCATATTCACCCTCGAAATCGCGCAATATACCACAATCGTGCAGTGCACTGACGCGTGCCTGCAAGCATTGGTATGAACGTCTCACGAACTGGTTGTGGCCGCTATGGAGCGTATCACGACCTCTCAGAACGCTTCTAAGAGCACGTTCTTGTATGCGCCCGTTTGTGCGACGTCTCGTCACTCATCCTTATCCCTTAACATGGACACCAGATAGGAAAGGACAAAAACATTGCTCATGAAAAGGTGGTGTCTCCTACTCCATCGACATTGGAGATCGCAAACATAAACAAAAAGAGGATAGCAGCAGTAAATTCTTATGCAAGACAACGCAGCGTGTTAATACTTTAGCAATCTTAATCTATTAATGTAACGATTATTGTTCCCCGAACAAAGGTTCATATCTTTGCCTATTCTACTATGTACATTTCTTACACTACTACTATTCTACGAACTCCTTTATGTGAGAGAAGTGGTGGAGTCCTATGGACTAGCGTCAATCCCTTCTCAGACTCCCCCTCCTCTGACGTGCATTAGGATTTGGAGGTCTAATTTCAATCTCCTGGTTCTCCTGTTGTCCTTGATTTCGCTCCCTCCAATTACGGTCGCTTTGCCGTTCGTCATTCCTCCTGTCCCAGATTGCTTGTCTGGATTGACCCTGTTCCCTGACGTTCTGGTTTCCGTGTCTCTGGTTTCCATAACCTTGAATAGCGTAACCTTGATCTCGGTAACCCTGGTTTCCTAACTGACCAGTGCGATTATGCGATCTGTTGTCGTCTTCCCTTGCTGGCCCGTGGTATTTGTTATTTTGCGCCTTCTTCCTGTCCTTTGCGTCTTGTTTATCGAAGACTACTTCGAGTTCACGCAGTAGACTCTTGAATGCATCTATGTCAGATCCACACTTCCCGACAAGTGTCTGTTGATACCTAACTGGCAATTTCGAAAAGCAAAATTTAATAATTTCTCCGTTGCTGTATGGACTATCTAAAAACTGATTCTTCTTGAGTAAGTCATCAAAAAATTTGGTTGCGCTCTTATGCCCGGACACTTCCAGTTCAGGACAAAATATTATTTCCTCTTTAATCCTGTCTTGCGTTTCCTTTGACCAGTAGGTCCGCAGGAATGCACCAACAAATTCCTGATAAGTCCGACACGTCGCTGCCACGCCCCGCATCTTTTCCGCGGCTTGGCCTTCGATGTGTCCACACATGAATTCTAATTTGGCCTGGGTTGGCCATGACGACGGTAATGAATTAGTAAATTGCATCACCCAGCTCTTCGGATGCATCGACCCTCCATTATCTTTGGACTTCTGGAATTTGAGTATCGACAGGAAGTGATTGTGATCAAAATTCTGTCCGATCCTCGCACTGGTGTTGTCAGACGTTTCCGATACTTGCACGTCTGCGGAGTGTCCTGATCTATCTTGCTGATAACTGTGATGTGCTACGTCTGTATCACAGTGGAAGTGGCATTCAGCATTCACTCTTCTAAGTGGGCTGCAATTATTGGGGCTATTACTCGCTGTTTCTGCGTGTGCATTGTTTGTTCCGCACGCTGTCACTGGGCTAGAGCACGGCGGGCTTTTCCTCGGAGACACAATCCTGTGTGCTCCATCATTGGTATCCGAACGCGCAGTGCTCGTGTGCCCATTTCGCTCTAGTTTTGCTATCCGACTCTCTACTTCTTTCATTCGTTTCGTGATGTTCGTAACCGCAATATTACCTTGAGTCTTTAAGGCCGCTAGGGATTTCGAGTGGACTTGTGTCGCACGTCGCAAGCGCCCTGCGAGTTTAAGAGTTACTCTTGCGATTTTCATTGCCCCTGTTGCTGCAGTTTTGGCTAGGCCTGCTACTTTTTGTGCTACCATTGACATTTGTTTTGCTTCTCCACATTCTTTCTTTATTGTTAATAATTCCCCACGAATTGCCCCTATATGCGAGATTATTGCCTCAGTGTCCCTCTTACGCTGTTCGTCAGCTTCTTCCTTCTCCTTCTTACGTTGTTTCTCCTCTTCTTCCTTCTCCCTCTTACGCTGTTTCTCCTCTTCTTCCTTCTCCTTCTTACGCTGTTCGTCAGCTTCTTCCTTCTCCTTCTTACGTTGTTTCTCCTCTTCTTCCTTCTCCCTCTTACGCTGTTCGTCAGCTTCTTCCTTCTCCTTCTTACGTTGTTTCTCCTCTTCTTCCTTCTCCCTCTTACGCTGTTCGTCAGCTTCTTCCTTCTCCTTCTTACGTTGGTTCTCCTCTTCTTCCTTCTCCCTCTTACGCTGTTCGTCAGCTTCTTCCTTCTCCTTCTTACGTTGTTTCTCCTCTTCTTCCTTCTCCTTCTTACGCTGTTCGTCAGCTTCTTCTTTCATTGATCGTAGGAAGCTCAGTATTGGGTTTACGTCATCTTCTTGATCCTCTTCAAACATGGGCGATGTAACTCTGGACACCTGGGCGCTAGAGCTCTGACGTGACCGAGCTGGCCTCTGTCTGCACTCGTTCGTTTGACTATAAACTTCTGCTACCGTCTCGACCTGTGTGCCTGTCTCTGTTTCATCCTCTACTTCACTATCATAATCACGGCCGCAACGCTGCTCTGAGATCGCGTCCAAATCACCTTCCTCATCAATGCCCCTGGCGTCCTGTCCTGCTAAAAATGTGCCCATCTCATCTCCGAACCTATTCCCGTCAGTAAACTGCCCCTTATCCATTATGCTATCCTCTTTTGTTTTAGCTTCGCCCGATAATAGTCGTGCCTTACTTCTCGTTATCATTCATAAAAACAAATTCATCTAAAATGCACAATAAAATTAATCTACTCCATATATTTTTTACACATAAACATAAAATTTCAACAACGCTGTTCCAACGCTGTAATCACAAACACAATATGATGTGGTACAGAAACCACACACAAATCCGACAAAGTGCGATGCGGTACAGACACCACATCAGCGAAACACAAAAAAAACAATGAACAAAAAAATATATATACTGAAAACAAAAACTGTAGTCATGCGCCGCTACTTAAAACTAAACGCGGAACTACCAAAACAAAAAAAAACTTGGGTATTAATCATTAAAAAAAATAGAGAGAAAAAAAATTGAAAGTTCCTACTAAGAATCCTGTTTGTTTATCAGAGATTCACAGGAAAGATCCGAGGCCAAGGGTCGCCATATTATGCGAGGTGCCGGGGCTAGTAGTGTATTTATCACCAAATTCTACTAGAATCCACATGTGTAAATCATGCTCTAAGCCCCCCCTATTCTAACTCCGACTTTTGCTGTTGCACAAGGATAAAACAAATACGCGAACTGACTCTAATCAACCCTGCTAGTGGAGTAGAAGAGAGTTTGGCACCTGCAATAATTTAATTTGATAAATAAGTTAAATAAACAAAGGTTTCATTAGCATAGTGAGGAATGATAGGGTTGCTCTATTGATTAACAGAAAGAAAGTTCTGTCCAAAATAACAATATGATTTATTAAGATTAAACGCAGAATAGTAAAAGAGACACAGGAAATATAAAACATCAAATTGGCTAAAATTGGAGATTCATACAAACACAGTAAAGGTGAAGTTGTCCCTAACTTAGATCGTGAGGTTTAAGACGAAGTGGTATGTGGAGCCAATTCCTTTCCACTCAAATCTCAAGAGAGACACACAGCTAACCCAATAGTAATTGCTGCTACTCGAAACTGAACAAAGTTAGAAAAGGATGAACAGGCGCGCTCTGCTGAGCTCTGATTATCACCTAGGAAAATCCCTATCTGCCGGTGCTGCGGACGTACATTACCAACAGTCTTCTTATCTCCCAGAACACGATCTGGCGTACCGCAGGCGAGGGCTGGTTGCTCCGACGTCCTCGACCGAAAGGCGACTGCCGACTACCCAGAGCACCCGCACAGGCCGAACACCGAACATTCCCGCCCCCACGACAGTGGCCGTGGTTACGTTCCAATCAGCAACTCGAAAACCGGCGGAAATTCCACTCCATTGCCGGAGCACTACCATTCCACCAATGGAGATTCTTGGCGCCAATTTCTGTGCTGATTTTGCAGAAAGTGCGGGAATTTTCCCGCCACAACTGCGTGGGTACACAAGTCATTCCCACGCCTCGCTGGTAGCCCGCCAGAAAGTGTTTTCGCAAGGTTTCTCTGAAGTAACGGAACCTCTAGCCCAGCCGCTACTTCACACCCCAGCGGGCGTGTCTCTTGACAATGTCGGCGTCTGAAAAGCATTCACTCGACTGCCTCACACACGTCGGCTTAACTCTCTCCTGTTCCACAGAGCCCGCCTGTCACCGGCCCACCCGGGTGACGAGAGACGCTGCGTGGGAAGTACGCGTGTTAAGGAAAAGCAACCCTCCACCGCATGCAACTAGAGAGGAGAATCGTAAGATAGAAATATGAGAGGGGGCTCATGCCACCTCTCAAGCTTACAATACATGTATAAGTAATTCATGTTAACATTAATGAACATCATATTTTTTTAGTTCTACTAATGCAATTACACTTGAAAACTGTGTTTCCAAATGAAAATTCGTCCATGGAATGAAAGGAGTTGTCCAGAAGAAATAATTTTAGGTTAGATTTAAAACTCAGTTTGTTACCTGTCAGATACTTTATGTTATTTGGCAAGCTTACATAATTTATTGTTTGTGCATATTTGAACTCCTTTCTGAGCTAATGACAGCTTTAATAATAGGTAATAAATACCAATTTTGTAGGTAGGACATCACTATTCTTCTCAAATTATGATGGATAATTTATGACGAATTTCATTGACGACTATATGTATTGTGACGACGCAGTTAAAATGCCTAATTCTTTAAAGAGGTGCCCTCATGACGACTGTGGCTGAACACCTCATATTATTCTTACTCATCGTATTTGTAAATTTAATACTTTGTTTTTAAGTGATGAGTTACCCCACAAAACTGTTTCATAAGACATTATTGAGTGAAAATATGCAAAATATGTCTGGAGGTTGATTCGTTTGTTTCCACGATTAGCAGTTATACGAAGAGCTAAAGTAGCTCTACTTAATTGGTTGAGCAAGTCAGTAATATGCTTCTTCCAGTTCAGGTTTTCATGAATGTGTACACCAAAAAATTTGAAGCATTCTACTCTGTTTACTGACTCCTGTCCATATGCTACAGCTATTGATGGTATGACTATTTGTTGTACAAAACTAAATATAGAATTTTTTCTTGAAACTTAGAGTCCACTTTCAGAGAACTGTTTAATAATTCTTTGATAAACGTCGTTAACAATCTCTTCTGTTGCTTGCTCTCTAATGGAATTTATTCAAACACTAGCATCATCTGCAAAAAATACCATTTCTGCTTGTTGAACGTTAAATGGGAGGTCATTGATATATACATAACGAATAGGAGAGGACCTAAAATTGAGCCCTATGGGACTTCCTTTCTGAAATCTCCCTAGTCACTAAAATTTTCTACCATTTAAACCTCGTCCGAATTATTCAGCACAAAATTCCTACTGGAAGTATTTTATTGTTTAAGGCTTGCAGTATTTGTGAGTGGATGTATAAGTAGTATTCCCAGTGGAGCAACTGTTTTTAAATCCAAATTGAGTTACGCTAAGCAAATTGCTTCTGTTTCAATACGGAACTACTCTTGTGTACATTAAGTTTTGGAACATTTCATAAAAAGATATTAGTGAGAAAATTAGATGATAATTATGTAAGTTGTTCTGTTCACCTTCCTTATGAAGAGATTTAACGATACTATATTTTATTTGTCTGGAAAAATTCCCTGCGCCAGTGATGTATTATATACTTCAGTAAGGACACTACTTATTAAGTTAGAACATTTTTTTAGTATTCTGGTTGAAATTCCATTAAATTCGTATGAGCTGTCGGTTTTCAGACTTTTTAGAATTCTGTTAATCTCAGATAAGGATGTTGGTGCTGCTTCTAGTTGCTCAAAGATTTGTGGAACGACATTTTTATTATGTACTCTTACTTCTTCAACTGATACGTTTAATCATATCTTTGCTGCTACATTTAGAAAGTTATTATTAAAAATAGCTGCAGCTTGTAAATTGTCAGTAACAACATAGTTATTTAGGTTAATTGTTGTAGTATCATGTACACAATATTTGTCCTGCCTCCCGTTTCATTATATCCCATACAGTTTCAATTTTATCACCTGTATTACTATTATTATTTGTCAGGACATGCACATTTCTGGACATTTTAACGACTTTCCTTAAGGTACCGCAATATTTTTTAGTAGAATGGAAGTAAGGTCAGATCTTGAATTAGTCTGGCCTCTATATAAATTTGCCTTTTCTTGTTACACGAAAATTTAATCCCTTTCATTATCCACTGCTTACTTGCTTTCTTAATGAACATTCTGGACGACGTTTTAGGAAAATACTTTCAAATATTGACACAAATGTATTATGAAATATATTGAATTTTACATTACCATCTCTTTCTATGTATATCTCCTCCCATACCATCTCTTTTAACTTAAAGTATCATATTCTGTACTCATTGAGAAGCACCCTACCTACACCCCACTTTGAATGAACGTACATCAGGGCTTAGAGGTGCACAGAGTTTATTTCGATTAATTGTGCATCATGATCAGAGAGTCCATTAAAAATTTGGTATACATCAATTGTTTCAGCCATAGCATTGCCTATGAAAATGCTGTCAGTCAGGGATCTGCTATCTTGCTGTGTGCGATTTGGAAAATTTACCACTGAAATCAAATTAAAACAGCCAAACAATGATTCCAGCTCATTTTTCCTGTCAGAACCTTGAGAAATCTATATTGAAATCTCAACAAACCACTGACAGTTTCTTCTTGTCTGACAGGTAGGTCAATAATGCATCTATATTTCTCACAAACAGGTGAAAGTTTCCTAGAGAAAATCTGTGGACTGTTAGAAAAAACATATGTTGGAACTCCTCATTTTTCCATATTCGCACTACATGAAAATGATGCTAGCCTGTAACCCATGATATTTAGCTTCTCTATCCCTGTGACTACATGGTGTTCGGAGAGGCACAGAGCATCTCACATTTCAGAATTTTGCATTTCTTCTAGACGTACAAGAAGCTCATCTACCTTTCCTCTCAATCCCCTAAAGTTCTGATGAGACAAACTAATTTAACTTTTCTACAAACTGTTACAAATATTATGGTCCTGTTCTGATTTCTTTCACTATTGTCCGTCCATGACATGACAGTAACCTAAAAAATGTGTCCCTCTGACTCCAGTAATCACAGCGATTTTTCTCTCTGTGCTTTTGGTCCCCTTTACACTTTCTACAAGATGCTAGCTAATCTGTCCTTCCCACTCCTGCTGAGGTACTAGGTAAGATTTACAAAGTATGTATCGCCATCTCATAATTACATCAACAGCTAAAGCACACATGTCAGCCGTGTTTCAGTCAAAAGCAATCCACTCCAGTACTTTCTTTACACAGCTGATAGCTGAGTTAACCCACGGTTGGTCATGATGCTGCAAAACCTCCAGAAATCACATGCTTGTGTGTGCTGTAGCTCTTCCTAATTTCATCCAGGTCACTTTAACTCTGTACTCAACTTGCTAAGATTAAGAAATTAGTATTAATGCCCGGAAGACTACTCCTATCACATTTTGATTACAATCAACTGAATAACATAAACTGAATGTTTGAGGAAGTAGCTGTTTTAGTGACATCGAAAGCAGCTGACAAACAGGCGCAAAACAATTAAATAATCTTTGTTGAAAACGAACCGTGAAAAGCTATGATACCTAATTCGTGCGAAAGAAATATTTCGTGATTTCAATAAATATTTGTGTACAGTTTGTTGGTGTGAACATTTTACATTGCTACAGCTCAAACATTCGTTTTGTATATTCAACTGTCTTTCTGTTGTTGCAAGCAACAAGAAAAAGGCGTCTGAATTTATAAAACGAACAAATGTTTGTTATGTTTGTAATTTTCAGTAACGAAGCTGATCTCTGTTGTGGGTTTATATTTTACCTGACTTGGCCAGGAGATACCAGTAGAAATGAATCTGCACCTGCCAGACTGCTGATCATACCCTTGTGAAGCTACACTCCCAATAACTAAGTTAATGAAAGCATGTTGCTTTTGCTGTGCCCATGTGGCTAGAAAGATCGGTGGATTATCTTACTGCAGTTGCTAAAGCACCACTCTATAGAGTAAAATTTTTTGTGTCGTGTTAGAAGTTAATACATTTTTCCTAAAGGAAGGTCAATTTTTGTGCTGCTGTCTTAAGTGACAGTATAAATTTATAAAATTGATTTCGAATGTCCAGGGAGGAAGTTCCTAAATCACTGAATTTTTATAAACGAGTTAGTTAGATTTGTAAATGAGGAAAATGATAAAAAAGTAATTAGAAGGGCGTTAAAATAAAGATTTTTGAGTAACTCTGAATTTACAAACAAAAATCATTTACCTAGCAATAGAATAGTCTTTAGATTTAAGATTATATTGAAAAATAAGAGATTTTACTTATACCTAATTATCTTCAACTTCTAAGATATCTTAAAGAATAATTCGATCACAGAAATAAGAATGACAAAATCCAATGTTATATTATCATTTATAGACTGCAATATCGAACATGAAATGAGTTCATACATAATTAGATATCAAACATGTTGAACAAATAATAGTGCCTTCATACTTATAATCAGATGCTATATTTATTACCGATTATCAAACTCTAACAACAGTACATGGAAAAAGATATACCTTGTTTCTATTTCAAATCGTGTATATACCTACACACAAAATGGAGACATTTCAAACGAACTGCAAAGTTTCCGTACCAGTAGCTGAGGGTCAGTTCCCACCACAATATCACGCGTTTGATGTTTATGAGTCTTCATACTCTGAACACCTTTACATCTGTATGTTATTAAACTCACAGCTGAAGTATCCTCAAGAGACATTTCCTCTTCTTCAGTATTGTTTTCGTTTTTGTAATGCTTGTTATTGTTCATCTTTTGCAACGATGGTTAAACAGTCAACATTATTATTGTATAATATGAAAATGAATAGGCAGTACTGAGAATTAATTGACAATCAGTTAGTGGTTACTGAGAGTGAATCAGACGAGATGGCTGGTGTCCCATTGTGTTGGTGCATGTTGAGTATCATCAAGTATGGCTTGCCATATGCCGTCTGCATTGTCCTTTGCTTCTGCATTCTGTTAATCACAAAGTTATTTTGTTTAAGTAATAATATCAAAGCAAAGCTTGTTGCACTTCTTCACATAGCAGAATTTGGAGATACAGGTTATAGAATTGGCGAAATTGGTGTTTAGTAATGACCTCTCAGATCACAGTCCTCAATATGAACACAAAGGAATCAAGACAAAGACGTGTTCCAATATGATAAACAAAATATTTACTGATTTGGCTCCACTGGCTATGCACCCAGTTGAGTACAGTCTCAAAAGACAGGTTTGACAAGAAATCTGTAATACAGACTACTTGATAGGCAAATATATTACATTAATTCCATAGATCCCACAGAGAGGGGCCTATGGGATGTGGAAGAAATTCAAGAATGAACATTCCATTTGGGTGAAATGCAATGAATTGACGTAACATTATACAATATCATAGTACTGCAGTGCTATTATTAATTTAAACATAATACACAAAATTAATAAATTTCTTTGAAGATGCTCTCCATGGACCAGAAGGAAGTTCCGTAAACTAGTTTTGCAATGATTTCAGAGACGCCAAAGGACTTGGAAGAGAAGTTAAACAGAATCGATAGTGTCCCGGAAAGAGGTTACGAGTTGAGCATCAACAAATTTAAAACAAGGTTAACGAAATGTAGTCAAATTAAATCGGGCGATGTGAGTGAATTAGGTTACAAAATGAGACACTAAAAGTAATAAATGAGTTTTGTTATTTGGGCAGCAAAGTAATCGATGATGGCCAAAGTAGAATGGCTATAGAATATAGGCTGGCTATAGTAAGAAAAGCATTTCTTAAAAAGAGGAATTTGTTACATCGAATATAAATTTGTGTTAGTAAGTCTTTCCTGAAAGTATTTGTCTGAAGCGTAGCCTTGTACAGAAGAGATACATGGATGATAAGCATTTCGGTCAAAATGAGAACAAAAGCTTCTGAAATGTGATGCTATAGAAGATTATATGAGTATATCGCGTTACTAATGAGGAGGTACTGAATGGGATTAGGGAAAATAAAAATTTATAACACAATGTGACTAATAGAAAGTATCAGTTGATAGAACACATTCTGGGACATCAAGGAATTGTCAGTTTGTTATTACATGGAAGTGTGTGGGGTAAAAATTGTATAGCGGGGTTAGGGGGGAGAGGGGGAAGACATTAATACATCAAGTAGGCTCAACTGAATGTAGATTGCAGCAGCTATTCGGACATGAAGAGGCTTGCACAGGATAGACTATGATGAAGAGTTGCACCAAACCTGTATTCGGACTGAAAACCACAACAACCGTCTATTTCTTTTGTGTAAGCTAAAGCGTCATGAAATCAGGAGATAACTTCACCAATGGTTCTCCTTAAATATAGAAAAAAGGAAGCACAAAGCTGTGCAGCAGTGTCTACCAATAGGCAAAAATTTGAATCGGAGTGGTATACAAAAAAATGTGCCTCGGAGTTCTGTTCTAGGTCCACTGCTTTTATTAATTTATGCTACTCATTAGCCACTAAACTATACAAATT
The DNA here is from genome assembly GCF_023898315.1 of Schistocerca nitens. Taxonomy (NCBI): domain Eukaryota; kingdom Metazoa; phylum Arthropoda; class Insecta; order Orthoptera; family Acrididae; genus Schistocerca; species Schistocerca nitens. Next base: position 833,607,625 of record NC_064616.1, on the reverse strand, counting down.
ATTCAAAAATGTACGATTTTTAGATGAAAAGTATTACCTGAAAGACATATAGTGTATCGTAATGTGAATGGCTCAGTAAACAGTTTACAGGTAACATCAGCTCACACTTTACATGGAACAGATTGTTCTCTAACTGTAAGAAAATACAGTCTCAATGGTTTTGTTGAGGCACACGTGATTCGTTCCGTAATGCAGTTTCTCGCAGTACTTTATAGCCTTTCGTAATATTGTTTACTTATGTATAAATGTATCGAAAATCTCTTGTTTTCAAGTTTTTAACCTTTTAGGGGCACTCCGAGAATTGTGCGCATAATGACTCATTCTATAAAACACTTAAACACAAAGTTTATAGACAATACTTCTGATAGACACTTATGCCTTTGCCTTTGGGCAATTGATGTCTCTCCTCCTTGGCGCTGCAGATCAGCCAAGAAACACGTGAGCCCAGTTAAGACCACATCTGGTAATAGCAGCTCCTGTCATTTTCCAAGTTTCTTGAACACTCCCATGAGCTAGAAAGTTGTTATAATGTCTATCCAAAAATTTTTTCATTTATATTTTTGATTCCATGAACAGTTAGAGGATGTCATGTTGCCCAAGAGTTCTCTAATTTTGTAAAGAGTGCATAATAGATTTTCTTCGCAAAAGTAAAAACAGTGTGCACAGGTGATGCATATGAAATTTGAAGCCGGAGGAAAGTCTGTCTCGTCGGCTGGAGACAGACCACTAGCTTGGACTCGGCATGGACGGAAAAGGAAATCAGCCGTAGCCTTATTAGAGGAACCATCCCAGCCTTCAACTCAAATGATTTAGGGAAACTACAGAACTTTCTGAACTATGTTCTACTAGAATACTGGTTCATTATGTCAACTACAACAGATATGAGTTACTACCGCAATTGTCGATGGTCTGCAACTTAGTATTCTGTTTTGTCATCTACCAGAACATGTAAAGACTACCCTGGTGGTTCTTTTGTTCAAATGTTTATTTCGAAGTTTATTATGTTTCGCCAGAGCTAAGTATAGATAGAACTGTCTTGTAACTTGTGCCCCTAGGATCCGGTAGCAATACGTTCCTTACGTAACGCTACCAGCTTCGCTTCTCACAAGGTTAATCCGACATTTGTATCTCTTTTTAAGTGCTCCCTATTGACCAAGGAAAGCTGTCATTTTTGAGTCCATGGGTGATCGTTCAAATAGCCCACGCGCTCTCTTATTCTTTTGCGTAGACGAGCAGGTTCTGTTGTCCACGGGGTACCCAATGTCATTACAACTCGCTTACCTGAACGTAAATACTTTCTGACAGTATTTTAATTAGAAGAGGTCTACACTTTCCTCTCGCCATTGTTGCCCGTCCTGTTTAGATTTTTATACGGGACTAAGACAGCAGTTTTGACTTCTGTTCTGGGTGCATGGCACACTGTAATCATTGACTCCCATTCGTGTTAAATGCGAATTTGCACGTTGGCGTATTGAAAAGATTGAGATATTTACTAAAGAAAATACTCACTTTTATTGTATATGGTAGTTAGAGTGCCTTGTTGGAGTTTTCCATTTCAAGTCTTTTCACATATGTTCCAGCACTATGCAAAATAGTCCATTTTGAATTGACGTACACAGTAACGGGAACGGTTTCATACATACATCAAAAAAAGTTGTGCATCACCACGGTTCTCAGAGCTCCTGAAGATAGACATTGACTGTGGATATTGTATCACACACACAGTCCTTTTGACTGCTCAGATATGTCACTAAACCCTCCCAAAGATGTAAACAACCATGCATGAGCAGCGCCTAGTAGACGGAGGGGGTCCGACAGCCAATCAGTTTCAGTCATTCCACCAGGAAGGAGGTACACGGCTAGTGAAGTCTGTAGTTCAACCATGTCTAGACGGTCAATACGGCGTTCGATCGCATCCGCATTGTTACTTTGTGCGATGAAGGGCTCTCAACAAGGGAAGTGTCCAGGCGTCTCGGAGTGAACCAAAGCGATGTTGTTCGGACATGGAGGACATACAGAGAGGGAGGAACTGTCGATGACATGCCTCGCTCAGGCCGCCCAATGGCTACTACTGCAGTACATGACCGCTACCTACGGTTTATGGCTCGGAGGAACCCTGACAGCAACGCCACCATGTTGAATAATGCTTTTCGTGCAGCCACGGGACGTCGCGATACGACTCAAACTATGCGCAATAGGCGGCATGATGCGCAGCTTCACTTCCGACGTCCATGGCTAGGTCCATCTTTGCAACCACGACACCACGCACCGCGTGTCCAGATGGGTCCAACAGCATGCCGAATGGACCGCACAGGATTGACATCATGTTGTCTTCACCGATTAGGTCAAAATGGTTCAAATGGCTCTGAGCACTATGGGACTTAACATCTGAGGTCATCAGTCCCCTAGAACTTAGAACTACTTAAACCTAACTTACCTAAGGACATCACACACATCCATGCCTGAGGCAGGATTCGCACCTACGACCGTAGCAGTCGCGCGGTTCCAGACTGAAGGGCCAAGAACCACTTGGCCACACCGGCAGGCTCACCGATTAGTATCGCATATGCCTTCAACCAGACAATCGTCGGAGACGTGTTTGGAGGCAACCCGGTCAGGCTGAACGCCTTAGACACACTGTCCAGCGAGTGCAGCAAGGTGGAGGTTCCCTGCTGTTTTGGGGTGGCATTGTGTGGGGCTGACGTACGCCGCTGGTGGCCATGGAAGGCGCCATAATGTCTGTACGATACGTGGATGCCATCCTCTGACCGATAGTGACTACATATCGGCAGCATATTGGCGTGGAATTCGTCTTCATGGACGACAATTCCCGCCGCCATCATGCACATCTTGTGAATGACATCCTTCAGGCTAACGACATCGCTCGACTAGAGTGGCCAGCATGTTCTCCAGACATGAACCCTATCGAACATACCTGGAATAGACTGAAAAGGGCTGTTTATGGACCATGTGACCCACCAATCACTCTGACGGATCTACGCCGAATCGCCGTTGAGAAGTGGGACATCTGGTGCAACAGTGTCTTGATGAACTTGTGGACAGTATGCCACGACGAATACACTGGACCACCACTCCTGAAGGTCTCGCTGTATTGTGGTATAATATGCAATTTGTGGTTTTCATGAGCAATAAAAAGGGCGGAAATGATGTTTATGTTGTTCTATATTACAGTTTTCTGTACTGATTCCGGAACTCTCGGATCGGAGGTGATGTAAAACTTTTTTTGATGTGTGTCTATTCGTGGAAGTGCAGTTTGAATACTTGCACAGCTACTGTATCGACATGGGAAGCAGCGGCACCAGGTCTGCTAAAGCCGCAATGGCCGGGAAAGCAGTGTGCTGACTCCAGCACATTTTCCATACCCCATCACGATGACGCCCTTGCCTGAGGATGGCACGGCGGTCGTTAGGCCCCAGTTGGCCCGTCTGCGGCTAGAACGGCGGTGCTTTCGTGGTTTCCACTGCCTTCGCAGTACGTAATTACCCTGAGTCAACTACAACGTTAGAGCAGTACTTGCACGACCGGGGACGGTTTTAATGCACTAGCGAGACAAGCCGCCGCTTCCGACACCGAGCTGAGAAGGGGCTGCAGAAGGGTTCAGGTATATAACTTGCATACACGGTGTGCCGTAATTATATAGATATGTGGTGTCTAAAAATGTGTGTGAAATCTTATTGGACTTAACTGCTAAGGTCATCAGTCCCTAAGCTTACACACTACTTAACCTAAATTATCCTAAGGACAAACACACACACCCATGCCTAAGGGAGGACTCGAACCTCCGCCGGGACCAGCCGCACAGTCCATGATTGCAGCTCCTAGACCGCTGGGCTAATACCGCGCGGCATATGTGGTGTCTGTTCTGGCGGAAGTGTCCGACAGAACAGATATCGCTGGTGGTACAGCGGCCGTATAAATTACACGATTATGAGAAATCAGGACATTCGACCAATTACAGGCAGTGAAATAAAGCAACGGTCCGGGACTCGAACCAGGATGCTCCACTTTGTATGGCCATTGTACTCCCAATGTGTCTCTTCTGTCGGCTCTGTGTCCGCAGCTCGTGGTCGTGCGGTAGCGTTCTCGCTTCCCGCGCCCGGGTTCCCGGGTTCGATTCCCGGCGGGGTCAGGGATTTTCTCTGCCTCGTGATGACTGGGTGTTGTGTGATGTACTTAGGTTCGTTAGGTTTAAGTAGTTCTAAGTTCTAGGGGACTGATGACCATAGATGTTAAGTCCCATAGTGTTCAGAGCCATTTGAACCATTTGTCGGCTCTGTCTGGCAGAACGGACACCACACATATATCTATGAGTGAGGACGGCTCTTAATACTTTCAGTGCGGATGCACCACATATTCCAAGACCCTGCTGAACCTACCGAATGCTACGAACAGTGGGGCTAATGGACAGGGGCGCTGCTGCAGTCTGGAACCGCAAGACCGCTACGGTCGCAGGTTCGAATCCTGCCTCGGGCATGGATGTGTGTGATGTCCTTAGGTTAGTTAGGTTTAAGTAGTTCTAAGTTCTAGGGGACTTATGACCACAGCAGTTGAGTCCCATAGTGCTCAGAGCCATTTGAACCATTTTTTTTGACAGGGGCGCTACTTGCGCGTGACGGGTTGAGAATTTGGGGTGGACGGGCAGTGAGTACGGATGGCCGAGGCGTCTAAGCCGACCGTTCTAGAGAAGTCAGGCTTCCTGGTTCGAGTCCCAGTCCGGCACAAATTTTCAGCCTTCACTGTTGATATGTTTCAGTACTGTAGATGGTCGAATGTTCTGGTTTCTCCTAAATCATGTGGCATAACTAGTAGCGAAAACTAACTCAGGTCAAAGTATACGACAACAAAAGCAAGTACGTTCTAGTAAACATGGATCCGCAAAAGAGCCAATTGCGAGGTAATTTCTAATGTGGGTTTACAAGCTACCATTGATTTCAGTGTCAAATATTGTCCTAGTTTGTATAAATGTATTTGGAATGTAAATACTTCGCTTAGGTCCCCTTCTATGTGGGATAAATTTCACGCAAGGTCTGCCTTAACAAGAAACACAGTAGTACTTCAGGAAGTTAAACGTTTAACTCTTCTCTGTTATTCAAGGTGTTCCCTGTCTCGTTCTCACATTTGGACTCAACACTGCATTCATCTTGTAAATCTTGCTGAGACTGTACAATTCCATGTACCAAGTCTTCAAGCTTATCAACAGAAGTACTGTGAAATTCACTATTGAGGTAACCCTAAACAGAAAAATGCATAGGGTTGAGGTGAGATGAACCTTGAGGCCACGGTACAGACTGTGCTCGACCTATCATCTATCTTGGAACATATTACAACAGCAAAAAATATATCTGTGCCCATCGTGAATGTACTACACTCCCCAACGTTGTGCAAGGTAAGTGGGAAGTTTCGGTTTCAAATACGTTCGTACTAACTACGTCAGTATTTGATACTGAACACAGTGGAGCTGCACGGTCCAGTGAGATTAATGTGACCTCACCTATGTTCGACGACAACGCGCAATAACCACTCACAGACGGCAGATGGTAGCACTAGCAGTGCAGGGTACGTAAAGCGTGTCGAGGGGACATGGAAAACAGTGCAGTCGTTGCCGTAATGCGGAAACGGAGTGATTTACTGACGTCCTAAATGGCAAGGTCACTTGCTTCCGGGACAAAGGTGGAAGCATTCCGAAACCGCTCAGTTTATAAACTGTTCGCATGCCGCTGCGGCTAGGTGTACCGTGAATGGCAAAATGGCACTATCCAAAACCGGCGCCAGGGTAATTGTGGTGCACCAATGGCCATAGGTGACAGAGTTGAACGACGACAGCGGACATGTGTACAGGCGATTGGACATGCAACTGTTGAGCAACTGATTGCCCAGATGAACCAAAGGGCTACCAATACAACGACCGTTCAGCGAATGTTGCTACGTATGGGCCTCTGCAGCAGGAGCCTGTTTAATGCACCAATGCTAACTGTCTTTCATCAGTGACGAAAGCTGGAATTTTCACGCAAATACCGGAACAGCAAGTCCACTGAGTGGCGACAGGTGGCCTTTTCAGGTGGATCACGTTTTATGTTCTACCGGCCAGATTGGGGTGTACAGTGTGAAACTCCTAGAAGCAAACATCACGAAACAACCGTCGAAAGCCGGCCGTTGCGGCCGAGCGGTTCTAAGCGTTTCAGTCGGGAACCACGCGACTGCTACGGTCGCGGATTCGAATCCTGCCTCTGGTATGGATGTGTGTGATGTCCTTAGGTTAGTTAGGTTTAAGTAGTTCTAAGTTCTACGCGACTGATAACCTCAGATGTTAAGTCCCATAGTGCTCAGAGCCATTTTGAACCAACCGACGTAGGAGTCCATGTCGAAGGGTATTCCATGCGTGATCTCGTCATTGTGCCAGGCATAATGGATCAACAGAAGTATGCATCTTTCCTTGGGGACCATGTCCACCTCTACATGCATTTTGTTTTTCCTTTGCACCTGCGTGGTTTGACGAGCACCTAGATGAATTTACTGTACTCTCCTGGCTACCAAACTCCCCTGATTTACACCCAATTGAGAATTTGTGAGACCACCTCGATGGGGCTGCTCGTGCCATGGATCCTCAATCGAGAAAACTAGCGCAGCTCGCCACGAAGCTGGAGTCGGTATGGCTCCGTATTCTTGTCAGTACCTCCGAGAACGTCATTGACTCTTTTCTTGCGCGTCTCGCAGTGGTCCGCGCTATAAAAGGTGGTTTTTCAGGCTTTTATGTCACTGGACAGTGTGTCTCACAAACGGCTCGTTAGTTGATCCAAGGTTTCTGGAAAGATTTTCTTCTTTTATCATATACTTTCACCAGTGTCAGTTTTCGCTATTGATTGGGATCCACCCTGTATGTATAACAAAATATTTATCAACATATTTACAGACAAATAAATAATAAGTCTCGTGTGGCTCACGGCTTGGCAGAATATTTTCATCGGAAGCCATTTCAGTTTACATGGAAGCTGTCACCAGTAGTCTAAGCCACGTTCATCCTGTGGAAAGATTGAATGCTACCATTCAGCTGTGGTGTGGGATAATTATATTCATGACATGAGTAAAATGAGTAGAAGCCCAAGGAAAGCGAACCAGTGTCTGAGGGATGAGGAGGGGAACCCAGACAATACATCTCTTATGTGGAGAAACGTTTCCGCACTGGTTCTATCTACAAGAATAGCGTGAGCTTAATTTTCTTACTGGTAAGAAATAGCTGGCTGGTATCGAATTCCAGCAATAGCGTTTCCTGACAATTTTCTCTAATTTCCCCAGTTTTTTTAGTGGAAAAGTTTTATGCAATTTTCATTGGAGTTTTCCACCCAGGGAATTTGTAATTCCAAAGCATTAAAAATATTCGTATGAATGAGTAATGAACTTTTTTCATTGACACAGATTTATCGGTATATTCCAACTTCATATATCCCTACCCCCAACTTTGTACATTTGCACATGTTCCCCCATCCCCATACTCCATATATTCAGCTATACATCAGTTTCCCAGCACATGTTCAAGATGAACACACTGGTATTCAAGCCTGTGCACATGCTGAATGCCAGTGAAACTAAATTTGTCGTGGTGGGAATATCCTCAGTATGTCAGTTCGCGTTATTGATAATTTTGGAAAATTCACTATACAACAAGTGTTACCCAACTGCGAATAGTCTCAGCTATGCAGCATGTCTGCTCTTAGTTTGACAATATTCGGTTTTGATGGTGATGGTAGGTAATCGCCTGATGTGTACTGAACAGTCATGTAATATACAATTCAGATACCTCAATGACAGAAAAAAGTCTTTAGCACTTTAGGTTCCATGAAGTATACAAACTTCCGGGAATCGACTTATTCGGAATTCGATAAACATAACTACGTCACTGACAATCAGTTTTGATGCAGGAATCAAGTGTAGATTGTACCTAAATGTTAGATGTAATCTTGTGGAGATAATGTGACATTGCACCTCTTCTCCACCGATGAAAGTTTTGTAGGTCGTATCGTTGGTATAGGCTGTACGTTCAATCAGGTACTGAACGGTTTTTTGGGCAATGGCAGCCCATTCTTCATGGAGTGCTGAACTCAGAAGAGGTATCGATGTCGGTCGGTGAGGCCTGGCACAAAGTCGGCGTTCCAAAACATCCCAAAGTTGTTCTATAGGATTCAGGTCAGGACTCTGTACAGACCAGGGATGTTATTGTCGTGTAGTCACTCCGCCACAGGCCATGCATTATAAACAGGTGCCCGATCATGTTGAAAGATGCAATCGCCATCCCCGAATTGCTCTTCAACAGTGGGAAGCTAGAAGGTGCTTAAAACATCAATGTAGGCCTGTGCTGTCATAGTGCCACGCAAAACAACAAGGGGTGCTAGCCCCCTCCTTGAAAAACACTGCCACACCATAACACCACCGCCTCCGAATTTTACTGTTGGCACTACACACGTTGGCAGATTACGTTCACCGGGCATTCGCCTCCCCCACACTCTGCCTTCGGATCGCCACATTGTGTACCGTGATTCGTCACTCCACACAACGTTTTTCCACTGTTTACTCGTCCAATGTTTACGCTCCTTACACCAAGCGAGGCGTCGTTTGGCATTTACCAGCGTGATTTGTGGCTTATGAGCAGCCGCTCGACCATGAAATCCAAGTTTTCTCACTTCCCACCTAACTGTCATAGTACCTGCAGTGGATCCTGATGCAGTTTGGGATTCCTGTGTGATGGTGTGGATAGATGTCTGCCTATTACACATTACGACCCTCTTCAATTGTCGGCAGTGCCGGCCGGAGTGGCCGTGCGGTTCCAGGCGCTACAGTCTGGAGCCGAGCGACCGCTCCGGTCGCCGGTTCGAATCCTGCCTCGGGCATGGATGCGTGTGATGGGCTTAGGTTAGTTAGGTTTAATTAGTTCTAAGTTCTAGGCGATTGATGACATCAGAAGTTAAGTCGCATAGTGCTCAGAGCCAATTGTCGGCAGTCTCTGACAGTCAGCAGATGAGGTTGGCCTGTACGCTTTTGTGCTGTACGTGTCCCTTCACGTTCCCGCTTCACTACCACATCGGAAACAGTGGACCTATGGATGTTTAGGGGTGTGGAAACCTGGCGTACAGACGTATAACACAGGTGACACCCAATCACCTGACCACGTTCGAAGTCCGTGAGTTCCGCGGAGCGCCTCATTCTGCTCTTTCACGATGTCTAATGACCACTGAGGTCGCTGATACGGAGTACCTGGCAGTAGGTGGCAGCACAATGCGTCTAGTACGAAAAACATATGTTCTGGGAGTGTCCGAATACTTTCTATCACACAGTGTATCACAGCGAATTAGTGATGATCCGGTCATGTTGTGAGGCAGCAGCAGAAGCAACAGAAAATCAGAATGGTGAAATAATACCCGATTCCATATTAGCTATTGTGACTGGTACCTAGGACCGTAGTAAAACGAATATTGAACTGATTATGCTCATGGAGCACAATGGATTGTGTTTTGAATGTGTGGCTGCATTCTCACACCATTATTGTAACCGAAATATCGCATGCTGAAAATTTTTCAACATATATTTATGGCTTAAAATGTTGTACATTTACTGACAATATATTGGTAGCATCTCAAGACCAGTGATATCAAACTGCATCTTTATATTTGACAGTATTGCGTTTAAGAAACAGGAATAAGTAATAAATTACTTCTGCTTTGCTTCTGAAGTGTCTATTAATGTAATCTACATATTAATAACATATTTTATAGTCGAATACTTAATTAAAAATCATTTTCACGTTCAACCAGGACAACTAAAATCTGAAACACGTATATGAAGGTCATATAGTCTATTTTGGTACGTGTTAGAGCTCTAATAAGCTAGGCGCGCAGTCCGGAACCGTGCTACTGCTACGGTCGCAGGTTCGAATCCTGCCTCGGGCATGGATGTGTGCGATGTCCTTAGGTTAGTTAGGTTTAAGTAGTTCTAAGTTCTAGGGGACTGATGACCACAGCAGTTGAGTCCCATAGTGCTCAGAGACATTTTTTCTAATAAGCTCATAACACCGTGGATAAATTTCTTAGGTTGTCATGTAATCATCCCGATGCTAGTGGCTGTTCGAGAAATATCGGCCATTACTTATACTTACAGCCAATGCTGCTTGTCAGTCAAATGCATTGTTAGAGCTGACCTGATCTAGTCAACCAGCATCAGCTGCAGCAGATTTGCGATAACACAACTCTTACACACTTCCCACTCAATGTTGTGATGGTTTCGTCTCCTTTCTGTTGTTACTTCCCACTTTTCCAGATTAAACAGTTTACCACTCATATACCTGTTGCATACGACGCCTGCGCCACGGCTAATATTTAATATTACACAGTTTTCTTGTTTGTGGCCCTCAGGGGCTCAGCATTCATTTGCTGGATATTGTATTGTATGTTAATCAGGGACCTAGAAATGACGGAGAGGCTCCATCCCCGCCGCAGCCGTAGTGGTCCACAACCCCACGACGACTACCGCAGTCCACTTCACCCCTCCGCCGCCCCACACCGAACCCAGGGTTATTGTGCGGTTCGGCCCCCGGTGGGCCCCTCAGGGAACGTCTCACACCAGACGAGTGTAAGCCCTATGTTTCTGTGGTAGAGTAATGGTGGTGTACGCGTACGTGGAGAATTTGTTTGCGCAGCAATCACCGACATAGTGTAACTGGGGCGGAATAAGGGGAACCAGCCCGCATTCGCCGAGGCAGATGGCAAACCGCCTAAAAACCATCCAGACTGGCTGGTTCACCGGACCTCGACACAAATCCGCCGGGTGGATTCGTGCCGGGGATCAGCCGCTCCTTCCCGTCCGGAAAGCCGTGCGTAAGACCGCTAGGCGACACCGCGCGGCGCAGTGGTGGAACGTCGTTTGGCATAGGGAACGGGCATCTTGGCAAAAATGTTCAAAAGTGTGTGAAATCTTATGGGACTTAACTGATAAGGTCATAAGTCCCCAAGGTTACACACTACTTAACCTAAATTATCCTAAGGACAAACACACACACCCATGCGCGAAGGAGGACTCGAACCTCCGCCGGGATCAGCCGCACAGTCCATGACTTCAGCGCCTCAGACCGCTCGGCTAATCCCGCGCGGCGGGGATTTTGGCTTGACTGCCTGAATCGCGAGGATGGTACGAACCAAATTAAAAAAAAAAAACCTCAGTCTTAAGGTGGGTTGCGCACGAGGCCTACGAGAAAGACAGGCCGCGGCGCGTACGTCACGGAGGTGGTCCTGCGCTCGCTCGCTCACTCGCTCAAGTCAGCAGACAAAACTACGTTTCTACACCTGTTAACCCATAACTGGGCGTGTCCGTACAAACTAAAACTGAATCTTTTAATGGAATCCGCTGTTATGGAACCTTACTGTTGTTAGTCCCATAATGATGGGAAGCCCATGGGTCTACTTATAATACACTCCTGGAAATGGAAAAAAGAACACATTGACACCGGTGTGTCAGACCCACCATACTTGCTCCGGACACTGCGAGAGGGCTGTACAAGCAATGATCACACGCACGGCACAGCGGACACACCAGGAACCGCGGTGTTGGCCGTCGAATGGCGCTAGCTGCGCAGCATTTGTGCACCGCCGCCGTCAGTGTCAGCCAGTTTGCCGTGGCATACGGAGCTCCATCGCAGTCTTTAACACTGGTAGCATGCCGCGACAGCGTGGACGTGAACCGTATGTGCAGTTGACGGACTTTGAGCGAGGGCGTATAGTGGGCATGCGGGAGGCCGGGTGGACGTACCGCCGAATTGCTCAACACGTGGGGCGTGAGGTCTCCACAGTACATCGATGTTGTCGCCAGTGGTCGGCGGAAGGTGCACGTGCCCGTCGACCTGGGACCGGACCGCAGCGACGCACGGATGCACGCCAAGACCGTAGGATCCTACGCAGTGCCGTAGGGGACCGCACCGCCACTTCCCAGCAAATTAGGGACACTGTTGCTCCTGGGGTATCGGCGAGGACCATTCGCAACCGTCTCCATGAAGCTGGGCTACGGTCCCGCACACCGTTAGGCCGTCTTCCGCTCACGCCCCAACATCGTGCAGCCCGCCTCCAGTGGTGTCGCGACAGGCGTGAATGGAGGGACGAATGGAGACGTGTCGTCTTCAGCGATGAGAGTCGCTTCTGCCTTGGTGCCAATGATGGTCGTATGCGTGTTTGGCGCCGTGTAGGTGAGCGCCACAATCAGGACTGCATACGACCGAGGCACACAGGGCCGGCATCATGGTGTGGGGAGCGATCTCCTACACTGGCCGTACACCACTGGTGACCGTCGAGGGGACACTGAATAGTGCACGGTACATCCAAACCGTCATCGAACCCATCGTTCTACCATTCCTAGACCGGCAAGGGAACTTGCTGTTCCAACAGGACAATGCACGTCCGCATGTATCCCGTGCCACCCAACGTGCTCTAGAAGGTGTAAGTCAACTACCCTGGCCAGCAAGATCTCCGGATCTGTCCCCCATTGAGCATGTTTGGGACTGGATGAAGCGTCGTCTCACGCGGTCTGCACGTCCAGCACGAACGCTGGTCCAACTGAGGCGCCAGGTGGAAATGGCATGGCAAGCCGTTCCACAGGACTACATCCAGCATCTCTACGATCGTCTCCATGGGAGAATAGCAGCCTGCATTGCTGCGAAAGGTGGATATACACTGTACTAGTGCCGACATTGTGCATGCTCTGTTGCCTGTGTCTATGTGCCCGTGGTTCTGTCAGTGTGATCATGTGATGTATCTGACCCCAGGAATGTGTCAATAAAGTTTCCCCTTCCTGGGACAATGAATTCACGGTGTTCTTATTTCAATTTCCAGGAGTGTATGTTAGGGCTGTACTGGCGTACAATAAAATAAAATCATGCTAAAACGATTATCAGTTGCATAAGGCACTACTTCCAGCATGTAATGAGTACTGTTAAGCAGAAGAGACTAAATGCTATAAACAAGCCGTTATACTATTTATATCGAGTACTGATTTGGAATTCCATTTTGCTGTAGTACTGTTAATCAACAAGACTTAATATTAGCAGAGTCCAGTGGAAGATGCAATTCTTGTCAGTACTTACACGCCCAGCTCCGAGTTAACAGGTTTAGAAACGTATTTTGTCTGCTGTGCTGAGCGAGCGAGCGAGTTCAGGACTACCTTCGTGACGTACGCGCATCGGCCTGTCTTTCTCGTAGGCCTCGGTTGCGCACCAGTGTGATGCATGGCTATTGAGGTGGGACCGTTGTAAGTGGCTCTGAGCACCATGGGACTTAACATCTGAGGTCATCAGTTCCCTAGAACTTAGAACTACTTAAACCTAACTAACCTAAGGACATCACACACATCCATGCCCGAGGCAGGATTCGAACCTGCGACTGCAGCAGTCGCGCGGTTCCGAACTGAAGAGCCTAGAACCGCTCGGCCATAGCGGTCGGCTTACAGGTTGTCCCACTCAAAAGAGGATCCTCAAACAAATATTTGTTTAAATTACATTTAAAGGCTATACATAACAATCAGGAAATTAAGTGAAATGAACGTCTCATACCTTGTCCATGGGGAAATAAAGGTGAATCACCAAATGTGCTGGAAGCGGCCGCCCTCGACTCGTAGACACAGTTGAACACGACGCTGCAGATTCTCGGATGTTGCTGCCTGAACCTCTGGTGTCACTGCCTGGAATTCACGGGTGATGTTCTCTAGTAAATGTGTGGTTTGTTCCCGTAGACCTTGCCTTTTAGGCCACTCCAGAAGAAAAAGTCAGGTGGTGTTAAATCAGGTGACCTTGGGGGCCACAGTCCTTTCGAAATCGCTCTGCTGGGAAAAAAATATTCGTTCTCAGCCACGATCATTCGAGACGTGTGGCGTGTAGCGCCACCCTGTTGGTACCAGCCGAGGGTAAGTTATTCACCGTTCAACTGGTTCACAAATTTCCGAAACATTTCGTTGTAAACTGCACTTGTCACTGTAGTATCGAAACCAATTCACACAGTGATGTGGCACTGTGATGCAGCACAGAACACGCCAATCTTTTCTGAATACAAGGGTTTCCCGACCATTGCACGTGTATTCTGAGAGTTTACATAGCCAGAGAGCTGGAACCACGCCTCATCACTGAACCATGTGTATTGATATATTCCTCGCCTGTAAGCAATAAATTGCTGAAACGAACGTCAAAATGTAATGCACTTCTCTCTGTCACTGACATTCAGTTCCTGAACAACTGTAAACCAGTACGGATACATGCCGCCTTTCTACGCAGCTCCGTGACATCCCACATTCCTAAGATAAACATCGAACAGACTTTCCAGAAGAGGTCAACAGTTGTTGTTTCACGTCAGTCACTTGACCTTCCGATAATGGCTGCCGTCCCCCACAGTGAAGATCCACACCGTTCCCCTGCTCTCCATCTTGTCCACTAACTTTTGGGTGTAGAATATAGACGGTGTAGGCTGCTCACCAAACCGTTCAACGAACATTCGCTGTCATGTCTGTGCTCTACGACAGAATAGTGATACATCGTCATTAACGCTGAACACTGAGCTCCAGCCACAGCGACGCGCGGAAACACACTGTTGTGTCAAACGATGTCGCAGAGTGCAGTGTCACTTCGTCAAATATCACAAATTACACTGTGCAATTCCAGCGAAATTGCTACACATGTTTGTGAGGCCTCTTTTGAATGGGACACACTGTGTAAGGCTTACTCAGGCAGGCGGCCTGTTTGTTTCCCCAGCTGCTCGTAGGATCACTATGGCATTCACGACTTCTCATGCGTTTCCTCCCTACGGTTTACGTGATCCATTGTGTAGACACACCCATCCTTCAAGTGAGCGCGGGAGGATAGCACTCCTAACAAGGGAACCTCCCCATCGCACCCCCCCTCAGATTTAGTTATAAGTTGGCACAGTGGATAGGACTTGAAAAACTGAACACACATCAATTGAGAAAACAGGAAGAAGTTGTGTGGGACTATGAAAAAATAAGCAAAATATACAAACTGAGTAGTTCATGGGAAGATAAGCAACTTTAAGGATAATAGAAACGTAGGAGCGCCGTGGTCTCGTGGTAACGTGAGCAGCTGCGGAACGAAAGGTCCTGGGTTCAAATCTTCCATCGAGTGAAAAGTTTAATTTTTTATTTTCAGTTTATGTGACAAACTCTTATGTTTTCATCACTTTTTCTGGAGTGATTATCACATCCACAAGAAAACCTAAATCGGGAAAGGTAGAAGAATCTTTTTACCCATTCGCCAAGTGTACAAGTTACGTGGGTCGACAACATATTCATGTCATGTGTTGCACATGCCGTCACCAGTGTCGTATAGAATATATCAGATGTGTTTTCCTGTGGAGGAATCGGCTGACCTATGACCTTGCGATCAAATGTTTTCGGTTCCCATTGGAGAGGCACGTCCTTTCGTCTGCTAACCGCACGGTTTTGCGATGCGGTCGCAAAACACAGACACTGAACTTATTACAGTGAACAGAGACGTCAATGAACGAACGGACAGATAATAACTATGCAAAAATAAAGAAAGTAAAATTTTCACTCGAAAGAAGACTTGAACACAGAACCTCTCATTCTGCAGCTGCTCACGCTACCACGGGACCACGGCGCTCCTGAGCTTACATTGTCCATGATGTTGCTTATTTGGCCCATGGACTACTCAGTTTGTATATTTTGCTTATTTTTTCACAGTTCCACACAACTTCTTCCTGTTTTCTCAATTGATCTGTGTTCAGTTTATCAAGGCCTATCCACTGTGCTAACTTATAACTAAATCTGAGGGGGGTGCGATGGGGAGGTTCCCTTGTAAGCAATCTTCCTCTACATTTCAGGCAATGAACCGTAAGAGCGAGGGCCCAACATGTAAAAATGTGTTTCTTGTGATTAGAAGAGAAGATAGTACGTTTGAGAAAGTATTGCCCTTCTACACTGACGAACCAAAGAAACTAGTACACCTGCCTAATATCGTGTAGGGCTGCCGCGAGTTCGCAGGGAGGAGCTCCAACCCTGCAACGTCCGTTCGTCAGTAGCAACTTACGATACGGCGATTGGAGTGTGGGCAGATAGCACAGGTTTTAAATTTTTTCTCAGAGAAATGTGTTTGTATTAAGTTTAATCGTTCGTGTCGCCCTTTTAACCTGCCCCTTCTTACAATGAGAGACACTATTCTTAATTTTACAAGTTCAGTGAAGTTTTTGGGCCTCACTTTCGATAAACGCCTCACGTGGTTACCACATCTGAAGGCTGTTAAGGCCAAAGGTTTAAAGCAATTGAATATTTTAAAATGCCTCGGCCACAGGTCATGTGGAGCAGATCGCACGTTCTGCTTCAATTTTTTTTTTTTTTTTTTTTTTTTTTGGTGCGATCCTGCCTTGACTAAGGTTGCACAGTTTATGGCTCAGCATGACCATCTTATTTTAAGATAATTGATGTTGTGCATCATGTGGTGAGGCGACAGGAGCGTATAGAACGAGTCCAGTTGTGTTGAGGCTGGTAAAGCCACCACTTATCCTGCGGCGGGTCCTCATGATGCTTCGTCTATGCAGCCTATTCTCCACGCCACAATCACAGGCATTCCATACTGTTGCTCTCCGTCCATTGGACCGACTATTTAGAAACAGGCCAAGAGCAACGAAGCCATTCGGTATTCGCGTGCGGCTGGACTTAGCGGTTCTTGACGCAGACGATATATCTATCCTTCATCGAGGTTGAAGTCATTCTTCGCCCTGGTTAATACGGACACCCAGGATTATTTCAGATCTCTCAGTGTGCCAGAAGATTTTTACTCCGGTCTCTGTTTTTAAATCGATGTTTTACAGAATTTTAGCCCAGCATTGTGACTTCGTGGTCGTTTACACTGATGGGTATTAGCAGGATAATTTCGTCGGCTGTGCTGTGTTATTTCCAGATTGTGTCGTCAAGATTCGCTTCAGTCTGGAACCGCGCGACAATAGGAGCGGATCGTTAAGTCTCAAATGTCATATAAGAAACAGTGCGGCTAAAATTTCTAAAAAGAATTAAAATAAATTAAAAAAGAGAACAGGACGTTACTTACAAGTAAAATCACTTAATCATCTGAGGTCATCCTCACCCCAATGATGTCAGGGAACCAAAGGTTCCGTGTCAAAATAATAAAAGGGAACCAGAAAAATTCGAAAAAACCGACATCACGACCGGACACCAAAAGTCACCAGAAGCTTGAAAAATGTAAAATGCAATAAAAAGGGGGCAGAGAAATCACATATTGCATTGAATTACTTACATGAATTCCATAAAAGGTATTCATCCGTGCTGTGCGACTGGGAACACAAGCAGGATAGTCTTGGTAGTATGTATAGGGCGCTCAACAGCACCTATACTCAACTAAAAGAGTGCAAGTGTGATTATCAGTTGTGAGAGGCATGCAACAAAATTTTAATTAAAAAATGGAGTCCGTAGCCATCCCGGGACACTATCACTCAAATGTCACACAAAACAGCAAAAGACGGATACCTCAGGGCAGTGTGTGATTAAATTGCATAAACTATTAACACACAACATCTAAAATAGTGGAACAAGGAACTGCGGCTACACGTTCAATTAAAAAATAAACCATGAAGCAACCACCCCAGAAACACACTGAAACCTTCTACCGAAGACTCTACTGAGAAGACCAGACATCAAACAGAATCTTAAAACACGAACGGTATTCGATTCATCATCACCTGAAATAGAGGGCAGTTCAACTGGTAAGTGGGTTGCGGCGCTCATGGCTTGGTATAAAACGCATGCGGTTAAAATGCGGCGCACAGAAACCTATACACCACAAGCACTGTGCACCGGTGGGTCTTCGTGCCGAAGGAGAAATCCATGCGTCAGAGGACAGTGTCCCATCCGGAAGCACGTTAAAAGTACTTGCTCCCGTCGCAATGACCGGAAGGAAGAACGCCTCTGTCATTTCGTTGGTTTCACAGATCTCGCGTTGTTGTTCCCCAACCTTAATCACACCTCTTCCCACAGACACACGATGTTGTGTATCGATAACGAGATAATAACGGAGCATGGACAGGGGCAGCACATTCAGAAATTGGAACTACCAAACAGGCATCTTTAGCTGCTGCATTATATGCTTCATTAGCCTAAATGCCCACGTATTCTGGTGCCCAGCAGAATGACACATCATTTCCCTGCATCTGTATGTGGAGAAGGGTGTCATGAATTAGCTGAAGATACTTTTAGGCTGGATATATGTGATCGATAGCATGAAGGCCACTTAGGGAACCGGTATAGATGAGTAATTTGGTGGTGGGAAGGCACCGCATCTTATCCAGTGCCCTCAAGATCGCATATAATTCAGCATCATGCGCTGTAAATGTACCAGGTAAGCGAATCTTGGTTCAAATGGTTCTGAGCACTGTGGGATTTAACTTCTGAGATCATCAGTCTCCTAGAACTTAGAACTACTTAAACCTAACTAACCTATGGACATCACACACATCAATGCCCGAGCCAGGATTCGAACCTGCGACCGTAGCGGTCACGCGGTTCCAGACTGAAGCACATAGAACCGCAAGGCCACACCGGCCGGCCCAAACCTGGAGTTCTTGGTGATTCCAGCTTTAAGATTTTAATAATATTAATATTTAATTGAAGTTTAACATGATTGATATTCAGAATGAGATTTTTACTCTGCAGCGGTGTGTGCAGTGATATGAAACTTCCTGGTAGATTAAAACTGTGCGTCGGACCGAGACTCGAACTCGCGACCTTTGCAGGCAAGTGCTCTACCGTCTGAGCTACCCAAGCACGACTCAGGCCGCCTGCTCACTTTTGTATTTCTGCCAGTACCTCATCTCCTACCTTCCAAACTTCACAGACACTCTCCTGCGAACCTTGCAGATCTAGCATTACTGGAAGAAAGGATATTGCGGAGACATGGCTTAGCCACAGCCTGAGGGATGTTCCCAGAGTGAGATTTTCACTCTGCAGCGGAGTGTGCGCTGAAATGAAACTTCCTGGCAGACGACAGAGCACTTTTCCGCGAAAGGCAAAGGTCCTGACTTCGAGTCTCGGTCCGGCACACAGTTTTAATCTGCAAGGAAGTTTTATTATTGATATTATTTTGAGTAATTACTACTCATTTCGTTTCCGCAATATCTCGACAAAGGGCAGGCATAAAATCGAGACTCATTTATGAACTTCTCAAGACAGTGACTGAAATGACACCTTTTGGAATAGTATTAATCCACAGTGCGGTCAGGGCCATTATCTTGAACCACTAATATAATACAAGGTAATCTTTAACTGTGATTTACAGTATATAAGATCAGGGTTGAATAAATTATTATTTCAACATTAAGATAAACTTCGGTAACAGTGCACTGTCGCCTTGTCTATAGGCCAGGCTCTTCTTTTTCTTGTGTCCTTGTCCCTCGTGTACGTAGGATCGGCATAATTACTAATGGATTTGTCATGGTTAATTTAAAGGGGTGGCGGGATACCAATCTTGTCGCCATCCTGTTACTACTTGGGACGGGATACGTGCACCCCAACTAAACTGCGTGTAACGTTATCCATTTGAAAGAGAGTGATCATTTTTTAAGTGGTTGTGAATCGTGTATCTGAGGTGCCATTTTCTGAATTCGACGCTCAAGAAATGGGGAAGGGTGAATACATATTTGTATCACTAGACTGGGTGCCCAGTGTGCTATGTTACAAGTGTGAGTATTCAGTCGTACCCTCTCTCTTTCCTCAGCATGGTCATAAACAACACAAGCAAAGAATCGCATGTACATCAGTTTTGCCAACGCATTAGTGAATAGTGATACGAACCCTCTGCATGTCGGCGTCTAAAGAAAACTTTGAGGTCTTGAATTCGATAATACCATACGACTCTTACTTTTTGTTCTTGTACTGGTTAAAACTTCGATTATGAGGCTACAGCGGTCTCATACTTTCACACTGTAATAAGTATTTCCTTCCCTTAGGTCTCCTGAGTTCTTGTATTCCTCTGCCGATCATAGCTTGTGCTATACCCACAGAACAACAGTTTCTAGTAATTTTCTTATTTTTAAAGCCTATATTCACAGCGTTAACATTTTAACCGAAGTGTACTTCGTACTTCCAGTATATAAGAAATGAACGCATTTATGCTTCACAAGCTGCTACATGGTCGCGAATTGAACAGTGACCCGAATATAGAATAAATTTCCTTTGCTTCACGTCTATGGTCACAATTTTTTTTTTTGTCATCAGACTACCGGTTTCGGTCTATAATGACCATCTTCAGATCTTTTTTTATAAAAACATATCCCAATATACTGGAGCCATAGTGGTATCGTCAAATGTTAAACACAAAATCAGCTCCAGCATCGTCAAATATGTATAAATAACAGCATATGTCAGAGTCATCTTGTGAGTAGCATTACTGTTCAAAACTAACTGTCGTACAGTAGCCACAAAATGTTTGTGTTATAAATTCACCAGATGTCGCTACTGTTTTTATAAAACAGAGCTGAAGATGGTCATTACAGACCAAAATCGATAGTCTGATAAAAAAAAAACTGTGAGCATAGTCATGAAACAAAGAAAATTTATCCACGCATTTATGTTATCCTTTGACATTAGAATAAAGCTTCAGAACAAACTTTGCGGTATGCCAGCGGACGGGTGTATCTACAAAAGTCACTCCAGAGGCCCTAACCATTTCCCAACCATTTTCTTCGCACAATTTTTGTTTCTCAGTGTAGGGTGAGGACAGAACGTGACAACTGTACAATCAAACCGTCACCATAAACGACACTGCTAAATTTCCTTTCGCAGACTGCCTCCGAAACTGGGGTCACTAACGCATTCTTGTATTTATGCGGCCAAGTCAAATGCAGTTGTCTGAATGCTCTGGTAAAAGAAATTTTGTTGGAAACTGGTTGCGTGCTATACTTGTGCACCATACTGTAAAGCCGGCCAGGGTGGGCGAGCGGTTCTAGGGGCTACAGTCTGGAACCGCGCGACCGCTACGGTCGCAAGTTCGAATCCTAACTCGGGCATGGATGTGTGTGATGTCCTTAGGTTAGTTAGGTTTAAGTAGTTCTAAGTTCTAGGGGACTGATGACCTTAGAAGTTGAGTCCCATAGTGCTCAGAGCCATTTGAACCATACTGTAAAACCAAGACCAAACTGCTGAGGTCATCGATCCCTAGACTTACACACTATTTAAACTAACTTATGCTAACAACGACAGACACACCCATGCCCGAGGGAGGACTCGAACCTCCGGCAGGAGAGGCTGCGCAATCCATGACATGGATTCTCCAACCGCGCGGCCACCATACTGTACTAAATGACCAGGTATGGACACATTAACTAGATATGATCGCTCGTTCAATCATTTCTCACTCGTTCTTACACTGCTAACGTATTGAAACTTCCTGGCAGATTAAAACTTTGTGCCGGACCGAGACTCGAAATCGGGACCTTTGCCTTTCGCGGGTAAGTGCTCTACCGACTGAGATACCCAAGCACGACTCACGCCCCGTCCTCACAGCTTTAATTCCGCCAGTACCTCGTCTCCTACCTTCCAAACTTCACAGAAGCTCTCCTGCGAACCTTGCAGAACTAGCACTTCTGGAAGAAAGGATATTGCGGAGACATGTCTTAGCCACAGCCTGTGAGGACGGGGCGTTAGTCGTGCTTGGGTAGCTCAGTCGGTAGAGCACTTGCCCACGAAAGGCAAAGTTCCCAAGTTCGAGACTCGGTCCGGCACACAGTTTTAATCTGCCATGAAGTTTCATATCAGTGCACACTCAGCTGTAGAGTGAAAATTTCTTTCTGCTCACGTATTCTTGAGATGTGTGATTAAATCGCTTTCTATTCTATGTTCTTCCTAAATAATATTGGTGGAATATCCGGATCGCTCTTTAAACAACAGCACAGCTAATTGCCTTCACTTAATCCAAAGTTGTACACCTACCCTTACCTAAATAAATTGCTCAAAGATATGTGCAGTACAGGAGCATTCCTTGGTGCTGCTGTGCGTACGTTTCAGGACGCCTGTAGAGATTGCTTCAGAGATATGGATGTGACCCTTCCCGGGATGTTGTCGCGCTCGGGAATGCTTTCCCTCAATAGATAGTCGTCCTGCGGCGTTCTCGTATGCCTTGTGAGTAGATGGCCGGTCGTGCGACATTCTCGGATGGCCTCCACAGCCGACTACGTACACAGCACACACGGAGCCCCTATTAGGCGTTCCTGTGGACGGCTGACTCAGCCACCTACTGGGCGCGTTTCAGGGAGCAGCCAGCTAACGTTTTCACATAATCTTGGCGAATAACGGATCGTGTCGAAAATAAGCCACGGTTTCCTTCATAAAGAATGGTAGACGGCTTTACGATAGCTACCTGCCGAATAAGGGTGTTCCGTAGCGACATGCAGATCAGCGCTCGCTATATAGGGGCGTCGCTGGCTCTCGCCTGGAATGGAGGCGCTCAGCTATTTACAGGAAAGGATTCACTGATTCGACCAGAAATTCCTCTAGTACTCGTGCTTATACCTTCAAGGTTGAATTTTAAAAACTAAGATGTCATTAGCGATAGTATTTTGATGTACGCTTTAGTGAAACTTTGTTGGTGGGTATACTTTCAGTGCTTAGCCGACCACTAACGTTGATCACAATATGCTGCACTGTTTGCGTGTGGAAGATTCAGAATGGAGTTTTCTTCTTTTCTCGTGGTCTTCTGATTCACTTGGGGTGTACATAACAGATATTTTCTCGTACTGAAATTGCGTGCTTATGGTATATCGTCTCAGTTATGTGACTGGATTTGTGATTTCCTGTCAGAGAGATCACAGTTCGTAGTAACTGACGGAAAGTCATCGAGTGAAACAGAAGTGATTTCTGGCGTTCCCCGAGGTAGTGTTATTGGCCCTTTGCTGTTCCTTATCTATATAAACGATTTGGGAGACAACCTGAGCAGCCGTCTTCGGTTGTTTGCAGATGACGCTGTCGTTTATCGACTAATCAAGTCATCAGAAGATCAAAACAAACTGCTAAACGATTTAGAAAAAATATCTGAATGGTGCGAAAACTGGCAGTTGACCTTGAATAACGAAAAGTGTGAAGTCATCCACATGAGTGCAAAAAGGAACTCGTTAAACTTCGGTTACATGATAAACCAGTCTAATCTAAAAGCCGTAAATTCAACTAAATACCTAGGTATTACAATTACGAACAACTTAAATTGGAAGGAACACATAGAAAATGTTGAGGGGAAGGCTAACCAAAGACTGCGTTTTATTGGCAGGACACTTAGAAAATATAATAGACCTTCTAAGGAGACTGCCTACACTACGCTTGTCCGTCCTCTTGTAGAATACTGCTGCGCGGTGTGGGATCCTTACCAGATAGGACTGACGGAGTACATCGAAAAAGTTCAAAGAAAGGCAGCACGTTTTGTATTATCGCGAAATATGGGAGAGAGTGTCACAGAAATGATACTGGATTTGGGCTGGAAATCGTTAAAAGAAAGGCGTTTTTCGTTGCGACGGAATCTTCTCACGAAGTTCCAATCACCATCTTTCTCCTCCGAATGCGAAAATATTTTGTTGACACCGACCTACATAGGGAGGAACGATCACCACGATAAAATAAGGGAAATCAGAGCTCGTACGGAAAGATACAGGTGTTGATTTTTTCCGTGCGCTACACGAGATTGGAATAATAGAGAATTGTGAAGGTAGTTCGATGAACCCTTTGCCAGGCACTTAATTGTGATTTGCAGAGTATCCATGTAGATGTAGATATAGATGTAAATTTGTCATTTATGCAAGGAAAAGTAAACCTCTAGTTGCAACACCGTCTACCCGGTATTGGCATCTTATCTACATTGCGCTTGTCATTAGTTTTTAATGTCTTCTTCAAAATCATAATTATTTTCCGATCTTCATCCAATTATGCTTCCATACTTCTGTGCTATCATCAGCAGGTTTTTGTTTTATTTGTCGTCTACAAACTGGAATTCAACCGTAAACAACTACGTCAGAATTGATAATTAGTCTTGCATAGTTACTATTACAAAGACGAATTTTGTTTTGTGTATTTCTCAATTTCTGTTTCTTGTATTTACGCAGTTGCAGTTCTGCGTTGGAACAGCTTTTTATGGGCGCTAACATTATAAATACGGAAGTTCAGAAGAAAATAAATAAAATTTGGATGATGCGTTTGTCGCGTGAAAATTTCATCTATTCTAACACTTTGCGGGTAAGTTATTTTTATTCGCTTACACCTCGTGATAAAAACAAAAAATTAAAAATAAAATTACCAGTCTGTTAGCTATGGTTCTCGTAGCTGGCTCACTTCTGCATGGCAAAAGTTAAAATATACAATATTTTCTTTCAGATTACAGTATATAACTTCTTAAACTAGCTTTAAGACAGTACATAAAACAAACAGCCAGTGACTATGGCACAGAATTTTAGAAACATAGCTATGTGAACGTATTAATTAGAGCAGCAACACGCGGAACCCGTTTCAAACGTTACTTCTGCAAACATGGCCGTTAGAGAGTAAGACAAATTAAACGATGATTGCCAGAAATTTTGCTCTACCTAGCTGTGTATCAGGTGCACTTGTCATTCCATTCAAAAAATGTCTGAAGTAAACTGCTTCTATAACTTGATGGGTGACAAACACGTATATTCTCGAGCCCCGTGTTAGAAACTTGTCTAGCTCCGTTAGATATTCCTAAGCTTTTTTGATAGAAACGGAGTCTTGCATCTCACATACATATGTTCAGGAAATAATAGGCATATTTCCTTTGTGCATACCCTATGTTGTTCGTTTAGCAATTTTCTAAAACTAAGGTGTGAACTGAACAGGTTTATAAGTAGCAGTGTTTCTCGTTTTCACACACGTTCGAGCCCCCTTTTTTGTTGGACCTGCTGTACACATCTCATGCTAAATTGGTATTCCAGGACAGGATGCATTAACGTTTTATGGGCACTTAACTTTCGCAGATGTTGCAGTTTCTCATTATTCTACCGCTAAACGCTGAATTGAAGCCTTTAACGGCTTTATCTGTAAATGAATCCTTACGATAGTTCCTTTTCATTTCCTCACAGTGTTACTCTTTGATATCTGCAAGACACATTTGGTTTACAGTGAGTAGAAATTACCTCAACTTATGGGTAGATATAGGTGCAGGTTTTTTTCCGAAAGAACTTTATCATAGCTATCATCTTCTATGTCCAACATACTACTAATTGTTCCTGCAGACACAGTAACGTATAACACGAACTGCGGAGATCATAATATGTTTCCCAGTGGACAATGGCAGATAATCAGTACGGATTGAGGAAAAATGATTTGTGTGAAATAACTTGCTTTATTCATACACGACATCTTGCAAACACTAGATACAAATGAACAGGTAGACTGGGTCTTCGTAGATTCCGTAAGGTGCTCGACACTGCATCACATCATCGTGTACTAGACGAGTATCTTCGCAAACACACTGTCCAGTCGCTTTAATGCGACCACCTGTCAATAGACAGATTAACCACCTTTTGCAGTGCAGATCGCAGCTGGACGTGCAAGAAGAGGGTCACTGAAGTTCTGGAAAGCACCGACACGGATGTGGAGCCAATCCGGCTCCAGTGGCGCGGCCAACAGCGATAGGTTTCTCGGTTGAGGATCCATGGCGCAACAGCTCGATAGAAGCGGTCCCACAGATTACCGATTGTGTTGAAACCCAGGGAGTTTGATTGCCAGGAGAATACGGTAAACTCATCGTGGCGCTCTTCGAATCACGCAAGTACATAGAGAACTGTGTGGCTGGTTGGATTGTCCTGCTGGTACATTCCTGCATGTGGGTATGTTACACGGTCCCCAAGGATAGACACATACTTATGTTGATCCATTGTTCCTTTCAGAGTTACGAGATCGCCCATAGAATGCCCTCCGGCATGGCCCCTTCCAGTGAATGTTGCACGGTGTTTGATTTCAGACGTTTCATGCCGTACATGCCAACTAAGGCGCCTGCTGTGGAGGCCGATATGCAGCAACGTTCGCTGAACGGTCGTAGAGGAGACACTGTTGGTAGCCTCTGAGAGGTCGGTTGCTCAACAGTTGCTCGTCTGTTCGCCCGTGCACATTTCCGCAGCCGTCGTTCATCTCTGTGGTCCATGGTGCACCACAATCGCCTTGGTTTGGTTAGCACCATTTTGCCACACACAGTGTGCTTTAATTACTGCGGCACGCAAACAGTTCATAGTGATTTCGGAAATCCTTCCACGATTGGCCCGAAAGCCAGTTATCATGCCCTTTTGGACGTCAGATAAATCATTCCGTTTCCGACTGCACTGTTTGCCGCCCCCCCCCCACCCCTCCCCCAAACTACAACTCTATATATACCATAAACTGCTAGTGCTGCCATATGCCGTTTGTGGTTGGTTTTTGCACACTGACGCCGAACATAGGCTGTGATCACGTTAATGTGACTGGACTGCGTATAAGATAGACGAAAGGAAGATTCGACTACGTTATACTGGACGGTGAATATTCTACAGAAACGAAAGTAACATCAGGTGTGTCTCAAGAAGCGTAATGGGGTCTCTAAATGTTTTCAATACATATAAAGGATTTTTCAGATATGATCAGCTACCGGGCCCTGTGGCCTAGCGGTTCTAGACCCACTATTAAAGTCTGACGTAAGTTCCATCACAGTTCGCCGCATGTCCTACTTTACCAGTCTGTAGAGCCTACGACGTCCGACATCCGTAATGAGGGGTGGCCGCCCAACCCCGCGACATCGGGACGTGGTTTCACCTTGGTTTCGCCACGTATTGAAGACACTCACCACAGCACTCCCCGAACACCCGACAGGTCATGCAGTTTCCGAAATGCTCGTGCCGAGCCTCCGTCCGGAACCGCGCTGCTGCTACGGTCGCGGGTTCGAATCCTGCCTCGGGCATGGATGTGTGTGATGTCCTTAGGTTAGTTAGGTTTAAATAGTTCTATGGGACTGATGACCTCAGATGTTAAGTCTCATAGTGCTTAGAGCCATTTGAACCATATTGATCAGCTGCGTTATAAGTCTTTTCGCTGCTGATGCAATTGTGTATATGAAGACATCGTTGTCGGACGATCGCATGGAATTGCAAGAAGACTTGGACAACATATCCATTTGGTGCAATGAATGACTGCTCTCCTTAGATGTGGTTCAACGTAAGATAATACTCCTAGTAAAGAGAAAATATGATACAGTATCTGATTACAAGATTAGTGGTCAACATCTTGAACACGTCTTGTCGTATAAGTATTTATGGGTAATACTAAGGTGCAGTGGGACGACCGGCCGAAGTGGCCGTGCGGTTAAAGGCGCTGCAGTCTGGAACCGCAAGACCGCTACGGTCGCAGGTTCGAATCCTGCCTCGGGCATGGATGTTTGTGATGTCCTTAGGTTAGTTAGGTTTAACTAGTTCTAAGTTCTAGGGGACTAATGACCTCAGCAGTTGAGTCCCATAGTGCTCAGAGCCATTTGAACCATTTTTTTGCAGTGGAACGATCGTGTGAAATCAGTATTACGGAGGGCGAGTGGAAGACTTGGATTTCTTGGAAGGATTCTGGGAAAGTGTGATGAGTCTGCAAATAAAATCGCATAAAAGACGCTAGTACGACCAAACTATATAAATAAAAATGTAAATGTTCGTTTGTTCAAAATCTTAACTCACGTATATTTATTTATGTGTGTGTGTGTGTGTGTGTTAGACATATGAAGCCAGTAGGTATATAAAACACGTATAAAAACACACACACACACACACACATATATATATATATATATATATATATATATATATATATATATATATATATATATATATATATATATGGAATCGTTTTAACGGAATATCTCGAAAAGATCTTGACCGATTTCATTCACACTTTCACATGTTTCTGTGATTCTGTAATGAACATTTTTATAGACAGAATATATATTTAATATATATAATACATAAATGTGCATATAATATATAGTAGGAAAACATTGTTATTAAAACTCTCGAAAATTTCTTTACCAATTTACTTCAATTTTTTACAGCGCATTCTAATAAGCATACATATGGACATAGGCTTTATACTTTTTTAAATAACAATGTATAGGCTTTCTGTTAAAACCGACTGTGATAAAGAAAATGCTGAACTTAGCTCTGCTATGAATACCTCCGGCTTTGTTTTCTTTCTCGCAATGAGTTTTAACTGCGATTATAAGTCATTTAAATCATTAGAAAAAATTTTTTCTCCCATACATATTCTTCCTCATTGTGTATACTCTTAAACAAAATTTGTGTACCCAGCAATATGCTGTTTTGTTTTCTTCCTCGCAGGCGGTTTACACAGAAAACAGAAAAGTTGTATTTATGACTTATCAACTTATGATCAGAATTCTACTACTGTATCTGAATTTGCAATAACAACAATCAAGGCTCAAGATCAAAGAGAGTGGGAGGAGTATATGGACAGAAGAGGGCGAGAGGAAAAGGACAGACTGAAGTGGCGGAGGAGATGGCCACAGAGGGGGAGGAGAAGATGCACAGGGCGAGGAGAGAGGACATGATAGGCAGAGGGAGGGGGGAAGAGGAGGTGGACAAAGAGTGGGAGAGGAGGAGAGGGGGGAGAACGAGATCAGGACATATATCCAATTCACACAGGTATTTAGCAATTGCGAACCATTGCAGGAATCGTTAGTTACAGACAACAAGGCAGTGTTCGGAGTCCCTATCAAGAAGGCATAATAATGGAATTCGGAGACAAGTAGATACAGCCTACTCGAAAGTGTAACAGAAAAGCTTGGTTAACTTAAATGGAAATACTTGGAAGAAAGACGACGTAGTTCTTCCGAAACCCCGTTGGGCAGATTTAGATTTAGAGAACCTGCATTCCAAGGTGATTGTGCGGCCACCGACATATATCCCGCGTAGGCGTCACATTAATAAGGTAAAAGAGATAGGGCCATGAACAGAGCCATTTACTTATTTGTTTTTCTCTCGCTCAATACACGAATAGAGCAGGAAAGAAATTCGATAATATCGGCAGTACCTACCCTCCGCCATGCGTTGTACTAGTGTTTTTGGAGTATTTACGCAAATGTAGATGTAGAATCTCCGTTTGTTGTACAGTCTCTCTCCATATGAGCGAGCAACAGCCCCCCACTGCTGAACGATGGAAGCAGCCGGTGTGTCAAGTGCGATGTCCCAACTCTCGTAGTTTTAACTACGTTCTCACATAACGATGAGACGATATTCAGAAAACTTACATCAAACCTCCAACAATATAGCTTCGGCTGAAAAAAAAACCCTCTTAAATATGCAGGGTGCTCCATTGATCGTGACCGGGCCAAATATCTCACGAAATAAGCGTCAACCGAAAAACTGCAAACAACGAAACTTGTCTAGCTTGAAGGGGGAAACCAGATGGCGCTATGGGTGGCCCGCTAGATGGCGCTGCCATAGGTCAAACGGATATCAACTGCGTTTTTTTTAAATAGGAACCACCATTTTTTATTACATATTCGTGTTGCACGTAAAGAAATATGAATGTTTTAGTTGCACCAATTTTTTCTCTTTGTGATAGATGGCGCTATAATAGTCACAAACATGTGGCTCACAATTTTAGACGAACAGTTGGTAACATGTAGGTTTTTTAAATTAAAGTACAGAACGCAGATCCGTTTGAACATTTTATTGCGGTTGTTCCAATGTACCTTTGTGAACTAAAACATTCATGTTTCTTTACATACTACACGAATATGTAATACAAATGGGGGTTCCTATTTAAAAAAAACGCAGTTGATATCCGTTTGACCTATGGCAGCGCCATCTAGCGGGCCAACCATAGCGCCATCTGGTTTCCCCCTTCAAACTAGACGAGTTTCGTTCTTTGCAGTTTTTTTGTTTGATGCTTATTTCGTGAGATATTTGGCCCAGTTACTATTAATGGCCCACCCTGTAGATAACACGGCAATATCTTACACTTTGGTTTCAGAGAAGGTACACCTACAAGAAGCCATCTAGGTCACCCATCACTCGTACAGTGGTATAGGGAAATGGAAATCTACATCTATATGATTACTCTGCAATTCACAGTTAATTCACAGTTAAGTGCCTGGCAGAGGGTTCATCGAACCACATTTAAGCTACTTCTCTACCGTTCCACTCTCGAACAGAGCGGGGAAAAAACGAAAACTTAAAGCTTTCCGAGCGAGTCCTGATTTATCTTATTAGGATAATCATTTCTCCCTATATACGTGGGCGTCAACACAATTGTTTGACACTCTGAGGAGAAAGTTGGGGATTAAAATTTCGTGAGCAGGTCCTGCCGCAGATAAAAACGCCTTTGTTTTAATGACTGTCACCCCAGTTCGTGTATCATATCCGTGGCACTCACTCACCTATTCGCGATAATACAAACCGAGCTGCTCTTCTTTGAACTTGTTCCATGTCTCCCGTCAATCCTATCTGATGCGGATCTGCACAGCAACACTCCAGAAGATGGCTGGCAAGTTTAGGGTAAACAGTCTCTAAAATAACCGTGTTACATTTTCCAAGTGTTCTGCCAGTAAATCGCAGTCGTTGGTGTGCTTTCCCCACAACATTATCTATGTGATCGTTCCAGTTCAAGTTATTCGTAATTTCAATCCCTAAGTATTTAGTTGAGTTTACAGCCTTTACATTTGTGTGATTTATCACGTAACTGAAATTTAGCGGATTCTTTTTAGTGCTCATGTGGATGACTTCACACGTTTCATGATTTAGAGTCAATTGCCACTTTCTGCACCATACAGATATCTTGTCTAAATTATTTTGTAATTCGTTTTGATCATCTGATGACATTACATAACAGTAAATGACAGCACCATCGGCAAACAATCTAGGAGCACTGCTCAGATTGTCTCCTGAATCGTTTATGTAGGTCAGGAACAACAGGGGGCCTATAACACCACTTCCTTGGGAAATATCACATATTATTTCTGTTTTACTCGATGACTTTTCGTCAGTTATTACGTAATGTGACAGGAAATCACGAATCCAGCCACAAAACTGAGACGATACTCCATAGGAACGGTGTCAAAAGCCTTCTGGAAAGCTAAAAATTTGGAATCAGTTTGACGTCCTCTGTCGATAGTACTCATTACATCGAGACGATAAAGAGTTAGTTGTGTTCTACAAGAACGATGTTTTCTGAATCATTGTTGGCTATTTCTCAATTTTTCTTCGAGGTGATTCATAATGTTCTAGAACAGTATATGTTCCAAAATCCTACTGCAAATCGACGTTAGTGATATGGATCTGTAACTCAGGAGATTACTCTTACTTCCTTTGTTAGATATTGCTGTGAGTTGCGCAACTTTCCAGTCTCTGAGTATGGATCTTTCCACGAGCTAGCGGTTGTATATTATTGCTAAGTATGGAGCTGTTGTAACAGGATACTCTGAGAGGAACCTGACTGGTAAATTGTCCAAGGACGTTTCATCGACGAAATAGAAGGCGAAACGCATGACTTTATCGGCTGAAACAGTTAGGCATGCTCTAAGCTTTTCCGCCAAACTACACTCCTGGAAATTGAAATAAGAACACCGTGAATTCATTGTCCCAGGAAGGGGAAACTTTATTGACACATTCCTGGGGTCAGATACATCACATGATCACACTGACAGAACCACGGGCACATAGACACAGGCAACAGAGCATGCACAATGTCGGCACTAGTACAGTGTATATCCACCTTTCGCAGCAATGCAGGCTGCTATTCTCCCATGGAGACGATCGTAGAGATGCTGGATGTAGTCCTGTGGAACGGCTTGCCATGCCATTTCCACCTGGCGCCTCAGTTGGACCAGCGTTCGTGCTGGACGTGCAGACCGCGTGAGACGACGCTTCATCCAGTCCCAAACATGCTCAATGGGGGACAGATCCGGAGATCTTGCTGGCCAGGGTAGTTGACTTACACCTTCTAGAGCACGTTGGGTGGCACGGGATACATGCGGACGTGCATTGTCCTGTTGGAACAGCAAGTTCCCTTGCCGGTCTAGGAATGGTAGAACGATGGGTTCGATGACGGTTTGGATGTACCGTGCACTATTCAGTGTCCCCTCGACGATCACCATTGGTGTACGGCCAGTGTAGGAGATCGCTCCCCACACCATGATGCCGGGTGTTGGCCCTGTGTGCCTCGGTCGTATGCAGTCCTGATTGTGGCGCTCACCTGCACGGCGCCAAACACGCATACGACCATCATTGGCACCAAGGCAGAAGCGACTCTCATCGCTGAAGACGACACGTCTCCATTCGTCCCTCCATTCACGCCTGTCGCGACACCACTGGAGGCGGGCTGCACGATGTTGGGGCGTGAGTGGAAGACGGCCTAACGGTGTGCGGGACCGTAGCCCAGCTTCATGGAGACGGTTGCGAATGGTCCTCGCCGATACCCCAGGAGCAACAGTGTCCCTAATTTGCTGGGAAGTGGCGGTGCGGTCCCCTACGGCACTGCGTAGGATCCTACGGTCTTGGCGTGCATCCGTGCGTCGCTGCGGTCCGGTCCCAGGTCGACGGGCACGTGCACCTTCCGCCGACCACTGGCGACAACATCGATGTACTGTGGAGACCTCACGCCCCACGTGTTGAGCAATTCGGCGGTACGTCCACCCGGCCTCCCGCATGCCCACTATACGCCCTCGCTCAAAGTCCGTCAACTCCACATACGGTTCACGTCCACGCTGTCGCGGCATGCTGCCAGTGTTAAAGACTGCGATGGAGCTCCGTATGCCACGGCAAACTGGCTGACACTGACGGCGGCGGTGCACAAATGCTGCGCAGCTAGCGCCATTCGACGGCCAACACCGCGGTTCCTGGTGTGTCCGCTGTGCCGTGCGTGTGATCATTGCTTGTACAGCCCTCTCGCAGTGTCCGGAGCAAGTATGGTGGGTCTGACACACCGGTGTCAATGTGCTCTTTTTTCCATTTCCAGGAGTGTAGTTCCGAACGAGTGCAAAGATACGGTCTGCCATCCGTCCACCAACCTCACGCGAACATCCTCCACCGTCTGATCGCCGCTTGCTGTGACGGCTGCTACTTGGTCCATACTATCACTTGCAGAAAGACTGAAGCGAGATTAGCCAAAAAACACAATACCTCACCATTAGTGTGTACAGTTGTGACTGATTGTCTGCCAACCGCATAGTGCTCTACAATTCCGTCGGATCGGGTGTAAGTAGCACAAAAGAAGATGTACAAAGATACATACCATTGTAAACAGTGACAGACTTCATTTTGAAAATCGAGAAACGTCTGCAGAATGTCTACGGATGTGGTGTCACAGGCTGCTACTTTCCTATTGTGTTTGTGGAGCAGTAGTGGGGATGGTAGGGTAGTTATACTTCTACTACACACCTGCAAACGCCGTGTTTCAGTAATGGCTGCGTGGTCTCTATGAAGAGCTGGCCATCTGGCTTTAAGCATGCTGTCGATACAATCCTCCTTAGACGTGTCTAATTGCTGGTAATACGCTGCAGTACGTCACTGTGACGTCATGCTGACTAATGCGCCTTATACACAATTGTTCCTCTGCAAGATATTGTACAGCCTCTTCTGTCGTTGTCGTGGTCTTCAGTCTAAAGACTGGTTTGATGCAGCTCTCCATGCTACTCTATCCTGTGGAAGCGCCTTCGTCTCCGAGGTACCACTGCAACCTACAGAGTAGCAACTGGGTAGGTTGGGTGCACTATGGGATTATTTAATGACATTTTCTATTTTCTTATAAATCGATAGGTTGAGCGCACTAGCAGATAATTTCACTGAACAAACTCCAAAATGCAAAATTGAAAAGGGTTATTAAAAATTTTCAAAATCACACAATGAACTCTAGGCCGTTCTCGCTTCCCACGCTCGGGTTCCCGGGTTCGATTCCCGGCGGGGTCAGGGATTTTCTCTGCCTCGTGATGGCTGGGTGTTGTGTGCTGTCCTTAGGTTAGTTAGGTTTAAGTAGTTCTAAGTTCTAGGGGACTGATGACCATAGATGTTAAGTCCCATAGTGCTCAGAGCCATTTGAACCATTTTTGAACTCTAGATCGTGAAATTCGTTATAATTATTTTTAGTTCTCTTCATTCTTTATTTTAATATTACCATCTGAAAAAAATTGAAAGTCCCAGTTACTTATTATTTTATTAAACCTGTCTGGCAAAATAATTTTAAATTTACTGTCAAGCTTCACACAAATTTTCTCCCCATATCTAGTTTTAAAACGTTCACAATCACTAATGTAATACAATTCATTAACTTCCATCTCACTAATCTTTTTAAACAAATTATAATTCCATGCATTACTTAGCTTCTTCAGTAGAATATCCATTTATATGCACACATCAAAAAACCTTTTGCATCACCACGGTTCTGAGAGTTCCGGAACCTGTACAGAAAACTGGAATAGAGATCAACATAAACATCATTTGCGCCCTTTTTATTGCTCATGAAAACCACACATTGCATGTTGTACCACCATACAGCGAGACCTTCAGAGGTGGTGGTCCAGATTGCTGCACAAACCGGTACCTCTAATACCCAGTAGCACGTCCTCTTGCATTGACGCATGCCTGTATTCGTAATGGCATACTATCTGCAAGTTCATCAAGGCACTGTTGGTCTAGATTGTCCCACGCCTCACGTCGTGCATAAACAGCCCTTTTCAATCTATCGCAGGCATGTTCGATAGGGTTCATGCCTGGAGAACATGCTGGCCACTCTAGTCGAGCGATGTCGTTGGTTATCCTGAAGGAAGTCATTCACAAGATGGGCACGCACAATGGGGGAGCGAATTGTCGTCCATGAAGGTGAATGCCTCGTCAATATGCTGCCGATACGGTTACACTATCGGTCGGAGGATAACATTCAGGAATCGTACAGCCGTTACGGCGCCTTCCATGACCACCAACGGCGCACGGCGCTCCCCCCCCCCCCCCCCCCATAATGCCACCCCAAAACAGCAGGGAACCTCCACATTGCCCCGCGGGATTAGCCGAGCGGTTTAAAGCGCTGCAGTCATGGACTGTGCGGCTGAACCCGGCCGAGGTTCGAGTCCTCCCTCCTCCCTCGGGCATGGGTGTGTGTGTTTCTCCTTAGGATAATTTAGGTTAAGTAGTGTGTAAATTTAGGGACTGATGACCTTAGCAGTTAAGTCTCATAAGATTTCACACACATTTGAACATTTTTGAACCTCCAACTTGCTGCACTTCCTGGACAGTGTGTCTAAGGCGTTCATCCCGACCGGGTTGCCTCTAAACACGTCTCCGACGATTGTCTGGTTGAAGGCATATGCGACACTCATTGGTGAAGAGAACGTGATGCCAGTTCTGAGCGGTTCATTCGGCACTGTGTTGGGCCCATCTGTACCGCGCTGCATGGTGTCGTGGTTGCAAAGATTTATCTCGCCATGGACGTCGGGAGTGAAGTTGCGCATCATCCAGCCTATTGCGCACAGTTTGAGTCGTAACACGACATCCTGTGGCTGCACGGAAAGCATTATTCAACATGGTGGCGTTGCTGTAAGGGTTCTTCCGAGCCATAATCCGTAGGTAGCAGTCATCCACTGCAGGAGTAGCCCTTGGGCGGCCTGAGCGAGGCATATCATCGACAGTTCCTGTCTCTTTGTATGTCCTCCATGTCCGAACAACATCGCTTTGGTTCACTCCGAGACGCCTGGACTCTTCCCTTGTCGAGAGCCCTTCCTGGCACAAGTAACAATGCGGATGCGATCGAACGCCGTATTGACCGTCTAGACATGGTTGAACTACAGACTTCACGAGCCGTGTACCTCCTTCCTGGTGGAATGACTGAAACTGATCGGCTGTCAGACCCCCTCCGTCTAATAGGCGCTGTCATGCATGGTTATTTACATCTTCAGGGGGGCTGGGGCGGGGAGGGGCGGGGGGGGGGGGGGGGGTGGGGTAGTTAGTGACATCTTTGAACAGTCAAAGTGTCTGTGATACAATATCCACAGTCAACGTCTATCTTCAGGAGTTCTGGGAACCGGGGTGATGCAAAACTTTTTTTGATGTGTTTATATTTTACACTGAATATGCTGCAGAATTATAATCTTTCTGATATTTATCGAGAATCTCTAGCGCACTGGACAGTCCCAGATGAATGGCAAAGAGCGCAGTTCGCTCCATTTACGAAAAGGGTAAATTAACGGATGTACAGAATTACAGACCAATATCACTGGTGCCCATCTGTTGCAGGATCCTGAAGAATATTTTAAGTTAAATTATGACATCCCTTGCGTTACTCACTCATTATATCTTACAAATAGTAGATGCAGGTAAACAGGTAAATTTTCAGAACACACTTGCGATCATCTTACCGACATCGACTTCAGAACTTCCGCTGTAGAGCCACCGACTTCCACCCACTGCTTTGATCATGCTGCGTTCTTAGTGTAAATGCTGCAACCATATCTCAACAACAATAATAAATGTACGCACAAAACTAGTGGTATTCCTCTTAAAATAGCCCATAGTGCTCATTAATCTATTTTCACACTTTGTTTTGGTCAGCTTTCTACTGCTGTGACATCTAGCTTGCATACCAGGACTAATCATAAAATATCACTTCGAAAAACTAAAGCTTTATAATTTTTATTCAGTTACATGTATAGGTGACTAGCCTCTACTTGTGTGTGTGTTATCGTAAATATAAACCTGGGGATGTGAACTGACAACCTAAATGTGCTACTCAGCTCAAAGCCACATCACTTACATGAAACTGAAAAGAATCCTGTGTGTGTGTGTGTGTGTGTGAAAACTGATCTCATTCATAAGCAATAAATAAGCAAAACAAATAATTTCACGCTCAGAAGACATGGTCAGTGCGAACTGTTTAAAAAAAGTAACTGTATAAAAAAACTGTAATGTACACCTGTATACGAATGTAATCTGGTACACACAAAAATTTCTGCACTCTCATATGACCCTGGTAAAATAAAGGAGCTGACAGAAGCTATATTGCGCAAAGGAAACGAAACAGTCACATGTTGCCTAACAACTGTTCTCCACTGCAAAATGAAGTACTGGCAAAAACAGCAATACAGCAAGACTGCGCAACAGCTAAAAAAATGGTAAAATCTAATTACAGTTGGACCCGGGAAACTGGGTTCGTAATCTTGCCACATAATGCCAATGAAACACCTGACTCAACCTTTAGGTACTGAAATTTCAGTTAGGAAAGCACTTATCAAAGAAAACAATTATAGACTCTAATACGAAAATTCATTTAATCTAATGACTTCCATGGTACAGTAAATCAGCTTAGAAGATCAATCAATAGAATAATTATCAAAAATTCGACTGTTACGAGGGTGAAGTCGACCAACAATACAAGTCTACAAAAATAAAAATAAACTTTTTACCTGATCAAAGAATACCTTGTTCTTCATTTAAAAGCCTTCTTTTATGTCCGTATGCTATGCAACCATTGTTCTGTGTCATCATTCCTCCTCGTAATGAATCTGCATTTCGCACGGTTCCAAATATGCGTCCATACTACACTGTACACTCAACAAAACCCCGCCTGCTGCACACCGCAGCCTTCTATTACTGACTGTCAAAGATTCTACGACTCCACAGTGTTGCCATCGCAGACACAGATGCTGTTGCCTAACAACTGTTCTCTTACCACATTTCTTCAAATTTCTTCAAATATATCATTTTCCTTTACAAATATTAACACATCCATTAACATTATCGAAAAATAGCCATCTTAGACACGCGTGCACATTGAAATCGTAGTGGTACAGTACCGTAGCAAACCATTAGAGAAGCCAAAACTAAACGGTGCACCACATTGATAAAGTGAAGTATCGAGCGGTGCTGGCCGGCGTGGCCGAGCGGTTCTAGGCGCTTCAGTCTGGAACCGCGCGACCGCTACGGTCGCAGGTTCGAATCCTGCCTCGGGCATGGATGTGTGTGATGTCCTTAGGTTAGTTAGGTTTAAGTAGTTCCAAGTTCTAGGGGACTGATGACCTCAGAAGTTAAGTCCCATAGTGCTCAGAGCCATTTGAATCTTACTGAGGTGGTGGAAGTATACGGCCAGAATGCACCATCGTATGACGCTTCCACTGTGGTCAAACGAGCCCGAATAGCGAAGAATCATGTGGTAGACCATCTGTCGGTGAAGAACATGGAATTGCCACAGAAATGGAGACTCTGGTTCTCGAAAACCGAAGAATTACAACTGAGGCGATAGTGGAAAAAGTGAAAATCAATAACGGATCAGTTTTCTACATCGTGCACGTTTTGAACGTGAGGCGTCCGTGGCTGCTCACACCCATTCGAAAAGCCTGCCGGATCTAGGCATGAGGAGAGATGTGTCACGCCAACGCAGATGACCACTTCAGGCGCCTAATCACCGTAGACGAGTGTTGGAGTGTCACCATGATCCTTACACAAACGAGAAAAGCAAGCAGTGCAAACAGTGGTTTCATCGCCGTCATAAAAGGCTGAGACCCATCTATCATTGACTGAGACAACGTGACTGGTTTTTGGAACTAGCACGCTGTGGTTGCAACATATCCCTGTTGGAATCAAAGTTGGTTAACATACCGGGTGGTTATAGTTAAACTTTCCCTATTTAACACTTTATAAAACGGAAACTAATTACCGTACGGGTAGCAAACGTGGTAGCATTCATGTCAATGACATGGGGAAGAGAAATAACGCAGAATCAACTCAATTGAAACACTTTTAATATACTGTTACGGTGAGTCATACCATTACATACCGGTACCGGTACCGCTGCAAAAGGGGCTCGATATGGCACCCAAAAATGTCCAGAAGAGTCTAAAAGCGCAGGATTGCATTCCGCAAAGCAGAACGAAGCATGTCCGTAGGTACGCTGGCTACCTCTCTTGATATGCTGCACTTGAGATAAGCACATGTGTGAATGTTCCCCTGGTAAACTCTGTCCTTCAGGTAGCCCCACATCCAAAAATCACAGGGAGTGAGATAAGGTGATCGTACTGGTCAAGCATTTGGAAACGATTGGCTGATAATTCAGTGCGGTGTGGCCCCCTCTTGCATGGAAACAGTTGAGTTTAATGCGTCTCTCTCCTGTATGGCGGGTATGTCATGTTGGCGAAGCATATCGCAGTAACGCTGGCCAGTCACACTGTACGTCTTTGAAATGAGCGCCAACCTGTTCAAAAAAGAATGGGCCAATGATGGATGTAGCCGTGAAGCTAGACCCTACGGTGACACGTTCACCATACAAAGGAACTTCATGCACAGTGATTGGAGGTGAAGAAGATCCCAACACTCGGCAATTCCGTGTGTTCCCCTCTCCCGTCAGAGAAAAATGAGATTCGTCTGTCCACAGGATGGTCCAGGGCCAGCCCTCGTCAACTTCAATCCTTGCGAGAAAGTGGAGAACGAAGTCAACACATCGTTGTGCGTCCTATGGTGCAAGCTGCGGTACGATATGGACCTTGTAAGGATACCATTTGAGAATGGTTCGAAACACCTTCCATACAGTGGACACAGCACGCGCGCTGCCTGACGAACTGGAACTGCGCGCAGCGTTGTCTGCTATAGCAACAGCGATTTCATCATCCACCTGTGTTGCAACGGGCCGTCGGCCTTTTCTCGGAGCGACGCCCAGTTCTCCAGTTATTTCGAACTTCTTCACCATGCTCCGCACAGCAGGTGGAGAAAGAGGACGCTTCCGTAATCCTTACAGCCGGCGATATTCTAAAAGTGCAGCTGTAGCATTACTGTTGTTTTGATAATAGAGCTTCACTTATAATGATCCGCACCTTTTGTCCAAGCTCATTTTGACACCTTACAAATGCACTGCGACTGGTCAGGTGAGACTACGAATTACGATGACTCATCACGGCACCTGGTGGCCATAGTTAGAACTGAACGGTAGCGTTGTTACGCATGGAAATCATGACCCAATACTTTGGGCATTAATGCTGCTAAGTTTGGTACTCGTACGGTAATTAGTTTCCGTGTTATAAGGTGTTAAATAGAGAGAGTTTAATTATAACCACCCGGTATTATTGACGCAAGTGGCAAACTGTCATAGGAGCATACGGACCCTATCAAGATGAAGTGTCGCGCTATGCTGTCAGAGGAGCATTTCTCTCCACAAGAGTCTAAGTCTAAATCACTACTCCCGAAACTACCTGACGGTGTGCTGCGGAGGGTACTTCTGGTACTTATAACTGATCCCCATTTCTCTGTTCCATTCGCGAGTGGCGCGTGGGTAGAATGGTTGACGGTAACCCTCTGTATCAGCTCTAATTTCTCGAATTTTTTCATGTCACGAGTAGTTTTCTAGCGATGTCGTTGGGCGAATAGCTACAGCTGTGACTGGGGTCTCTGCCGTCTCTCCTCTTAAGAGTCTAAATTAATACAGATTATCTAACGATGTAATAAATGGCATTCAGAGATGTGCTAGCTGTCATTGTTCCCTACCAGAGTACTTACCTGCTGATCTTGTCCCAGACGTCAGAGTTCGTTTATTACAGCAGCTGTTTCGTCGCCTGGCAAAGAACTGATTATCACAATGGGGTAGTAGAGAAGATACATACCAATGACAGTCACTATAATCTGGCAATACATCTATTTAGAAATGGACATGTAAAAGAGACGTAGCCCTGTCACAAGTTTCCTAAACTATCACTCACAATAAAGAAACTGCTGGGCGAGTAATGGAAGGGTAGGGCAATAAAGCTTACCACGCTAAATGTGAGTTTAGCGCCGGCATCTCGCGGTGCAAAAGTAGGAAAGACGCTTGCCACAAAATGTCAGTAACTGCTGTACGATGAACCTCGTGATCTGGACACTTTCAGAAACTGCAGTGGTGTGGGGCTGGAGAGCTGTACTCCGGGCTAATGAAAGGCGCGGTCTACGAATTACAGTGCAACTCCGCGATACACAAAAAGATCATTGTAGCCAACCTAACAGAGGTTGGAGGTGTAACCGTTCCTGCTGTTCTGGCCAACTGGGTGGCCCGAACTGGCGTGGATTCCCAGAACGTGGGAGACTTTGTATGCCTCCGTCACAACGTGATTTCATCGACGAT
This sequence comes from Schistocerca nitens, assembly GCF_023898315.1. Lineage (NCBI taxonomy): Eukaryota > Metazoa > Arthropoda > Insecta > Orthoptera > Acrididae > Schistocerca > Schistocerca nitens. The sequence goes on along the minus strand of NC_064616.1, from coordinate 833,566,456 downwards.
TCGAAATACCGGCCATGAAACCAAGCAACACTTAGCCCTCTTGGGAGTTTTCTGCAGACATAAAAAAAAAAAGTTTTGCATCACCCCGGTTCCCAGAAATCCTGAAGATAGACGTTGACTGTGGATATTATATCACAGACACAGTCCCTTTGACTGTTCAGATATGTCACTAAACCCGCCCAAAGATGTAAACAACCATGCATGAGCAGCGCCTATTAGACGGAGGGGCTCCGGCAGCCAATCATTTCCAGTCATTCCGCCAGGAAGCAGGTACACAGCTCGTATTTTCTGTAGTTCAAATGGTTGAAATGGCTCTAAGCACTATGGGACAGCATCTGAGGTCATCAGTCCCCTAGACGTACAACTAATTAAACCTAACTAACCTAAGGACATCACACACATCCACGCCCGAGGCAGGATTCGAACCTCCGAACCGTATCAGCAGCGCGTTTCCGGACTGAAGCGCCTAGAACCGCTCGACCATAGCGGCCGGCTGTCTGTAGTTCAACCAAGCCGAGACAGGCAATACCGCAGTTCGATCGCGTCCGCATTGTTACTTCGTGCCAGGAAGGTCTCTCGACAAGGGGAGTGTCCAGGCGTCTCAGAATGCACCAAAGCGATGGTGTTCGGACATGGAGGAGATACAGAGAGACAGGAACTGTCGTTGGAATATCCCGCTCAGGCCGCTACCTACGGATTATGGCTTATAGGAACCCTGACAGCAACATGCCTGCGATAGATTGAAAAGGGCTGTTTATAGACGACGTGACCCACCAACCACTCTGAGGGATCTACGCCGAATCGTCGTTGAGGAGTGGGACAATCTGGACCAACAGTGCCTTGATGAACTTGTGGATAGTATGCCACGACGATTACAGGCATGCATCAATGCAAGAGGACGTGCTACAGGGTATTAGAGGTACCGGTGTGTACAGCAATCTGGACCACCGCCTCTGAAGGTCTCGCTGTATGGTGGTACAGCATGTAATGTGTGGTTTTCATGATCAATAAAAAGGACGCAAATGATGTTTATGTTGATCTCTATTCCAATTTTCTGTACAGTTTCCGAAACTCTCGGAACCGAGGTGATGCAAAACATTTTTTGGTGTGTGTATACTAAATAAATGGTGAATTGCAAAATTATCCTACCCCCTCTAGCCGATGATCCTCTATGTAGACAATACGTCGGTATTGTCTGCGAACCTGGGAAAACTGGTTTAGTAGTGTTAAATGTGTAATTAAGACCGACGACTTGTCAGTTAACTAACTGGCCGGTCAGAGTGTAGTATCAGTTTATTCAGAATCTTACTGGGAGCTCGAATCTGTGATCAGCTATAAAGGATTAATTTTATTACTCTCTTTTCTTTTGTGGTGAGGTCTGGTCTGGATATATGTTGTGGCCTCGCCACGTCCATTATGTGCTTAACGAAGTGACTGCGCTACAGTTTGTGGGACGATTTAATAAGTTGTCCAACTCTTCCCGGAAAGCACTCTCTCGAAATTTCGCTGGTAAAAATTCTCTGTGGTGCCCTACGCTTCTCTTGTACCGTCTGTTGAACTTGTTGAGCATCCCTGTAACGCTCTCGCGCGGACTAAATGATTCCTTGAAGAAACGCGCAGCTCTTCGTCGGATATTTTCTATCTCTTCTGTCAGTCCTATCTGGTAAAAGTCCCAAACCGACGAACAATACTCAAAAATCAATCGAACAAGTGCCTTGTAAGCCGCTTCTTTAGTGGATGAATTACATTTTCTTAAGATTCTTCCTATGGATCTCAGCCTGGCATCTGCTTTTCCTTCTATTAGGTTTATGTGGTCATTTCAGTTATTCTCGTTCCGAATAGACACTCCTAGATATTTTACAGTGGTTACTGTATCCATTGATTTTTCATCAATAGTGTAGTTGTACAGTAGAGTTTTCTTTTCCTACGCATGCGCAGTATATTACATTTATCTACGTTTAGGGCCCCAGCTCACTCTGCACAGACACAGTCTCGCATGTCGCTTCTGTGGGCTAGCAAATTTCGTCGCCCTCCATATTCTCCTGACACGGCACATAACTGACTTGTTCCCTCTTTCCTCGGATGAAGAAACCATTGCTCGACAGGCATTTCCAGAACGACAACGAGGTGTTTTCGGATAATACTTTTCCTGAACAAGTAAAATGCAGACTTCTACAGCCTAGATCTCTACCAAATCATCCATAACGTTGGGAAAAATTTGTCGCACAGATGGTGAATATGTAGAGGACCACACCATCACGATCTTCAATTCTTCGAGGTTATAATCCGAATTCGATGACTGTACCTTGTACAGATTTCTTATACATAAGTCTTCACGTAAAATGTGCCTCACTCTTTCCTCTGACAAGCTTATGGCATCAATTGTTGCACGTAATTCTGACAGCCGATCGTCCAATAGTATCATAAACATTTTCTCGTTGTTTTCATCAGTGGTTGCAGTTTTCGAGAGAGAGAGACAGCCACGGCTCGAATCGGTCACCTATTTCTTAACTGCTAAAGATTCAGAGCAGACCTCTCATAAACTTTCAATATTTTCTGTAGATTTCTATCGTATATCAGCCATATACAACAAAGGCAGCATATTATGCCAGTTTGTTCTTATGAACGAAACACACGCAACAAGACTACTTTACCCATCGGTTTAAAGAAAAATATTTCGCTGATAGAGATGATACTTGACTTCTGTTTTCGTGAAACATGTAGTACTGTAAGAAAAAGTCGTGTATGTTAACGCCATGTTTGTACCAGCCGAGATCTTTTCTTCACTTAAACCACATTTATGCTGGCAGTCGTCCTCAGCTGATGCAAATGATTAGTCGCGCTATCGGAATTATTCGTTCCTTAAAATCATCATACAGATGCAATTCTTCTTCCTATTCTTCTTCAGTGTTCAGTACCGAGCTAAATATGACGATTTTGTTTTTATTTCAAAGAAACTCTGTCAACGAGACTGCTAAAAATAATGTTGTGCCACAGATAGAGTATTATATCTAGGGAAATAATTCTTTTGGTATTCCTCCACCGTGGAGAGTGCCCTGCTTTGTTCAACGCGAGTGTAATGCTGTCTATAATGACATCGTCGTCATAGAACGTTACACCCTAATTTCACTTTCCTCCCTACCCATATGACATAGCTATAAAAACCAGATGCGTAGCTCTTCTTCATGGTGCCCATAGTAGCCTTTCCTCCCAATCTGTGACAGAGTTAAACAATAAGTTACATTGCAAAGAACCCCGACCGTCTTACAATTAAGTATTTCATATGCAGATGTACATGCATCTATTTAACCAACGCACAATTTTTTTTTTTTTTGGGGGGGGGGGGGGTCTCGTCATATTGGCGCGAGCTGTGCAACATACAATGTGGGGTAGCACTGGTGTCGATGGTTGGCATCCTGAGGTGCACTAGACCACTAGCAACCATTTGCTATTTAGTATTTATCATTTCTGGAAGGCTCATGAAATTTATTACGTTGGTAATGTTTGTATATTCTGGATTACTCGATGTTTGTATAAACAGCAGTGCTCTACGACCAGAAGTTCAGTTCAGTTCTGTTCTGGCTGTACGTTTGTGTTCGTGATAAACGTGCTTTTGGATTTCGGAAGAGTTATTCCACAGTGAATGCTATTACATGTTCCCTCACCAAATTTACAAGCATTAAAGAGTAAAATAGCTTCATGTTTGGTATTTTTTGTGACCTAGCTAAGACATCTGACAGTGTGAATCACAATATTTTCCTAGATAAATTGAAGTCTTAGGGATTGATGGTATAGCCAACCAGTGGGTAATGTCTTAGCTAACCAAAAGAATGCAGAAAGTTGTGATTAGTAATTCAACCAATGTAGTCCGGAGACATTACTCTGACTCGGGAGCCGGCCGGAGTGGCCGTGCGGTTCTAGACGCTACAGCCTAGAGGCGGGCGACCGCTACGGTCGCAGGTTCGAATCCTGCCTCGGGCATGGATGTGTGTGATGTCCTTAGGTTAGTTAGGTTTAATTAGTTCTAAGTTCTAGGCGACTGATGGCCTCAGTAGTTAAGTCGCATAGTGCTCAGAGCCATTTGAACCACTTTTGACTCGGGAGAAATTACCTATGGGGTTCCAAACGGCTCCATTTTAGATCCACTATTGTTCCTCATATGTAAACGATCTCTCGTCTAAAATACAACAGAATTAGTTCTTTTTGCAGAAAACACTAGTAATCAATTCAAGTATACACACAGAAAAAGAGGAAACGGTAAACATTGGTCTTAAAAGTATCATTGACTGGTTTTTTGCGAATGATTTCACCCTCAATTTCAAAAAGACACAACATATTCGGTTCTGCACATCTAGGGGGTGCTACAATAAAGATAAGTGTAACACGTGGTGAGGAAATAATTAATAGGATGGTAATTTCAAAACGCTTAAGTGTTCATATTGATGAGAATTTAACTTGAAAAGGCACGTTTTGGAACTCCTAAAACAACTTAGTTCAGCCGCATTTGCGCTTAGAATCATTGCAAATATTAGGGAGGGACAAATCAGTATGTTGACATATTTCGCATATTTTCATTGAGTAATGTCATTTGGAATAATATTCAGGGGTAACGCATCATAAAAAAGAAAATTTTCATTCCTCAAAAACGTTCTGTAGGATTTATACGTGGTGCACCCACGATCACCTTGTAGACATCTGTTTAAAGAGTTGGGCATGGCGACCACTACTTCACAGTTCATTTATTCCTTCATGAAGTTTGTTGTGAATAATTCGCTGCTGTTCAAAAGGAACAACGATGTACATCATTACAATACCAGAAGGAAAAATGACAATTATTACCCCACATTAAGGTTGTCTTTAGCACTAAAGGGGTGTACAATGCTGCAACGAAAATTTTGATAACTTAACCATGGATATAAAATGTCTGACAGATAGCAAAGCAAAATTTGAAAACAAAGTAAAAAAGTTTCTCCTTGATTACTTCTTGTATTCTGTAGAGGAATTTCTATTGCTGTAACGTGTAAAAGGTGGTGTGTAGGAAATACTAATTCACATCTGTAGATATTAAAAAAATAAATGTTCAGCATGTAGCAATATTTAATGATTAGGTTGTGATGTGTATGTTATAAGACTCGTTCCACGTCATAACGAATTATCGTCGTGACCATAGAACAAAGTATGACTGGCATGTAAACTGTTTTTATTGCGGAAATTGAGGAATAGAAGTTTGATGTGTCTGTTCACTCAAATTTAATGCTAACTCTAAGTAAAGGGACTTTTTACAGGAGCCTCCAGGAGCGGCAATGAAACATCAGCGAATTTTTTTATGAATGAAAACATTATGGAAGATATGTACCCACAAAAAATAAAAGTGGATTTTTTGCCACTTTTAAGACGCAAGTGGAATGCGGACCTGTGTGCGCCGCGTGGGCGGGCTGACTTGGGCATGCAAAGTGCAGAGCTGACGTTGACAAATGAAGGCAGCGGGCCGTGGGCATGGCAGCTGTCCATACAAAGGCAGCCACCGCTGGCCATTACGTAATGTGTCCCCAGCACTCTCCGCAGCATACTCAGGGAAAACGGAGTGCCCGTTAAGTGAGCCGCTATTTCGTTTGGCACGATTCTTATGGCCGCGTAGGAAATTTCCTTCAAGAATTCTGAGAAAAGATTACAAGGATCTGTGAGAATTTAATGAAGCCTCAAGCCGTATTTCCTTATACATGGGAAACACGTATCGTCTACAACTATTCGAATAGGGAAGGGTATCAAAAGTGTGTATTTTAATTGCTGTGAACAAGGTTCAGTTCCTCCTGACACTCGCAAAGTCTTTCGTGTATTCTGTAATGAGTTATGCAGAGATTCCCACCGACTGGCTGTTGGCAAGTGATAGTCCGCCAGCAGTCTGCACTGCTGCCATTAATACCGCAACTCAAGGAAGGATCCCTTCTGAGTTATCATTCTTCTGACTGGTTTGATGCTGCCCGCCACGGATTCTTCTCCTCTTCCAACCACTTCATCACAGTGTAGCAATTGTAACCTATGTTCCCAGTTATTTGCTGAATGTATTACAATATCTGTCTTCCCTACATTTTTTACCCTCTACAGCTCCATCTAGTACCATATAAGCTATTCCCCAATGTCTTAACTGATGTCCTACGATCCTGTTCCTCCTTCTTGTCAGTGTTTTTGATATATTTGTTTCCTCGCCGATTCTGCAGAAAACCTCTTCATTCCTTACCTTATCAGTCCACATAATTTTCAACGTTCTTCTATAGCACCGGTTTTCCCAGTCCATGTTTCACTAACACACAATGCTGTACTCCAAACGTACATTCTCAGAAATTTCTTCCTCAAATTAAGGTCTATATTTGATACTAGTAGATTCCTCTTGGCTAGGATAACCATTTTTGTCAATACTAGTCTGCTTTTTATCTCCTCCTTGCTCCGTCCATCATGTGTTATTTTGATAAACTTCTCATAGTGGGGGTTCACAGTCACGTAGAATGTTTTAAAGGACCTCATATTCCCCGTTGACTGTAGAAATTATTTCTTTCGCAACTATAATTCTGCCTTTGGACCATTTTCAAATGTTACTGCCAAACATTTTGCTTCAGCACATGTGAGACTTTAAAAGCCTCCGACATGGATACCTTCATTGTTAAAAATAGGCCTTTCAACTACAGAAATACACTAACATTTAACGAGTACGTCGCGAAATGAATTTCCTGTAATTTTACAGGAAATGTTACCAATGTTTTACATTGTGCTAGAACATCAATTTCTAGCTATTTGCGTCAATGATGATAAAACTGGTAACATGTCATGTATTTTACATCATTTCACGACGTACAGAGCTTCGCGCTCGTCTGAATTTAATGTGTTTCTACAGTGAAAAGGCCTATTTTAACGATGACATGTATATATGTAGGAGGATTTCGAAGTCCGATATGCGCTGAAGCAAAATCTTTTGGAATACTACTTGAAAATGGCCCAAAGGCCGAAATTGCAATTGCGAAATAAATAATTTCTAGAGTCAACGGTGAATATGATGCCCTTTAAAAATGGGTTATTACGCTGCCTTGGCAGCAGAATTCCTTAATTTAATCTGCTTCGTGATTCTCAATTCTGACGTTGAGTTTCTCGCTGTTCTCAATTCTGCTACTTCTCATTACTCTTGCCTTTCTTCGATTTACTCTCAGTCCATATTCTATACTTATTAGGCTGTTCATTCCGCTCAACGAGTCTGTAATTCTTTCCTCATTTCACTGTAGGTAGCAACGTCATCAGCGAGTTTTATCATTGATATCGTTTCACTATGAATTTTAATCTCACTCTCGAAGCTTTCTTTTATTTCCGTTATTGCTCCTTCGATGTATAGACTGAACAATAGGTGCGAAAGACAACAACCCTTTCTTACACCCTTTTAATCCGAGGACAATCGTTCTTGGTCTTCCGGTCCCCACATATCTTACGAACGCGTATCGATTTTTCTTTAGTCTTGCTTCCATTATCAACTGCAGCGCCAGAACTTCCTCTCTGGCGCCTTTACCTTTCCTAAAGCCAAACTGATCGTCATCTAACAGGGTAGCAAATAATAAAATCATACGTATTATGCGAATACAGAATAGCATGAAATATACATGATTAAATTTTGCAATTTAGTGCACAGAGCTGCAACCTCTGATAGCAAAAATGGCTCTAACCCAGCTGGACATCTAGTAAACTCAGCTTGGGTGACAGATGTAGATATGGCATTCCTCGCTGCTTCGACTCTATGCCACATTTCATCAATCGTAGAGGCTGACTATAGTGATGTGACAGTCTCTCGGGAAAGCATTAACAGATATTTTCAGTGGGTGAAAGCTGTGTGAAGAACATGCTGCACTTCTGTAACGAGGGCGACCTTGTTGCAGTGGTAACAGACGCCTCGCCCAACGAGTCTTTGCACTTTTGTTCACTGCTAGGTTTCCGTAAACATTCTGGAAACGCCCAAAAAATATTTGCTATTTTTTCCTCCAAAAGAAACTCATTGACAACTGTCTGCTTGGATCACACTTCCGTTATAGACGCCATTTTGAAGGCAACGTATAGCGCCGCCACCTGCTGAAGATTAGATGGGTGGATCACATAACTAATGAGGAGGTACTGAACAGGATTGGGGAGAAGAGGAGTTTGTGGCACAACTTGACCAGAAGAAGGGATCAGTTGGTAGGACATGTTCTGAGGCATCAAGGGATCACCAATTTAGTATTGGAGGGCAGCGTGGAGGGTAAAAATCGTAGGGGGAGACTAAGAGATGCATACACTAAGCAGATTCAGAAGGATGTAGGTTGCAGTAGGTACTGGGAGATGAAGAAGCTTGCAGAGGATAGAGTAGCATGGAGAGCTGCATCAAACCAGTCTCAGGACTGAAGACCACAACAACAACAACAACACCTATAGGAACTTCATGAAACTATAGGGATTAAAGCGGGAATATTCCACGATATCCCACAACAAATTCCGATTGGCGGAGAAAAAAACGTGTTTCATTACTTATTGTACACCCCTCGTTGCTGACATTTCTCCTACCTACTCTGCGCCGTTTTGCTGAAATGCTAATAATTTGTATTTCAAAGCGACTAGTATACTGCATGCCAATTTGACGTTCGTTGCATATCGTCTTGATTGTGTTGCACTTCTGATGGCCACTTGCGTAGGTACTTCGTCGATCCACAATACTTTAAGAATGAGTGACTCTGAGCTATCTTTTTGGTGAAATGCAGTGATTCGATATATTTGTTTATTCAAATGGTTCTTTTCGTCCGTTTAGGATCACAAAGGTCTTGTTCAGGGCGTCTTCTTTCTTTCCACCATCTCTTCACTCACATGTTTCAATCTCATATTTCCACCATCTCTTCACTCTCATGTTTCCTAAGATCTTCCACGGTTTTCCTGTCCTCGTTTGCTGTGTAAGTATCTTTTTGTCCCTTATTCCGATTACTTTTCAGTCCTCCCTTCCTTCTTTCATCCATTGTCCCTTGATATGTATGTTGCAATCTATATAAAAAAAATGGTTCAAATGGCTCTGAGCACTATGGGACTCAACATCTTAGGTCATAAGTCCCCTAGAACTTAGAACTACTTAAACCTAACTAACCTAAGGACATCACACACACCCATGCCCGAGGCAGGATTCGAACCTGCGACCGTAGCAGTCCCGCGGTTCCGGACTGCAGCGCGAGAACCGCTAGACCACCGCGGCCGGCTGCAATCTATATCCTCTTGTTCAACATATTGTCGTCCATCTTCACGATGTGTCCCGGAAATCTCAGTTTTATCTACTGCGCCGCACCCGGACCGGATTAACGGCAACAGCCAGACTGGATGTGGTTTTTAGGCGGTTTTCCACATCCAACTAAATGAATACTGGGCTGGTACACGCGTCCCTCCTCAGTTACACGATTCACAAACATTTAGAACACGTTCACACGCTTTCACATAGCATAACACAAGGACGCAGGCAGCTGCGGCACGCAAATTCTGTCCTTGGTGCGAAATGGATGGCGACAGCAAAGGCATCTGGCCACCCAAATCCGAAAATTAACAAGCCATCCCCGTGAAAATACGAGATCAAAGCCAGGAAGAAGAAGAAGAAGAAGAGGAGGAGGAAGAAGTAGTGAACATAGATATTACAAGCATAATAAAGGCTTAATATTGTTGAATCAAGTAGTTCCCTCGATGCCCCGTAGCTATCTGGTGTGACAGCATATTGAGGAGTCATACAGAGAAACTCAGAGCCTGGTTTTCTTGCAGCGATTTCCGTCTATTCGTGCCAACATGTTGCAAAGTACTCTCGGTTAAGTACTTCTGGACCCAGATTTGCTATGCAAAAGCTGTTGGACAGACACAAAGCGTAGGATTTATAAAAAAAGTGCTGAATATACATACTATACTTGTAAATAATGTGCCGGCCGAAGTGGCCGTGCGGTTAAAGGCGCTGCAGTCTGGAACCGCAAGACCGCTACGGTCGCAGGTTCGAATCCTGCCTCGGGCATGGATGTTTGTGATGTCCTTAGGTTAGTTAGGTTTAACTAGTTCTAAGTTCTAGGGGACTAATGACCTCAGCAGTTGAGTCCCATAGTGCTCAGAGCCATTTGAACCATTTTGTAAATAATGTAAATACTAAGGTAACATAAAAGAGCTGCTCTGAATCACTATGTATTTAAAAACAAAATATTTATACTTATGCAAGCAATTATCTCTTTTATTTCTTTGTAAACCACTGAATATGCGGAAAAAAATTAATTGAAATATGTTTGGCTAAAAACAATAATAAAAGATCAGTTGCAAAACACGATTAATAGTTATTCTCACCCACAAACAAACAGAATGAAAGAAGTAATTAAGGAAGACTGGTTGCAAATATTAACAACATAAAAGTTAATGCGTTCTGTTCAACCTCACAGTTGTCATTGTAGTTTTTCATCAAGATGATTTTCCATCTCGATGTTTGTGAACTCTTAAATACGACACTGGTTAGTTAGTTACGTGTCCCACAGATTATGTTCACGATAATATTTCCGATCTAGAACATTCCAATTGAACGAAAGTTCCACTCACCTCATGAAATATGAATGTTTCAATGGCTGCATGCTGGACACTCATAAGTTTGTGAGTGATTACTTATTACTATTCAAGAATTTGTCTGTGGTATGGAAAAAATTCTTAAGGAGATACGACACCAACCTGCATACGATAACACTGTTGCTGTCCACCAGATAATTTATTTCAGAGAATATATTATCAAAGAGTTTTCTAGCTGGTTATGTCACTCTTTTCTATAAAAGAAATTAGATTCGACAGAAGAACCTTTGAAAATATCTGTTACTCTCAAATCGGAAAGGACTGTCGATAGCAAATTTCATCGATTAATAAATGTTACGTGAAGCAGTAATTAATATTCCTAACTGATGTATATGAACTATCACACGTATTTCAAATTGCTTCCTTCTGCGTCATGAATACGTTTTACGTAAGTGAGAAGTTAAACCTAAAAATCATTTCATATGCCATCAATAAATAAAGGAATGAAAAATATTTTTATATACTGATTTCTGCGTCCCTAAAGTTGGTAGTCATTCTTACTGCAAAAGTAGCTGGACATAAACGTTTTAGCATATCAGCTATATGATTTGTCCAATTTCATCAACATGCACGCCCGAGTATTTAGGAGGTTGTATTGGTTATTATTTCTTGTTAGCACAACACTTTGACTGTAGATTGGCTAATTTTTCCTCTTTAGAAATTTAAAGCTATTCTTTGTGTGCAAATTCAGTCAATAGCACTCGCAAGAACTATATTTACTGTTTTCCTTGCCAATACCTCTTCAGTCGGCTTGATAATGCTACTTTTATCAGCAAAAAGGAGTAATTCTGTGGTATGATTAAAATTAAACACTCAGACAATAACACAGAGCAACAAGGACATGCTCATTTCACAAAAAAATGGTTCAAATGGCTCTGAGCACTATGGGACTCAACTTCTGAGGTCATTAGTCCCCTAGAACTTAGAACTAGTTAAACCTAACTAACCTAAGGACATCACAAACATCCATGCCCGAGGCAGGATTCGAACCTGCGACTGTAGCGGTCCTGCGGTTCCAGACTGCAGCGCCTTTAACCGCACGGCCACTTCGGCCGGCCTCATTTCACAATATTTTATCTTTCGTACCACAACACTCCCCCATGCTCTAGAAGAACTACACTTGCGTTTTATTTATAATAGCAAGTAGTTGCTAAAAGTAACTTTTTATCTTTCATTAATTTCGCGCAACTATTATTTTTACACTTGACACTTTTATAGAATCTGGATTTATACTTCAGTTTGATCTCACCTGGAATTTCCTTTTATATCTCAGTTTATTTCAGGAATTTTCAGTTCTTTTTCACGAGGCTTTGGTTGTACATTTGAGAGGTGCACTTCCGGCGCAGCCGATTCCACACACGGTTACAAATCATCTCAAGCAGGACCCTGAGTAATTAATGATATAAAAAATTTTACTTTGGTAGGCGGCTGTTATTCGGGATTAAGGTGTAATTAAAAATAATTCACTGCGACTATGCAACGATATGGTCTCGTAACTGTTAATAATACTGTTTCCGATAGGGACATTTTTATTACGAATATTAGTTTCTTTTGTATGTGTGACCTTTACTGAGTATATCAAGCGGTTGAAACTCAAAACCTTTATTTATAGTCGTTGTTCCTGATCCCGCTGAGTAAATAGCAAGCAAGAACATTTCTTTCGGAAATTATGGTCAGCTTTCTGGCTGACCGCAAAAATAGTTTTCAGGCTCTTGTGAACGGCGAAGGTAGGCGTAAAACACGCACAGACAATTGAAGAGTGTTTTCATTAACGACATAACAGAAATAGCGACCGTTTTGATCACATACCCACTGCCCAACATTGCCTTAAGCTTCCCCTGTTGGAACTATGAAGCAAACCTTAATTATTCCCATTGGGCTTTAGGGGTACAAGAGTGGGGGTTCAAGTGCACCCACTTAACTTACAAAGCTTCCTGGGAGAGCTTAAGAGCTGAAACTTCATAAGTCACACTCGGTTAATTACCTTAACTACATAAATGTACCGTGATCCATCAGCAGTATAGTTTAGAGAAACTGCGAGCTGTTAGTCTAAAGTGCCATCTAAAGAAATGCAAATTTTTCGGGGAACAGGACAAATATTTCGGTCCTTTTGCATGAACTGCATGCTTAGATAAGCGAGTAGGATGTTTTGTCAGCATATACGGTTTCTCCCTGGTGGCCCCGAGTTTCCTATCTCTTTCGCTAACATTGTGATGGTTAATGTAATTCCTAATAGCATATCCTTCTTCTTCTTCTTCCCCCTCCTCTTTTGTCTCACCACTTTGTGTGTAAGAGCTGTTTAAAACTATATTCCAACTCTCCTAATTTTAGAAATCATAATTTTCGACGAATACCCTTCTGCACATCGATGACTTTGCACTTGGTCCATATGCTGTTGCATTACTGAACTGACTTCAAGATAGTGCACAACTTATATATGTTAAAGCCTGGGGTCTTTTCGTATTTCTAAACCTCGTTCAATCTCGTCAACCTCTGCATTTACTATGATGATTAAATTCAGAACGGTTTTAGTGCTTTCCTCCTAAACTTTTCTTTCCTTGATATTTATGGGGGGAGTTTTCTCTATATCTTCTAAAGATTCCCTTTTGTCAATTTATAGGCCCTTAGAGTTGCCGTTTTTATGGTATTTTGCAATGTTTCCATTTCCATAGCCTAACATTTAAGAGTTTCATTGATATTTTTAATTTCCATAACCCAGTTTTTAAGACTTGTATTTATCGCTTCAATTTTTGTATGAACGTATAGATGGATATTTGGTCTGTGCACCATATCCTCTGAATGAGTGCATGACATTCATGCAAACTTCTTCGTAGGATAGAATATACCGCTGTAGTTATGTATTGGTACAGTATTTTTTAAACAGGGACTTCTGGAATTTTCGTCTATATCGCCTGTCGTTCAATTTTCTTGTTCTATAAATAACCAGAAACCCATACTTGGGGGGCGGGGTTGTTATGGGGGAGGAGACCAGACAGCGAGGTCATCGGTCTCATCGGATTAGGGAAGGACGGGGAAGGAAGTCAGCCGTTCCCTTTCAAAGCAACCATCACGGCATTTACCTGGAGCGATTTAGGAAAATCACGCAAAACCTAAATCAGGACGCGGGATAGAACCGTCGTCCTCCCCATTGCGAGTCCAGTGTGCTAGCCACTGCGCCACCTCCCTCGGAAAAAAAAGTACTGTGTATGATTCAAGTAGTCCCCGTAAGTGGCTGTAAATTCATTGAATATCATGTCAGTTCCTACATTCATACGATAAATGTATTTTCAATTCTTATCGTCCTGGTTGAAAGTGATAATAAGGTTCACATTATTCATTACCAACTGCTTAAGAATCTTAGATCATGTCTGACGCAGATAAAAGCCGTCAGCCCCTGTATGACGATCAAACTAGAAATGTTTCCGTATCTGATCCTGGTCTTCCATAGCTACATAGTCAAATATAAAAACGCTATTAGGCCTCAATTTATAAGGTGGTGAGATATCACTGTATGTCATGAATGTTACACCATCACCGTCTGAGAAAATCTCCAGTAAAAACTCTTATCTAGGCTGAAATAACGTTTCTGAAAATACATACGCTTGCTCAAAGCAAATACCATCAGGATGTGTTAGCAATGATAAAGTAATATTGCTTACATGCATGTCTGGAAGAAGAGATATTATTGACGATCGACATTTAGTTCAAAATAAATTCGCCGAGCGCGAATATATTGACATCGGCTTTATTACTTGTAGATATACTACCTATTAGTGAGATATGAAAATTTTTGTTGGAGTGGGACTCGAACCCGGATTTTGCGCATATCGTGAGCAATCACCTTAACCATTTAGGCTGTCCATGCATGCCTCCCGGACCGACCCAAACTTCCATATGTCACACTTTATACGTCCTTATACCATAGTCTCTTACATTCATGACTTGAATCTAAGAGACTTTGGAACAATGACGTAGAGAGTGTGACATATTGAAGGTTTGATATTTTAAAGAAATTTGATATTAAAAGTGTATTGCGTCCGCCAGTTAATACCAGAGCTCTGTTGGAATCCGTGAAGGATGGTTTGGATTTAAGAAAGCTCGGGGTCTACAAGATTCCATGCCATTAAAGGAAAACCTATATTGGACAAACGATTCGCACGGTCCAGGATCGATGCGTGGAGCATCATCGCCATACGAGTTTATTTCAGACAGAAAAATCCTCAGTGGAAATACATTGTCTTACTGAAGGACATAAAATGTTGTACGATTAGACACAAGTTGTTGCCCCAGCGTCGCGGTATTGGGACTGTGTAGAGAACGAAGCAGTTAAATCTGGCTATCTAAACAGAGATAATGGGTATCCTTTAAGTAAGAGTTGGAACGCTGTTTTGTTTGACATTAAGAAACAACGGTCTTTGTTTCGGTCGCCAAAAGCTGTCAACAGTGTTTCATATCGATTTATCATTTCCGCTAGTTTTCATCACAGGTGCGCTGTTGTGCCTTGCGCTAGAGGGCAGTTATGTTCGCGCACGTGCGGTGGACCTACGATCGGTGTGTAAAGGAGCCGCCGTGGCGTGTTTAATTTTGGTTCTACATCCACATCTACGTGATTACTCTGGTATTCACAATAAAGTGCCTGGAAGAGGGTTCAATGAACCACCTTCAAACTGTCTCTCTACCGTTCCACTCTCGAACGGCGCACGGGAAAGACGAGCACTTAAATTTTTCTGTGCGAGCCCTGATTTCTCTTACTTTATCGTTATGATAATTTTTCCCTATGTAGGTGGGTGCCAACAGAATGTTTTCGCAATCGAAGGAGAAAACTGGTGATTGAAATTTCATGAGAAGATCCCGTCGCAGCGAAAAATGCCTTTCTTTTAATGATTGCCACTCCAATTCAAGTATCATGTCTGTGGCACTATCTCCCCTACTTCGCGATAATACAAAACGAGCTGCCCTTCTTTGTACTTTTTCGATGTCATCCGTCAGTCCCACCTGATGCAGATCGCACACCGCACAGCAATACTCCAGAATAGGACGGACAAGCGTGGTGCAAGTAGTCTCTTTAGTAGACCTGTTGCACCTTATAAGTGTTCTGCCAATGAATCGCAGTGTTTGGTTTCCTCTACCCACAACGTTATCTATGTGATCGTTCCAATTTCGTGTATTTGTAATTGTAATCCCTAAGTATTTTGTTGAATTTACAGCTTTCAGATTCGTGCGACTTATCGCGTAATCGAACTTTAGCGGATCTTTAGTACTCACTGTGAATAACTTCACACTTTTATTTATTTAGGGTCAATTGTCACTTTTCGCACCATACAGATATCTTATCTAAATCATTTTGCAATTCTTTTTGGTCATCTGATGACTTTACAAGACGGTAAATGACAGCATCATCTGCAAACAATCCAAGACGGCTACTGAGATCTCCTATGTCGTTAATATAGATCAGGAACATTTCCTTGGGGAACGCAGGACATTACTTCTGTTTTACTCGATGACTTTCCGTCTATTACTACTTTCTGACAGGAAATCGTGAATCCAGTCGCACAACTGAGGCGATATTCCAAATGGTTCAAATGGCTCAGAGCACTATGGGACTTAACATCTATGGTCATCAGTCCCCTAGAACTTAGAACTACTTAAACCTAACTAACCTAAGGACATCACACAACACCCAGCCATCACGAGGCAGAGAAAATCCCTGACCCCGCCGGGAATCGAACCCGCGAACCCGGGCGTGGGAAGCGAGAACGCAATCGCACGACCACGAGATGCGGGCTGCGATATACCATAGGCACGCAGTTTGGGTAGATGACGCTTGTGATGAACGGTGTCGAAGGCCTTCTGGAAATCTAAAAATATGGAATCAATTTGACAACTTCTCTCGATAGCACTCATTACTTCATGAGTATAAAGAATTAGTTGTGTTTCAAAAGAACGATATTTTCTGAATCTGTGCTGACTATGTGTCAATAAATCGTTTTCTCCTAGGTACTTCATAATGTTCGAACACGGTACACGTTCCAAAATCCTGCTGCAAATCGACGTTAGTGATATGGGCCTGTAATTCAGCGAATTACTCCTACTTTCCTTTTTTGGGTATTGCTGTGACTTGAGCAATTTTCCAGATACGGATCTTTCTAATAGATAGCGGTTGTATGTAATTGCTAAATATGGAGCTACTGTATCAGCTTACTCTTAAAGGAACCTGACTGGTATACAATCTGGACCGGGAGCCATGTTTTTATTAAGAGATTTAAGCTGCTTTGCTACACCGAGGATATCTACTTCTGTATTTCTCATCTTGGTAGTTGTTCTTGATTGGAGTTCAGGAATATTTACTTTGTATTCTTTGGTGAAGGAGTTTCGGAAAATCGTGTTTAACAACTCTGCTTTAGTGTCACTGTCATCACTGACTTCATTGTTGTTATCGCGCAGTGAAGATATTGATTGCGTCTTGCTACTGGTATGCTTTATGTATGACCAGAATCTCTTTAGGTTTTCTGTCAGATTCCTGCGAGTTAATGCGACGGCTTACTCACCTGAAGATGGCGGCCAGGTGGACCGCCGAAATGGTGTGTCCAGATGACATGTTCCGCCTGGAGACCCGACATGAATATTATAACATTTCCTAACAAACTGGTTGCTACATCTGTTGTTTTTTTTTAATTAAAGCTCATTGAATGTTAAATGGATATAATCTAATGTTTATTCTCAGAGACTTTTCTACTGTCAAATCAATGTACGAGGGCAGTTCAATAAGTAATGCAACACATTTTTTTTCTCGGCCAATTTTGGTTGAAAAAACCGGAAATTTCTTGTGGAATATTTTCAAACATTCCCGCTTCGTCTCGTATAGTTTCATTGACTTCCGACAGGTGGCAGCGCTGTACGGAGCTGTTAAAATGGCGTCTGTAACGGATGTGCGTTGCAAACAATAGGCAGTGATCGAGTTTCTTTTGGCGGAAAACCAGGGCATCTCAGATATTCATAGGCGCTTGCAGAATGTCTACGGTGATCTGGCAGTGGACAAAAGCACGGTGAGTCGTTGGGCAAAGCGTGTGTCATCATCGCCGCAAGGTCAAGCAAGACTGTCTGATCTCCCGCGTGCGGGCCACCCGTGCACAGCTGTGACTCCTGCAATGGCGGAGCGTGCGAACACACTCGTTCGAGATGATCGACGGATCACCATCAAACAACTCAGTGCTCAACTTGACATCTCTGTTGGTAGTGCTGTCACAATTGTTCACCAGTTGGGATATTCAAAGGTTTGTTCCCGCTGGGTCCCTCGTTGTCTAACCGAACACCATAAAGAGCAAAGGAGAACCATCTGTGCGGAATTGCTTGCTTGTCATGTGGCTGAGGGTGACAATTTCTTGTCAAAGATTGTTACAGGCGATGAAACATGGGTTCACCACTTCGAACCTGAAACAAAACGGCAATCAATGGAGTGGCGCCACACCCACTCCCCTACCAAGAAAAAGTTTAAAGCCATACCTTCAGCCGGTAAAGTCATGGTTACAGTCTTCTGGGACGCTGAAGGGGTTATTCTGTTCGATGTCCTTCCCCATGGTCAAACGATCAACTCTGAAGTGTATTGTGCTACTCTTCAGAAATTGAAGAAACGACTTCAGCGTGTTCGTAGGCACAAAAATCTGAACGAACTTCTCCTTCTTCATGACAACGCAAGACCTCACACAAGTCTTCGCACCCGAGAGGAGCTCACAAACTTCAGTGGACTGTTCTTCCTCATGCACCCTACAGCCCCGATCTCGCACCGTCGGATTTCCATATGTTTGGCCCAATGAAGGACGCAATCCGTGGGAGGCACTACGCGGATGATGAAGAAGTTATTGATGCAGTACGACGTTGGCTCCGACATCGACCAGTGGAATGGTACCGTGCAGGCATACAGGCCCTCATTTCAAGGTGGCGTAAGGCCGTAGCATTGAATGGAGATTACGTTGAAAAATAGTGTTGTGTAGCTAAAAGATTGGGGAATAACCTGGTGTATTTCAATGCTGAATAAAGCAACACCTGTTTCAGAAAAAAAATGTGTTGCATTACTTATTGAACTGCCCTCGTATATGTTGCAATATCTCTGAGAGTGAATTTCTTTGGCACTGTGGTATCTGTGATACCTCAGTCTTTGTGTACGTTTCCCATGAGGCAAGAACTTTTTTGTGTGTGTATGGTGCTTTACACCATATGGTTATATGACAATCATGGTTCAAATGGCTCTGAGCACTATGGGACTTAACATCTATGATCATTAGTCCCCCTAGAACTTAGAACTACCTAAACCTAACTAACCTAAGGACATCACACAACACCCAGTCATCACGAGGCAGAGAAAATCCCTGACCCCACCGGGAATCGAAGACAATCATGTAAATGCTGCATATACTCTACAGCATTTCGTGATTACAAGCCAACAGCATACCAACAAAAATTATGTGGAATTTTCGACTTAAGTAAACAATAACTACTACTATTCTGTCTTAAATATTTGTTCGCATTGTTCAAAACATGGCTCTGAGTACTATGGGACTTAACATCTGATGTGATCAGTCCCCTAGAACTTAGAACTACTTAAACCTAACTAACCTAAGGACATCACACACATCCATGCCCGAGGCAGGATTCGAACCTGCGACCGAAGCGGTCGTGCGGTTCCAAACTGTAGCGCCTAGAACCGCTCGGCCACTCCGGCCGGCGTTCGCATTGTGTTCGATTGTTGTGAAGGATAGTTGCATTAAATAGGTCATTTCTAACAACGTGCCTCCTCCTTGTTCTATGCAGGTACCGCATGTGACGATTCTTAAAAGAGTTCCGTTTCTTCGTTTGTAACATAGTTCACACCTGCTTATTTTTTGTTTTCATTTCTGTGAGAGGTCTATGCGGCATCTCGCCCGCTCCTACTATTCATCACATTTATTTGCGATAGTAATACAGTATGACAATTATGAACTATTCGAAATAAAATCGTCATAACTTCTGAACGGTTTGTAATGGGACGTTCAAACTTCACGGCTGACCGCGGGGCATGATTGGAATTAGTATGTATAGTATTGTTTCGCTTAGCAACGGAGCCCACTTTCATTTGGATTTCGTCAGTAAGCAAAATTGGCCCATTTGGGGGACTGAGAATCCGCATTTAGCGATCGAGAAGTCTCTTCACCCTCAACGGGTGACTGTGTGGTGTGCGATGTCCAGTCACGAACAATCGGTGTGATATTCCTTGACGGCTCGGTGACTACCGAACGGTACGTGAAAGTTTTGGAAGATGATTTCATCCCTATTGCCGGCCGGAGTGGCCGAGCGGTTCTAGGCGCTACAGTCTGGAACCGCGCGACCGCTACGGTCGCAGGTTCGAATCCTGCCTCGGGCATGGATGAGTGTGATGTCCTTAGGTTAGTTAGGTTTAAGTAGTTCTAAGTTCTAGGGGACTGATCACTTCAGAAGTAAAGTCCCATAGTGCTCAGAGCCATTTTTTTGAACAATGCGAACAAATATTTAAGACAGAATAGTAGTAGTTATTCTTTACTTAAGTCAAAAATTCCACATAATTTTTGTTGGTATACTGTTGGCTTGTATTCACGAAATGCTGTAGAGTATATGCAGCATTTACATGATTGTCTTCGATTCCCGGCGGGGTCAGGGATTTTCTTTGCCTCGTGATGACTGGGTGTTGTGTGATGTCCTTAGGTTAGTTAGGTTTAGGTAGTTCTAAGTTCTAGGGGGACTGATGACCATAGATGTTAAGTCCCATAGTGCTCAGAGCCATTTGAACCATGATTGTCATATAACCATATGGTGTAAAGCACCATACACACACCAAAAAGTTCTTGCCTCATGGGAAACGTACACAAAGACTGAGGTATTACAGATACCACAGTGCTCAGAGCCATTTTGAACCATTTTTCATCCCTATTATCCAAAGTGACCCTTATTTCTGCAAGATGTGGTTCATGCAAGACGGAGCTCGATCCCATCGTAACAGGAGGTGTTTGATGTCCTGGAGGAGCATTCTGGGGACCGCATTCTGGTTCTGCCGTACCCAGAGGCCACTGGCAGGGGCTTCGGTTGCTCAACATAATCTCCGGGTGCGAACACGTGAGGCTCTTTTTGTGGGACTTTATTAAAGACAAGATGTACAGCAATAACCCTAAAACCATTGCTGAGCTGAAAACAGCCATTCAGGAGGTCATCGACAGCATCGTTGTTCCGACACTTCAGCGGATCATGCAGAATTTCGCTACTCGTCTGCGCCACATCATCACTAATGATGACACTCATATCGAACATATATCCGAATGTCTGTAGTGACGTTTACATGTTGAATAAAGTGCGTCTACGCCGTAGTTCGTAACTAATTTACGTTTTGTTTTTTCTTATAGTTCAATTATTGTCACGCTGGATATTCCTACCACATGACTCATATTCTGTGACGAATAGTGACAGCAAGCGAAATGCCGCATAGACTTCTCACAGAAATGAAAGCAACAAATAAGCAGGTGTGAACTATGTTACAACGAACGAATTCAACAGTCAAAACTTCCAAAACGGAACGCAGGAGTCGTAACATGTGTTACTTGTGTAGAACATATAGGTGGTACCTACATCTGGAGGTCTCTTCGTTACACGTCGTTGTTGCAAACTGACATTACCGATCGATGTGGTGCAGTGGACTCGCATTCGGGAGGACGACTGTTCAAACCCGTGTCCAGACATCCTGATTTAGATTTCCCGCGACTTCCCTAAATCGCTTCAGGTAAACACCAGGCTGGTTCCTCTGAAAAGGCACAGCCGACTTCCTTTCGCATCCTTCCCTAACCCGATGGGAAGGAAGTCCCTCTCCCGAATCAACCAACGAACCAAACTGACATTACGCCACGACACACACACAAATCTGAATACAGCGAACAGACACGTCAGTGTCCGGACGGACAGTTCGTAATTTTGTATATATATTGGTGTCAAGCGAGTTTTGAACTCGAATCTCCCCATCCTCATTCTAACACCATATCCACACAACAACGACACGACGGGCGTTCCTTGATTTTGCACACATTAAATTTGGACCATTCACTGTTTCAATTTTGCTTCTTTTTTCCACATTTCAATACACCTTCTTCCTATTTTGATGTTTGATCTATGTTCAGTTTTTGACGGGCTGTCAAATGGGCAAACTTACCACTGAATCTGAGGAGAGTGCGATGGGGAATTTCCCTTGTAAGATTTACACCAACCACGGAGGAGGCCGAGTATGGCGATCTCCAGTTTACGGTGTCCACATCCAACAGGCGTGCCTACCGCGGGCGCGCCGTTCCCGATACACCTCGCTGTGCCTCGGCAGTGGGCGGGTGGCCGAAGCCTACATGTACGCCGAGACCGTCAGTTCCCCTCTCCACCGGCGCTATGGAGGCCTTGCTATATGGCGATGCCGCCTGTCACCATTAAAGTCTCGGCGCCCAGCAGCCGTGACCAGACGCAGTCGACAAAAACACCGACTAGGCGTGTGGACGGCGCAATCTGTTGATTCTACCGAGTGGGCTCCTTTCCGGGACACCGGGTCCCTTCATGTTCCTGGCGAAGGCACAGACATCTACATCTATACTCCGCAAGCCATGCTTGTGAACCACTGTCACCAACCAACCCCACCTTGTTCCAGTCGCGTATGGGACGCAGGAAGAACAATTGTTGGTTAGCCTCCGTGTTACCTCGAATTTCTTTAATTTTAAACAGGGTTGCTCTTCTTATTACAGAAGTTTATTCGCCCACATGGGACAAAAAGACACAACGATTACCAGTTTCCGCGAAATTTATTGTTGTAACGTTAGTAAAATTCAAATGGCTCGGAGCACTATGGGACTCAATATCTGAGGTCATCAGTCCCCTAGAACTTAGAACTACCTGAACCTAACTGACCTAAGGACATCACACACATCCATGCCCGAGGCAGGATTCGAACCTGCGATAGTAGTAGTCACGCGGTTCCGGAATGAAGTGCCTCGAACCGCAAGGCCACCGCGGCCGGCGTAACGTTAGTAGTTTACCACTTTATGTGTCTGGTAACTATGACCATAAAACTGATAACAGATACAGAAATAATATTTTTGTAATAATATTTAGTCGAATATATTTGGAAAACCAATTATATAAACCTTTTACTTTTGTCGATTGAAATGTATATAAAAGTGTGTATAAAATTCTTTACATTGTACACTGAAGCGCCAAAGAAACTGGTATAGGCACGTGTAGTCAACTACAGATATATGTTAACATACACAATACGGCGCTGCGATCGGCAATGCCTATATAAGACAACAAGTGTCTGGCGCAGTTGTTAGAACGGTTACTGCTGCTACAATGGCATGTTATCAAGATTTAAGTAAGTTTAAACGTGGTGTTACAGTCGGTGCACGAGCTATGGGGCTCACCATCTCTGAGTTAGCGATGAAGAGGGGATTTTTCCGTACGACCATTTCACGAATGTAGCGTGAATATCAGGAATCCGGTAAAACATCAAATCAAGCTGGGCCATCAACAAGTGTCAGCGTCCGAATCGTCAACGAAACATCATCGATATGGGTTTTCGGGGCCACAGGCTCACTCGTGTACCCTTGATGACTGAACGACACAAAGCTTTACGCCTCGCCTGCATCCGTCAACACCGCCACTGGACTGTTGATAACTGGAAACATGTTGCCTGGGCGGACGAGTCTTGTTTCAAATTGTATCGAGCGGATGGACCCGTACGTGTATGGAGACAACCACATGAATCCATGGACCCTGCATGTCAGCATGCGACTGTTCAAGGTGGTGAAGGCTCTGTAATGTTGTGGGGCGTGTGCAGCTGGAGTAATATCGGATCCCTGATACGTCTAGATACGACTCTGACAGGTGACACGTACGTAAACATCCTGTATGATCGCCTGCGTCCATTCATGTCCATTGTACATTCCCACGGGCTTGGACAATTCCAGCAGGACAATGCGACATCTCACACGTGCAGAATTGCTACAGAGTGACTCCAGGAATACTCTTCTTGAGTTTAAACACTTTCGCTGTCTACCAAGTTCCCCAGACACTAACATTAATGACCGTGTCTGGGATGCCTTGCAATGTGCTATTCAGAAGAGATCTCCACCTCATCGTACTCTTACGGATTTATGGACAGCCCTGCAGGATTCGTGGTGTCAGTTCCTTCCAGCACTACTTCAGACATTAGTCCTCGCACAGCTATTCTCTTATTGTGTGACGAGAGACGGTACTATGGAATGTCTTCTCTATTATGTATGTTTACTGAATTTGTATACATCTCATGTTGGTTTGACATTAGAATTTTGCATAATAGTGCCTTTATATACATGAAGTTGTGGTTCAAATGGCTCTGAGCACTATGGGACTGAACTGCTGAGGTCATAAGTCCCCTAGAACTTAGAACTACTTAAACCTAACTAACCTAAGGACAACACACACATCCATGCCCGAGGCAGGATTCGAACCTGCGACCGTAGCGGTCGCGCGGTTCCAGACTGTAGCGCCAGAACCGCTCGGCCACCAGCGGCCGGCCATGAAGTTGTGTCCAGTTAATGTGAGCAGTGGACGAAATACATTGGCCCGGTAAAAATTTTTCTATGCAGATAATCTGAAGATGGCGATTTAATTTCGCTGAACTACTAATCTTTGTGCACTTTTGTGCGATGTGGGTGAATAAAGTTCTGTCGATCGTCTCCGTATTAGAGATAAAGTCAAGTAATCATCTCTTATTTTAGGTTCACAGCCCTTTCGCGAGATCTACATCTGCATGGATACTCTGCAAATCACATTTTAGTGCCTGGCAGAGGGTTCATGGAACCGTATAACTAGGAACATTGTTTCATTCATCTTTAACTGTAGACCACACAGTGCTGCAGAACGCCTCTGTTGCATTGCCTGCCACTGGAGTTGGGTGAGCATGTCTGTGATGCTTCCGCAGTTACTACACTACTCGCCATTAAAATTGCTACACCACGAAGATGACGTGCTACATACGCGAAATTTAGCCGACAGGAAGAAGATGAAACTTCCTGGCAGATTAAAACTGTGAGCCGGACCGAGACTCGAACTCGGGACCTTTGCCTTTCGCGGGCAAGTGCTCTACCAACTGAGCTACCCAAGCATGACTCACGCCCCGTCCTCACAACTTTACTTCCGCCAGTACCTCATCTCCTACCTTCCAAACTTTACAGAAGCTCTCCTGCAAACCTTGCAGAACTAGCACTCCTGAAAGAAAGGATATTGCGGAGACATGGCTTAGCCACAGCCTAGGGGTTGTTTCCAGAATGAGATTTTCACTCTGCAGCGGAGTGTGCGCTGTTATGAAACTTCCTGGCAGATTAAAACTGTGTGCCAGACCGAGACTCGAACTCGGGACCTTTGCCTTTTGCGGGCAAGTGCTCTACCACTTCTAATTATTGTTTGTGTACTGGCGTCATTTCGAAGACTTACGTATTTATATGTATGAACGTAATAACCATATATGGAATAAACGTCTGTGGATGGAGAAACAACCCTTACTCTTTGCAAATATGTGTCAGATTGGTTCATTAGCATCGGTATGTATATAACCCCTTTTGGTCGTCGCAAAACGTGAGCAAGTCTTTACACTTTCTACAATATCAATTGGAATTCAATTAATTTTCCTCTCTTTGAAAGGGATCTAATTCTATAGTCTTGGTCTGATGGGATGTTAAACTCTATGCTCGTGTAAAATGACATGACATGTTACACAGATTTCTTACACAGCTCCTGAAACTTTTCGACACCTTTTGAGTTAATGTATGAAAGTATTTTCTGTCACTGCTTGGTAGAACAATTTCATATTTATACAAGAAAATAAAAAAATGTGGATGGTCTCTTAGAAACTTTATATACTCCAAATATTTGCGTCTCTAGAATATTGCAATTTAGGAAAATGAATGGTGCTGCATCATTATGTGTTACAAGAAGATAAACTGAATACTTGAATGCCATGTCCATTGTTCCGTGAAGAGTGATTTCTGAGACGAACGTATGTCAATTTACGAATAATTGAAACTAGTACCACTGCCTGATTGGACGAGGCAGATGCTTACAGATACTTGCACAACAGACGAGCTGGGAGAAGTAAGCTGGCAAAGGGACAGCTCAACATAACATGGAGCTTACAGATATCACTGAAACTAAACGTATCTAGAGATAATACTGGAATGCTCTAGAGAGGAACTTCAAAATGGTTCAAATGGCTCTGAGCACTATGGGACTTAACATCGGAGGTCATCAGTCCCCTAGAACTTAGAACTACTTAAACCTAACTAACCTGAGGACATCACACACATCCATGCCTGAGGCAGGATTCGAACCAACGACCGTAGCAGTCACGCGATTCCAGACTGAAGCGCCTAGAACCGCTCGGCCACCGCGGCCGGCTGTAGAGGAACTTCCTGTGTGAGTGTGGCTTTCTTTTAGTATGGGAAAAGAAGATATCACAGAGTAACAACAAAAGTTTTTACGAAATATGAGGCGTGTTTTTTAAGTAAGGTCCGTTTGAACATAAGTACACAATGAAAGGTTATTCCAAAAAAGTAAATTTATTTTCAGAAAGTACATACATCACTCTATTTTTCGATATAGTTGCCAAGTTTGTTCATACACGTATCATACCTGTCAACCAATTTTAAAATACCCTATTCATAAAAACTTCCCACCTGCTCCATTTTCACGTCGTCTTCACCATTGTAACAGTTGCCACTGAGGTGTTGTCTGAGGTGGAGGAACAAATGGTAATCACTCGGTGCAAGATCAGGACTGTGAGTGATCTAAAACTTCCCAGCCAAAACTGTCCAATAAATCACGGGTCTGACCTGCAGTGTGAGGTCTTGCATTGTCATGGAGAGGGACAATTCCCTTTGTCAGCACGCCGCCTCTTTTATTCTGAATCGCTCTGTGTAGCTTTCCCAGGGTTTGGCAGTATGCTTCTGGATTGATAGTGGTTCCTCATTGTATGAAGTCGACCAACAAAACGCCATGCCTATCCCAAAACACCGACGCCATGATTTTGCGCTGGGACAGAGTCTGTTTGGCCTTCACCTTTACAGGCATGTGTGTGTATCTCCATTCAACACTCTGTTGCTTCGATTCGGGCGTGATATGCGCAACTCATGTTTCGTCTCCAGTTACGATCTGACTCAAGAAGCCGTCACCTTCTTCGTAATAAAGAGACAAGAACTTCATCACACCCAAATCTTTGGTTTTTGTGGTCCTCTGTTAGGTGTTTCGGAACCCAACAGGAACACAGTTTCCTAAACTTTATGTGTTCACAAACAATGTTGTAAAGCACTGATCGAGATATGTCAGGAAATTCGTTTGAGAGACCTATTATTATGAAGCGCCTGTTCTCACGAATCCTCCCTTCAACTGAAGCCACCAAATCGTCTGTAATGAAAGAAGGGCGACCCGAGCGGTCCTCATCATAGTCGTTTCCATGGCCATCTTTGAATTCTCGTACCCACTTACGCACTTTGCTTTCACTCATAATAGTATCACCATACATTTTGCAAATCTGACGATGAA
The DNA here is from genome assembly GCF_023898315.1 of Schistocerca nitens. Lineage (NCBI taxonomy): Eukaryota > Metazoa > Arthropoda > Insecta > Orthoptera > Acrididae > Schistocerca > Schistocerca nitens. The sequence continues at coordinate 833,539,225 of NC_064616.1, read as the reverse complement.
TTTCTACAGCAGACAGGTTCCTTGTTGACAAAAACCGTATCACTGAGCGAACCTCACACGCGGCGGACGAGTTGATAGTCTTAAACATTTTGAAAGCATAGAACAGAACCGTACAGGTTAGCTACAGAGCTGAAACTGAGCACAGTTGTTCCTGAGGCATGCCGGTACACGACGCACGCGCTCGTTGCGGTATGCGCGTGAACTACTAGTGTCTACAATAAAATGGACCTTACTTGAAATACACACCTCGTAATTCGATTCACAAGGCGAAGAGCCTTTGTTGGCTAAGGCCGGTATTACACTATCAAATTTCTTTGTCCAATATCTTTGTCCAATATGTCAAAGATTTTTGATAGTGTGATAGGGATCTTTGACAAATGTCGTCCAATATTTGATCAAATCTAGGCCGAGGCCGTATATTTGATCAAAGAAATCGCTTGTCTTATGTTCACTGCAATGCGATATGTTACCACGCGGAGCGCTAGCATCGCTGCAGCGTTCTGTCGTCTGTAGTGTTTTTATAACCATTGCCGGTAAATACAATTGGTGTGTGCCGACAACTACAGAATTAATAGAGATGTCTGAAGCTGATGAGGCACTTTACAACGTGAGGCACCCTGAATACAAAAATAGATTAAGAAGATTGGAGACCTAACCTAAACTAACCTAACATAACCCTCTCCTGTAGCAAGGAATCGGAGTGTTATAGTGAGCCTGTCTTCTGAAGATGTAGCAGTTCTTAAGTGAAAATTGTGCTTTGTGATATGAGGATACACTTCATTGAGCACATACAGAAATGTATGCTCATCCATTCTTAAGTAATTGATGTACGACTTGACGTCTTCCACTGTAAGCTCACGTAACAAGTTTTGTTGAATGCTTTTATCGTGTCGTCGTAAAACCCACGTCTTCACCCAGATTAGATTAGTTTTTCGTTCCATAGATCCGTGCTGAGGAGATCCTCGTGGATGTGGAACATGTCGATTTTTTTTAAGCTGAAATAAAAATACTAATAGTATGAATAAATACATCATTTGTTTCTATTAAAAATTTCGCCAATGGAGTAGAAGGAGTTGGCCAGTAGTAAGTCTTTCAGGCTCCTTTTAAACTGATCTTTATTTCTAACTAAATTTTTTATGTTTCCTGGCAAATTATTGAAGATGAGTGTTCCTGAATAGTGGACCCCTTTTTGAACTAAAGTAAGTGCTTTTAAGTCCTTGTGCAGATCATTTTTGTTCCTGGTATTGTATGTATGAACTGAGTTGTTTGTTGGAAAAAGAGATATATTATTTACGACAAATTTTATGAAGAAGTAAATATACTGAGAGGCAGTAGTTAGTATACCCAGTTCTTTTAAGAGGTTTCTGCAGGAGGTCCGTGAATTTACTCCACAAATAATACGTATTACACGCTTTTGGACCTTGAAAACTTTGGTTTGACTTCAAGATTTACCCCAAAATATTATTCCATATGATATTATGGAATGAAAGTATGCAAGCTTTTTCATTTTTATGTTGCCTATGTCTGCTAACACTCGAATTGCAAATACAGATTTGTTAAGGCGTTTCTGCAGTTCTGTGGTGTGCTCCTCCCAACTGAATTTATTATCAAGTTGTAATCCCAGGACTTTTAAGACTGTCAACCTCGTATGTATGGTTCCATTTTTTTCCCCCACTTCTTTTCCACATGTGCACACAATGCAATTGGAGTACGTAGAACTGCTGCGGTAAATAACAAGTTGTTGTCAGCCATCTTGAACTTTGACGAAAAATTTGATGACGGTGTAATACCCCTTGTACCGCTACGTCAAAGATCTTTGTCAAATATATTGGACGGAATATTGGATCACATCTTTGATCAAATCTTTGACAAAGAAATTTGATAGTGTAATACCGGCCTAAACAAATGGAAGGACTTACTGTAACATTTTAGCAAAACGCTAGAGGAGAGATCCACTTAGAATGACGCTTAGCTCTAGGCTTCAGGAGAAACATGGTGATGTAAGGATTTTATGAGAGACACGTCATTGCTAAGTTGATGTAGAGCACCTCAAGAGTTGCCGAGAATATGCGTAAGACTTTGTGCGGTTAAGTGATGACCTCCAGTGTTAATCACAGCCATTAGCCACATGTCGTAGTACATCTCTTGCCTAGTTGTCACAGCTACTACTCTTATATACGGCGCAGAATGGACATTAAACCATGGCGACACCAACGACGAATGAATCGTCGCCTGATAACGACATGCTGTCATAGTCTTCAAGCCAATGTTCTGTTTTGTCAGAACAATAATTAAAACCCAGGAAAAACGACACTGAGATTTTCATTAATATGCAAGATATGTTATCGCTGTGAGGATAAGAGCCATCTACTCATTAAAAGGGCGGGACTGGGAGTGAAAAGGCACAGTAGCACGTGACTCGCGAATGCCCATAATTCATTCATCCAGTATTTGAGAATGAGAGCACTTAGTGACTTTTAACAAACTTGACACATAATTTCAAACCTTTAAGAAACTCTACTCACAAAATGACGAAACGAAAAATGTTTATAACTTACTACATTTTCAGTGTTCATGCAGTAAAACTGTCGCATGAAGCATCACGTTTCAATTTATTATTTCTTTACTATTAACCATATTCGCGACATACTTTGTAGACAGTATTTACATATACTTCTAAATACAGCAGCAACAGTATATCATTGTGCGACAGATAGTTCAGGAGATTGACGTAATACACACTGAGAGGCGTGTCTCGCCATGTATAACGTTTAAATTCATTACTTCTTTGCTACTAACTCTATTCACAACACATTTCGCAGACGGTATCCACTTGTGCCACTGAAGGAACCTAGAAAAATACAACATTGCACGGCACATAGTTCAGGAGATATGACGTCCTAAACACGGACATGATTGAAAAACCGCCGCATCATGCATGGCATTTTGATTTATTACCTTTTTCTACTAACTCTGTTCGCAACATATTTCCCAGTAACACATACCACTGACTGTGCCTGGAAAATTGTATCATGATACGACATAATTCAGAAGTTGCTACGTCAGAAACACTGCACTGCGTGAAAATAAAACTGCAGGATGAAATTCACTAGAGATTAAGCTGAAATATGTGTAAAAATACGTGTAAATGTGTTAAATATATGTGAAACGTACTTGACATGTGCGTACGCAGGCAAAGCCACGGGTAAAAGTGTCATCCTAAACCACATGAGCAATTTCAATCAAATTTGGTACACATATTAGCTACAATGTGGTAGGAAATACTATGAGGGTAACCACCAGCCTCAAGTTGGGGTGGAGTTGGTAACGTGGAGAAAGGTGGGGTGAGGAGGAGATGGACAGACAGAGAGGGGAAAGGAGGAGATGGACACAGACAGGGGTAGGTGGAAATGTACAGAGAGAGAGGGAGGGAAAATGGACTGAGAGAGGGGAGAGGAGTAGACTGATGGAGAAAAGAAAGAGGAGGAGATGGACAGAGGCATTAGGGAGGAACAGAAGAGGGCAGGATGAAATGGACAGAGAGGAGAGGGACAAAATGGGCAGAGAAAGGGAAATAGAGGAAATCGGCATAGAGATGGAAGAGGAGGATATGGAGAAAGAAAGGAAAGAGGAGGAGATGGACACACAGAGGAGGAATATGACATGAACAGCGAGAGGGGGAGGAGGAGATGGTAGGGAGAGGTTCGGAAGAATATGGAAAGAGAGAGAGGGGAGAAGGAGATGTTACTAGATGGAGAGTAGGATATGGACAGAGGGGGAAGGTGGAGATAGACAGAGGGGGAAGCAGCAGATGGGCAGAGAGAGGGGAAAGAGCAGATGGACAGAGAGTGGGGTATGGAGGAGGTGGGGGGAGAGAGGGGGTGGCTGGCTCAAAATGGCTCTGAGCACCATGGGACTTAACAGCTATGGTCATCAGTCCCGAGAGGGGGTGAAGGAGATGGACAGAGAGGGGAGGAAGGAGGAGATGGACAGAGAGAGAGGGAACAAGGAGATGGACTAAGAGAAGATTGGAATAAAAACATACCTGGGCAACACTGGGTACTCAGCTAGTATGTTAAAGACACTGTAAGAAACAAACCAAAAAGACGCACACGAAGGGATTATCCGAATGGGACGGAAATGGGTGGATGTGATGTACATGTACAGACAAATAAATGATTACAATTTCAGAAAAATTGAATGATTTATTCGAATGAAAGAGCTTAACAAACTGAGCAAGTCAATAACGTTTTGGTCCACCTCCAGCCCTCACGCATGCAGTTACTCGGCTCGGCGCTGATTGATAAACTTGTTGGCTCTCCTCCTGCAGCATGTCGTGCCAAATTATGTCCAATCGGTGCGTTAAATCGTCGGAATCCCGAACTGATTGGAAGGCCTTGTCCATAATGCTCCAAACTTTCTCAGTTGTGGAGAGATCCGGCGATCTTGGCGGCCGAGATAGGGTTTGGCAAGCCCAAAAACAAGCAATAGAAACTCTCGCCATGTGCGGGTGGCTGTTATCTTGTTGAAATGTGAGGCCAGGATGGCTTGCCATGAAGGGTAACAGAATAGCGCATAGAATGTCGTCGTCGATGTACCGTTGTGCTGTAAGGGTTCAGCCCGCATCTCGTGGTCGTGCGGTAGCGTTCTCGCTTCCCACGCCCGGGTTCCCGGGTTCGATTCCCGGCGGGGTCAGGGATTTTCTCTGCCTCGTGATGGCTGGGTGTTGTGTGCTGTCCTTAGGTTAGTTAGGTTTAAGTAGTTCTAAGTTCTAGGGGACTGATGACCATAGATGTTAAGTCCCATAGTGCTCAGAGCCATTTTTTTTGTAAGGGTTCAGCGGGTGACAACCAAAAGGGTTCTGCTGTGAAGATAAATTGTACCCCAGAGCATCACTCCTAGATGTCGGGCAGTAAGGCGGGCGCCAGTTAAGCCTAGTTTACACGACGACACTAGGTTACAGGCAACTGCGCTACCGGGCAATGCGCATGCGCGTGACGCGTTTGCGCAACTCATTGGTGAAACTAAACACTTTCGGTGTGTTCCAACTTTGGCGACGCTAGTTGCATGAGTTTTGAGGTTATGTGTGTTCGTAGAGTGTAGAGAAACTGAAATATGAAGTGGGGAACGGAGAATAATGTTCGCGTTTTGGATATCTATGCTTTGCATGGGTGTTTGTGGGATTTGAGTGACGCTGATTACAAAAATAAGCAACATATTACTGCCGCTGTGCGATCATAACATAGATGATTTGACAATATCTGATTTGCAGGCCAAAAATTATTGAGTTAGGAGCACATATACAACTGAATTAAGAAAAATAGAAGCAAGAGTAATTCTAGCTGTGGCAATGCTCTCGTCTAGAAGACTAAATTTCCATCGTTCGAGTTGGCCAACTCTTTGTTAAAGAATATTGCTGACAGGGGGGAAGGCTATACAAATTCAAGAAGCTGCATTCTTTATTCAATATTCATCTATTTAAAACATCGCTGCAGTGCTCCCCATTCACATATATTAGAATTTTGAAATATTGCCACTGTACAGATCTGTCTTCAAGAGAGTAGTTTGCAAACCATTCTCTTCTTAATGCGGCCTGCTTCGAATAATTATAGTTGCTAATGTTAATAATTATTACTGTTAATGTTAATAATTATTGATGTTAATGAAATAGCGTCATCACCAACTAAAACCGTATTTTATAGCATGCCGAGTGTTTTCGATTGAAATGCACGCAATTAAATATATAATTTCAGTTCTGGCGATGGTGCTTCATGCATTACAGTATCTTTATTCCTTATCGCACAATTAACTCTATTTACAAGAAATGTGAACTGTTCTGGTGACATTCTAAGGTAATTAAAAGAACTTCTAGGATCTTTCATTATAAACTATTTCAGCAAGGATGCTGAGCAACCGAGCTGACGTCTTTTCTTTATCCAGTCACGAATCGAAATACGTTTCTTATTTTTTTCTTATGTACTGATTCCACACAACAAGAAATGGCTCTGAGCATTATGGGACTCAACTTCTGAGGTCATCAGTCCCCTAGAACTTAGAACTAATTACACCTAACTAACCTAAGGACATCACACACATCCATGCCAGAGGCAGGATTCGAACCTGCGACCGTAGCGGTCGCGCGGTTCCAGACTGTAGCGCCTAGAGCCGCTCGGGCACCCCCCACACAACAAACTTTAACTCCATCACATCTGGTGCGACGTGCAGCTGCCAAAACTTTCATTTCAGACACGACTGCCGGCCGGAGTGGCCATGCGGTTCTAGGCGCTACAGTCTGGAGCCGAGCGACCGCTACGGTCGCAGGTTCGAATCCTGCCTAGGGCATGGATGTGTGTGACGGCCTTAGTTCTAGGCGACTGATGACCTCAGAAGTTAAGTCGCATAGTGCTCAGGGCCATTTGAACCAAGCCAGACACGACTCTGGGACCCACAAAACGACGAAACTAAAGTTTATACTGGTTTCGCCGTGTCTACAGTCAAATATGAAACCATTTGCGTGCAACTCATTCCACGCAACGAGTGGCGCAACCCAATGTCGTCGTGTAAGCTAGGCTTTAGGTTGGTATCCCAGCGCTGTCCGCGGCATCTCCAGGCACGTCTATGCTGGTCGTCGGGACTCAATTCGAAGCGGGACTCATCACTGAAGACAATTCTACTCCAGTGAATGAGATTCCAAGCAGAATGTGTCCGACACCACTGAAAACGGGCTTGTTGGTGTATAGAAGGCAATAGTAGGTGGCGGTAGAGCTCTGTGAGCTCAGCCCCCTTTTTGTGAGCCTCTTATTAATGGTTCTTGCTCTCATTGAAGCACCAGTTGAAAGTCGGATCTATGATAATGATGAATCCGGGGCCCTGAGTGCCCTTGGCGATCGCCCGGTCCTCACGTTCTTCTCTCCCTAGGTGGACCGCTTCTTTCTTGACGCTCTGTTCGGCCACGGTTCACCCATTCCTGTCAACATCGTCGAATGGTCGCATCGCTGCTGTTAAAATGTCGAGCAATCTACCTGAAATTCGACCCACCCACTAACAACGTCAGTAGAAGACACTAGGGTGAGGCATCTGGGGCGTCGGAGACCAGGCAAAGCACTGGGGCCAGCCACTCGCACACTGTCACAAACTGTTGCCAGATGGCCTATTTTGCGGCATACCTCGCACACTTATCTACGCTCGGGCAGTCCTGTCGAATATACAGCAGGTGACAATCGAGACATGACCGCTTGCTTGCCCGTTGAGCGGAAACAGGAGCGCAAAGGAAGCGACGCCGAGAATCCGAAAAACGTCGTGAGCGGGGATTATGACGCTTTGATTGACGTGTAACCGTCGAGGCTCGGCTCTTGTTGCCGCTGTTGGAGGCGCAGCTGCGCCTTGCAGCAGTGGAAAAATTCTGGCTGCATGGTGCCGACAATTTAACATTTAAAATATCCGTACACATCTCTACAACGCCACGAACCATCAGTGGACATCGAACCGGGAGCAGAACCGCGGAGGAGGGAGCGAAACTTGACCTATGAGTGAATCTACGGGAGATTTCTGTATCTCAGTGATCAATGTTATTACGAAAAATTTGTTGGTCTTCGTTTCATGAACCCCTCATCACTGTTCGTCTAGGAACAAAAATATTCCATGTATATTTAAGGAGTGAAATTCTTTGAGGTGAAACTCAACGCTAGCAGGAATATCAGGAACAGCAACGCTAGCATCGCACTTCCTCGCAGTATACTGAAGGCTACTGTTGATACTATTGTTGCCTCTCAGTTACGTACGGCGTACTGGTTTCTGTTTCGTATGTAGATTTTAATCACATTGTATACCTGTCCCAATAAGAGCGTATTTTTCGAGGGCAGCTGAAAAATAATGCCTCCGGATTTTTTATGTGAAAACTCTTAAAACTTTTTAAATACATTAACGATATTAACACTGTACATTTTTATTGTTCATCTCTACATAATCACTTCTCAACTCCATCTCTATCAGAGTGAAGTTCTCGAAGGTGCTCTTTAAGTTTTTGTAACAGGCGAAACTGGCACGGGGCCAGGTCGCGACAGTATGGACGATGATCGATGACGGCGAACACAAGACGTCGGATTGTTGCAGATGTCGCAGCCCTCGTGTGTCATCTGGCGTTGTCATACTGACGAAAAGGGTGTTCCAAGTGAGGACGAACTCTTCGAATTTGAAATCAGATTACAGCAGGCTGTTTCTCAAGCACCGACATAGTTACGTTACACACCGTCATGTTACGATCTACAATTCGGAGCTCTCTAGCGGCAGAGGGCTGCAAATATGTAGACATGAAGAATAAAGGTGTAGAATGTTAATAACGTTTGCTTCATTTAAAAAGGCATTAAGAGTTTTCACATAAAAAAAATTTATGCATTGCTTTTCAGCACGTCCTTATACTTATTAGGCGCCGGCCGGTGTGGCCGAGCGGTTCTAGGCGCTTCAGTCTGGAACCGCGCGACCGCTACGGTCGCAGGTTCGAATCCTGCCTCGGGCATGGATGTGTGTGATGTCCTTAGGTTAGTTAGGTTTAAGTAGTTCTAAGTTCTAGGGGACTGCTGACCTCAGAAGTTAAGTCCCATAGTGCTCAGAGCCATTTGAACTTATTAGGCGATGGTGCGTAGCTGTGTGGAAGGCTCTCCGCGATTGGAGAAACACTGAATCAACCCGGACTCCATTATTCACAGGCTGATTCGTCTGAAAGCGAATAGAAAGAACTGAGTTTCACAAGGAAAGTGTTTTCGCAGATTCCTACCGACGAGTTTTTCAGTATCTGAAAATTTAATCATACACAAGCGCAAAATGTCGTCCATAATTCTATAACAATCAGACTTCAAGTGTGTCTGTCGGCAAACATGTTCTCCGACCCTTCATAGAAACAAAAACGACTTGCGGCTTTTTGCAATCACGAGCGGAAGACTGATCGTGCCTGTCGCTGCAGTCTGGAACCGCAAGACCGCTACGGTCGCAGGTTCGAATCCTGCCTCGGGCATGGATGTTTGTGATGTCCTTAGGTTAGTTAGGTTTAACTAGTTCTAAGTTCTAGGGGACTAATGACCTCAGCAGTTGAGTCCCATAGTGCTCAGAGCCATTTGAACCATTTGATCGTGCCTGTGGATCAGCGAAAGGAAAAATATATGTGAAAGAAAAATTTTGAAGTCTCAATTGCATACAGGCATTGCATTAAATGCAACGGCGACATGTGAAAATTTCTGTCGGACCTTGTTTATTAACGTCTATAAACTTTTACATGTGGAATTTTAACAATTACAGTTGTTTACACGAATGTTTGCGACACATTTTAAACGGAAAAAGACATGGAGTAGGGCTCAAACCCGGATGCTCCACTTCTCTAGAACGGCTGCCCCAACAGCCTCGGCCATCGGACCACACCAAGTCCCGACGTGCCGTACACTACAGATATAGTGTGCTCCGTCCATTATCCGCTGTCTGCTAGGAGTTATTCAGCTGATTCCCACAAGAGTTCGCGCGAGTGAGTCCATCCGCAAACAAGATATCATTTCATCGTCAAGGCGCATATACACTGGTGTCCATAATTAAAGCAACGAACTGCTATTTCCCCATCCTGTGTCTAATTCACGATATAATCATACAAACTGGCAACAGATGTCCTTACGATCGTGTTCTGCAGGGAAGGTGGCATTCCGATCAACGGACAGCCACGCCATCAATGAAGTCAGGGCACCTATCAAGGAGGGTAGTGTTTGCAGTGTAGTCCCACATTCACAATCGCTGTGTACACAGTCACAGACAGTGGAGTATGGTACAGAGAAGACGCCTACAGACTCTCGGCTGATGAGAGACATAGGAAGAATGGAAGCAGGAAGTCGCAAACTGATGTGGCTTGATGGTTTAATGTGAATCGTTCTGTTGTTTATAGAGAAACTGTATCCCGGAGACCAGGACGGGGCCGACCACGAGTGACGTCAGAAAGAATGGACCGTTATTTGGCTGTAAGGGCACGACGGTACCGCCTCAGTAGTGCACTGCAACTGACATCTGACTACGCAGCATCCCCTGGACGTGTTGTATCGAGTCAAACGGTGTACAGAAGGCTTCGGCACAGTGGCGTATACTGTTGGAGACCTGCAGTCTACTTACATCTGGCGTGTCTTCACAGAAGGGAACGTCTAGAGTGGAACCTCAATACGTCACCTGGACGGTCGAACGCTGCGCCAGTGTTCATTTCACGGACGAGTCCCGATTTGGTCTGGAGAGTGATTCTTGGCGGATTCGCATCTGGAGGACACGTGGAACATTCTTTCGGGACTCAGACATTGTGGAAAGAGACCGATATCGAGGAGGATCCTTAATGGTGTGAGCAGGGATTATGCTGACCACTGGCACACCTCTTCATGAAATTGTACAGGTGGATCAGCAACATTTAACTGCTGTCAGTTCACGTGAAGAGGTCTTGGGATCTCATGCGTTGTTGTTACGAGGTGCTCTGGGCCCAGACTTCGTATTGATGGACGATAATGCTCGACCTCATACAGCATAACTGGTTGATATCTTTTTTCAAACGGAAGATACTGCATTCATGGCGTGGCCTGTTCGCTCTCCGGATTTGAATCCCATAGAGCATGTCTGGGATACGCTAGGGAGACGGGATGCATCACGTCGGCATCCACCAACCGCTCTCCAAGACTTGTGTGCAAATCTGCAGGAAGAATGGGCGTTATTGCCTCAACATGAGATTAATGACATCATTCACAGCATGTCCGGTCGTTGTTAGGCCTGTATTGGTGCCAGAGGTGGTCACATCCCATACTGAGCACATTAACCAGTTGTCAGAATGCGTGTGCAAATCCGTTAAGTTGGAGAAAAACGAAGAACATTTTTGTCTATCATTATGCATGTTGCAGTTGACTATGTTCTGTATTCATTACATTGTTTCTACTTCAATATCAACTGTTAATACTGTTTGTTGGCAAAATAAACACAACCATGAAAAATTTACGTTTGTTGCTTTAATTTAGGACACCAGTGCATGTTCATATTTATATATGCGGTGTCTGTTCTTTCGGACTTGTCAGAAAGAACAGACACTGCACACGTAAGTAAAAATGTATGTAATAACACAACAACTGTACAATATTCCCTCACAGTTATACCCTCCCCCCGGACAATGATCCTGAACATGTCTCAGTTTATCAGGGTCAAACGTGAATACAACCTGCAAGTTTCTTTACTGTTTCAAAAAATGGTTCAAATGGCTCTGAGCACTATGGGACTCAACTGTTGTGGTCATAAGTCCCCTAGAACTTAGAACTACTTAAACCTAACTAACCTAAGGACATCACACACATCCATGCCCGAGGCAGGATTCGAACCTGCGACCGTAGCGGTCGTGCGGTTCCAGACTGTAGCGCCTTTAACCGCTCGGCCACTCCGGCCGGCCTTTACTGTTTCAGCAGATTTAAATAAAATGACTAGCCACCTATATTTAACCACTTTTGGTGTCAAGAATAGGGCAGTTACTTTAGTACGGCAGATTTTTTTATGACATATTTTTCTAAATGCACGTAATTATTGATACCAGCTTTATTTTAAAAGAACGTTCTTGTTTTGTAGGGCAAGTTCTTAATAGTGCTAAAATTAAGTGCGTTTCACTTACCATTTATTTGTAACGCACGAAATTAAGGCGCGAGATGTATTTTAGTATTTGTACAACGTGACATGGACCTTTCCACGTGTTCTGTGATATTCCATATTTTCTGTATTTTTTCTATTTTTTATTTTATTTATTTATTTATTTATTTATTTTTTTGCCTACTGTAGTGAATGCACAGAGTAAATGTTGGATATTTGCACAGAATCTTAGATTACTTTTTTGAGACTGAGATTATTTGTTTCTCTATGTCATTACTCATAATTTGTCATTTGTTTTAACCGTAATTGTCGATGGCTGGTGTTGTTCATGACTATCAGATTTTATTATTGTCGTTTTTGGTAATGACACTCGACGTTGTTCAAAGCTGATTTCGTTCGTCAGTTGTACGTTTCGACATCGAGTGATTGGTGTCGAGGTATGAGCCACTTGGGTTGGATAGGCTCTTTATTTTGCTGATATCAGAATGTAAGTGCAACCAACGGGACAGAACGTAACAGTTCTGTTGTAATTTGGGGGGAGGGGTAGGGGGAGGGGGGGACGCAGGTGAGAACGAGAAAACATTCTATTATGCAGAGAACTCCAGGAATAGTATGTTGCAAATGACAGACACGTTTGCACACAGCCGGCCGCGGTGGTCTAGCGGTTCTCGGCGCTCAGTCCGGAACCGCGCGACTGCTACGGTCGCAGGTTCGAATCCTGCCTCGGGCATGGATGTGTGTGTTGTCCTTAGGTTAGTTAGGTTTAAGTAGTTCTAAGTTCTATGGGGCTGATGACCACAGATGTTAAGTCCCATAGTGCTCAGAGCCATTTGTTTGCACACATGTGGGGGGACTGACGAGCCGACAATGCAAACAAGCAGCAGGATGGACGGGTCGACATTGCTCTAGTGTTAGCGGAAATGCAGAAGGTGAAGAAAGGTATTGCTGTGGTGCCAGCGTGTGAGAGCAGCTTAGCCAACGGACCATAAATTGTAAGGAGACAAATGGCGGACATGTAACACAGCGCAGGCCAGCACGAGGACCATACAGTGGCGTCGTGGAGCGATTTAGCAATCACTAAAAACTATATCTGTCGAATCTCGACAGGTATGGCGCAGGCACACACACAAGCGTCCACCACCGAAGAATGAGTAGGGAAGACGAGGAGCTCAAGAGGCAAATCGCGGTAAAAAAAAAATGGTTCAAATGGCTCTGAGCACTATGGGACTCAACTGCTGTGGTCATAAGTCCCCTAGAACTTAGAACTACTTAAACCTAACTAACCTAAGGACACCACACAACACCCAGCCATCACGAGGCAGAGAAAATCCCTGACCCCGCCGGGAATCGAACCCGGGAACCCGGGCATGGGAAGCGAGAACGCTACCGCACGACCACGAGATGCGGGCGCGGTAAAAGAGAGCTGCAAATTTACATCTGCCAGGGATGCCCTAGTTGGAGGGGACTTTAAACTACCGAGTATAAAGTGGGATGTCTATAGATTCATTGAGGGAGGGTGCAGACAGACACTCGTGCGAAGTACTTTTGAACGCGTTTTCTGAAAACTGCGTTGAGCAGCTACTTCGACAGCCCACAAGCAATGGAAATATCTTACCAAAAAAATGGTTCAAAGTGGCTCTAAGCGCTATGGGACTTAACGTCTCTAGTCATCAGTCCCCTAGACTTAGAACTACTAAAACCTAACTAACCTAAGGACATCACACACATCCATGCCCGAGGCAGGATTCGAACCTGCGACCGTAGCAGCAGCGCGGTTCCGGACTGAAGCGCCTAGAACCGCTCGGCAACAGCGGCCGGTAACAGGAAAAGGAAATGACTGGTAGTGGTAGAGGGTACCCTGCTTGTAGAATATCAATGTAGATGTAAATGTAGGGTTTAGGGGTGCGAGCTAACATCCCAAAGATGTTCGGGCCCACACGCTGTTCCTCTTCGTCGAAATGTCTTGGCTCAAACTCTCTCTAGGGGTTGAACTGCACGTGTCGCATTACATGCCATAAATTGGACACTTGTGACACTATGGTTAAATTGTCTGGCTAATGGCAAGTTTGCGAAATACAAAGTTAACATAGCATATAATAGCAGTAACAATAACATCGGGAACTAAATTAACGACCCATAAATGATGTAGGCCACATAGTTGCGATTTGGATAGAATAATGTTTATTCAGAAAGCAAACTAATAGCGAAAGTGGTCGTATTTAGAGTTTCTGTTACACACGAGCGCATATCCATTTGACACAGTTCGATCATTCCTAATCTTGTCGCGAAATACAAGTTGTCTACGCGAAAAGTTAGTTCACACCAGGCGCGCGGCTGCTCGCCGCTCAGAGACCAAGTCCCGCGATACCACACAACGCAAAATTTTCTAAGTCGTTTCTCTTCCTAGCTGCCTAAAGACCGACCGTCCACTTTCGCTTCTGCATCCGAACTGTACCCTTTGGTGTCTCCAGCCGAACTGGCCGCTTCCGCGTCTGCACCAGCAGTGCAGTTCCCTTTCCTGAAGCCGTCCATCTGATTGACTACAGCTTATTCTACATTATTTTACATTTTAACATATTTAAATAATCAAAGCTTGACCACTTTCACGTTCTAAATAAAGTAATAATGATATCCATAGCTAAATTCTTTTACATAAAACCAATACAATTTCCTTCTTAACTTTGAATGTCACGGCCAGTAACCTTGGACCAATGTGCTTCCTGATAAATAAATAAAGAACAAAAGTAATTATTATGCGCTAAACTTTACAACAAATATTCTATTACCTAATAATTCAGTAAGGTGTCATGCTGTCATCGTTCAATGTGTTTTGTGTGGAGGCAATGATGATCTGATGCTTAACTGTAAATACTGATAATTTAAATTTACTATACCTTTTAAACAAATAAAGTTACAGAGTTGATATTTACAACGTTTGCCATTTTAATGATGCGCTTCTATATGAAATGTCGATCGTTAAGATAGACCAAAGCATTCAGATTTTAGCGTTCAGGTTTTTGTTACAAAACTTGTTAATATCACTTTGACAGTAAATTCTATTCAAATTTTATTGGGATCACCATGAAATTTTATGAAGGATGGCAGATTAAAATTACTGTGACTTCATACCCTGCATTACTACAGAATTAATTTTTTTTCATAAATGTTTCCCTTTATGGCCAATCTTAGGTCCGCCATATTTAACATTGCCACATCTCCTTAGCCACAAACGGCTTCTACTGGGTTTCCCTATAACGTAGGTTCTTGTCTGTCTCACTCGCACACTACAGCGCTTAGGCCTCAATAGACAGTAGACGTCTGTGAGTTTCCCCATCTCGTGGTGAATCTGCACCCTTCGTGGCACGCGGTCCTGCACCACGGGGTTCGTTTCACGATTCCTGTAGGCTGACTCTTTTGGCTATTATTTAAACGAGAGCACAATCCTCGTTTACTCACAGGGGCGAGGCAGGAGAGACTCCACGCTTCCCCCGCCATCCCTTCGCAGTCAGCATAGCCAAGTTTTTTATGAAGCAGTAAGAAAAAAATGAATCTGTCCCATGAAGACCTTGATACCACTGTATTTCATTCAGACCCACTGAAGTGCAATACACAACTAGTTAAACACGAATATTGGCAGAGCAATTCACCATTGTGAGTGTTGTGTCCAGGAATCCTGCATACGAGGTGTGGCTAGAAAAAAACCGGACTAGTACTGGTGAAACAATAAAACGAATGCAATAAGGCTGAAAGTCGCGTGGCCTGTCACGTGACTCTCGCTCCGCCTACTGCTCGAGTTTCATCTGCCTCCTGCACTCAGTCTGCCCGTGGCGTCTGTTTTAAGTAGTTGACGTTTTGTCTGTGCGTCGGAAAATGTTGAGTGTACAGAAAGAACAGCGTGTTAACATCAAATTTTGTTTCAAACTAGGAAAATCTGCAAGTGAAACGTTTGTAATATTACAACAAGTGTATGGCGATGATTGTTTATCGCGAACACAAGTGTTTGAGTGGTTTAAACGATTTAAAGATGGCCGCGAAGACACCAGTGATGACATTCGCACTGGCAGACCATTGTCAGCAAAAACTGATGCAAACATTGAAAAAATCGGTAAACTTGTTCGACACTTTCCTTGTCAACTCCTGTTAACTCAGACACTGCTCTGATTGTTAAACGGCGATCTTGTCGAACAAGTTTACCGATTTTTTCAATGTTTGCACCAGTTTTTGCTGACAATGGTCTGCCAGTGCGAGTGTCATCACTGGTGTCTTCGCGGCCATCTTTAAATCGTTTAAACCACTCAAACACTTGTGTTCGCGATAAACAATCATCGCCGTACACTTGTTGTAACATTACAAACGTTTCACTTGCAGATTTTCCTAGTTTGAAACAAAATTTGATGTTAACACGCTGTTCTTTCTGTACACTCAACATTTTCCGACGCACAGACAAAACGTCAACTACTTAAAACAGACGCCACGGGCAGACTGAGTGCAGGAGGCAGATGAAACTCGAGCAGTAGGCGGAACGAGAGTCACGTGACAGGCCACGCGACTTTCAACCTTATTGCATTCGTTTTATTGTTTCACCAGTACTAGTCCGGTTTTTTTCTAGCCACACCTCGTACTCTATTCGCTAGACAAACAATAAAACAAATCGTATTCATGAGTTTTATTATAACTTGACGAATACAATACTTAACTTTGATAGATGTGTCGCAAGCAAAGAGCGACATACAAAATAACCAGTCTTCTTCAGAATAGACAAACACATAGTCTGTGCTACATTGAGAGAACTAACGAAGAGGCTACGATGCGTTGGCTAACGAAGTGCTATCGAAGTGGGCTGTCACCAGTCGGGCGCAGCGCTTATGTCAACTTCACCTAGGGACCGCTGCTGTCGCATTGTCGTCCTGGAGGCAGGTCGGTCAGCGTGCGATTGGCTGACCTCTTCTCACAGCCGTCTCTTCTCTTTAGTTCCCGACTGGCGTGCCGGAGCTAACTTTACGCCGTAACAGAGACAGATATAAATTCCAGGTCGTGAGATACCCAACCCTCACAAGAAAAGAAAATCTCAATATTAAACACATATATACTCGCTAATTTGTTGTCAGATCTAAGGAATAATTGTACCATCGAATTTGTCTTATCGAGAACGACATTTCTCCCTGGGTATTTATGATTTCATTGTTTGCAGATTCGACAGCTCGCGTAATTAATTTTACTGTCATATATTCATTATCTCCAATCAGACAGAGAACATAAGAGATGGATTTGGAAGATTTAGCAATAGATAAAACAAGCAAAATCGTCAGTTTACTTTTTGAGAAAAGTACTTAGTACGTTGGCATAATAGCAATTTCCCAATACATTGTTCTCGAAACTTGATTACATAAAAAAATGGTTCAAATGGCTTTGAGCACTACGGGACTAAACATCTGAGGTCAGCCGGCCGCGGTGGTCTCGCGGTTCTAGGTGCGCAGTCCGGAACCGTGCGACTGCTACGGTCGCAGGTTCGAATCCTGCCTCGGGCATGGATGTGTGTGATGTCCTTAGGTTAGTTAGGTTTAAGTAGTTCTAAGTTCTAGGGGACTAATGACCACAGCAGTTGAGTCCCATAGTGCTCCGAGCCATTTGAACCATTTTTTGAACCATCTGAGGTCATCAGTCCCCTAGAACTTAGAACTGCTTAAACCTAACTAACCTAAGGACATCACACACATCCATGCCCAAGGCAGGACTCGAACCTGCGACCGTAGCGGTCGCGCGGTTCCAGACTGAAGCGCCTAGAGCCGCTCGGCCACAGCGGCCTGTGCCTTGATTACATCTTTAAATTTATAGTTCACTTGTAGCTTCCATATGCCCAAAGAAATTTGGCACAAAATATTAATTAATTCTAAACGCCGTTTCTTGTTACTTAATATTATAGTTCTTATCATCAGCTAAAGCATTACATCTTTTTTGTATTTTTTCCTGTCGAATACAACAACGGAAATTTTTTAGATAACTCCCAAAGTATGGTACTAGCTACTTAATTGCTGATTACCAAGTGGTATCTGTTATTTCTGCAAATTTCTGCATTTTGTGTATTAAAGCCATGAATGGACAAGGATTTTTCTTAGCAACTGCCCCCAAAAGTAATCATATGGGCATCCATAACGTTTGCTCATGTTGCACAAATGTGTCAGATGTATGGGAGATACAGAGGATGTCGGCAATCCAACCCTAAAGCTTTCTATCGCGAACTAGAAACGTATTTCGGATAGAAAGGGCGGAGCACCCGGAAATGATTTTAGTAGACAGGCTTTAGATAGGGACGAAGCTGTGCGCTTCGTGATGGTATCTGAGAATTTCACTTCGTACGTAGAATTCCTGATGAGGACCCTTGCGGCGTATTGGTGACAGTCTGCTCAAAGCGCAGGGAGAACCCACTTTTCCGTGGAAGTACTGCGTCTCTTTTTCGGCGTTCGTGCGAAGGCCCAGTTCACAGAAAGGTTGGCAGCGTTCGCTGAATCGGGGAAGAGAGACCGGTTCAACGCCAAGGTGGCGGGAGCGAGATCGTGCGGACGTTTTCTCTACAAGCCCCCAAGAAGCGGAACGAGACGCAACACAGTGGAAATTCCTGGAATAGGTGGCATCGGGAGCGTCGTTCCGAGAGTGGAGGTACAAGCGCAGCCCGCCTCAGATACACACACACACACACATGCGAAAGGAGTCACACGAGAACCAAGAGCACAGCATGAAGAGGAGAGGAGCAGTTTCCCTACAGTGGAGCAACACGGTCTATCCGAGCCGACATTCATCTTGATCAGACCCTAAAATCTTTGTGATCATCTATTTTCTGCACAAAAACCAAGCAAAATGATGAAGAGCACGAGACTGGATTCACATTCGGCAAGACGGCGTTTCAAATCCTCTTCCACCCATCCATATTTAGGTTTGCCATGATTCGTAACGTTTTAAGTCCCAATTTTCTTACTTTCTTTCCTTCTGCCGAAAATATACCATGTGACGAAGTTTGATTACAGATCTCATTACATTGCTAGCTTGCAAGGACACGCGCAGTGAATTACGGGTGAGTTTCACCCAGTATAGATTCCCTTGAGAAATTAATTGCAAATAATTAATCGCAATTTTAAAACAACAAATATTTTTGATTATTACATACATCACATAAAGATTCCGACAGTTATTAAGGTATTTTGAAATTTAACTTGAGGTTATTTCTCCTCTACAACTCCATCTATCCCTTAAATGACTTCTTTCAGTTAAATGCAATATTGACATCGTTGGCTGAGATATCCTCCAGGACTTCTGTAGCATCAATCCGCAAGGCTTCAATTATTTGCAGCAGTTGCGCACCTTTGCTTTAGCGAGCGTGAGTTTTTAGCGTCGTTGATTGTGATGAGTGCGTGTGGTGTTTGTGCTGCTGATGATTGTGAAAGAAGAGGCAGAACGTGAAACCCGATGCCAATACATATCCCACACTTTTCAGATAGCATTAAAGAAGTCGCAACAGGAGGATCGCTATGAACGGTATGACTGCGGCGACAGTGCCGCAAATTCTGGAAAGGTGACAGAAACATCATGCCACCACCTCTCATCTGCTCGTAGGTGAAATAATGTCCGTGAAAAACTTCTGTCTGTACTAGAATTCAAATTGTCGAATCCGGTGTCGAGGACCACGGCATGACCGTTTGTCGCGTCCTCATTTAGAGAGACGAGTTTGTAACGTGAAACTTGTAGCGAGAATGTGCACAAGAGAAATATGTTTAATTTGTTGTTCAATTTAAGTACGTACGTTTCATTAGTAATCTGAGGCAAATGCCGGGATGCTTCCTTTGAAAGGGCACGCTAGACTTTCTTCTCCATCCTTGTCTAACTCGATGGGACCGATGACCTCACTGGTTGGTCCCCTCCCCCAAATCAATCAACCAGCCAAGTAATGAGCAGTGTGTCTTCTTGTTATTAAATTGAAGCCACTGTGGTATTATTAATCTGTAAATGACCGCCATCAGTCATTCATACAAATATATGATATACACGTAGCCTTTCAAATGACTCGTTTTGCATATTTTCGACAGAAACATGGTATTAAGTGTTGTTGCTGTTGTGGTCTTCAGTCCAGAGACTGGTTTGATGCAGCTCTCCATGCTACTCTATCTTGTGCAAGCTCCTTCATCTCCCAGTACCTACTGCAACCTAAGTCCATCTGAATATGTTTAGTGTATTCATTTCTTGGTCTCCCTCTACGATTTTTGCCCTCCACGCTGCCCTCCAATACTAAATTGTTGATCCCTTGATGCCTCAGAATATGCCCTACCAACCGATCCCTTCTTCTAGTCAAGTTGTGCCACAAATTTCTCTTCTCTCCAATTCTATTCAATACCTCGTCATTAGTTATGTGATCTACCCATCCAATCTTCAGCATTCTTCTGTAGCACCATATTTCAAAATCTTCTATTCTCTTCTTGTCTACACTATTTATCGACCACGTTTCACTGCCACACATGGCTACACTCCATACAAATACACTCCTGGAAATGGAAAAAAGAACACATTGACACCGGTGTGTCAGACCCACCATACTTGCTCCGGACACTGCGAGAGGGCTGTACAAGCAATGATCACACGCACGGCACAGCGGACACACCAGGAACCGCGGTGTTGGCCGTCGAATGGCGTTAGCTGCGCAGCATTTGTGCACCGCCGCCGTCAGTGTCAGCCAGTTTGCCGTGGCATACGGAGCTCCATCGCAGTCTTTAACACTGGTAGCATGCCGCGACAGCGTGGACGTGAACCGTATGTGCAGCTGACGGACTTTGAGCGAGGGTGTATAGTGGGCATGCGGGAGGCCGGGTGGACGTACCGCCGAATTGCTCAACACGTGGGGCGTGAGGTCTCCACCGTACATCGATGTTGTCGCCAGTGGTCGGCGGAAGGTGCACGTGCCCGTCGACCTGGGACCGGACCGCAGCGACGCACGGATGCACGCCAAGACCGTAGGATCCTACGCAGTGCCGTAGGGGACCGCACCGCCACTTCCCAGCAAATTAGGGACACTGTTGCTCCTGGGGTATCGGCGAGGACCATTCGCAACCGTCTCCATGAAGCTGGGCTACGGTCCCGCACACCGTTAGGCCGTCTTCCGCTCACGCCCCAACATCGTGCAGCCCGCCTCCAGTGGTGTCGCGACAGGCGTGAATGGAGGGACGAATGGAGACGTGTCGTGTTCAGCGATGAGAGTCGCTTCTGCCTTGGTGCCAATGATGGTCGTATGCGTGTTTGGCGCCGTGCAGGTGAGCGCCACAATCAGGACTGCATACGACCGAGGCACACAGGGCCAACACCCGGCATCATGGTGTGGGGAGCGATCTCCTACACTGGCCGTACACCACTGGTGATCGTCGAGGGGACACTGAATAGTGCACGGTACATCCAAACCGTCATCGAACCCATCGTTCTACCATTCCTAGACCGGCAAGGGAACTTGCTGTTCCAACAGGACAATGCACGTCCGCATGTATCCCGTGCCACCCAACGTGCTCTAGAAGGTGTAAGTCAACTACCCTGGCCAGCAAGATCTCCGGATCTGTCCCCCATTGAGCATGTTTGGGACTGGATGAAGCGTCGTCTCACGCGGTCTGCACGTCCAGCACGAACGCTGGTCCAACTGAGGCGCCAGGTGGAAATGGCATGGCAAGCCGTTCCACAGGACTACATCCAGCATCTCTACGATCGTCTCCATGGGAGAATAGCAGCCTGCATTGCTGCGAAAGGTGGATATACACTGTACTAGTGCCGACATTGTGCATGCTCTGTTGCCTGTGTCTATGTGCCTGTGGTTCTGTCAGTGTGATCATGTGATGTATCTGAACCCAGGAATGTGTCAATAAAGTTTCCCCTTCCTGGGACAATGAATTCACGGTGTTCTTATTTCAATTTCCAGGAGTGTACTTTCAGAAACGACTTCCTGGCACTTAAATCTACACTCGATGTTAACAAATTTCTCTTCTTCAGAAACGCTTTCTGGCACACTAATTATATAGCTTTTTGTCTCAATTGTGTCTGCACATCGGTTGTGACAACAGTGTAGGCTCTTGATGAATGATGCGGTATAATCCCACAAAACATCACCTGGATACTCTTTTGCAGTACGGACTTCTCGGACGCCTTGAAATAGATCAGGGACAGTAATCTCGGCAACGCCTTTTTTTTTTTTAAATCTCCAACGCGGCCGGGCATCGAACTCAGGCTCCTTTGATTAGCAGTCGCCCGCGCTGTACGTGGCGGTACAGAGGCGGGCGGCAACGTTGTATATGCCACAAAAAGTCGTTCAAAGCTTCAAGTGTTAATAACGGGCAAAGAAAGTGTAATTGCCTATTGGAATAAACTATCCCGCCATTTCTCCGCAATAATTTGGAAAAACATGGGAAACACAAACCAGGATCGGTGGATTATAATAAGACAGTCAAACAGGCTGAAAGACTGGTACATGGACACTACTATGTGCCGTTCTGTTAATTTGAGTGAATTACATCCCCATAATACCTAAAGCATTTGTAGCCAGGGCTATAGCAGCAAATGAAAATAAATCGAACCCTAAGCCACGTATGGAAGCCCAACAAAAAAAAAAAAAAATGGTTCAAATGGCTCTGAGCACTATGGGACTCAACAGCTGTGGTTATCAGTCCCCTAGAACTTAGAACTACTTAAACCTAACTAACCTAAGGACATCACACACATCCATGCCCGAGGCAGGATTCGAACCTGCGACCGTAGCAGTCCCATGGTTCCGGACTGCGCGCCTAGAACCGCGAGACCACCGCGGCCGGCGGAAGCCCAACACTCGACCAATTGCCACTACAAGGGCGACATTGGTATCTTCTGTAGAATGAAAGCCTATGTCTTGCGTCCTATTACGGTGTTATCAAGTTGCGTTTTTAACCTTCATTTTCTATCGACAATACGTATGGAAAAAAATTTACTATAAACATTTTTACATCGTTAGTGATGTTTTGCGCATTGATCTTCTGGACGCACGAAGTTCTATTAACTTTTTCCTGTTGACATTTGTGATTCTTTTTTGAATCGAGAATGCAAACAATCTCTCTAACCTCAGCATTTTCCGAATTTGATTATTAAACCACGGAGGATCTCTCCCAACCTTAATCTATTGACGTGGCACACACGTATCCTCAGCGCGATTAACAACCAGTTTCAACTTTGTCCATAATTCCTCTACGTCTGTCGTACTGGAACTAAATAATATCCATTCATTGTCTAAAAACGAAACATCACCAACTTGATCTTATATTTTAAGGAGAAAAAAAGGACACATGCGAGATATCGGGATCAGCAACCGATCCAACGCGAAAATTTTTGGTCATATTTCTCATAGTACAGAGCTATGATCTTCTGAAAGTGCAGCTTGTAAACTTAGCGTTCACGGGTTGCTGATCACTCGCTCGGCCCCACTGCAGCCGCTTTAATGCCAGAATGCGAAGTACTGTGCACTGAAGTGGCAACAAAAGTCCTCCTATCCGCGGGAAGTTCAAGGCTATGGAAGAGGAGGATGAAGGTGGACGTACCTGCCCAACGTGTTTTGTAATCCTGTTCTACAATACATGTTATTTCACGCAAAAAATAGTAAGTAATACGAGTACGTTATACGCAAACCTCACTCACATATACGTTCAGCATTATTTTAACAACATTCCATTGTTTAAATTCTGCAGCTTTATGTGTATGATTCAAAATCAAGGTGAATAAAGTTAAACAGATAAGGAATTATCATGAAATGAAGTTAATGATTTTCGATTTACACTTTAATCATGCCAATCACGTTTTTAACAGTGCCAGCTTTAAAATCCGAAGTAGATAATGCATAACACCAATGTTAATAACTGAATAGCGCTGCGCTACTTCTTTGGTGAGACCCTAACTCGTTTCGTCCATTTACGCTGCATTTGTGACTCACAAAGTAAAAATGTTCAAAGCAAATAAATTTCTGGCACCAGCCACAGATTACAAACCGCGCACTTCGACACATTGAATAAAGCATGATACCAGAGCCAAAACAGTATTTCACAAACTTCCTACTACACCGAACAGTACTTCACACTTGGGCATCAAATGGCTCTGAGCACTATGGGACTCAACATCTTAGGTCATAAGTCCCCTAGAACTTAGAACTACTTAAACCTAACTAACCTAAGGACATCACACACACCCATGCCCGAGGCAGGATTCGAACCTGCGACCGTAGCAGTCCCGCGGTTCCGGACTGCAGCGCCAGAACCGCACGTCCACCGCGGCCGGCTTAAACCTAACTAACCTAAGGACATCACACACATCCATGCCCGAGGCACGATTCGAACCTGCGACCGAAGCAGTCGCGCGGTTCCGGACTGAGCGCCTAGAACCG
Source organism: Schistocerca nitens (assembly GCF_023898315.1). Classification (NCBI taxonomy): domain Eukaryota; kingdom Metazoa; phylum Arthropoda; class Insecta; order Orthoptera; family Acrididae; genus Schistocerca; species Schistocerca nitens. Next base: position 833,515,173 of record NC_064616.1, on the reverse strand, counting down.
CTAGACCACCGCGGCCGGCCACTTGGGCATCAAGCGGCTGCGTTGCGGCAGAGAGTGACAAACAAACGGTGTGCGTGAAAGCCTAAAAACTGTACTTTCAAAAGGTCATAACTGCATACTGTCAGAATTGTGCCACAAATTTTCGAGAGGGATCGACTGCAGACGCTGATCTTTTGCTCGTGTGGTTTTTTCTCCTTAAAGTGTCAGGTGAAGTTGGTCATGTTTCCTTGTAAGTGGGATGCTAAAAATTGCTTATCAGCTTTTTCCAGAACAACTACCCCCCGAGCCTTCCTGATGGTTTCATTAATTATAGTAACTGTCATCGCTATGATATCAAGCTCACTAATCCCTGCCTCTAGGCTGACACTCTCGATAAGATCAGGCCTTTTTGTAGCTGCAAGGTCTAAAATATTCCCACTGTGTGTGGGCTATCGAACTATTTGTTCAAGGCAGTTTTCGGGAAACGCGTTCAAAGTTCTTCACAAGTCTATCTTTCCGTACCAACTGTAGTGAATCAATAGATGTTCCAGTCTACACTCGGCTGTTCGGTCTGGGTATTCCGCACTACTGAGTGTAGATCAAATGGTTCAAATGGCTCTAAGCACTATGGAACTTAACATCTGAGGTCATCAGTCCCCTAGACTTAGAACTACTTAAACCTAACTAACCTAAGGACATCACACACATCCATGCCCGAGGCACGATTTGAACTTGCGACAGTAGCAGCAGCGCGGTTCCAGACTGAAGCGCCTAGAACCGCTCGGCCACTGCGGCCGGCTATTGAGTGTAGACTTTCCTTGAATGATTCTACAGCTGTTACGGCGGAATCAGGTGGTCGGTAAACACATCCAATAATTACCTTGAGTTCAGTTAGGCCTGCAACTCGTGTCTAGATAACTTCACAATCAGATTGAATTTCGACCTCGATAGACACAAAATTTTTGTCGGCAGCAATTAACACTTCCCTTAATTTGTCTTTTCGATATACGTTCCATGAATCGCTACATATCTCAGAGAGTTCTGCTTCGGATTTCAGCCAGCTCTCGGTTCCGAGAATAATTTGAGCGCGACACCTTTCCTGGAGAGCAGTATATTCTGGAACTTTGTCACGAATACTTTGACAATTTACTACTAAAATTTTGACAGTCGAATTGTCTCTACTTTGTAAGCGATCTGATTTCGTTCTCAGCGTATCTACTGGCGAGAGTTCATCAGTGGCCCACATACTACCGCCTAGCCTGAAAAACCCAATGAACACTCAGCAAGTACTCTGCTACCAGAGTAACTGCTGCCTTCGTGTGGTGTACCCATGACCTAGCAAGACGAGTCCTACAATTCTTCACCCATGTCTCAGGTCTAGAAATCTGTAGCCAAGCCCGTCACACAATCGACGGAGCCTCTGGTTGAGAGCCACCACTCGGCTCCAAACTAAAGGACCCCAAGTAATTCTAGAAACGATGCTGCAAAGTGTGAGCTCCGCTTGAGCCCCGCGCCGAGGCCAGCAGTCTCACCACTTCCGCCGATTGGCCGCACGAACTGAGGATGGCCACAGAGCCCAAGCGACAGGCGCCATTACTGCCCACGTCAGCCACAGCTTACAGACGACTGCACCCTGCACGCTCGATGGCCGCAGGCAGGGCCTCCTCCACAACTCGCACAAGGCCCCCCGGCAGACAGACCGAGTGCACACTGGCTTTGTTTTCAGCGCTATTTCCCTAAGGGGCTCCATAGCGCGCTTAACTTTGGAGGTCCCGATAACTACACTTATGCTCATAAATTAAGGATATTGCTGATACATGGTGAAACAACGCTCTGGTGGGCGGTTTGCGGGCTTAAATCACATCGGGGTATGACCACGCGGTGCATTTGACCTGCGGTCGTCGCACGGTGGCGCTGGCAGCAGTCAACATACGCAGAGGTGTGTTGGTGCATGTCAGAGTACGGTGCAGCGAGTAAGTGAGCAGACGTTTTCAGATGGGCTAATGGTGACTGTGTGTTAAAAATGGCTCAAAGAACACACATCGATGACGTTATGAGAGGTAGAATACTAGGGCGACTGGAGGCTAGTCAAACACAGCAGGTCATAGCATGGGCCCTCTGTGTGCCGCAAAGTGTGATCTCAAGATTATGGCAACGATTCCAGCAGACAGTAAATGTGTCCAGGCGCGACAGTACGGGACGTCCACAGTGTAAAACACCACAAGAAGACCGATATCTCACCATCAGTGCCCGCAGACGGCCACTGGGTACTGAAGGTAGCCTTGCTTGGAACCTTACCGCAACCACTGGAACAGTTGTCTCCAGACACACAGTCTACAGAAGACTGAACAGACATGATTTATTCGCCCGGAGACCTGCAAGGTGCATTCCACTGACCCCTGGTCACAGGAGAGACCGTAAAGACTGGTGTCAAGAATACAGTACATGGTCATTCGAACAGTGGTCCCAGGTTATGCTCACGGACGAGTCCAGGTATAGTCTGAACAGTGATTCTCACCGGGTTTTCATGTGGCGTGAACCAGGGACCAAATACCCACCCCTTAATGTCCTTGAAAGGGCCCTGTATGGAGGTCGTGGTTTGATGATGTGGCGGGGGATTATGATTGGTGCAAGTACACCCGTGCATGTCTTTGACAGAGGAACTGTAACAGGTTAGTTGTATCGGGACGTCATTTTGCACCAGTAAGTCCGCCTTTTCAGGGGTGCAGTGGGTCGCGCCTTCCTCTTGATGGATGATAATGCACAGCCCCACCGAGCTGCCATCGTGGAGGGTGCCTTGAAACAGAAGATATCAGGCAAATGGAGTGGCCTGCCTGTTCTCCAGACCTAAACCCCGTCGAGCACGTCTGGGATGCTCTCGGTCGACGTCTTCAAACCCCTACGACACTTCAGGAGCTCAGACAGACACTGGTGCAACAATGGGAGCCTATACCCCAGCAGTGCTCGACTACCAGATCCAGAGTATGGCAACCCGTTGTGTGGCCTGTGTACGTGTACATGGTGATCATATCCCATATTGATGTCGGGTACATGCGCAGGAAAGAGTGGTGTTTTGTAGCACATGTGTTTCGGGACGGTTTTCTCAATTTATCAACAATAGCGTGAACTTACAGATCTGTGTCATGTGTGTATCCTATGTGCCTATGATATTAGCGCCAGTTTTGTGTAGTGCCACGTTGTGTGGCACCACATTCTGAAATTATCCTTATTTATGAGCATGAGTGTAGTTAACCGCTTCCCCCTGGTGCCTACTCGGATCCTGCCGAAGGAGAGACTATGTGTCTGCTCACAGGATGAACGGCCGAGACCAAACGTCCAGCTCCACATTGACTTTCCGCCTCGAGCAATGCGAACGCGTTACAACGCGCAACTCATGTCTGCTATAAAACCTTTAATATAATTCCCACTTTCTTTTATTCGATTTTCTCATACCTTGACTTATATAAACGTTCTGCTTGTCACTACTGGCTTGTGTTTTATGTGTGGTCGCAAACCACGGCCCGCGGCCTGGATGGGGCATGTCGAAACCATTGTTTTGGTCGCGATACAAGCAACGAAAGTAACAGAAATTCTGCCGCTTTCTCGCACAAGAAATTACGTTTCGAAACAACCAGTTATAAATAGGAGCTGTAATGCGGTTAGCGTATTTCAATGTAAACAATTAAACCTCGTTTACACAGTGGGGAAACATCAGTTTCCTCGTTCCTTGCACAGTGATACTCCTACAAAAGCTATTGCCACTCTAACATTAGCCTACAAATCGTTTTTGACAGCGGCACCACATTTATACTTTTTTCGTAATTAAAAATTCAAAATACATCAATTTTTTCTGTGTTTTCGTTCTGGTTCAAGATGTATACTTACGTGACAAAAGTCATGATACAGGGATACGCACATATACAGATGGCGGTAGTATGATGTACACAAGGTACAAAATGGCAGCCCATTGACGGAGCTGTCATTTGTATTCAGGTGATTCATGTGAAAAGGTTTCCGACGTCATTGCGGCAGCACGACTGGTGTTAACATACTTTGAACGCGGAATGGTAGTTTGACATGGTACATTCCATTTCGAGATGGGATTTCGGAAATCGTTAAGGAATTCAATACTCCGAGACCCACAGTGTCAAGAGTGTGCCGAGGCTGCCAAATATCAGACGTTGTCTCTCACCACGCACAAGGCAGAGGTCGACGACGAAGAGTAGTGGCGTTTAGGTAGAACTGTCAGTGCTAACAGACAAGCAACTCTGTGTGAAATAACCGCAGGAATCAATGTGCGACGTACGACGAACGTGTCCGTTAGGACAGTGCACTGAAATTTTGCGTTAATGGTTCAAATGGCTCTGAGCACTATGGGACTTAACTGCTGTGGTCATCAGTCCCCTAGAACTTAGAACTACTTAAACCTAACTAACCTAAGGACATCGCACACATCCATGCCCGAAGCAGGATTAGAACCTGCGACCGTAGCGGTCGTGCGGTTCCAGACTGTAGCGCCTAGAACCGTTCGGCCACTCCGGCCGGCTGGCGTTAATGGGCTATGGGTGCAGACGACCGACGCGCTTGCCTTTGCTAGCTGCACGACATCGCTGCAACGCCTTGCTTGTTCAAATGGTTCAAATGGCTCTGAGCACTATGGGACTCAACTGCTGAGGTCATTAGTCCCCTAGAACTTAGAACTAGTTAAACCTAACCAACCTAAGGACACCACACACATCCATGCCCGAGGCAGGATTCGAACCTGCGACCGTAGCGGTCTCGCGGCTCCAGACTGCAGCGCCAGAACCGCGCGGCCACTTCGGCCGGCTATCTCCGAAGTCAAGCACCATTGGGTGAATTAGTAAAGTTCCGCATCACCAGACTTTGCACCAATGCCCTGGATTAAATTCCAAACCTCTCCGCAATTTCTTATGCAGTGATGGTATGTGTCTCTGTTGATGGTGACGCGTCCGTCGAATGGAGACTTTAACCTCGACGGCCTCGTTGATGGTATACCAGAGGAGTAGGCTATGTGCTGGCACAAGGTTTCACCCTCTCCCTTCCCTTATCATCATGCAACACGAACATGTCACCACATTACAGACACAGAGTAATCACCAACACTTACCAGATACACTTAAATACACAACTCGCGCACTTCGTGAAGGGTGGGTGCCAGTGCCCACGAAGGATAGGAAAAACCTTTCCGATTAGGCGACTTAACCTGTCCTTCGTTGTCTCCCATAAACAAATCTATACTGTTTTACTTTTTTTATCTACTGCAGAATGTGTACAAGCTTTCTCTGCAATCGTTTATTCTATTCTCGCTTTTTCTTAAATTACAATAATGCTGAGTTTTATACGTAAATTAGCCCTTCTGTGTAGTTACGTACACGAATGCTGCGTACATGAATTTCTTCAGTGTGTTTATTTCATTAAATAACTGTACATGTTTCTTTTTTCTTGCTAATTTTTAACACTGTTACTATCAGAACAAAACATTGGTTGAATTTTAACTTTTTCTTTAATGCCTTTAAAGTATACGGCGTCCGGGTGTAAGATATAATAATATAATATGTAATAACTTGACACGTAACTGAGATATTTATTGATGGTATGTTTCCACAAGTATGGTAACACTTTTTCACACACCTAATATAGCTCGATATGCGCACCGTTAGTGGTGCGACAGGCATCTAATCTGTGTTCCATTTCTCTCCAAGTGTTTTGCAGCATTGCAGGCATAACATTACGAATACGATGGCACAGTTTTGGTAGATCACGAAATGGTGTATAGTGCACTTGCTTTTCGGATTTACTTACGAGGGCACCGCTGGGAGGACGTACGGATTAATTCATCAGTAGCCTCTGGAAATGCGTGCTTGGCGTAGTGGCCCGACATCAAAAAACAAACTCCCGGTTTCCCGAAGTTCCTCGTCCCATTAATTGATTGTTACATAAGTGGGAACATCGTCAGTTGGCTGCAGTCCACGGCCAAAACGACATTGTACCACTGTAACAGACTTTAGCTTCTGTCTGCTATCTCTCGCAGAGAAATTAAGGGATAATTAAGTTGGAGACATTTAGTCCCCGCAAGATATTCAATGTGAGCAGTATGTACTAGAAGGTTACCGACACCTGTCTTTGTGGAAAGTTGCTTTCTGGAATTAAAACATAAAACATTTATTTATTAACATTGCGCAACGGTGAAGTATTGCCGAAAACTTCACTCTGCAACGGAGTGTGAACTTATTTGAAATGCGCTGGCACACTGAAACCGTAGTCGGACCTGGACTTTGGTTTTTTAGTGCAAATGCTTAACTTGCTGAGCTATTCACTTTCGCCATCACGGGAGAGAGGTACCAGCGGAAAGCTATAGTGGCGGGCTGCGATTTTGTGTAATGTTTCCATAAGTATGTTACCTATGTAGTAAAAATGAACTATCTTTGATATAACTTAACTGTCGACGGATTTTTCCAGTAAACTGTTCGTCTTGTTTCTCCTGTGATGTCTGCATGCTAAGCATAAAATATGATAAACTGGTTGCACAGTTGAGGATAATTTCGATGTGGTTCAGCTTCAAAAGAATATGGGATGTTTTTAACTAATCTGTTGTACCCTACAGCCGGCCGGTGTGGCTGAGCGGTTCTAGGCGCTTCAGTCTGGAACCGCGCGACCACTACGGTCCCAGGTTCAAATCCTGCCTCGGGCATGGATGTGTGTGATGTTCTTAGGTTAGTTAGGTTTAAGTAGTTCTAAGTTCTAGGGGACTGATGACCTCAGATGTTAAGTCCCATGGTGCTCAGAGCCATTTTTTGTTGTACCCTACATCCTGGATGATGGTAATTGAAACGTCCCCTTAGAAAAATTTTACAAGACTGTGCTTAAATTGACACACAATATTTTTAGCGCAACGGAATCTGACTTTCAATAATCCCTACAAAAGAATGGCCCTGACTAACATTAAACTATACCTTTCACAAATCACTTACCTTACAAAAATCTTCGTTACTCAAGCTACTGCAATACAGCGAGCGCCACTACTGCCAGCTAAATAAAAGATTCAAACTACTGAAGGCACTAACTACTGATAGGCATAGTTATCAAATGAAAGATTTTGATAGAGGAAAAACAATGTATTTACCTTAATATTGTTCAAAAGTCATATTATATTTTTATATATATATATATATATATATATATATATATATATATATATATATATATATATATATATATATATATATCTCGGGGCGGTTAGTAGACCCGCAACCGAGCGCCTCCCCAGGTGGCGGATAGGGGAATGCCTCCTAGATATAGGTGGTACCGAGGAAATGAAATACTCGGGGCGGACCAAAACTACTAGTAGCGTCTGTTCCCACAGTGGGCGGCTACAAAAGGCGTCTGCTCCACATGTCAGTGGCGGCCTCAATCAACCTCCTGATCTGGAAAGTCAGGTTGTAGTCGGCAGCATGCCATACATCCAACTACTAAACATCATGATGGTACAACGAGAAAAATCTCACTACCCCGGGCCCCAGTCAATAGACTGGGATCGTCGTGAGCATCGGATTCCGGGGGCTCACGGACATCATGAGAAGAATCGGAGCTTCTCAAACTCCCTCAAGACCAAACGCAAACACTACATCGGCACACTCAACGTGAACACACTGATGAAGACAGGAAAGATGAAACAACTGACAGACACTCTCGAAAAATTTCAAATCAAAATATGTGCACTGCAAGAAACACGATTCACAGACGAAGACCATTTCAACACGGAGAATTTCAGAATATACAAAGGAAAACCATCGAGACAACTGAAAAACCTAAGGCTTTTTGGCACAGGATTTGCAGTACACAGGTCCATCACGGACAGCATAATCGACTTTTCGTCACCAAACGAAAGAATCAGCACCATCACAGTGAAATCAGCCAATAAATCCTACACAATAATCAACGCACATGCACCGACTAATGACTACAACAGGAAAAATCCGGACGAAATTGATGACTTCTGGACGACAATGGAAGAAACTATCAGAAAAATTCCTGCACATAGAGTCAAAATAATACTGGGAGACTTCAACGCCAAACTCGGAAAAGAAAAGATATACAGACATATCACAGGAAAACATACTCCACACAAGGACACCAACAAAAACGGAAAACATCTGATAGACTTTTGCAAAAGCCACGACCTCGCCATTATGTCAACAAAATTCAAGAAACCAACACGAAAACTTACCACATGGAAATTCCCCAGCGGAAAGCAAGAACTACAAATCGACCACGTAATAGTGCAGAAAGACTCACAAAAAGAAATTTTGAACATAGACACCCGTAAAGGCTACTTCGACTCAGACCACCACCTACTACAGATCAGGATTCGTCTTTTGCCCAAGAAAAAGCTCCAGAAGAACAAAATTGTTCGACCAGATCCAGAATACGTTACTTTAAACCAGACACAAATATTACACAAAATTAAAATGGAGAAAACGACAGACTGGACACAACTTTCACGAAGAATCCGAGAGGCCATGAAACTAGCACAAGCACCACGAACACGGAAACACCGTTGGTGGAACCACACATGTGACCAAGCTATTGACCAACGAATCAGTGCATGGAAAAAATTTAGTTGCCATAAATCCCAAGAGAATTGGATGAACTTCTTGAAAACACAGAAGCAATCAAGCAAAATCATTCGCAGTGAAAAACGACAGTATGACAAACGGCGACTGACAGAGATCGAATCGGACTTCATGAAGAACAATACAAGAAACTTCTACAGAACGTTCAGAGAAAATATGACTGGATATCAACCACCCAACTTGTGCTTCAGAAGACCGGATGGAACACTAGAAACCAATACCAAAAACAATTGTGACATTCTGGCAAAGTACTTTGAAAAACTGCTCAACACGGACCCCCCCATGGAAGAAATGATGACAGAAACGAGCACATACAATCCAGATAGTGAACCTCCAACTCTAGAAGAAATTAAAGAAATAATAAAGTCACTCAAGAATCGTAGAGCACCAGGAGAAGACGGCATCATCGCGGAAATCTGGAAGTTACAAGACCCAGAACTCACCAAAGACATCCACAGGATCTTGGAAGACATCTGGAAGACCATGAAAATTCCTGACGACTGGAAAACTGCCCTGATACACCCACTACACAAAAAAGGTGACAAGACTAACCCGAACAATTACAGAGGAATATCCCTATTACCGGTCACATACAAGATCCTCTCTAAAGCTTTACTGAACAGACTAGAATGCCAAACCGACCACTTGATTGGGGAATACCAAGCAGGCTTCCGTAAAGGGCGGTCTTGTGCGGAACAAATTTGGAACCTGAAAATGATTTTACAACACAAACAGAACCTGATCATTACCTTTGTTGACTTCAAAAAGGCGTACGACTCTATCGACCGGAAAACTCTCTTCAAAATTCTAGCAGAATACAAAGTAGACAACAAAACACGGGCTATCATAGAGCAAACTTTAACCAACACGACCTCCAAAGTAAAGTTCTGTGGGGAACTATCAGAGCCCTTTGAAATTCGCACAGGTGTCCGACAAGGCGATGGCCTCTCACCTCTCCTTTTCAATCTGGTGTTAGATAAGGTCATAAAAGAATGGGAAACATCACAACAGGGGATAACCTTAGGAAACCTACAGATTAAATGCCTGGCTTTTGCAGACGATTTGGCGATTGTCACGAAAGGTATAAAGGAAACAAAAGACGCTATTGAAAAACTGCACGAAATCGCTGCCAAAACTGGACTACAGATCTCTTACGAAAAGACACAGTTTATGAGCACAAAGAAACTCTCATCTCTGAACACAAAATATGGCACGATTTACAAAACGGCAAACTTCAAATACCTCGGTGAAACACTACAAATGAGTGGACATAACAGAGACTCAAACGAAGAAAGAAAGACTAAACTGGACAAGGCATACAAAGTAGTGTGGAATCATTACAACAAGAAGTCTATCTCACAAAAAGCCAAATTACGCCATTACGACACGGTGGTGCTCCCCGAGGCACTATATGCAGCAGAGACCACACTAATCCTAGGGCATACACGTATCAGACAATTAGAAAAAGTAGAACGGAAAATACTTAGGAAAATATTTGGCGCAACTAACAACAATGGAATATGGATCAAGAAACCTACAAAGGAACTGTACAAACATACGGAGACAATCACAGAAAAGATAAGAAAACGCAGACTACAATTCTATGGACACCTATACAGAATGCCATCACACAGGCTGACCAAACAGATCTTTGACTGGGTAACCACTAGAAACAACAAATGGGTGGCAGAGGTAGAAAACGACCTGAACCAGCTCAACATAACAGCAGACACAATAAACGACAGAATAAAGTTCAGAAACATCATTAAGAAAAGTAAACTACATGAGATACAATGCGACAAACGAACAGGCATAAAATGGACCGAAGAACGCAAGCAAGATCACAGCCAGAAGATGAAAGAAATATGGGCAACCAAAAAGGCAATCAAGATGAAGCCGAAGACACAAAGCCGACAAGAAGCATGGACAGAGGACCGGAAACAGAAACACAGCGAGCGAATGAGGGAAGTTTGGGCAGCAAGGAAGGCAGCAAAAGGAACTGGCCATGTAGTTTAGTCCAAATGCGCTCTTTAAGGGCAAAACACCAATAATATATATATATATATATATATATATATATATATATATATATCAGTTCATGACATCCAGTCTTACAAAGTTACTGTCTCTGTCCAGATCATCTGCTCTCACAACTCCGCCATCTCTCTCCCCACATCCACCACTGCTGGCGGCTCACCTCCAACTGCGCAACGCTATGCGCTGTTAACAGCCAACTGCCCAACACTACAATGGCAAATTCCAACAATGCCACCCAGCCACAGACTGCACACAGCACAGCCAGTGATTTTCATACAGAGCGCTACGTGGCGTTACCATTAAAAAAACCTAAACAGCCTACTTACATAATAACCGAAACCGGAAGATTACTAATGGGACAATAAACAGCAGATGGTTAAAAGGCATTTTATTAAATTACGATTTTGTGCCTCGATTGTTCGGTCGGTAGACAATTAGCGCGCGAAAGGTACAGGATCGGCGTTCGGGTCCCGGTTCCGAACACAGTTTTAATTTGCAAAGAAGTGGCAAAAATTATACTGAAATTAAAAATGCGACAAAACACGGAAACAAATAACATGGAAATCAACCCTTTAGTATAAATTATGTAGCATAATGATGTTTGACCTTCGGCGAACACGGGTGAGACGCGTGCAACCAGAATATTAGCAGCGTAGCGGTGACATCATCGACGTGAGATTTCGCGAGTGACGATGCTACGTAGCCTTCTCGCTCGCCGCTATGCGTCGTGAGAAAGCGATGGCCAGCCAGGTGCCTGATCTCGTCAGAATTCGGCGAAAGCGACCGCAGGTGACGAATCAGTCAACGTGGTCCACCGTCGTAGGATGTCGTGCAATACATCGTAATCGGAAGTCGGCGATAACTATCGTCCAGTCTTCGTTGCAACAACAGAAGACTCCTATTCTTCTGGTGTAGAACTTAGCGTATTGTGTAGTTCAGTGGCCACCAGTAACAAGAATTTTTCCCAAAGTTCAACTACGAGGCTCACAGGCAGAATGATCTTAATCAGACAGATACATGACGATGATGTTTCGTTTGTGGGGCGCTCAAGTGCGCCGTCATCAGCGCCCGTACAAAGTCCCAATCTTTACACAGCCCAATCTAACCACTTTCACGAATGATGATAAAATGACGAGGAGAACACAAACACCCAATCCCCGCGCAGAGAAAATCCCCAATCCGACCGGGAATCGAACCTAGGAACCTGTGATCCCGAGGCAGCAACGCTAGACCACGAGCTGCTGACCACACCAATACAATGAATCGTCTACTGAGTCTCATACGCTATAATCAACTGAATAAGTGAATCAGCGCGTAAGGCTACTGTGTTCCAGTGTAAAGGCTTACAAAAACTCCGCCTTCCCGCTCTAGCTTCCTTCTGCGATACGGAGACTCGTTTCACTGCAGCTGGTTGGAGTCCTTACATTTCTTCGTCAGTAAGAAGCTGTGCATCACCTTCTCTGCCTCTTTAATTCCCATTGTTTTGTGATGAGTCCCTTTCGTGTTTCGGATTACGAACTTCTGCAAGCCAATTTCCAAACTACCTAATACTGTTTATTCTGTTACCCAGGGAATTCAGAGCTGTTTCAGTTGCATCCGTCCACCTGTGCTGACCGAGCTTCACTGGCGGTACCCAGTGACAGTTGCGGGTCTGTTCCGCTGCGTAATTCCGCGCCCAGACTAGCCTTATTGAGACAGCAAAACAAGGCAGGTGGAATGCGACGGACGTAACTGAATGCCGCTACGAAGGCAGACATAGGATGAACATCTGGCGAACCTGCAAAGAAATGTTTATCTTAGTAAACATGATACATGTGTGGAATACAAGAGTCGACTCGCTCACAATGCCAGATGTTAAAACGTTCCCGGATCGGGAAAGACAGACAGCGCTGTGGATAGAAGAATACACAGAGCTCTCGTACCACTCATTACAGACAAGAAACAGGGCAGACAAAGCAGAGTACCACTTACACCTATGTGAGAAACGTAGAAACATTCCCGGTTCAGAGAACTGCCGTGAGGAATTCGTGAAGTTTCTGCTTAGCCCACTGGAAAAGGCATTCAGAAAATAAATCATTGTGATGTTGGAACACGTGAGGCAATACTAACCTTACGACTTATCTTAGAAGAAAGATTAAGAAAAGGCAAACCTACGTTTCTAGCATTTGTAGACTTAGAGAAAGCTTTTGACAACGTTAACTGGAATACTCTCTTTCAAATTCTGAAGGTGGCAGGGGTAAAATACAGGGAGCGAAAGGCTATTTACAATTTGTACAGAAACCAGATGGCAGTTATAAGAGTCGAGGGGCATGAAAGGGAAGCAGTGGTTGGGAAAGGAGTGAGACAGGGTTGTAGCCTCTCCCCGATGTTATTCAATCTGTATATTGAGCAAGCAGTAAAGGAAACAAAAGAAAAATTCGGAGTAGGTATTAAAATTCATGGAGAAGAAGTAAAAACTTTGAGGTTCGCCGATGACATTGTAATTCTGTCAGAGACAGCAAAGGACTTGGAAGAGCAGTTGAACGGAATGGACAGTGTCTTGAAAGGAGGATATAAGATGAACATCAACAAAAGCAAAACGAGGATAATGGAATGTAGTCAAATTAAGTCGGGTGATGCTGAGGGAATTAGATTAGGAAATGAGACACTTAAAGTAGTAAAGGAGTTTTGCTATTTAGGGAGTAAAATAACTGATGATGGTCGAAGTAGAGAGGATATAAAATGTAGACTGGCAATGGCAAGGAAAGCGTTTCTGAAGAAGAGAAATTAGTTAACATCGAGTATAGATTTAAGTGTCAGGAAGTCGTTTCTGAAAGTATTTGTATGGAGTGTAGTCATGTATGGAAGTGAAACATGGACGATAACCAGTTTGGACAAGAAGAGAATAGAAGCTTTCGAAATGTGGTGCTACAGAAGAATGCTGAAGATAAGGTGGGTAGATCACGTAACTAATGAGGAGGTATTGAATAGGATTGGGGAGAAAAGAAGTTTGTGGCACAACTTGACTAGAAGAAGGGATCGGTTGGTGAGACATGTTTTGAGGCATCAAGGGATCACAAATTTAGCATTGGAGGGCAGCGTGGAGGGTAAAAATCGTAGAGGGAGACCAAGAGATGAATACACTAAGCAGATTCAGAAGGATGTAGGTTGCAGTAGGTATTGGGAGATGAAGAAGCTTGCACAGGATAGAGTAGCATGGAGAGCTGCATCAAACCAGTCTCAGGACTGAAGACCACAACAACAAACAATGTGATGAACAAGCTCCGCCGTCTGCAACCACACCAGTCATCTTTCTGTAAGCCTAGCCCCTCCACCTGTCGGTGACCACGCCCGTAACATCACGAGAGAACAAACAAGTGGAACGAAATAATGGTAGTGCAATGAAATGTAAAAAGTGTAAAAGAAGAGAAAAATTCAATCTGCGAGTGTATTCTGTGAGTTCCATCAGGAAATTAAAATACCTGTAATTTCAACACAAAAAGTACCGCACATGATTCTAAATAAATAACTTATTGCATATTTTTAGTTATTGGTATATTTTTATGGCTCGACAAAAATACAGAAAATGGTATCCTCAGTAACTGCCTAACTTAACCATTTAAACTTTGAAGGTTTCAGGAATTACTGCAACCGATCGCCGTTTTTTCTTCAATTTTTATTGATTCGTGAGCGGTTTCGAATTGCCTGGCTCCGGAACCGCGCGACCACTACGGTCGCAGGTTCGAATCCTGCCTCGGACATGGGTGTGTGTAATGTCTTTAGGTTAGTTAGGTTTAAGTAGTTCTACGTTCTAGGGGACTGATGACCTCAGAAGTTAAGTCACATAGTGCTCAGAGCCATTTGAACCATTTTTTGAATCGCCTGGTGATTTATCATCAGATGATACAATTTAGTTTGGAATATTGTGGGAGTCGTGCATCTGTGGCAAGGAAAAGTGAGCTCTGTATGTGGTAAGAATATTGAGATTGTAAGATTAATTTGATGGTATTACTCACTGTTTTTATTCTTGTTGCAAGCACTGCTCTGCAATACATAATGTCTGCTTTCCAGTATCGTTAAATATCAAGTGAAACAGGCACTTTTCCACCGGTGGCGACTCCCACATACTTTATAAAATATAGACAAACCAAAGCGTGTGGCTGTTGTTGTCGCCAAAGAGTTTTGTGGAGTTTGTGGAGGCAGATATTTAACGATACTGGAAAGCGTACATTGTGTTTTCCAGAGCAGTGCTTGCAACAAGAATAAAAACAGTGAGTAATACCATCAAATTAATCTTAAAATCTTAATATTCTTCCCACATACAGTGCTCACTTTTTCGTCTCTATATTTGCCACAGATGCACGAGCCCCACGATACTCCAAACTAAATTGTATCATCTGATGATGAATCGCCTTGCGATTCGAAACCGGTCATGAATAAATAAAAATTGAAGAAGAAACGGCGATTGGTTGCTGCAATTCCTGAAACCTTTAACAAGACAGTCACAGTGTTGCAAATCCGGAATGGATATAAGTTTTATTTAAACTTTGACTTATGGACTATTGCTCTATATAATTCAACGAATTTTTATCATATTTTCTTCTTATAAAATCGTATCTGACTGCCTAACGTCTAAAAGAGTTGAGTAAAAAGTGCCCATTGTATTGAAAAACTTGAACGATATGCCTTGCATCATATTTTGCTTTAACAGGAACCCCCAATGTCCTTAATATATAAATAGTGCTGTACATAATGATTACCTAGATGATCCAGTTGTATTTATTTCACAGACTATAGTAAAATTGAGTTTTAATACATAAACACTTACGTTGTCTAATATAATAAATATCGTTTTGTAAACTATAAAGATAGTATCCAGTACTAAGTAGTGAAAGCCGAAGAACTCAAAAAGTCCTAGAATGGACAACTAAATGAAACTGTCTGAATCTATTGATTACACTGTTATATGCCTGTTTACTAATAAAAATAAATGTTCTGACAAAAAACTGGGCAAATGCCAGTTTCCAAATCCAAGTATTACAATTCGATTACCAGTGGTATGTGGATTTTTACGTCACTTATCGCTTCTTCCACTTCTAACGATTATAAGGCAGTGTGTAAAAAGCCAACTGTCACCGTGATTCCTAGCATATGTTTAAATGCAGGTCCAGGTATAACAGGCTGGATGCGTCAATCAAAAGGTTGGAGGAAGCCACAGAATCTTCAGTAGGATCTTGCCTAGTAAGGCAATGCAGTGTTCAAGGTTGTGGGCAGCTCACCCTCTTTAACCCGTGAGGAAGCGCAGTACTAAAATCATCGGACTCGCACCCGAGACGAGCAGGGTTCAGATCTCTTCCGGCCAATCAGATTTAGGTTTACCTAAGTAGTCCACAGCCGTTGTTGAGCAGCCGGCGTGTCTGCCTTCAATGCGAGGCACGTGGAGTTGCTTTTCGTTATTGCCAGGGATTTTTCTTTGATGGGAGAAACGGAGAGGTGTGTACTCAGGTTCGAGAGGACAACTGAGGAGGTACTTGAACGAGAAGTAGCGACTCCAAAGTTGGAAAGCTGCCAACGGCCGAGACAGCGGTTTGCTGACCACATGCGTCTCCAACCACATCCTATGACGCTATCACCAGAAGGTGACACAGGCACTGGTCAGTGGCGAGTGGTCTTGAGGGCCTGTTTGCGGAGTAACTTAGTTTAGGGAATTCTTTAAATATATCAGGATGAGTGACAGTACGATTCCTTTGGACAGGTCACAGTCGATTCCCTTCCCAGGCCTCTTCATAGATGGGACGTTGCATGTTAATCTCCCTTCCTATTGTTCTTATCAGCCGGCTGCCGTAAGTGGTTCCCCCGAAAGCTTGCTATAGGTTCCTCTCGTTGAATCTTGGAACGTGCTAACTACCAGGAGACGCAGGTCTTTGCCCAGCGCTTAAGAATTACCGTTGTGTAGCGGAACTATTCCCATGGGCTCTTTGCCGCTAGGCATACCTCGCCCGCTGATTACGGCTGATGTGGAACGTCATGCTACGTGAATCTGGCCATATCTTGATCGTCAACGAGGATGAAGCGGGAGTCTGTAGTGCCTATTAAATAGACTCACTATAATAACTCTGCATGAATTTATTGTATTTTTCATCCATGCAATGTGCCTTATACATCTTGCGACCTTCCTCTACATTTTTGACTAGTGCGAACGTGAAGGACGAGATAATGGAGTGATTTAATCTCTCCTAATATGATAGCCATTCTTCTGCAGCTAAATTAATCAGATTTCGTCACTCACGTGGTGACGGTTATTTTAGTAGAAAGGTGTATGTAAACACATAAAAAAGTTTTGCATCACCCCGGTTCCCAGAACTCCTGAAGATAGACGTTGACTGTGGATATTGTATCACACACACAGTCCCTTTGAATGTGCAGAGATGTCACTGAACCCGCCCGAAGATGTAAACAACCTTGCATAAGCAGCGCCTATTACACGGAGGAGATCCGACAGCCGATCAGTTCCAGTCATTGCACCAGGAAGGAGGTACACGGCTCATGTTGTCTGTAGCTGAACCATGCCTAGACGGTCAATACCGCGGTTCGATCGCGTACGCATTGTTACTTTCTGCCAGGAAGGGCTCTCAACAAGGGAAGTGTCCAGGCGTCTCAGAGTGAACCAAAGCGATGTTGTTCGGACATGGAGGAGATACAGAGAGACAGGAACTGTCGACGATATACCTCTCTCAGGCCGCCCAAGGTCTACTACTGCAGTGGATGACCGCTACCTACGGAGGAACCCTGACAGCAACGCCACCATTTTGGATAATGCTTTTCGTGCAGCCACAGGACGTTGTGTTTAGAGTCAAACTGTGCGCAAAACGCTGCATGATGCGCAACTTCACTCCCGCCGTCCATGGCGAGGTCCATCTTTGCAAGCACGACACCATGCAGCGCGGTACAGATAGGCCCAACAACATCCCGAAGGGACCGCTCAAGATTGGCATCACGTTCTCTTCATCGATGAGTGTCGCATATGCCTTCAACCAGACAATCGTCGGAGACGTGTTTGGAGGCAACCCGGTTAGGCTGAACTCTTTAGACACACTGTCCAGCGAGTGCAGCAAGGTGGAGGTTCCCTGATATTTTGGAGTGGCATTATGTGGGGCCGACGTACGCCGCTGGTGGTCATGGAAGGCGCCGTAACGGCTGTACGATACGTGAATGCCTTCCTCCGACCGATAGTACAACCACATCGCCAGCCTATTGGCGCGGCATTCGTCTTCATGGACGATAATTCACGCCCCCATTGTGCATATATTGTGAATGACATCCTTCAGGATAACGACATCGCTCGACTAGAGTGGACAGCATGTCCCTATCGAACATGCCTGGGATAGTTTAAAAAGGGCTGTTAATGGACGACGTGATTCACCATCGACTCTGAGGGATCTACACCGAATCGCCGTTGAGGAGTGGAGCAATCTGGATCAACAGTGTCTTGATGAACTTGTGGATAGTATGCCACGACGAATACAGGCATGCATCAAATGCAAGAGTATGTGCTCCTGGGTACTAGAGATACCTGTGTGTACAGCAATCTGGACCATCACCTCTGAAGGTCTCGCTGTATGGTGATACAACATGCAATGTGTGGTTTTCATGAGCAATAAAAGAGCGGAAATGATGTTTATCTTGATCTCTATTCCAATTTTCTGTACAAGTTCCGGAACTCTCGGAACCGAGTTGATGCAAAACTTTTTTTGATGCGTGTATATGAACTTCAGGGTTCTGCAATAACTGCAGTGTTGCATAGTAACGAAAACGTACTGAGGTTCTTCTCACACTGTTACAGAAACAATCACAGTAGTACCGAGAGTGAAACACTGCAACGTATTAAGTTACACACATCCTCAAAAGTGTTGCATCACCCTGATGTATCGTCCGACTGTGATATTTTCTGAACCGATCCGAGGGCCATTCCTGGCGTTGCTTGTAAACATAAACACAGTTATCATGAGCGCTGCTTACGGAGGAGGAGGAAACTGGTGTTTAACGTCCCGTCGATAACGAGATCATTAGAGATGGAGCACAAGCTAGGATTAGAGAAGGATGGAGAAGGAAAGCGACCGTGACCTTTCGAAGAAACCATCCCGGCATTAGCGTTAAGCGATTTAGGGAAATCACAGAAAACCTAAATCAGGATGGCCGGATGCGGGTTTGAACCGTCTTCCTCCCGAATGCGAGTCCAGTCTACTAACCGTTGCCCTACGGGTAGCAAACCGCACTCGCATTGGAGTGCAGCATTTCTGTTGAAAAGTAAAGCGTCAGCAGGGATGCATCAGAGGCGTCTGTGTAACAGTACAGTGAACGTCCATCACGCCCCAAACAACAATCGCGACCAATTATCGGATCAACATCATCACGTTACTCGCAGAAGGCTTGTCCGCTAGGGAAGTTGTTCGATATTTACACCGGAGCAAAGCGATATGGTGCGGACATGAAACCGGTACCAATTAAGAGGTAGAGTTGACGCCTTACATCGCACAGATCGTCCCCGCCCGACATGTGCCCAGGATGACAGACATCTACGAGTTTTGAGTCAAAGGAACCGTTGGCTGAGTGCTCCAGAACTAAGTCCGGCGTTCGAAGAGGCTACAGGACGTCATACATCGCATCAAAGTGTTAGGAGACTGTTGCATGATGCGAATACCATTCCCGACGGCCATGACGAGCACCAAATAGTAGACCACAACACCGTGGACTCCGGAACAGGTGGGCAAGGAATCGTGCAGAATGGACGCCCCAGGATTGGCATCGGGTGTTGTTTATGGACAAAACTCGGATCTATTTCTTCCATGATGATTGGAGGCAACCCGGTAATATCAAACTCCTCGAACGCTGTGTCCAAAATGCGCAACATGGTGGTGGTGGAGTGATGTTTTGGGGTGGCATTACATGGGGCCTCTGTATACCTATCGCAGTTATTGAGGACAGTCTCACTGCTCTACGAGACGAGATTCTGTAACCAATAGTGGGACAATATCGCCAACATTTTGGTGACCATTTTATTTTGATGGATGATAGCTCTAGTGCTCATCGTGCTGTTCCCGTGAACACGTTTCTTCAGCATGCTAGGACCACCAGAATGGAATGGTCTGTCTATTGGACGTCGACAAAGAGCAAGTGCTCTTCACGACTTACGCAGAATCGCCATTGAGAAGTGGTGCTCCAGGATTAGCTTGATGATCTCATCGATGGTATACCGAAACCGATGCAAGCCTGCATCTGAGCAAGGGAATGTTCCACTATATACTGACATTGCTCACGATGATGATGATGCTGATGTTTGGTTTGTGAGGCACTCAACTGCGGGGTCATCACCCCCATAAAAAGTACCAGTTTCTTAAAGAGTCCAATTTTTTACGGAGTCCAATCCATCCATTGTCACGAATGATGATGATGATGGTGATGATGATGATGAAATGATGAAGACAACAAAAACACCCAGTGCCCGAGCAGAGAAAATCCCCAACCTGGCCAGGAATTGAAGCTGGGACCCTGTGATCCAGAGGCAGCAACGGTAGCCACTAGACCACGAGCTGCGGACACATTGCTCAGGGGTGCTGTGAAAAAATCCGCCATGGGAAACATACCATTTTGTTGTTGTACAATCTGGACACACTGCAGATGAAAACTATGCATGATTCAGAGCCATGTCCCATCAATTCCGAAACCTATTTTGATGTGTGTACATACTGTGAGACACTCACAGAGCCCAGAAACAATATAACTTTGGCTTGGTATTAATAATCAGTGAACCCTGTTAATCTCCAACAAGTGATCAGTATTTCATTCAGGTAAATAGACGTATAAGCTTACTCCAACCAGCAACCATGCCTAAAACCAAATGAACCATTCACATTTCTGGGTTATTCCATAGTAAGATAAGATAACTGCTATGGAGGGGCAGAATTTTCAGGGAAACAAGTTATTCACTTTTCGGATGTGAACTCGGATATTAATCATAATGCTCTGCGATCCAAATAGTAGGCATCTGTACAATAACGCCCGCGCGGAGTGGCCGTGCAGTTTGAGGCATCACGTCACAGACTGCGTGGCCCCTCCCACAGGAGGTTCGAGTCCTCCCTCGGGCATGGTTGTGTGTGTTGTTCTTACTACGGCATAGTTAAAGTTAGTTTAAGTAGTGTGTAAGTCTAGGGACCGATGACCTGAGCAGTTTGGTCCCTTAGGAATTCATACACATATGCTAATGTCGGTAGTACCGCATACACATGGTATATGAAGGTATATGAGGGCAGTGCATTGGCGGAGCTGTCATTTGTACTCAGGTGATTTATGTGAAAAGGTTTCCGACGTGATTTTGGCCGCATGACAGCCATTAACAGGCCATCAACGCGGAATGGTACTTGGAGCTAGACGCAAGGGGCATTCCGTTTCCGCTATCGTTTGGGAATTCAATATTCCAATATCCACAGTGTCAAGAGCGTGAAGAGGATACGCAATTTGAGGCATTATTTCTCACCACGGAAAAATCAGCGGCCCACGGCTTTTACATAAGGACCGAGAGTGGAAGCGCTTGCGTAGAGTTGTCAATGCTAACAGACAAGCAACACTGCGTGAAATAACAGCAGATAATAATGTGGAACGTACGACGAACGTATCCGTTTTGACAGTGTCGCGAAATTTGGCGTTAATGGGCAATGGCAGCAGCCGATCAACGTGAATGCCTTTGCTGACAGCACGACATCGCCTGCAATGACTCTTCTGGGCTCGTGACCATATCGGTTGGATCCTAGACGACTGGAAAACCGTGGCCTGGGCCCCTATTCTGTATCTTTCCGCCATTGTGCCGATCGTTTCGATACTCAAGAGCACCGAACGGTCTAGTACTCGAATTAGAGTCCCATCATTATTTAGTATGCATTTCGGTAGCGATACCGTTCGGGTCTAGAGAACCAAAGCGCTGTTGTCGGTTCGCGTCGCGCAAGCCAATCAAAAGCAAGCGGCCGCACATCCGCGCATGCGCACTGCAGCGCGCACAGCGCCACCAACTCAAAGCGGCTAGCAGACGACACAGGCGCACTGTTCTTCGCAGTATGAAGTGTTGCTAAAATACCAACGGAAATGTCGGACGAAAATGAGGTTAGTAGGTTCAAAGTTCAGTGACAGTGAAAGAGTGTTAAGGATTGCTATTGTGACTGTCATTTATGGTTTTTTTTTTTTTTGAAAGAAAAACAGCAACTCTGGGTATGGAGAGGCACTTTATTATTGAACAATTTTGGCCAGTATTTGTAGCCTGTGCTAAAAGAATAAGAAGATAAACAGAATGTGGTTATAACTCGCTCCTAGAGATCCAAATGATTAAGTAGCCCATTTCCCTATATAATATGTCAACGATTTCCGTCTTAAAAATAAAATTGAAAAAACGCGTTATCGAGAGCTCCTGCAGTTCGTCGAATTTATAACATGCATTTCATTAATGAAAATGTTTCGTATATGGTGCTACAGTCTAAAAATATTATGGCGGAGATCTTTCATCTATGTCTACTGTTGTTAAGGATTCGATCGCAGATAAAGACTTGTGACAAGCACGATTATGAAGATGACTGCTGCTAGTTACATTCCCAGTAATTTAAGTTGTGCTCTTAGATTCCTGTCTAGCCGCATACTCGGAAATTACTACATATTCGGAAAAAATGGTGAATTATTTCTGACAAGAAAAATTATAAAGGTTACTGTCGGTTGTTTCACTCACAGCAATTTCATCTCCAACAATTTCATATTTCGTATTTTAAACACACAGAAATCACGAAATCATTTCTGAGGAAGTGCGCTCTTACATGTAAGTAATATTGCAGAAAAATCTTAACTTACACGAATAACAATGTCTCAGAACGTGTTGCATATATGAAGCGGAAAAAAAAATTTTTGTAGCCATCCGTGCCCGAAACCGTGTCCTTACGTGTATCAATCCCGCGCACTAACCACTCTTTTTTAAATCTCATTTTGTTCGCTTTGCATCTGCTTGGGGCGGACGTCGTAAGACATCCGTTTAAGTTCGTTGTTGATCGATTAACTCAGTTTTTTTATTACAGAGGGCAGCTAACCCTCTGACCGAACACTCTGAGCTACCGAGCTGGCCACTTGGCTACGCTAAACAACCATTAAGTGTGGCTGAATTCTTGTACTATTGCGGAGGAACGTAGGCTGAGTTCGTTGCCAAACGACTCTGCGTAAGTCAGAAATGCGTAATAGTTTGGAAGGATTCCAATATCAGGCTTCACATAATTGCTTTCCATTGTTACTTGAAAGTTGTAAACACGTTTCGATAATTACTAACTAAACCATTTGTGGGATAAAGTACACAAAGTCATTAGTAACGTCAGTTCACACTCATGTAATATACGTAAGCACAGCCGACGTCTTTCTATTTAATGACCTTTAAACTCTGATTTTCATTAAAATAACACGTATTTTGAGAGAATATTGACCGAAAACTTTTTCTGTTTGGATATAATCATTCAAAGACACAACCTAACCTAACCATATTTCTAACAAAAGAAAATAGTCTATTATGAACTCGCTTTCCAACCGGATGCGTCCTCTGGTGATTCTTTAGTAACACAATCACTAAATCCAAAGCTAAAACCGCTAAATATGTTTAAAATAACAAATTATAGGTGTACATAAACCACAGCTCACCGATCGACAGGGCCACACCGAAATCCAAAATATGTCAGTACAATTGTCAGTACAATCGGTGGAGGACCGTTCGGTAACAGGTCCCAGAAGCTTACTGAATAGGATATTTCGATAAAGAACCGAAAATGACGTCACTACCGAAACGAACCAACTACACCGATCGATATGAACAATACAGAATAGGGCCCCTGGTCCGATGAGTCTCAAGATCTGATAGTAGGGTTTGAGTGTGACGCAGACCCCAAGAAGCCATAGACCACAGTCGTCAACAAAGCATTGTGTAAGCTGGTGGTGTCTATATAATGGTATGGGCTGTGTTTGCATGAAATGTACTGGGTCCTCTAGTCCAACTAAATCCATCATTGACTGTTTGGAGACCATATGAAGCCATCCATGGACTTCAAGTTCCCAATTAACGATGGAATTTTTGCGGATGACACTGTGCTATGCCACCAGGCCATAATTGTTCGTGATTGGTTTGAAGAACATTCTGGACAATTAGAGCGACATGAATCTCATCCAACATTTATGGTACATAATCGAGAGGTCAGCTCGTGCACAAAATCCTGCATCGGCAACACCTTAGCAGTTATGGACGGTTATAGACGCAACATGGCACAATATTTCTGCAGGGGACTTTCAAAGGCTTGTTGGGTCCTTGCCACATCGATTTATTGCACTACACCAGTCAAATGGAGGTCCAACACTATATTAGGAGGTATCCCATGACTTTTGTCACCTCAGCGTACAAGGATCAAGGAACTTCTGCATACCTTAATGCAACAGCCACATATAAATCACATACCCACAGAGTTTCTACACAAGAGTTAACATATAAAACATATCGCATAGGGAAATCCATCCCCCTATAAGGTCACTTCAAATACCACCATTAACTGTGGTGTTGCAGAAGGGAGAACGATGTAGATAAAATAACAGAAGACTACTAGAATCAGAAAACAGCATGGTCCTGCATGATGGTTCGGCAATATGAGTGCTCGATGAAGCACCGCGAGTAGACCAGAGTACATATTTCCTGCAGTTTCTGTTCTAAATATGTGGGAAGAGTGCGTCCCCTCAATCAAAGGGGGATCGATATTTATAGCCTGTCCTTTTCTTTGTTACACGCTTCTTTATCCGCTCGCAACTTCATGGGATAGTACTTTTGTATCTACAGCCACATAAATCCGGTCCCTGTATTTCACATCTGGATCTGCTACCTTCGAAATTTCAGAGAGTGTTGTCCAGTCAGCATTGTCAAAATCTTATATAAACCTAGGTTTGCTTTTCTTTAACCTATAGCCTAAGGTATGTCGTAGGATTAGTATTGCCTCACATGTTCCTACGTTTCTCCGGGACCCAAACTGATCTTCCCATGGTCGGTCTATACCAGTTTTTCCACTCTTCTGTAAATAATTCGTGTCAATATTTTGCAACCAAAACATACTAAACTGGCCTTTTGTTAGTATTCACACCTGTCAGCACATGCTATCTTTAGAATTGGAATTATTACATTATTCTTGAAAATTGAGGGTATTCCGCCTATCTCAGGGCTTAACAACTGGCCGGTTTTGACTGCGAGTACTCGCGTCTGCTCAGGCACGTGCTTGAGAGCAGGTGCAAGGTCGCGGAGTAGGGAGGGAGGGGAAATGCGCGCGCACGTTTGAATGTGATCTCGCATTCGTAGCAGATTTAACCAGCCATCTGAATGCTTTGAACATTTTACTACAACGTAAAGATCTGCTAATTACTCATTTCATAGATCGAATACGAGCTTTTATAATGAAAATGACACTTTGGGTGAGTCAGCTGGAAACAGGAAACCTAGCTCATTTTCCTAAATTATCATCCATGCAAGATGTCACAAAGACTGTGAACGTTATTCACATAGTTTAGTTGATCAGCGCTTTCAAGATCTGACAGCACTAGACAGTGATTTTGATCTGTTCTCTCCATATTCAGCGAATATTTAAGAGATTCGTCCTGAGCTGCAGCAAGAAATTATTGATCTGCAGTGTGACAGAGAATACAGAGACAACTTTCAGAACAAGAAAAACATTTTGGAATTCTACAGACACTTCCCTCAGGATAGATTTCCTCATTTGCACAAATTAGCGGCGACAATAATATCAATGTTCGGTTCCACGTATGTTTGTGAACAACTGTTCTCTGCAATGAAATGTAACAAGACGCGCCTGAGAAAAGCATTGTCTGATCGAAATTTAAACTGCACGCTGCGCCTAAAATGCACAAGAACAATTACTCCGAACATAGACGCAATAGTAAAGGGCAAAAAGTACAAGATAACTGAGAATCCCACACTTCAGTGACACCTTTTATTGTGTAACAGTTCACAAATTAATGTGAAGCTAATAAAATTATGTGGCATGTGTACATTCTCCTTTATTTGTTTCATTTGTCGCAGTAATAATTCGTGAGTGATATCCCTGCAGGTGGCCGCGGATTTACATTGACTGGCGGCAGCTGTTGTGTGCCCCACGTGACTTTCCCCACTCTCCGCTCTGGTCCTGTAGTGGGGGTAGCGTGGTCGCGCTGCTCCGTGCTCGCACCTTGCTGCTCACAGCTTGCTCCGCGAGCACGTATGTTGTGAAGCCCTGGCCTATCTCATGCGCATACACATAAAAAAGGAAAAAACTACCCACCGGGAAGGTATTGTCCGAACAGACGCAAATCTGTAGACGTGATGTACATGTACAGACAAACAAATGATTACAGTTTCAGAAAAAAATGGATGATTTATTCAAAAGAAAGAGCATCACGAATTGAGCAAGTCAGTAACGCGTTATTCCATCTCTGGCCCTTGTGCAAGCAGTTATTCGGCTTGGCGTTGATCGGTAGAGTTGTTGGATGACCTCCTGAGGCATATCGTCCCAAGTCCTGTCCAACTGAGGCCCTGCCCACAGTGCTCCAAGCGTGGGGAGAGATTCGACGGCCCTGCTCGCCAAAGTGGGGTTTGGCAAGCACTAAGACAAGGCAGCAGAATCTCTCACCGAGTGCGGGCGGGCATTATCTTGCTGAAATGTAAGCCCACGATGGCTTGCCATGAAGGGCAACAAAGCGGGGCGTTGAATATCGTTGACGTATCGCTGTGCTGTAACAGTGCCTCGGGTGACAACCAAAAATTGCACCCCAGACCATCACTCCTTGTTGTCGGGCCGTCTCCAGACACATCTTTGGTCTGGAATCTCATTGACTGGAGTAGAATTGTCTTCAGTCATGAGTCCCGCTTTGAACTGAGCACCAATGACCAGCCAAGATGTGTCTGGAAACGCTCCGGAAGCTGTGGGATACCAACCTGACTGCCGTCCAAATACAGCTCTAGCCATCTCGGGATTTTACCGATCTAACACACCAACTGGACAGAATTTGGCACGATATCCCCCAGCAGGACATCCAACAACTCTATCAATCAATGCCAAACCGAATAACTTCTTGCATAAGGGCCAGAGGTGGACAACGCGTTAGTGATTTTCTCAATTTATGAAGTTCTTTCTCCTTGAAAAAACCATCCAATTTTCCTAAAACTGCAATCGTTTCTTTGTCCGTAATTGTGCATCACATCTACCGATTTCCGTCCCATTCGCAAATTTCTTCGTGGTGCGTCGTTTCTTTTGTCTTGGACTATATAATTTGCACACCAGGTGGAACGATTTTGTCATAGCTGTATAACCCAAGGCTCTCAATAATTGAAAGAATAGCGTTAAGTTGGCTATATTGTTTTCCATGTAATGGAGAGTTCTGACACATTCCTTGCATGGTTTCCTGGACATTAAAAAGGCGGGGCATGGTTCTTAACAGGATGTGTGATCAAAACGGACGGAATTGCAAGCTCCCATGCTGGCCACAACATAGTAAGGAGTTGTGTTAGGGGTTCCATAATACGCCTCCTCAAGGCATCCCACACATGCCCGATTGGATTTAAGTCGGGGGAACGGACAGGCCAGTCCATCGTGGAATATCCTCGCATTCTGGGAGCTCCTCCACCTGCTTTGTTTGATGCAGTCGCGCATTATCATCCACAAAAACGGAAGGAAGGAAGCTTCGGCTTAACCTCCCGTCGACATCAAGGTCATTACGGACGGAGCACAAGCTCCACCACGAAGGCAGGTGTCAGTACTACAAGATACATCAACCGACAAAGTAGTTTCAGGATGAGGAGTAAACGTATCAGACTCCTCGTCATCCTGCATACGACGTCCGTTATGGTGCACTGCAGACACTGCCGACTTGGCAACAACAATTTTAGGGCCGTACTGCGAGGGTAAAGGCGGAAAGTCGGGAGCAGTAAGGTGGGTGTCCCTCTCTTGTTCCATTGTACCCGGGAAGACGTGGCACCAACCTCGTGAGCAACAGAAAGGAGATCAGCTAACGTCAATTTTCTACGCTGTTCAAATGAAGACTAGAATACAAGTAGCCGCCGCGGGCAATTACACTACTGGCCATTAAAATTGCTACACCAAGAAGAAATGCAGAAGATAAACGGGTATTCATTGGACAAATATATTATACTAGAACTGACATGTGATTACATTTTCACGCATTTTGGGTGCATAGATCCTGAGAAATTAGTACCCAGAACAACCACCTCTGGCCGTAAAAACGGCCTTGATACGCCTGGGCATTGAGTCAAACAGAGCTTGGATGGCGTCTACAGGAACAGTTGCCCATGCAGCTTCAACACAATACCACAGTTCATCAAGAGTAGTGACTGGCGTATTGTGACGAGCCAGTTGCTCGCCCACCATTGACCAGACGTTTTCAGTTGGTGAGAGATCTGGAGAATGTGCTGACCAGGGCAGCAGACGAAAATTTTCTGTATCCAGAAAGTCCCGTACAGGACCTGCAACATGCGGTCGTGCATTATCCTGCTGAAATGTAGGGTTTCGCAGGGATCGAATGAAGGGTAGAGCCACTGGTCGTAACACATCTGAAATGTAACGTCCACTGTTCAAAGTGCCGTCAATGCGAACAAGAGGTGACCGAGACGTGTAACCAATGGCACCCCATGCCATCACGTCAGGTGATAGCCAGTATGGCGATGTCGAATACACTCTTCCAATGTGCGTTCTCCGCGATGTCGCCAAACACGGATGCGACCATCATGATGCTGTAAACAGAACCTGGATTCATCCGAAAAAATTGACGTTTTGCCATTCGTGCACCCAGGTTCGTCGTTGAGTACACCGCCGCAGGCGCTCCTGTCTGTGATGCAGCGTCAAGGGTAACCGCAGCCATGGTCTCAGAGCTGATAGTCCATGCTACTGCAAACGTCGTCGAACTGTTCGTGCAGATGGTTGTTGTCTTGCAAACGTCCCCATCTGTTGACTCAGGGGCCGAGACGTGGCTGCACGATCCGTTACAACCATGGGGATAAGATGCCTGTCATCTCGACTGCTAGTGATACGAGGCCGTTGGGATCCAGCACGGCGTTCCGTATTACCCTCCTGAACCCACCGATTCCATAGTCTGCTAACAGTCATTGGATCTCGACCAACGCGAGCAGCAATGTCGCGATACGATAAACCGCAGTCGCGATAGGCTACAATCCGACCTTTGTTAAAGTCGGAAACGTGATGGTACCCATTTCTCCTCCTTACACGAGGCATCACAACAACGTTTCACCAGGGAACGCCGGTCAATTGCTGTTTGTGTATGAGAAATCGGTTGGAAACTTTCCTCATGTCAGCACGTTGTATGTGTCGCCACCAGCTCCAACTTTGTGGAATGCTCTGAAAAGCTTATCATTTGCGTATCACAGCATCTTCTTCCTGTCGGTTAAATTTCGCTTCTGTAGCACGTCATCTTCGTGTTGTAGCAATTTTAATGGCGAATAGTGTAGATCTGAGGTGGCCACTTTCAGCTCAGAAAATGCATGTCCCTACTTGCCCACTATACGTGATATGGATGCGGTAACCACACACTTTTAGATGGGAAGAAATGTTACGTTTAACTACCATTTCCACTGAATGGAATCCGCTGTAACATTGCAACCGGTGTTGAACGGACCAGCGTTCGCGTCCTTAAGTAAACTGTCGTCAACTTCCGGCGGGAGATTGAACGCTCGGACATTGGTATAACCCAGTTTCTCGTTATGAGTATATGAAGATGGTATCTCATGCCCGAAAGAACAGATACCATCGGTGACCATGCAGCTCTCTTAGAATGAAATGATAATTAAATCAAGACCTTAAGCTGTCGACAGGCGTTGATATACATCAACGGGGACAGTTGAAAATGTGTGCGCCGACCGGGACTCGAACCCGGGGTTTCCTGCTTACATGGCAGACGTTCTATCCATCTGAGCCACCGAGGGCACAGAGGGTAGTGCAACTGCGGGGATTTATCCCTTGCACGCTCTCCGTGATACCCACATTCCCAACTTGATGTCCACACACTACATTCGTAGTGCCCCTGCCCATTACACTCATTACTCGCAGCAGACAATCTTACCGAGTCCCGTAAGAGTTCAGGCAATGCGTGTGCATCCAGCACATAAAAAGAAGGTCAATGGCCGGTTAGCCTTAACTATATGAAGATGGTATCTGTTCTTCTTCTGTGCTGGATGCACACGCATTGCCCGAACTCGTACGGGACTCGGTAAGATAGTTATCGGGATCAAAACAGGGTGTATGAACCTGATCAGATGTTACATGAACTGTATCAACGACCCAATCATGAATTTCCAAAGGCCTGGCCTAACGGAACGCGTCGATTTATAGAAACTAAAGCTGATTGTACCTTGTCTTGGAATACACTTTGAACCCAAAGCGGACATTATGAGCGAACTACGCCGCTGCTAACGGACACGTGGAATAACTAACGCTAGGGACGAAAAAACGATGCGATATACACGAAGACACAAGCAAGACTGAGGAAAGCTGTCCAGGTGAGCGCGACGGTGCGGTGAAACGATAAACTAACAACCTTCCCGTTCAGCGCTCTAGGCAGAACACCGCTAGAAGACTGGAACCGACATGTGTGAGGTAGTTCATCTTTAGGTTTTGATGATAGAGTTTTCGAGTATCAAAATATGTTACATAAATGGATGTATCTTTTGAGTTTATTCTCTTAGAAGCTTAAATATTTCACACCGCTAGGAGACTGTAGACCTCAGACTGTGACATAAATTTCATTTTGGTCTCTCTACCAGTTCCTGAGAAAAAGTTATGTTAACAGACAGACGGACAGACAACCAAGTGATCCTAAAAGAGCTCCGTTTTTACAGATTGAGATACGAAACCCTAAAAAAAGTGTCACAAATTCCTACAGTGGGTAGTGGTCAAAACTAGAAGAAAAGTTCCTGTAATTGTAGATTCAGAAGCCAATACCTGTTGAGATATGAGCGGTTTTGCTTCTGCCAAGTAATGTCTAGTATTCGAGTATCACAAGAGGTGGAATAGCAAATTACCAGAATACGGACAAATGGGCAGAAGCAAATCCTCGAGGAACCATGGAGGTAAGGCATCGGTTTAGCTTCAGCGTTTGGGCAGGAATTGTCGCTGACATACTCAGAGGGGTCATGCTCTTTACTAAACAGGGAAACAGATGCTGTGTATAAGGGATTTCTGCGCGATGAGTTGCCAGCGCTACTGGAGAACGTCACCCTTGCAGAAAAACAACGACTGTGGTTTATGCAGGTCGGAGAGACCGCCCCATTTGCTACGGATCATGCGACGGTACCTCACCGCAACGTTTCATGGGAGATGTGTCGGTCAAGGGCCTCCGTTAGCATTGCATCTCAGTTCACCGGACATAGATCCGTTGGCTTTCTGGCTGTGGGGACATTTAAAGGCATTGGTGTATACTCGACCCGCCGACAATGTGCAAACGCTACAGGAGCGAGTGACCAGTGCATGTTACGCAGTCCCAATATAGCCAGCTGAATCTGAAAGAGTGCATGACCCACAGCAAAGAAGGGCTGAAGGATGTTTCAGGATGCGTGGAACCACATGTAGCACTGCCTATACAGTCTACTTATACGTAACAGACAGATGGGAACGAGAGGACAGATTGGTCCACATCTCAGCAAGTACTGGTTTCCGAACATGCCGTTATGGAAACGTTTGTTCTGGTTTCTATCACTACTACCTCCTGTATCGAAATGTGATACTTTTTTTTAAAACACTCTATGTACAAGGATTACTGTGGATCGATATGTAATGAGACGAACAAGTGAAATCATAATTAGGGAAGACGAATGGAAAACGTAGATTTATTGGAAGTAAAGTAAAAAAAGGAACTCTATGATCTGGCTCAAAAGACGCCGCGTTGTCGACTGGCCGACGTGTCGTCTTCTGCCATATGGCGTCATTTGGGAATCGAGGGGTAAGGAGTCACCACGCCGCTTTTAGCCTTCCAGACCTTGGAGCAGCTACTTCTTAATCGAGTAGCTCCTGAAGTGGCTTCAAGGGAGTGAGCACACCATCATCGTAGTCCTCTAATCAAGGAAATATCCCTGAAAGTACCGGGAAATCAAACCTAGCCTACCGGAGTGGCCGTGCGGTTCTAGGCGCTACAGTCTGGAGCCGAGCGACCGCTACGGTCGTAGGTTCGAATCCTGCCTCGGGCATGGATGTGTGTGATGTCCTTAGGTTAGTTAGGTTTAATTAGTTCTAAGGTCTAGGCGACTGATGACCTCAGAAGTTAAGTCGCATAGTGCTCAGAGCTATTTGAGCCAAATCAAACCTGTGTCCTCTACACTGCAGGCAGACATGTGTGGACATGTGTGGAGGCGAACAGATTTACTGGGAGGATTCTCGGAAATTTAGAGGCATCTGTAAAGGGAAGCGGATACAAGATGCTGGTGCGACCAGTTCTAGAGTACTGCTCTAGCGTTTGGCGTCTTTATCAAGACTGACGTCAAACCAATTCAGAGACACCTTACACGAATGGTAACAATCTACTCGTATATTCAAGCTTAACAGAAGTGCTGAAGACCTACACAAAAGCTTCACGGAAGTGCTCAAGGAACTTAAATGCGAATCTCTGAAAGAATGCCGACCTCGTGCCCACTAATCCATGTTGCTTAAACCTAGAGAGTCGATGTACCCCGCCAGTCCAAAAAGATTCGTTGTTGTTGTTGTTGTGGTCTTCAGTCCTGAGACTGGTTTGATGCAGCTCTCCATGAAAAAGATTCGAGACTGAATTAATACAAAATGGAAAAACGTCAAAATGGAGGTTCAGTTGTTCCACATAATCCTCTGCCACTGGAGTACAGCGCACAGAACATTCATTCACCCATGTGAATCTTCAGAAAACTCCTTCTTTGGTACGGTCTTCAAATCGCGCGTCACATTGGTTTGAATCCCAGGTATGTAGTCAACGCGTTGGCCCTTCATGTGAATTTCTGCACTTTGTCGTTTTGTGGTAGTTTCGTATTGAGAAGTTTCGTCGCCCGTGACGATTTTTTCCAGAAAAGAGTTGTACGTGTTTTTCGTTTCAGACAAGTCGCAGCTGGTTTTCATGCGTCGTTGTTTTTGCTCGCGATTTAAGGCGTAGCGGGACATTCTCTTTACAAACTTTTCTCTCCTTCAAAACATCCTCTAGAATGTCTTGAACACTTGACTTAGACCACTGCGATTTATGACACAACAGCGAGGACAAATTACGACCAATTGTCCACGACTTAAACTTCCGTTAGTGGCACACACCTCACATGTGCACGAATTTGCACTAGAGGGCAGTGCTCCCGCGGACACGGTACGTATCACTTCAGAAGCGTAGCAGGCATAATCACCTATTCTAGGTCAATGACATATTTGTTCACTTTAGAATTCAGTACAGCTCAACGAATTTCTTTGTGTAGGGTACCATAGCCACATGTTTGTTAAAAGACGTTTTGAAAGTTTCCACTTCGTCGGTATACACGTTATTAACCCTAGAATACTAAATCATCGTCAAATTTTCAATTGCAGTTGGTACCAATTCGCGGTTCCCGCCAATCTGGTATTGTCAGTGTAGGATGTAAAACAGAACATTTTGTACTTCTTTTGTATGTGACGTACCATTGGAGATCTTATAACTGTAACTAACTAGTGCATAAACTATAAAATTATGCCTTCCTTCGAATAAAATATGGGATAGTAAAATGAACGACGGTTTAGTAACAGTGTAACATTTGTCCCCTCCCTCCCCCCTCCCACCTTTTTAGTGTTCTATGGTTAAAGCTCACACGGTTGGCCGATATCGGCCTTGCAGATCATGTTCAAGTGCAGTAGACGTTAATACACTGGAATATTATCCGATTATTAAACGGTGAACATTGCAGATCCGAGAGTGAGAACAGTCTCGCAAGCGTCAAAATTAAACGCAGAATGTTAAAAGTACAGTACAGTACTAGTCAGTTTCAAAAAAAATGGTTCAAATGGCTCTGAGCACTATGGGACTCAACTGCTGTGGTCATAAGTCCCCTAGAACTTAGAACTACTTAAACCTAACTAACCTAAGGACAGCACACAACACCCAGCAGTCAGTTTCATCTACATCTACATCATACTTCTCAAGCCACCCAATGGTGCGTGGCGGAGGGTACTTTTTGTACCACTAATTGGACTCTTCAAAGACCTGGCCTGCACGGAACGCGTCGATTTATAGAAACTAAAGCTGAACGAGTGGGTAGAATGATTGTCGGTAAGCCTTTGTACTGACTCTAATTTCCCAAATTTTCTCCTCATAGTCATTACGCGAGGCGTATGTAGGGGGATGTAAAACGTTGCCCGACTCTTCCCGGAAATTGCTCTCTCGAAATTTCAGTAGTCAATCCCTCCGTGATGCGCAACGCCTCTCTTGTAATGTCTGCCGATGGAGTTTGTTAATCATCTCCGTAACGCTCTCGTGCCGACTAAACGATACCGTGACGAAACGTACCGCTTTTTGTTGGATTCTCTCTATCTTTTCTATCTCTCCTATCTGGTAGGGATCCCAAATACATGAGCAATACTCAAGAATGGGTCGAACAAGCGCCTTATAAGCCACTTCCTTCGTGGACGGGTTACATTTCCTTAAGATTATTCCACTATTTGTTTTATATGGCCATTTCACTTAAGGTAGCTCCAGATAGTTACTCCTAGACATTTTATGGCAGATACTGTTTCCAGCGGTTTGCCATCAACAGTGTACGTATACGGTAGTGAGTTTCTTTTTCTATGTTTATTATTACTGTACTCAGTAAATATTTTGGTTTTAGTCTTGACGAATGTTCGTTACGTGCTCGCTCTCGGATCTGCAACGCCCACTGTTTAATTATCAGATAACAATTTTAGAGACTTAAGTGGTCTCGTACATACATGATTTTATGTACCGGGTGATCAAAAAGTCAGTATAAATTTGAAAACTGAATAAATCACGAAATAATGTAGATAGAGAGGTACAAATTGACACACATGCTTGGAATGACATGGAGTTTTATTAGAACCAAAAAAAATACAAAAGTTGAAAGAATGTCCGACAGATGGCGCTTCATCTGATCAGAATAGCAATCATTAGCATAACAAAGCAAGACAAAGCAAAGATGATGTTCTTAACAGGAAATGCTCAATATGTCCACCATCATTCCTCAATAATAGCTGTAGTCGAGGAATAATGTTGTGAACAGCACTGTAAAGCATGTCCGGAGTTATGGTGAGGCATTGGCGTCGGCTGTTGTCTTTCAGCATCCCTAGAGATGTCGGTCGATCACGATACACTTGCGACTTCAGGTAACCCCAAAGCCAACAATCGCACGGACTGAGGTCTGGGGACCTGGGCGGCCAGGCATGACGAAAGTGGCGGCTGAGCACACGATCATCACCAAACGACGCGCGCAACAGATCTTTCACGCGTCTAGCAATATGGGGTGGAGCGCCATCCTGCATCAACATCGTACGATCCAGCAGGTGTTTATCAGCCAGGCTGCGGATGATGCGATTCTGTAACATACCGGCGTACCTCTCACCCGTCACGGTAGCAGTTACAAAACCAGAATCACGCATTTCCTCGAAGAAAAAAGGCCCGATAACGGTAGATGTGGTAAATCCAACCTATACCGTAACTTTCTCGTAGTGCAATGGAGTTTCCATGACAGTTTTAGGATTTTCGGTAGCCCAAATTCTTCAGTTGTGGGCGTTGACAGACCCTCGGAGCGTGAAATGAGCTTCGTCGGTCCACAACACGTTACTCAACCAGTCGTCATCTTCCGCCATCTTTTGAAACGCCCACACCGCAAATGCCCTCCGCTTCACTAAATCGCCAGGTAACAGTTCATGATGCCGATGGATTTTGTACGGATAGCATCGGAGTGTACGCCTCAGTGCCAACCAAACAGTAGTGTATGGAATGCCGGTGCGACGTGCGACTGCACGAGCGCTGACTTCCCCGTGCATAGACGAACCCGCTACTGTCTCCATTTCTTCCTGAACTGTCCCAGCAGCATTACGCCTTGTGCTCGGTCAGCCACTACGGGATCTATCGTCTAAACAACTCGTGGCTTCGAACTTCGAAATAATTCTCGCCAAAGCTGCATTTGTCAACGGACCTTTACCAGTTCGAATCCCCTTCGTTATGGCGATAGGATCGTAACGCTGAACTAGCACATTCCCCATTCTGATAATACACCTTCACTAAAAGCGCCTTTTCAGGTAATGTCAACATGCTGCGACTGTTGGCGCATCTGATTCTCTCTCTCATTACAGCTCCTTTTACACACGATTGTCATGCGCAGTCACTGACGTTTTGCTGTCCAACGCCATCTGTCGGACATTTTGTGAACTTTGCTTTTTTTTTTGTTCTAATAAAACCCCATGCCATTCCAAGCATGTGTGCCAGTTTTTACCTCTCTATCTACATTATTCCGTGGTTTATTAAGTTTTCAAATTTATACTGACTTTTTGATCACCCGGTATATAGACTGAAGCGGCTAGCGAAAATTCGTTCCAAGGCCGGGTATATATTACATTGTATTGACACCTACACCTCTTGAAATGGCCTAGAAGGCCAAAATCGACCGGTCATGTGATTTTTAATAAAGTGACTACTTGTCAACAACAGCCAAGGAGGGTGCCTTCAAAATGTCTTTTAGCGATAATGTTTAGTATTTACATACAATCTGTTGTTTCCTACTTTATCCATGGGCTTACAAAGCGTCCAGACGCCTCGAAATTATTTTTATAGCTTAAAATTGATAAAGTATCTCACAGGTGCAGCGCAACTGTGGATAGCAGAAAAACGGGTCCCCCTATTGGAGGGTTAACAGTAATTGCTCACAAGTGACTGTTCGAATGAACATCTGTTATTTACAGCTCTGAGTTCAATCTGCCACTGTAGTTTAGTGCGCTGACATACGGTGCTAAACAAAATCAGACTCGGATCTTTTTGGACGGAAGGTGTACGGGGAAAAGCCTGAAACATCTGGTACTTATGTCGCATTTCGTAGGTATGGATCATGAGAATAAGTTAGGATATTGAAGCATATTGAACAGACATTTTCCCTCCCTTCATACGTGAATAGGATAACTCTAATAGTCGCTGACATTGCTAGCAACTACTCCCCGCCATGCGCTGCACAGTGGCTTGCAGGATACATAGGTAGACGTAAATTAGACTTCAATCCAGAAACCTCATGAAATATTCAACGAGGCGGGTACACTGCAAGACGTACATTACGTAACTACTCATTAATACTTTTACTCCCCTGTACGTGTCAGCTGCATGTGTTATTTGTGCCGTCCTAACCGTGGGTTTTTCACCAGGTGCTTTCTTTTTAGTTCTTCTCGAAGTTTTCGTGGCTCAGCAGCTGCCATAATCTACATGCACTCCTTACGTTCTATATCCTCGGGCTACAGTCTGCTTCGTGAAAACTTTTCTGTATTTGTGTTCGTAGTATACCCTGCAGGTGGTCCGATACTATACCTCGGATAACATACCAACTCTTTACTTCTCTTTCTAACATTTCAGGCTGCCTACGTATATATGATGATACTCAACACAATCCACTTAAAAAATTTGGCCGCAAGTAATTCGATTAATTTTCTATCATTCCCTTTTTGCATCATTCTCGCGCATATACAGGGTGTTACAAAAAGATACGGCCAAACTTTCAGGAAACATTTCTCACACACAAAGAAAGAAAATATGTTATGTGGACATGTGTCCGGAAACGCTTACTTTCCATGTTAGAGCTCATTTCATTACTTCTCTTCAAATCACATTAATCATGGAATGGAAACACACAGCAACAGAACGTACCAGCGTGACTTCAAACACTTTGTTACAGGAAATGTTCAAAATGTCCTCCGTTAGCGAGGATACATGCATCCACCCTCCGTCGCATGGAATCCCTGATGCGCTGATGCAGCCATGGAGAATGGCGTATTGTATCACAGCCGTCCACAATACGAGCACGAAGAGCCTCTACATTTGGTACTGGGGTTGCGTAGACAAGAGCTTTCAAATGCCCCCATAAATGAAAGTCAAGAGGGTTGAGGTCAGGAGAGCGTGGAGGCCATGGAATTGGTCCGCCTCTACCAATCCATCGGTCACCGAATCTGTTGTTGAGAAGCGTACAAACACTTCGACTGAAATGTGCAGGAGCTCCATCGTGCATGAACCACATGTTGTGTCGTACTTGTAAAGGCACATGTTCTAGCAGCACAGGTAGAGTATCCCGTATGAAATCATGGCGGTGAATCGATGAAGTATAGTACATACTGACGAAACTAAAATGAGCTCTAACATGGAAATTAAGCGTTTCCGGACACATGTCCACATAACATCTTTTCTTTATTTGTGTGTGAGGAATGTTTCCTGAAAGTTTGGCCGTACCTTTTTGTAACATCCTGTATAGAAAATAATTTCGCTCACGTTATCGTCAGTCAACCTTACTAAAAATTCTGTTTTTTTTTTACATTAAATAGGCAGACAGAATAGATTAACGTTTAAATGCATTTGTTAGGCTGTTTGGCAGCTAAAATTCTCCACAGAAAAGTTTTCACTAGACTCAAAGTTACACTCAGAGAGGAGTACTCTAGGAGACGTTAGATTGTATCTGTCAATTGCTGGATGTGTACTTCAGTAATAGATTTATGTCACATACTACCTTAAGAAAAACGTCGTAGAGCATTAGAAAAATTGCAACGAATAGTTAGAACATGAATGAATATTAATTGTCGCCTTCTGGAACTTAACTTGGTTGTCGATATCCCTTACGTTAAAAGATTGTTCCGTAGATTATAAGTCCTGACTTTTAATGTTTCAATCCTCTCCTCGGTAAATATAGGCAAATGCAAAATGTGTTTGCAGTGCGTTTTGTTAATATTTCGGTAGCTACACTTGTAACAAGAAAGAAGAATACGCGCGCTTGACAACGTGATTGGGACTCGAACCCGAAAAGCTAACTATCGCATTGATTAAGGCGGCTGCTCGCAATAAGCACGATATAATGCCAGGTTTTCACTTCTCCCTATAGTTTATTACGATGCATATTCAGCATATCTGAAAGGTTTGTACTGGTGACAAAAAAATGGTTCAAATGGCTCTCAGCACTATGGGACTTAACATCTGAGGTCATCAGTCCCCTAGAACTTAGAACTACTTAAATCTAACTAACGTAAGGACATCACACATATCCATGCCCGAGGCAGGATTCGAACCTGCGACCGTAGCGGTCGCGCGGTTCCAGACTGTAGCGCCTAGAACCGCTCGGCCACTTCGGCCGGCTACTGGTGACACTTCATGTCACTGCATCTTCTGTGATTTCATCCTCATCGTTCCACTCACTTCATTTCTGTGCATTTCATTCATTTGACGAATGAGTATTTTCCGTAGATGGGCGCGGAGCCACCGATACAGGAACATTTGATAGCGGAAATAATGGCTGGTTGCTGTAAATCCTTTCACGGTAACATAGAAAGGTTGTTTGCAGAAATAACAGTTGTTATCATATAGCGATTATCTTCTTAATTTACAAAGGTCCTGTCAAAACAAAATAAAGTAAGTTTCAATAAACCTAACAGGCCAGTTTTTGTCGACATCTCAACCTACGCGAAACCTTTATACGCTGTGTTTACACGTCAGAGGTGGCTGAACTCCACGCCTGAAGGAAACAGTCCGTTGTTTCGAGATACATGAAGGATAATCGTCATTAATGAACGAATAATTGCACACGTGCTTCTGTAGCGCACGCCTCAACTGTGTGAGTCACGTCCCTAGAATAGAGTGCGTGCCAATTTCCTAAACCGGTTCTGATGCCAACGCGAAGATTACAAGGACAGCTAGTTACACTGGAAAACGTCTTCTGTTGCCGTGTAGAGCAAAGTCTACCGTTTGTGGAGTAGTTTTACTCGCGTTTTGCGGAACTATATGAAGCAGACTGCACTTGCCGCAGAGAAACTAGACAGATGTGGCGCCAAAGGAGCAATCTAGCGCCTTATAAGAGAAACTAGGACACTTGCATTGGAGAAACGGTACACGCCGATGTGCGCGCCAGATGCCTTTCACTCGGGCGCTATTTCGTCCTAAAGCCAAATGTCAACGAAAACGGAAATATGTTATCTCTCTGCAGGTCAAACACGCCCCAAGTGGAATGGAAACTGTTTGGAAGGACATAAACTGCTGTGTTCAGTGACCCCTGTAGCTGACAGGTGTGTACAATCGTGACAGCTGTGTTGAATAGGAAGGAGTAGTTCTGCACATAGAAAGGTAGTAGCGGCCAGTGCCAGCATAAAAGATATTTCCAACTTAAAGAAAACAAAGCATAATCCATTCATTAGTCATGCCGAATCTTTTCTACTGTGATGTAATACAACAGAGCACGAAACAGCGAACTCTCCAGACGACTCGAGTTATCAGCCCACCTGACACATAGTCATCAAAATTCCAGTTTTCGTCATACGTACCTATTTCTGGTTCTTTCTCTCTATCTCATAGTCTAATCTTACCCTGTTATTCCCCGAGTCGATAAGCAGGGGATCAAATAGATAAAAAGGCGAGGTCTAGTAGAAATCCTTGGGTAAAAAAAGAGGTACTGAATTCAATTGATGAAAGGGGAAAATATAAACATGTGGTAAATGAAAAAGACGAAAGGTAACACAAACGTCTAAAAAAATGAGATTGACAAGAAGTGCAAAATGGCTAAACAGGAATGGCTAGACGACAAATGTATTGCTTAAAAAGCATATATGACTGGAGGAAAGATTGATACTGCTTACAGGAAAATTAAAGAGGCCTTTGGAGAAGAGAGAAACAACTGCATGAATACCAAGAGCTGAGACGGAGAACCAGTCTTAAGCAAGGAAGGGAAAGATGAAAGGTGGAAGGAGTATATAGAGGGTTTATACAAGGGAGACGTATTTGAGGGCAGCATTATAGAAATGGAAGAGGACGTACGTAGATGAAAGTAACTTGAGAGCAATATTATAGAAATGGAAGAGGACGTAGATGAAACTGAGAGGGGAGATATGATACTGTGCGAAGAATTCGACAGAGCGGTGAAAGACTCTTAAGTCGAAACAAGGATCCGGGAGTACACAACATTCCGCTAGAACTACTGATAGCCTTGGGAGAGTCAGCCATGATAAAACTCTTCCATCTGGTGAGCAAGACGTATGAGACAGGCGGAATACCCTCAGACTTCAAGAAAAATGTAACAATTCCAATTCTCTAGAAAATAAATGCTGACAAGCGTGAATTTACCGAACTATCAGTTTAATAAATCACGGTTGCAAAATACTAACACAAATTCCTTACAGAAGAACGGAAAAATTGGAAGAGCCCGACCTCTGGGAAGACC
Organism: Schistocerca nitens; assembly: GCF_023898315.1. NCBI lineage: Eukaryota > Metazoa > Arthropoda > Insecta > Orthoptera > Acrididae > Schistocerca > Schistocerca nitens. Next base: position 833,474,028 of record NC_064616.1, on the reverse strand, counting down.
GGTTTGGATTACAGAAAAATGTAGGAGCACGCGAGGAATACAGAGCCTAAACTTCTCTTAGAAGATACGAGTATGTTAAGGTTCAAATGGTTCAAATGGCTCTGAGCACTATGGGACTTAACTTCTGAGGTCATCAGTCGTATAGAACTTAGAACTACTTAAACCTAACTAACCTAAGGACATCACACACAGGCAGTATTCGAACCTGTGACCGTAGCGGTCGCGCGGTTCCAGACTGTAGCGCCTAGAACCGCTCGGCCACTCCGGCCGGCCTATATGTTAAGGAAATGCAATCCTACAGTTATAGCATTTGTAGACTGTGGTAGACGGGGTAAAATACAGGGAGCGGAAGGCTATTTAGAAATTCTGCTGTACTTTCGCGAAAGAAACCGATTAATATGGCAACAAGGAGTACTACATATTACTCAGAACTTGTCACTAACAACGTTTCTCTGAAGAAAAATAAACGTGGTGTTAAAACTAGGGGAAGATAAATCGCTAATTCTGTTGAAATTTCAGCGAAATCCGGTACCCCAGTGTATTTTTAATAACGAATGATATGGACTGGAACTGGGAAACGGATTTTATTTATATTTCTCAATAATCTAAGAAATATGAAAACAACTGACAGCACATAACATGCTATCTTTACTTTCCTATACCTGTACAGAATTAGAGATTGTACTTTTTCACCACCCATTTTTAGTTTGTCAAAGATATTGGTAACCTGTTTACAGCTTTGAAATTCTTTGACGAGTATCAGTTCACATCTCTCATTATTAAACACACTTTGTGCTACAGAATTCCATTAAAGTTTCAACAGAAGTATCGATTTATTTTCGACAGACTTCTTATTCCCTTTAATTTTTTTTTCAGAGAGACGTTATCAGTGCCGATTTTTTAGTAATACGTTAAGTTCCCTTGTTTCCACGTTCAGATCTGCTTCTTTCGCCAAAACACTGCAGAGTTTGTAAATATTCATGTCACTAACATTCTAATGCAGCAACTGATGGAAAGACAAGTCAATAGTTTATGAACATGCCCACTCTCACTATAACAATGAAATGAAATTTCTCCACACATGTTGTTACAAACCCACAGTAATTCACGTTTCATCAGCTATCGACGGTGCTTTAATATCACATCATTTCATTGAAAAAAATCTGTAGTCGGTTGAATATCGCTATAGATATGCAAGCTTCGCACATTAAAGATATGGCAAAATACTCTCTTTCTTGTGTGCTATCGTTTGTCAAAATCTTGTTTCGATATATGAAACGGTTTACAAGATACGAGGACTTCTGTGAATATTTTGTTCTGACTTTTTCGCTGGCGCGCGAGTCCAGGACGAAGCGCTTTATATATGATCCATTTTCTCAAGACTGGAAGTATATAGCAATATCCTTCAAAGTTTAAAGAAAAATTCAGTATCTTAGGTACATTTCATATGCAGAAACATGTGACCTAACATGCACTGAACGAAAATTCATAGCGACCTCTATTTCTCACTGCAAACTTTCCGAAATTCTTGCCGTAGTTTACTTAATCCTAAAAAAAAAACACAATAAATATGACCATTAAGGAAATTATAGGCAGTTCATCATGAAGCTGACGAATAAAGCTATAAGATGTGCGAAAATAATATTTTTGAACGAATGGTTTCTTTACGGTCGTTTGAGAAAGAATGGGTTTGCCCCACCTGCACGAAAAAAACATCGATAATGAGTAACAAATATATATGATTACGTTCTGCAACCCTCATCATCTCCGCTAATACACTGGTGTGCAAAACTTAAGGACGAATGTAATTTTTCATAATGTGTCACTGCCAAGTACCTTAGCTCGATGAAACTTGGACTACATATAGAAAGAACTGCTACACTAGGTACAAATGGTAACTGGAAGAAATACACAAAGGGACGAACAGAAATGATACTTTTATTCAAAAACAATAATTACAGTGACGTCACATAGCGTATGCGATCACCGCAGACTTCAAAGTATGCTCTGCAATGTGTTCACATGCTGACCACAAATTGGTAAAATTTCCTTGTGGTAGGACAGTCCATTCCTCCAGCAGTGTGATTGACACCATGCGAACATGAAGAAATAGTCTCCCCAGTGCATCGCACACGTTGCTCGACAGTATGTAACATGTGCGGGTGGGGGAGGGGGGGGAGGGAGAATGGGCAGGTCAGTCCATTCACCACATAGCCTCACGTTCCAAGAATTCCTCCACTGTGCTGTTCTGCACGGTCGCACCTGTCATTGATAAAAATGAAGTCAGGGCCGAATGCAGCCCTGAAAAGACGCACATGGGGAAGGAGTACAGTGATACAGTAACGTTGACCAGTGTTGAGATCGTGTCCAAAGATTTGGAGGTCAGTACAACCATGCAACATCATGCCTCCTCACACCATAAGACATGGAGCACCAAAGTGTTCCTGGGTGCATTGTGTGTTCCCACCTCTTGTCATATGAGGTGACGTCTAGAATCACTGCTCATACTAGATCTTCTCTCGTCCGAGAAGAGCATGCGACCCTACTCCTTGTTGGTCCAGTTCTTATGCTCGCCGGCCTCTGTGACCGAGCGGTTCTAGGCGCTTCAGTCCGGAACCGCGCGGCTGCTACGGTTGCAGGTTCGAATCCTGCCTCGGGCATGGAAGTGTGTGATGTCCTTAGGTGAGTTAGGTTCAAAATGGTTCAAATGGCTCTAAGCACTATGGGACTTAACATTTGAGGTCATTAGTCCCCTAGACTTAGAACTACTTAAACCTAACTAACCTAAGGACACTACACACATCCACGCCCGAGGCAGTATTCGAACCCGCGACCGTAGCAGCAGCGCGGTTCTGGACTGATGCACCCAGAACCTCTGGGCCACACCGGCCGGCCGGTTAGTTAGGTTTAAGTAGTTCTAAGTCTAGGGGACTGATGACCTCAGATGTTAAGTCCCATAGTGCTTAGAGCCATTTGAACCGTTTGAACCTTATGCTCTTGGCACCATCAACGATGGTACCACCAATGTACAGGTGATGGTTCAAATGGCTCTGAGCACTATGCGACGTAACTTCTGAGGTCATCAGTCGTATAGAACTTAGAACTAATTAAACCTAACTAACCTAAGGACATCACACACATCCATGCCCGAGGCAGGATTCGAACCTACGACCGTAGCGGTCGCTCGGTTCCAGACTGTAGCGCCTAGAACCGCACGGCCACTCCGGCCGGCTGTACAGGTGACCTCTGAACACAAGGTACTGGTTGTCAAAGAGACCACCCACATGCAGCCACCATACCACTGTAGAGTGTGAGATCGTGTGGCTTGCAGCCCTGTTAAAAGTGGTTGCAACTGCACCTGATGTTAGGTGTGAGTAGCTTTCTGATTATTGCGCTATGCAGCGGTCATCTGCTGCTGTAGTTGACCATTGTCGGCCAGCCCCTCTTCTTCGGGCAGCAGTGCCTGTGGTTCGGAACACTCCCCATGTATGGGAAACAATGCTGTGAGCGCTACCAAACTCCTAGTCTACGCTCGTCACACTTTGTCCTTCTTCCAGTTTCCTGCTGATCCTTCCTCATGCGAAGACATCCAAATGTTGTCTCCAGGCCATGCTTTAATGTAGAACACGACCCCATGAGAAACAATGCCGTGAGCGCTACCAAACTCCTGTATTACGCTCGTCACACTTTGTCCTTCTTCCAGTTTCCTGCTGATTCTTCCTCATGCGAAGACATCCAAATGTTGTCTCCAGGCTTTTTTTCGTGAAGAACATGACCACCCTGCACCGTAACTGTCTGCTGATTGAAACACACTGTCTTTTCACGTTCCTCGTCCTGCAGGACTAGACCCATTTGGCGCTATAGTCAACCCATGAGACGTCCAGCTTTCTGTTCACAACTGGGAGACCTCTGACATCGTGCTCCCGCACTTTCATTCATTTCACCAAGTAGTTTATATGTTATAGTACTTGATCTAGCTCATCCTTAAATTCTGCAGAGCCATGTACCTACATGGTGGCTGCATTGAGAAGGCGAGCTGCATTCGCTCCTGCACGTTTCGATATATTCACCCTTTGAGAGTTCTTATGTTGCTGGGAGAACGCTTTTTCAGCTATTGTTAATATACAACATTTGCAGCAGTGTATGCTACTTGAAAACTCTAAAATGGGCAGTTATACCATATCTGCATCGGGTATAAAAGAAGCATGCACTGGGCTCCAAAGACAGTTTATAGATATCGCTTGTGCCATAACCATACATACCATCGAAAAAAAATTAATAAGGTTATGATACTTGATGCTAAATCTTATAACCGCAGAGCAGTAACATTATTTGTTAATATAAGTGGTGGTAACGAGTGTAATCTGCAGATTCTGAACAGTGAATCATCTTTCTGTATTTTGAAGTCATCCATTAAGTCACTGCTAATAGAGAATGATGACTAAGCCAAGTCGTCCTGAATGTTCTGGAACAAATTCTTTCCGAATTTTGTCAGTGTGGTATATGTGTTTTTCTTTCTAAAATCCTTACCAAAAAATTCACAGTCATTATATCATAGTCACTGGGAGTATAATAGGAAATATAATATGAAAACACATGTGCACATTATTATTTTATTACATATTTTTGGTACAGTTATTATTATCTGTACAAGTCATTATCCACAGCAATATTTTGTGAATAATAGTTTTTATACACTTTATATTCACCGTCAAACTGACGGGAGCAACAATGTTCTTAGATTTTAAAAGTACAAATTTTCCTTGTGTGGATTTAATATGTGTTGGAGTAATAGTAGTAGACTACATTACTGCATGAACACATGAATTTATGCATTGGTCTAACTCCTCATCATGCACACTATGTTTGTACACAAAGCTCACAAAATAATGCTTCAACAGACAGCTGCTACAGACTCAGCCTGCCTATCACAGTCCATAATTCACTATTTAGGATACGCAAATTGACAAAACTTGAATCATATATATAAATGCTCTGCAAAAACTCTCCTGGTGTTAACTACAGTATTGGAGCTCCATACATGTCGATGATGAATACCTTCTTGGCAAATATGTAGATGACTGAAAGAGGATGAGACAGTTCATACTCTGTCATCATCTGATCATCAATATATTCCATCATGTTGCATAGATGCTCCGACTCCATCCATTTCAACTGCACTCAAGTACCGCATTGAACATTCTCGGTTTTAATTATGACTTCATACTCACTATCTGGTGCTATGCCAACATTCACACGTTTTGATCCACTTACGGTCAGTTGATAAGCAGTGATGAAGAGCAGTATATTGAATACGCTTGACAATGGCTCGACAAGGGGTGATGCAGACAATGGAAACTCAATGAGTGGGAAAATTTGTGTGTCCTGCTCTGATATCACAGGTAGTACCGACTTCTGCTCCAATGCAGGGTGCTGCTGCAGTGAGGGAGAAATAGCGATAATAAATGAAAACACATGTGCACAATGAACAATAATACAGAGAGAGAAAAGGGTTCATATTACTTACAGGGAGCTGTGTGAGTCAGTTTTTTACCCTATCTGGAGGTGATGTCGTGATGATACTGACCTTTTATTATGACGTATGGAGCATGATTGCCAAGTTCATCTCGTGGGTAGTATGCCCAGAAGCTATGGATGAGAGGCGGAGACAGGCGACTGCGGCACAACTGGAATTGGAACTATTTTGGACTGGAGGAGATCAGAAAAATCTCGGGCGGTCATTTTTAATTGTGATGGCCATATTGGATCATCAGTTATAATAATTAAGATGATTCTCTCTTCAAGTAACATCCAGCAGCCACACTGGGTTATAAATTATAGAGGTAAATATAGGAGTGACATAAACATAGAGGCAGCCATATTTGCTAATAAACTATAGAAATAAGATTAAATGATTGGGTAATAAATTAAATCCTAATTAAACACCAATATCTATCCTCCAACCAATAGGATACGCGACAGGGCCGTAAATTAGATCTGAATTAAATGTAGATAACGGCTCAAATAGTCCACAGGGAGAGAGGAAAGGGGGAGGGGGAGGGGAGATAGCGATGACAGGTGGGGATTATTTACATAAAAGTCATAAACCATTGGCTTCAGATCGCTCTGGCTCACTGCTGGCGACTGTTTGGTGTTGACTCTGTAGTGTACGGTAAAGTTCCATCGTTGAGTCACACTGCGAGGATGCAGGATGACTTGAAGGGCATTTCTATTTTCTCTGACGAATGCCAGCTTGCCCAAATGTCGATAAATATAAGTTAATGCAGATGAGTATCCAAAACAATCCTTTAATGTTTGAATACATCATCAGTGGCTTGTTGCTGGGCTCACTCGCCTCAATCTAGGCGTAACGTTGCGAAGCGTCATGAAATGGTACGAGCACGTAAGGTCAGTTGTAGGGAAGCTGAATGGCCGACTTAGATTTATTGGGAGAATTCAAGAAAATTGTAGCCCATCTATAAAGGAGATCGTGTACAGAGAGCTTGTCCGACTCTTTCTTGAGCACTGCTCGAATGTTTGCGATCCCCACCAGCTCACATTACAGGAAAACATTGAAGCAATTCATAGGTGAGTTGCTATATTTGTTACTGGTAAGTTCGATCAACACGCAAGTATTATGCAGAAGCTCCGTGAACTCAAATGGGAATCCCTGGAGGAAAGAATACGTTTTTAGAAAGTTTAGAGAACTGGCATTTGCAACAGACTAGATGGTTTCTGCTCCCACCAACGCACGTCTCGCATAAGACCGTGAATAAAAGACGATCGTTTTTCAGTCGCTCTGTTTAGTAATGGAACAGTAAAGGGAATGATTAGGAGAGGTAGAAGGTAACCTCCGCCAAGCATAGGGTGGAAACTTCAAAAAATTTAGATATCGATATTGTTGAGAGCTTAAACTGGAGAAAAGTACATTTTAGAACTCCTAAAACAAGTTAGCTGAGTCACATCTGCACTTTGAATCATTTCATGTCTTGTGGAGAGACAAGTCAGTAAATTGACTTATTTCTTATGTTTTCATTCAATAATGTCGTATGGAATAATGTTCTGAGGTAACTCATCTTCTTTAAGAACCTATGTCTTCACTGCTCATAAACGTGCCGTAAGAATAATATGTGATGCTCACCCACGATCATCTTGTAGACCTCTTTTTAAGAAGTTGGGCAGTCTGACTGCTGCTTCACAGTACGTTTATTCCCTCATGAACTTTGTTGTAAATAACTCACTGCAGTTCAAAGGGGACAATGATGTACATAATTACAATACTAGAAGAGAGCCGGCCGGAGTGGTCGTGCGGTTCTAGGCGCTACAGTCTGGAGCCGAGCGACCGCTACGGTCGCAGGTTCGAATCCTGCCTCGGGCATGGATGTGTGTGATGTCCTCCGGTTAGTTAGGTTTAAGTAGTTCTAAGTTCTAGGCGACTGATGACCTCAGAAGTTAAGTCGCATAGTGCTCAGAGCCATTTGAACTAGAAGAGAAATAACGTTCACTATTCCACATTAAGGTTGTCTTTAGCACAAAAACTGGTGCAAAATGCTGCAACTAAGCTTTGTGATCACTTACCCAACAATATAAACAGTCTGACAGACAGCAAAGTAAAATTTGAAAACAAACTGGAAAAGTTTCTCGATGACAAATCCTGTAGAAGAATTACCGCTATTGTAGCAGGTAAAAGGTGATGGACATGCATTACTAACTCACATCTGTATATTTAATAACAACAATAAAACTTATTCATCTTCATCATGTAGTCATGTTTATAAATTTAGATGGGAATGTAAGATGACTCATTCCATATCATTATGATACATAGAGCAAATAATTCATGGAACACGAAACTAGCCAACTAACTGCAAGGTAACTTGTGGGGTATGAATGTACATGTAGCAGTAGAATCAAATAGCTAATATACAATCCGTTAAAAAATGTGACCACCGCGAATGGTCAATATTCCTTCGCACTTGTGTGACGGATTAAATAAGGTTATCGGCAAACTCCTGAGGGACACATAATCGTTTGTCAAAAACGGAAATCTTCATCTCTGGAACTGTCATGAGTGACGCTATTGCAGCTGCAATATGCCTTATACAGACATTTCAATACTAGTCAAGTCCAAAAATCACACTAACCAGGGCATTTCGGTTAATATCATCACCGTTTAGCAAAATATTGTCCTGTTCCATTGTGTGAGAACGAGAACTGTCGCCCGCAAAAAGTAAAATATCTCCAACGGCATCAGCTTGTCACACGACCAGTGTCGAAGGATCCCGTCTCTCCACTTTAAAAAACCGTCGGAGAATCGTTCCGGATGTCTGTGATTTGTCCACGTCACTACGACATAGACCCACCATGTAACAGTAAGGTTAGATTTGTCGTGTACAGATGTGGCGTTGTTCCATGTCCCACTCTTGTGCTTTTAATAAAGCACACACGATGGTCCTACGTGCCTAAATCTCATCTTCATGGAAACAAGCGCAGACTTACCTACCGATGTAGTTCGCAAGACTCGATGTTGAGTTGCATTGTGCTGCCTATTCTGGTCGGCTATGACAAAGAACTAACGATCTTTTCTGGCCGTAGCACCGCGTGGCTAAATTTGCATTGATCTTCTCCAAATACCTCCTGTTGTTTGAAAGTCATAAAATTACACTTGGGAGCTCTCCATTAGCATCTGCTGCTACGAGAGCAGCTTCTAAGATACATATGACTAGTTACGCCACAGATTACCATTGTTTACGTTGCTGAGACTTTGTACCGAGTTTGCTCTTATCGAAGTGAACATTACGCCGAACACCGATTATTCCTTTGTTATTTGAATGACTAGTGAACCATTATCAGCGCTGCTAAATTTTAAGGCCTTGATACAGAGAACGACAGTGTATTCACAACTTTTATTTCATCAGAAAGAAAGACATTCCACGTTAAAGGTTATGACTGCATCATTTCTAATGCCTCACCACGAAACTGTGATCATTATGAGCAAAACACATAGACACGCTTCCCAAGGACTGGAAAAAAATCTTAATCTGATCTCAGTAATAGTTCAGACCAAGAAACATGGTAAGAAACTTACAGCAGTGCAAGAGATCTGAATTCGAACTGCTGTTCTCCCATTTGCGTGCCTCACAAAGTAGAAACTGAAAGTGCCTGCTCGGCTTTTTCACGCAGTATTACGAAAAAGTCACCCAAAATTTGAAGGACTGGGTATTAGAGTTGAAAGTTCTGTCGACATCGATGTAAACGAGGATGTGGACTAAATGGTAACGAAGGGTGTTGTCTGCATGTTTTAAGGAATCCATGCTCTCTGTTATTTCCTGTCGTGTAATGTGGTAGAGAAGCAAAGCGGTGTATGATGTCTCTTTGCCCAGGAGATAGGGGCCATAATACAAAGAAAATAATTTTCGAGGTGATATCGTTAATTTAGCACATAGGCCTATTATTAGTGGGTCACGTAATCAACACTCCACTCTCGCTGTTTTCAGAATCATAGTTACTGTTATAAAAGGCCGGCCGGTGTGGCTGAGTGGTTCTAGGCGCTTCAGTCTGGAACCGCGCGACCGCTACGGTCGCAGGTTCGAATCCTGCATTGGGCATGGTTGTGTGTGATGTCGTTAGGTTAGTTAGGTTTAAGTAGTTCTAAGTTCTAAGGGACTAATGACCTCAGATGTTGAGCCCCATAGTGCTCAGAGCCATTTGAACCATTCGATATGAAGTTTTTCCTCTGCTGTTCTACCGATTCTTAGTGCTGACAATCTTACTACTTAGAAAAAAATCCTTGACTGACATGGGAAGCGAAACTTTCGATACAGTCTCTGTTAGATCAGTCTAGTGTCATAGTGTCAAAAACGAAGGTTACAGACATAAACCTAAATATTAAATGCTCAATTTAAAATGTATTCATGTGTAATGATCCTACTAACGTAACACGGTTAATACGTCATACACACTCTCAACTTCCAAATGAAATGAAAAACTGTTGGAAACAAAGGCATCCGCAATTTGGGGTGAGGGGGGGGGGTCACTTCCCCTCTTGGAATCTGGATACAGCAGTTTTATTCATCTCAGCATCCCCTCGAATTTCTAGCAGTCATTGCCTGCTTCTCCACTAAACAGCAAATTTGACATTGCCGCTTTATCAGTCACTATTTATACGAGGGTAAGTCAATTACTATCCGCAATTTAGTTTTATTTTTGTTTATTTTGATAGTACTGTCGTTTTACGTTGATGACGCATACTTCGTTTATTTGTTGTTATATCTTTGCAATTTTAAAGCGGCTAAGTTAGTTTCGTTATCGCTGATGTGCTGTTAATCATGGCTGCTCCGCTGCCTATTTGCACCAAAGAAGAGCAAAGTTCAGTGATCCGTTTTATGTGGTCGGAAGGCGTATCAGGGGCCTAAATTCATCAAAGACTTTCGGTACAGTACAGAAACAGTGTTTTGTCACAACAGAGTGTCTACGAATGGATTGAAAAACCCGAAATGGTCGCATAAGTGTTACGCACAATGAAGGAGCCGGACGACCGTTTACCCCCACAAATGAAGAAACCATTGAACGTTCACGTGAAATGATTCTCTTAGACAGACGATTAACTATTGACGAAGTGGCACATCGTCTGCAAATTAGTCACAGTCCTGCCTACGAAATCATCCCCAACAGACTTGGGTTTCATAAAGTTTGTGCAAGATGGGCCCCAAAACAACTCACACAGTTGCATAAACAAACGTGCTTGGACATCTGCAAAAAACATGAGGATCGCTATGGTAACGAATGGGACAGGATCATTACTGGTGACGAAACATGGATCCATCACCACGAGTCGGAGACTAAACGGCAGAGTAGGGAATGGAAACATCTAATTTCACTGTGCAAGAAAAAGTTCAAGACCCAGCCGTCCGCAGGAAAACTGATGCTTACGGTTTTTTGGGACGCACAAGGTCCAGTACTGGAACATTATGGGGAAAGGAGCACGACAAAAAACGGTGTACGTTACAGTGAGATGCTTACTGCCAGGCTAAAGGCTGCAATTCGAAGCAAACTCCGAGGACTGCTGTCAAAAGGTGTTGTGTTGTTGCACGACTGTGCCCGTCCGCATACTGCTGCCCACACTGCTGAAACGCTCCAGAAACTCAAATTTTAAGTACTGGATCATCCTCCATATAGTCCCGATCTTGCCCCTTCTGACTATCACTTGTTTGGTCCACTCAAAAAGGCGTTCAAAAATGGTTCAAATGGCTCTGAGCACTATGGGACTCAACTGCTGTGGTCATAAGTCCCCTAGAACTTAGAACTACTTAAACCTAACTAACCTAAGGACAGCACACAACACCCAGCCATCACGAGGCAGAGAAAATCCCTGACCCCGCCGGGAATCGAACCCGGGAACCCGGGCGTGGGAAGCGAGAACGCTACCGCACGACCCCGAGATGCGGGCAAAAAGGTGTTAAGGGGCCGTCTATTTGCCTCGGACGAAGCAGTGAAAGAAGTGGTGCACCCCTGGATCGCAACTCAACCGAGAACCTTCTTTTATGTGAGCATCAGGGAGCTTGTACAACGATGGACCAAGTGCGTTAAACGCAAGGAGACTTTGTCAAAAAATTATGTTCTTGTAAGTTTCCTATTTGATTACAATAAAATTTTAAAACTACTGTATGGATGATAATTGACTTACCCTCGTATCTTTGGTTTTCTTAGTTGGCATCCTGTTCACGAAAAATTATGACGATTCCTTCGTGCGGCTGCGGTTTCGGCGCTGATATGCAGTCAAGATGAATAGGAACCTTTGTACAATCGTGCCGAAATAGTGTCTTCAATCTCTTTGTATCGCTTCCCCGTTGATGCCTTACCCATCCGCAGAAAGGTACTGGTCCAACACTAGCGCGTGGATTCCGTCGCCGACACCCAATATGGCGGCAGTATAGATGCCGGTAGTTCGTCCCCAATTCTCCCTTCGACCCACAACGGAACCACAACATTAGTTTAACATTTGCTGTGGAAAGAGAAAACCTTGGATGGCTCACTGATTCTGCAATCAGTTTTACACGCCAGAGCTATTGTCGTGCACTCGAAAGAACACAGCCATGCCTTTTGTAGGTGTGTATATCTAAACTTAATCCTAAATACACTATTCGAAAAAAACAAAATGTCATTTTCTGCGCTAGAAAACATGGAAAAACTGTGAAGTTTCAAGGTCGACAAAAATGTACTCTCCAGGAGTGGGACCTTGTCAAAGGTCTATGATGATGATGACGTTTGGTTTGTGGGGCTCTCAACTGCGCGGTTATCAGCGCCCGTACAAACGCCCAACCTTTGGTCAGTCCAATCTCGCCACTTTCATGAATGATGATGAAATGGTGAGGAAAACACAAACACCCAGTCATCTCGAGGCAGGTGAAAATTCCTGACCCCGCCGGGAATCGAACCCGGGACCCCGTGCATGGGAAGCGAGAACGCTCAGTTCAATCTCGCCATGTTAATGAATGATGATGAAATGATGAGGACAACACAAACACCCAGTCGTCTCGAGGCAGGTGAAAATCCCTGACCCCGCCGGGAATCGATCGCGGGACCCCGTGCTTGGGAAGCGAGAACGCGACCGCGAGATCACGAGCTGCGGGCGTCAAAGTCTATGGGTACAACATGGCACCATATGCAGTCACAGAATTCTGCATTCCAGTTGGCATGCTGCGTCATAATGTGAGAAACTGGAGAGACGATGATTACCTTGGTGCAGTCCCATGCTGCTAAAAGATTTTACTGGCCACTTTGAGGATGGTTTTGGGAGATTTCTCACATTCATCTAGTCGTATGTTATGCCTGTCGGCACTAAAGAACATAAATATTGAAATTAATGAAAAACTCAATTAATATGAACAGATGTGAAGTTTTATATGCAAACAAAGTGTTATAGATGGGATCACAATTTAATAGGCATTGTTTAAAGTTTATTTCCTGCTCCTTCACTCTGACGAGTATTAATGGAGCATTCTTGTTGATATCCAGCAGGATTTTTCTGTCATTATGACGTTTTTTCGAATTTCAGATTTTTAATTTGCAGTTTCATCCTAACATTATTGGAGTATAACTAGATTATTTCTGTGAATATTTTGTATGTTTATTTCGGAACTCTGATTATCCTGAATTTAATCATATGAGGATGTAATCTTTGAATAAAAAATGTGGCATCCGTGTTCATGTTAATAACACAAAAAGATGTACTTTGCATATGCGATTGAAATGTGCTTACCGTTTAGGTGCCAAAGTAATCTACTTTAAAAATACTAGCTAGATAACTCTCAATATTTTGACATACAATAATTTTTGTATCTTTCCTGTTAAATTTAGTTTTAGGAGAACGATGAGTTTTTAAAGCCAGTTACGCAAAAACTAGAAAGTTTTGAATCATTCCCCCTCCTGGAAAAATTTTTGCAGACGATCATGGCTGGAATTGTTCAAAACGAGCAGGGTGCCAGACCCCGCTAGTCGCTGGATGTCACATTAAATGGTCTGTGGAGTTAGTACTTCTGCTAACTCATAGTTACAGAGAATTTCATGCATAGGTAAGTCCAGTGACTGAAAAAGGGCGTACGTCGTCACTACTATTGATAAAAAGGGTAAAATACCGGACACACATACACAGTGTGCGTTTTTGCCATATCCTAGTATATATTCTGAGTCTAAAAATATTAAGATCCCTCGAGAAAACTAAACTTACCGTTATCTGCTTTTTTGAGGGGTCCATCCAAAATTGACCACATTTCTCACTGTGATTTGATACGAATTTTCCGTGCGACCAATAAGGATAGGAAGAAAGTTTTAGCAAATTTAGGACTGATCAGTATTAGTTGGGACAGGACCGATATCTGGAACATCTTCGCATTCATTATCAGTCCCAGCTACTTTGTCCATCTGTACAGTGAACACAGCTCGACATTACTGCGAGCGAAGGCAGTACTGCTATCCTCAGATTTTGCACATGAGTGAACCTGGAAGTCGTCCTCATGAATATAGAAGTGGTTGTTCCAGGAACACAGTGCTAAGGAAATGCCACTTATTTACAGGATGCATCACAATTAATTGCGGAAAATAACAGGGGTAAAATATACGACAGTAAAAGTAAAATGTTCAAGTAAATATGGGTCCGCAAATGAGTCGTTACGACCCCACAATCTCAAATGGAATGATCAGATTACACAAATAACGGGTAATGCGAACTCTAGATTGCGGTTTATTGGTAGAATCCTGAAGCGATGCAGTCCTTAAACAAAGGAAATAGTTTACAATACGTTAGTTCGTCCAGTCTTGGAGTATTGTACGTCTATATGGGACCCTTACCAGTTTGATCTGATTCAAGAGATTGAGAAGGTTCAAAGAAGAGCGGAAAGATTCGTGGCGAGAGCGTTACAAATCTCATAGCACGTTTGAAGTGGGACAGTCTTGAAGATAGACGGCGCGCTAAACAGAAGGGGGTGCTCACTAGATTCCGAAATCCGATCTTCACCGAGGATGTAGAGCATATATTATTACCACTAACTTTCAAATCGCGCAATGATCACGATTCAAAGATAAGGGAAATAAGAACGGTACTGAGGCGTTCAGATACTCTTTTTTCCCTCGCGCGATCCGCGAGTGGAACTGAGGGGGGGAAATATGACTTTCGCGCGAATTTTTCCCTCCGCCACACACCGCTTGGTGGCTAGCGGAGTATATATGTAGATGTAGATATCAAATATACTCTGAGACAAAAAAAAAAAGAAACGACGCACCAAAAAGAAATCATCCGAATGGGACAGAAATCGGTAACTGAGCTGTACATGTACAGAATATCAGAAAAAATTGAAAATTTGTTCAAGAGAAAGAGCACAAATTGAGCAAGTTGTCCACCTCTGGCCCCTTCGCAAGCAGTTTTTCGGCTTGGCATTGTTTGGCAGTGTTGTGGAATGTCCTCCTAGTGGATATCATGCCAAATTCTGTTCAACTGACGCGTTAGATCGTCAGAAAATATTAGATACAGGCACCATGGTAGATGCCATTTTCCTTGACTTCCGGAAGGCGTTCGATACAGTTCCGCACTGTCGCCTGATAAACAAAGTAAGAGCCTACGGAATATCAGACCAGCTGTGTGGCTGGATTGAAGAGTTTTTAGCAAACAGAACACAGCATGTTGTTCTCAATGGAGAGACGTCTACAGACGTTAAAGTAACCTCTGGCGTGCCACAGGGGAGTGTTATGGGACCATTGCTTTTCACAATATATATAAATGACGTAGTAGATAGTGTCGAAAGTTCCATGAGGTTTTTCGCGGATGATGCTGTAGTATACAGAGAAATTGCAGCATTAGAAAATTGCAGCGAAATGCAGGAAGATCTGCAGCGGATAGGCACTTGGTGCAGGGAATGGCAACTGACCCTTAACATAGACAAATGTAATGTATTGCGAATACATATTGTATGATTATATGATAGAGGAAGTAGCACTTACTTCTGTAAAATATCTGGGAGTATGCGTACGGAACGATTTGAAGTGGAATGATCATATAAAATTAATTGTTGGTAAGGCCGGTGCCAGGTTGAGATTCATTGGGAGAGTCCTTAGAAAATGTAGTCCATCAACAAAGGAGGTGGCTTACAAAACTCTCGTTCGGCCTATACTTGAGTATTGCTCATCATTGTGGGATCCGTACCAGGTCGGGTTGAACGAGGAGATAGAGGAGATCCAAAGAAGATTGGCGCGCTTTGTCACAGGGTTATTTGGTAAGCGTGATAGCGTTACGGAGATGTTTAGCAAACTCAAGTGGCAGACTCTGCAAGAGAGGCACTCTGCATCGCGGTTTAGCTTGCTGTCCAGGTTTCGAGAGGGTCCGTTTCTGGATGAGGTATCGAATATATTGCTTCCCCCTTCTTATACCTCCCGAGGAGATCACGAATGTAAAATTAGAGAGATTCGAGGGCGCACAGAGGCTTTCCGGCAGTCGTTCTTCCCGCGAACCATACGCGACTGGAACAGGAAAGGGAGGTAATGACAGCGGCACGTAAAGTGCCCTCCGCCACACACCGCTGGGTGGCTTGCGGAGTATAAATGTAGATGTAGATGTATCTCCAGTTGGTTGGAGGGATCTACCCATAATGCTCCAAACGTTCGCAACTAGAGAGAGCTCTGGCGACCTTTCCGGCCGAGGTAGCGTTTGGCAAGCACGAAGACAAGCAGTAGAAACTCTAGCCGCGTGCGGGCGCGCATTATCTTGCTGAAAAACTGGGCGTAGAGTACCGTCGACGTGCCACTACGCTGTAAGGGTGCCTCGGATGACAACGAAAGAGGTCCTGCTATGAAATGATTGGCACTTCAGATCATCACTCCTGACTTTTTGGCGGCCGACAGTCAGGCTGGTATCCAACCGCTGTCAGTGGCGTCTCCAGACACGTCTTCGCTGGTCATCGGGGCTCAGATCGAAGCGGGACTCATCACTGGAGACGGTTCTTCTCCAGTGCATGAGATTCCAGACCCATTGTGCCCGGCACCACCGCGAACGGGCTTGTTGGTGTACAGAGGTCAATGGCAGTCGGCGCAAGGGCCGCCGTGAGCTCAGCCCACTTTCTGTGAGCCGCCTATTAATGTTCCTTGTGGTCACTGAAGCACCAGTTGCACGTCGGATCGATAATAAAGTTAATTCCGGGGCTCTGAGCGCCCCTCTGATAACTGGCTGGTCCTCATGTTCTGTCATCTCTCTGGAACGACTGCTTCCTTCTCGACGTTCTGTTCGGCCATGGAACACCCATTCCTACCAACACCGTCGAATAGCGGAATCGTTCCTATTCAAATGACGGGCGATTCTCCGATTATTCCAACCGGCTTCTTTGAGCCCAACTACAAGCCCTCTCTGAAACGTCGACATCTGCGTATACTGTTCATGCGCCTGTCTGCGAAGCATAGTCAGTGTCCAACTGAGTACACGGAATGAAATTCGCGAAGACTTATGCCATGGTATCTACATGTCCCCTGTTTACTATCCTTGTCAGCTGCACTGTGGAACTTCGCTGCAGCGTCACAGGCCGCCAAAGTTTACAGTTTTGCATTTTTCGTCGATGCCTGTATGAATATCACTTTGTGACCAATTTCAAAAATGTTCAAATGTGTGTGAAATCTTATGGGACTTGACTGCTAAGGCCATCAGACCCTAAGCTTACACACTACTTAACCTAAATTATCCTAAGGACAAACACACACACCCATGCCCGAGGGAGCACTCGAACCTCCGCCGGGACCAGCCGCACAGTCCATGACTGCAGTGTCTTAGAGACCAATTTGCATAACTCCTTCGCGCTGCGTCCTTTTTTTTGTCATAGAGTGTATTCTCCTAGTTAGTATAAAAGTATTTCAAAAGCAAACATTTCGATTAATCCCACATCTAATTTCAACCATAGCCTACCTTAACATGAAATACAACACTGCTCAGCATGTTAGTGTGACAATTTACTGTTCACTCGAATCTGTTGAACAAAGTATTCCGCAAATCCTCCTCGCATTTTGATGCAGTCTCTGCAGTGATCTATGAATTCTTTCGAACTTCCCCAAACCACGCCGTAAGTGTTGACAAGACTGCACAGTTCGCCGGTCCAGTTCTTTGCCGGAGTGCTGTACACTTCACTTTTGGGCTAACCTAAGACTGAGCCCCAGTGGAATTCAATAGAAACCTCGTGTTTAGAAAATTATAGAAGGGGGAAATTATGTAAAATACTCAGAGATCAGTCATATATGCTGCAGGATTTCGCGTTTCCTTTGTTTATGAATCCATCTTTCCGAATCAATTAGCCGGCTGCTGTGGTCGAGCGGTTCTAGGCGCTTCAGTCCGGAACCGCACTGCTGCTACGGTCGCAGGTTCGAATCCTGCCTCGGGCATGGATGTGTGTGATGTCCTTAGGTTAGTTAGGTTTAAGTAGTTCTAAGTCTAGGGGACTGATGACCTTAGAAGTTAAGTCCCATAGTGCTCAGAGCCATTTTTTTCCTAATCATTTACGAGGAAAAACGGGAAATTGCAAACCACAGAAGTAAACGCCGACCAATGTTATCCATCGGTGATTAAAAGGATATGAAGTAGATGACATAGTAGGCAGATTAGAATAGCGAGAACGATACACTCTGTGTGAAGAATGAACTACACTATCTGATCAAGAGTATGCCGACCCCTTACGTACTGCGGAATTGACCACTAATAGTCATGGGAGGAGGACGCACGGTTATAAAAGTAGGTGGGAAGTACCGTGTTGTTAGCAGAGATGCAGTAACAGATGGTTCAAGTGGCTCTGAGCACTATGGGACTTAACTTCTAAGGTCATCAGTCCCCTAGACCTTAGAACTACTTAAACCTAACTAACCTAAGGACATCACACACATCCATGCCCGAGGCAGGATTCGAACCTGCGTCCGTAGCGGTCGCGCGGTTCCAGACTGTAGCGCCTAGAGCCGCTCGGCCAGTCCGGCCGGCAAGCAGTAACACCAGAATGGGTCGGTGAGGAGAGGTCAGTGACTACGAATCTGGACTAGTCATTGGATGTCACCTGAGCAACAAGTCCACCATGGTCATTCCAACCCTTCTAAAGCTGCCCAAGTCTAGTGATGGTAAAGTGACTGTGACGCGAAAATGCGAAGGAACAACCACAGCTAAACTAAGACCAGATAGGCCTCGTGTACTAACAGACAGGGAGTGTCAAACATTACGGAAGATGCTTGTGCAAATTGCAATAAATCAGCAGACTCAATCACTTGTGAGTTCCAAAGTGCTACCAGCAAAATGAGATTTTCACTCTGCAGATGGTAGAGCACCTGCCGTGGAAGGCAAAGGTCCCGAGTTCGAGTCTCGGTCCGGCACACATTTTTAGTCCGCCAGGAAGTTTCGTATCAGCGCACACTCCGCTGCAGAGTGAAAATCTCACTCTGGAAACATCCCCCGTGCTGTGGCTAAGCCATGTCTCCGCAATATCCTTTCTTCTGGGAGAGCTAGTTCTGCAAGGTTCGCAGGAGAGCTTCTGTGAAGTTTGGAAGGTAGGAGACGAGGTACGGGTAGAACTGAAGCTGTGATGACGAATCGTGAGTCGAGCTTGGGTAGCTCAGGTGGCAGAGCACTTGCCCACGAAAGGCAAAGGTAGCGAGTTCGAGTCTCGGTCCGGCACACAGTTTTAAACTGCCAGGGAGTTTACATATCATTGCTACCAGCAGTTCAACTAGCACAAAGCAACTATCCAAAGTCAATGCAGCGATTGGTAGCTGGACTGAACCAAAGAAGGGTACATTGATTTCGAAGCTTCCTGGCAGATTAAAATTGTGTACCAGATCGAGGCTCGCGCCCGTAGTCTTATCTTCGGAGGGCTATGCGTTTACCATTTGACCACTCCTCTGCACACTCCTTTGTAGAGTGAATCCCCTAAGCTTTGGCTAAACTGTTTCTCCACAATATCCTTTCTTCTAGGAGTGCTAGTCCAGTACGGTAAGCAGAAGAGTTGCTGTGAAGCTTGGAAAGTAGGAATGACTTACTGTCAGCAATTAAGCTGTGATGGTGGAGGTGGGGGAGGGGAAGGGTCGTGAGGCGTGCGTGGGTGGGTGGAGTTTGCTGTGTTATAAAAGGCATTCTTCTTATATTAATTTGCAAAGCCGCGCGGGATTAGCCGAGCGGTCTCAGGCGCTGCAGTCATGGACCTTGCGGCTGGTCCCGGTGGAGGTTCGAGTCCTCTCTCGGGCATGGGTGTATGTCTTTGTCCTTAGGATAATTTAGGTTAAGTAGTGTGTAAGCTTAGGGACTGATGACCTTAGCAGTTTAATCCCATAAGATTTCACACACTGTTTTTTTAATTTGCAAAAAAATGCAAAACTACTACTAGTGGCTACAACGGAAGTTCTCTGAACTAGTAAGATATAAAAATACGTGAGAAGAGGCAGGAATAGTAAAAGAAAAAATCATCTTTCTTCAGGATAGTGCACCTGCCTACAACGGTGATTTAGTAAAGTGAAAACTGATAGCTTAAGATATAAACTGTTCGAATATGTGCCCCAAATGGCTCTGAGCACTATGGGACTTACCATCTGAGGTCATCAGTCCCCTAGATGTAGAACTACTTAAACCTAATCAACCGAAGGACATCACACACATCCATGCCCGAGGCAGGATTCGAACCTGCAACGGTAGCAGCAGCGCGGTTCCGGACCGAAGCGCCTAGAACCGCTCGGCCTCAGCGGCCGGCAATATGTGCCCCATCCACCACATTTAGACCCCCCTCTGTCTTCCACTTGTTCCCATACGTCAAGAATTTGGCGACTGGAAAACTTTCTGAGTCCAATGAAAAATTATGGCTGCCGCAGATGAATTTTTACCTGACCTACCAGAATTAAACTTCAAGGATGGAACACACTCGTTGAATATAGGTTGAACAAAATTAATTGATCCAAGGGGATTACATGAAAAAGTAAGTGCATTGTTGACTCTAAAAGCAACGACTTTCGTTGCGGGACCTAGTAATTCCCTCCTCGCCGTCGCACACATCCTCATACTACTGACTCTTATCACAGAGAACGTGCACTTCCAGGAAAACAACGTGACATGCGCACGGCTATAAGTATTCGACAGCGATTGGAAGAGGACAGTTAACTCCTGATCCTGTAATTACCCTAACGTGAAGCCATTTGCATATCTGTGGGACCACCTCGGTGAGTCATTTGCCCCGCATTCTCCGCAGCTATGACAGCACTTCGTTGAGTCACTTCTGGCCGTCCTAACCGCCGTCGATGCCGCGCTTGGCGATTGCTCCTGATAACAGCTACACAACTTCGTGACTCAGAGGACTATCTGGCCTCGTGCTTTTCAGACCACAGTAACTGAAAAAGCCACCATTTGTCAGTTAGTCATACAGGGATTGAGTTCGACGTAAATGCCCACTATTACTATCCGCTGCTACGTAGAACTGACCTTAGCTCTGGGAACGACAACAAAACAGATGTATTTAAACGGCTTTTCACGTCATTATAAACTTATACCATTCTCGGGATGGGTCGTTTGTGTAAAGCTTCGGCAGTGAGTTCACAGATAACCCAAGTTCGATACTGCCCAGGAGCACTGTCTCGGTTTGGCCGCTGAAGATACAAGTTGTTACATTTTTATGAATATTTCGCAAATCACCGACTATGATTTGATGATTCTGTCTGGCTTTTCCCAACCTTTAACGTTAAAAACAAGGGAGAGGAAGTTAGAATTCAACGTCCCATAGACAGTGAGGTCGTTAGAGCGTAGCACAAGCGCAATCGCAGAAGCTTGGTAAGACAAATAGGGTGTGAATTTGCCAAAGGGACCCAGAATTTTTCTGAAGTAGTTAAGAAAAAAAATTACAGAAAACCTAAACCTGACTGACTTTACGGATGCGTGAAATTCGTTCTTTCTGAAGCTGAATCCACTGTCGTAATCACTACACCATCTTCCTGAACGGAAGATCAGAGGTCATTCAACTTGGTTCAGATACAGTAGTAAAGTGCAGTGCACAAGTAGAGGTTGTTTAGTCATACCTGGAGCAACGGCATTATGAGTGCAGAGCTTGCTCCTGTCCACGGTTTCTAGCCAGTTCACTGAATGCAGTTGAAAACCAGCAAGAGATTTCCACCGAACATACCCATAAAATACAAGGACATGCAGATAAAAGATGTTGATAGTACTCAATTCTTGGTACTAAAACTCGACAGTAAATTCAGATAGGAGGACCATACAATAGAACTGCTGCACTGCCCGAACAAATATTTGATACAATCCAAATATTGTCATAGATAGGCTAGGTAAAAATAAAAATCAGGCATCATTTGCATATTTTAACTGCATTACGTCGCACAGTGTCATATTTTGGGATATCTCATCAAGCAAACCTAAAGTCTTAAGGTTCCAAAAATGTGTAAAACGAATTATTTTGCAGTGAACTCAACGTCTTGCGGAAGGCTATTAACTACTGCTTCTGAGTATCTTGCTTCCTGAATTAAATGCCACCGTCGATAACGTATGACCTTTCAAATCAACAACTTAATGGTCAGAATCATACCAGGTATAAGAACAATCTTCACGAAGACTGTAACTCCATCACTTTGGTGCAGCAAGGTGTCCATTATTCAGGAACAAACATTTTCAATAGCGTGCCAGAATTCAGGAATTAAATATCATTCACTTTATGTAATATAGTTTGTAATACATGAAGCTATTGGTTTTGCTAAGAAATTCATCAATGAATGATCTGGGCCCAGTTACTTACTGCCAGGTGGTTACAATTAAAGTGCAGCTACTCACAGAGATCCATTTTAGGCTGTAATTATCGTATGGCAGCGAAACTCAATAGATATGCTAATGAGTTAATGCGGACCCGATTTAAGATGGAAAACAAATTAGTTCCAGTTGTGGCTACCAGGTGCATATTTAGCGCTGTATACTGTTTGTATGACGGCATGACATCCAGGCTGTCGTTTGACAAGCCATAACGTGAGTGTTTAGAATGGCTATCTCGAAGAGAGACCGTGCGCTGTTATTTAAACTGTTTTATGTGGGCGGCAGCAAATATGGTGCTGCACTGAGAGAGTACTGCGGACTGAAAGGTCTGGGAGGGTCCCGATGACATTAAATGGTTTAAAGAAGATGTTAATGAAATTCGGAAACACGGGTGAGCTTGGTGTGGCGCTTGGAGGAGGAAGGCGTCCTATACCGGTTGAAGTTATTGATAAGGTTGCTGTTGCTGTAACTGACCATGTGGCATCTTCCCCGGATAGTGCTGCTGTTCGTGCAGTGTCACGAAAATTGTCCATTCCATGGTCAACAATATGGAAAGTTTTGCGGTCTATTTTACATTTGCACCCGTACAAGATCCACACGGTGCAGCAACCGAAATCTTCTGATCCGCAGCAATGTTCTGAATTTGCTCTTCGGTTTCTGGCTCGGATCGAAGTTGATGACACGGGGCCGGACTATACTCTATGGAGTGACGAACCTCATTTTACAAATGGTTGAAATGGCTCTTAGCACTATGGGACTTAACTTCTGAGATCATCAGTCCCCTAGAACTTAGAACTACTTAAACCTAACCAACCTAAGGACATCACACACATCCATGCCCGAGGCAGGATTCGAACCTGCGACCGTAGCGACATGTTAAGTCCCATAGTGCTCAGAGCCATCTTATTGAACAAAATGTGCGAGTGGCGATCAGTGATAAAATCAATATAATTCCTTTCTCACTTGCTTGACCTTTCCCGCCCACGTCCCTTTCCTAATCAGTTACATATTGAAACATTTCTACGAGGTCTGTTCAAAAAATTCCGAAACTTTGTCCACAAAATTTTTCTACCTTACCTTTTACTTACTGTGCATAGACTCTACACCTACATCTACATGACTACTCTGCAATTCACATTTAAGTACTTAGCAGAAGGTTCATCGAACCACAATCATACCATCTCTCTACCATTCCACTCCCGAACAGCGCGCGGGAAAAACGAACACCTAAACCTTTCTGTTCGAGCTCTGATTTCTCTTATTTTATTTTGATGATCATTCCTACCTATGTAGATTGGGCTCAACAAAATATTTTCGCATTCGGAAGAGAAAGTTGGTGACTGAAATTTCGCAAATAGATCTCGCCGCGACGAAAAACGTCTTTGCTTTAATGACTTCCATCCCAACTCGCGTATCATATCTGCCACACTCTCTCCCCTATTACGTGATAATACAAAACGAGCTGCCCTTTTTTGCACCCTTTCGATGTCCTCCGTCAATCCCACCTGGTAAGGATCCAACACCGCGCAGCAATATTCTAACAGAGGACTAACGAGTGTAGTGTAAGCTGTCTCTTTAGTGGACTTGTTGCATCTTCTAAATGTCCTACCAATGAAACGCAACCTTTGGCTCGCCTTCCCCACAATTTTATCTATGTGGTCTTTCCAACTGAAGTTGTTCGTAATTTTAACACCCAGGTACTTAGTTGAATTGACAGCCTTGAGAATTGTACTATTTATCGAGTAATCGAATTCCAGCGGATTTCTTTTGGAACTCATGTGGATCACCTCACACTTTTCGTTATTTAGCGTCAACTGCCACCTGCCACACCATACAGCAATCTTTTCTAAATCGCTTTGCAACTGATACTGACGGTAAATTACAGCATCATCTGCGAACAACCTAAGAGAACTGCTCAGATTGTCACTCAGGTCATTTATATAGATCAGGAACAGCAGAGGTCCCAGAACGCTTCCCTGGGGAACACCTGATATCACTTCAGTTTTACTCGATGATTTGCCGTCTATTACTACGAACTGCGACCTTCCTGACGGGAAATCAGGAATCCAGTCGCACAACTGAGACGATACCCCATAGGCCCGCAGCTTGATTAGAAGTCGCTTGTGAGGAACGGTGTCAAAAGCTTTCCGGAAATCTAGAAATACGGAATCAACTTGAGATCCCCTGTCGATAGCGGCCATTACTTCGTGCTAATAAAGAGCTAGCTACTCCTTAGAACTACAATTGATACACCGCTCCCAACGCCGTTTCCACATCCGGAAGCAGTCTTGGTACGCCTCTTGCTGGATCGCGCGGAGCGCCATCTGCGAATTTTCTTTTATCTCGTCTATCGTTGCAAATCTTCGTCCTTTCAACGGGGTTTTTAACTCTGGAAAATAAAAAAAAATGTCAGTAGGAACTAGGTCTGGAGAGTGCGGTGGGCGAGGCAGCACAGTGATTTCGTTTTTAGTGCAACAGTCACGCACCAACAGGGATGAATGTGCGGGCACGTTATCGTGATGCAAGAGCCATGAATTGTCTCGCCACTTTTCAGGTCGTTTCCTTCTCACATCTTCTAGCAGGCGTCGCAACACGCCCCGATAGTACCATCGATTAACATATTGCCCCTGTGGCACGCATTCATGATGGACTATCCTTCAAAGTCAAAGAAAACCATCAGCATGGCTTTGACATTTGACCTGACCTGACGAGCAACTTTTGATCTTGGAGAACCTTTCCCGACCCATTGTGGAGATTGAACCTTGGTCTAAACATCATAACCGTAGACCTACGTCTCACAATAAGTTATGATTCTCTTACGGAACATCTACATCTACTACATCTACATTTATACTCCGCAAGCCACCCAACGGTGTGTGGCGGAGGGCACTTTACGTGCCACTGTCATTACCTCCCTTTCCTGTTCCAGTCGCGTATGGTTCGCGGGAAGAACGACTGCCGGAAAGCCTCTGTCCGCCCTCGAATCTCTTAATTTTACATTCGTGATCTCCTCGGGAGGTATAAGGAGGGGGAAGCAATATATTCGATACCTCATCCAGAAACGGACCCTCTCGAAACCTGGACAGCAAGCTAAACCGCGATCAAGAGTGCCTCTCTTGCAGAGTCTGCCACTTGAATTTGCTAAACATCTCCGTAACGCTATCACGCTTACCAAATAACCCTGTGACGAAACGCGCCAATCTTCTTTGGATCTTCTCTATCTCCTCGTTCAACCCGACCTGGTACGGATCCCACAATGATGAGCAATACTCAAGTATAGGCCGAACGAGTGTTTTGTAAGCCACCTCCTTTGTTGATGGACTACATTTTCTAAGGACTCTCCCAATGAATCTCAACCTGGCATCGGCCTTACCAACAATTAATTTTATATGGTCGTTCCACTTCAAATCGTTCCGTACGCATACTCCCAGATATTTTACAGAAGTAACTGCTACCAGTGTTTGTTCCTCTATCATATAATCATACAATATGTATTCGCAATACAATACATTTGTCTATGTTAAGGGTCAGTTGCCATTCCCTGCACCAAGTGCCTATCCGCTGCAGATCTTCCTGCATTTCCCTGCAATTTTCTAATGCTGCAATTTCTCTGTATACTACAGCATCATCCGCGAAAAGCCTCATGGAACTTTCGACACTATCTACTACGTCATTTATATATATTGTGAAAAGCAATGGTCCCATAACACTCTCCTGTGGCACGCCAGAGGTTACTTTAACGTCCGTAGACGTCTCTCCATTGAGAACAACATGCTGTGTTCTGTTTGCTAAAAACTCTTCAATCCAGCCACACAGCTGGTCTGATATTCCGTAGGCTCTTACTTTGTTTATCAGGCGACAGTGCGGTACTGCATCGAACGCCTTCCGGAAGTCAAGGAAAATGGCATCTACCATGGTGCCTGTATCTAATATTTTCTGGGTCTCGTGAACAAATAAAGCGAGTAGGGTCTCACACGATCGCTGATTCCGGAAACCATGTTGATTCCTACAGAGTAGATCATGGGTTTCCAGAAACGACATGATACGCGAGCAAAAAACATGTTCTACAACAGATCGTTGTCAGAGATTAGGCCTATAGTTTTGCGCATCTGCTCGACGACCCTTCTTGAAAACTGGGACTACCTGTGGTCTTTTCCAATCATTTGGAACCTTCCGTTCCTCTAGAGACTTGCGGTACACGGCTGTTAGAAGGGGGGCGAGTTCTTTCGCGTACTCTGTGTAGAATCGAATTGGTATCCCGTCAGGTCCAGTGGACTTTCCTCTGTTGAGTGATTTCAGTTGCTTTTCTATTCCTTGGACACTTATTTCGATGTCAGCCATTTTGTCGTTCGTGCGAGGATTTAGAGAAGGAACTGCAGTGCGGTCTTCCTCTGTGAAACAGCTTTGGGAAAAGGTGTTTAGTATTTCAGCTTTACGCGTGTCATCCTCTGTTTCAATGCCATCATCATCCCAGAGTGTCTGGATATGCTGTTTAGATCCACTTACTGATTTAACGTAAGACCAGAACTTCCTAGGATTTTCTGTCAAGTCGATACACAGAATTTTACTTTCAAATTCACTGAACGCTTCACGCATAGCCCTCCTTACGCTAACTTTGACATCGTTTAGCTTTTGTTTGTCTGAGAGGTTCTGGCTGCGTTTAAACTTGCAGTGTAGCTGCATTCCCACTTGCGCGATCCAAAAGCTCTTCACAGATTGCGAGGCGAAAGTCTTTCTGGTCTTGACTCATGAGCCGTGGGATAAACTTGGCGGCAACACGATGCGTTTCAAGATGCTGTGTCAAGATTTCATGACGTGATCCAGCTGAAATGTTACATTCTTCTGCAGTCTCTCGGACAGTCTGTCTTGATTGGCACCCACAATTTTGTTGACGTTCCTGAAATGAACGTCGTCGGTAGTCGTCGGAGGGCGTCCTGAACGTGGGTCATCTTTAACTTCCGCCCCGTCATTTTTGAACCATGTGAAACATTCTTAACACTAAGTACGGCTTTAAGCACTCATCACCATAGGCTTCCTGCATCATTTGGTATGTCTCTGTAAAGGTTTTCCTGAGTTTCATCCAAAATTTAATGCAGCCACGTTGCTGTTCTAGCTCTGCCGTCTGTGCGACACAACGTTCTACTCAATACAGAACTGAACAATAACTAACAGACATACAACAGAGAAACTTCCAGCAGTTACACATTAAACACAGAAGTGTGCAGGTATGACAACTGCATTTCGCTCCATCACGCCATTGGCGTGAAATTACGAATGCTCCGGAATTTTCTGAAAAGACCTCGTGTAAGTCGTTCTTGCATTCACAGCGCCAGATTTACACCTAGTGGCCAAAATTGGGACTATTTTTTCCAGGGTAAATCGGTTTCACATTAACGCATTATAATATCAACCAAATTTTGCTGCTATACGATAATAACTGGACCTCTGATCGTAGCTACACTTCGGTTTAAACCCCCCCCCCCCCCCCCGCCTAAGCAAAACTTCAGTGCATCAGTGCAGTTTGTGTGTTAATTGAAACCTGTCCTCTTCAAGGAGAAGTGTTACAAGGCTCGTTTGCTTTACTGCACGCTTCACCATGGGAGAGTGTCACAGAGATGCTGGAAGAATATTGATCGGGTAGGCGCTTGAAGATAGCCACAAACTAACCCATGAAATCAAATAAAACTATATGGTTTCAGAGACCTTTTCAACTCTCAGTCATCCCACAAAAACTACAGGGTGATTATAATTAAAGTTAAACTTTCAAACCGCTGTAGAAATAACACCACTGGTCAGAATGACGTCAAATTGCAACAGAATATTATCGGGGAAGGGGGAAAACGTATAGCAGAAGGAAAATAAATAGTTATAAAATGTAGCAACAGATGGCGCTGTAAGCATCATAATTTAATAGTGGTTGACTACAAATGACAAATGAATCATACAACAACGCCTAAGGTATACGTTTGACATTAAACAAACTGTACTACTCAGTGTGCATGAGTGTACAGGTGTGATATTGTTAGTTATGTTAGTCCATCCACTACGGCAAGGTCGTATCACATCGGGTGGGAAAAATCGGTTTTTAACTGTCCTGAGTCCAAAACCCGCATAAAAAGCATCACTCACGTCGTTTTTTAATTGTCCTGAGGCCAAAAACCGCATAAAAAGCTTCGATCACATCGGTTTTTAATTGTCCTGAGGCCAAAAACCGCACAAAAGCGTCAATTAAAATCAAATCGGATTATTAATTTCCGTGTGTCTGGCGCAAAACTTGTTCAATATGCTGTCCACCATTTACTGAAACAAATTGGAATCAAGAAAGATCATGTTTCACAACTGATCGAAGTGTTTCTGGGGTGACATTCAGAATGTATTGCGCAATGCTTGCCTTCAATGCAACTAAGTTTGCAATCGGAACACTGAACGCAACATCTTTCAGATAGGCCCCACAGCCAGAAGTCACACGGATTAACATCAGGTGATCGGGATGGCCAGGCTGGAGGGAAATGGCGGCTGATAATTTTAGCATTTCGAAAATGGCACTTCAGCAGCTGCTAAACTGGATTCGCAATGTGCAGAGGTGTGCCATCTTACATAAAAATGATCCCATCCACACGTCCAAGCTGTTGGAGAGCTGCAATGACGTGTTTGCGCAAAAGATACTCATATTGCTTACTAGTGACGATACAGGTAACAGCGCTGGAAGCAGGTATATCTTTGGAAACATATGGCCCTATGATAAATGATGCCGTAAACCCACACCAGACAGTGACCTTTTCACGATGAAGTGGTACTGATTGATTTGGGTGCGGATTTTCCATTGCCCATATTCGACTATTCTGTGTATTGACATATCTTGTCAGTTGGAAGTGGGCTTCGTCTGTCCACAAAATCTTCCACGGCCAGTCATTGTCCACTTCTATGCGAGCAAGAAATTCTAAAGCCAAAGTCTCTCTTGCTGGCAGGTCAACAGGAAGCAACTCGTGCACATGGGTAATTTCGAAAGGCTAGCTACGAAGGATGTCTCGTAGGATTTTCTGCACCGTTCTCACGGGTATGTCCAATGTTCTGGCAGTTCTCCGTGCACTACACGTTTGCACACCACCACTCGTTTCCTCCTGCATTGCTGTGGCCACTGCTTCCCCTGACTCAAACAAATTCGTTTCCTCCCTCTATCAGGTTGCACACCAAAAGAACCCGTCTTTTCGAATTTCCAAATAATTTTCTCCAGACCCGCGGCAGTCATCGGACCAACGTCTTTTTTCAAACCGTTCAGTGGCCGGAACTTCTGCAGAGCGACGTGGGCAGTCATCATTCTTGTAATACAGCTTTACAAGCCGAGCGTGATCCTGCATGTGAGACAGTAATGGCGAACGTCGCAGACGCGAAAGGAGAGAAAGCCGTGTATCCGGCGTGTTTATAACAACTTCAATGGGCCATGAGCATGACAGGTGTTTTCATTTACGTATTCTCACACGTACAGCGCTATTTATTGATGAATTTTCACACTATTTTTGTTCCTGCCATACGTTTTTCCCCCTTCTCTGATAATATTCCGTTGCAATTTGACGTCATTTTGACCAGTGGTGTTATTTATACAGGATTTGAAAGTTTAACTTTAATTGTAATCACCCTGTATATTAGAAACCTTCTAGAGCCAACTTTAAGTGAGGAATCAAGGAATATACCTCAACCCTCTACATATCATGATGAAAACATTGGACTAATTACAGCACGTACAGAGGCGTTGCAGCAATCATTCTTCCCGTGGTGCATGCGTGAGTGGAACGGGAGAAAGCCCTGATAACTGTTGCAATGGGAGGTACTAGCCGTCGTGCAGTTCACAGTGGTTTGAAGAGTATGGACGTATGTTATCACGCTCGGTCTCTACATTATAACGCGTTAACCTGCAGTTCCTTTATATCATCCTCAAACCTGAAATCGATATGTACCGCAGTTTTTGTTGGAAGAGCTATAAAAAAAGGAAGCATTCCACATGGCACCAAAACTAAACCTCATAGCGAGATACTACAACAGAGCAAACACGTCTCACTTACGGAGCAGTAGGAAAAACGGCAGAAATATCGAAATTAAAAAGAAAAAAAAAAACAGGACCCATTTGGAGTACGACCAACGTCGCAAATTTCATGATGAGATAACGGTAGGTGCTAATCCAAAGGGGGAGGGGGAAGAATCATGAAATGGCTCTGAGCACTATGCGACTTAACTTCTGAGGTCATCAGTCCCCTAGAACTTAGAACTACTTAAACCTAATAAGCCGAAGGACATCACACACATCCATGCCCGAGGCAGGATTCGAACCTGCGACCGTAGCAGCAGCGCTGTTCCGGACCGAAGCGCCTAGAACCGCTCGGCCACTCCGGCCGGACGGAAGAATCATGTGGGTCATGTTCCCCCTTCCAAAAAAGCAATAGCACTGTACTAATCACTGACGAAAACAAGTTGTTACGATTGTATTAACGCATTTTATATATTTTATTTTTATTAAATGTAGAATCCAAGGCACGTGGCACGTAAATGTGGCTGCGGCTATATTTGGAAGGGGAGGGGGGTGAAGGGGGAAGACAGGAGTGGGACCCCCTCCCTCCAGAATCGAACTCTGGATCCGCTTCTGACATAACGGGGGTGATGCTACAAGTAGAAAGACAAATATAGTGGTCACCATCACGGACATTTTACCTGATCAAAGTTTTGTAGCATATCTTTCTGATTTTCCTCTTCTTCTATTCACTTCTGGCTCAACAAACACATGGTACTTAAAGTCAGTTTTCTGGCGGTGTTTTATTCGCCTAACGTTCTCCTGATTTCAAACTGTCAGCAGTTACTAAAAACGTTAATGACAAGCATAATGTAAGAGTGTTGCCGTAAGAGTTTACAGTCCCTTTGACCTGTCAGTAGGCTACGGAATATATATATACACTCCTGGAAATTGAAATAAGAACACCGTGAATTCATTGTCCCAGGAAGGGGAAACTTTATTGACACATTCCTGGGGTCAGATACATCACATGATCACACTGACAGAACCACAGGCACATAGACACAGGCAACAGAGCATGCACAATGTCGGCACTAGTACAGTGTATATCCACCTTTCGCAGCAATGCAGGCTGCTATTCTCCCATGGAGACGATCGTAGAGATGCTGGATGTAGTCCTGTGGAACGGCTTGCCATGCCATTTCCACCTGGCGCCTCAGTTGGACCAGCGTTCGTGCTGGACGTGCAGACCGCGTGAGACGACGCTTCATCCAGTCCCAAACATGCTCAATGGGGGACAGATCCGGAGATCTTGCTGGCCAGGGTAGTTGACTTACACCTTCTAGAGCACGTTGGGTGGCACGGGATACATGCGGACGTGCATTGTCCTGTTGGAACAGCAAGTTCCCTTGCCGGTCTAGGAATGGTAGAACGATGGGTTCGATGACGGTTTGGATGTACCGTGCACTATTCAGTGTCCCCTCGACGATCACCAGTGGTGTACGGCCAGTGTAGGAGATCGCTCCCCACACCATGATGCCGGGTGTTGGCCCTGTGTGCCTCGGTCGTATGCAGTCCTGATTGTGGCGCTCACCTGCACGGCGCCAAACACGCATACGACCATCATTGGCACCAAGGCAGAAGCGACTCTCATCGCTGAAGACGACACGTCTCCATTCGTCCCTCCATTCACGCCTGTCGCGACACCACTGGAGGCGGGCTGCACGATGTTGGGGCGTGAGCGGAAGACGGCCTAACGGTGTGCGGGACCGTAGCCCAGCTTCATGGAGACGGTTGCGAATGGTCCTCGCCGATACCCCAGGAGCAACAGTGTCCCTAATTTGCTGGGAAGTGGCGGTGCGGTCCCCTACGGCACTGCGTAGGATCCTACGATCTTGGCGTGCATCCGTGCGTCGCTGCTGTCCGGTCCCAGGTCGACGGGCACGTGCACCTTCCGCCGACCACTGGCGACAACATCGATGTACTGTGGAGACCTCACGCCCCACGTGTTGAGCAATTCGGCGGTACGTCCACCCGGCCTCCCGCATGCCCACTATACGCCCTCGCTCAAAGTCCGTCAACTGCACATACGGTTCACGTCCACGCTGTCGCGGCATGCTACCAGTGTTAAAGGCTGCGATGGAGCTCCGTATGCCACGGCAAACTGGCTGACACTGACGGCGGCGGTGCACAAATGCTGCGCAGCTAGCGCCATTCGACGGCCAACACCGCGGTTCCTGGTGTGTCCGCTGTGCCGTGCGTGTGATCATTGCTTGTACAGCCCTCTCGCAGTGTCCGGAGCAAGTATGGTGGGTCTGAAACACCGGTGTCAATGTGTTCTTTTTTCCATTTCCAGGAGTATATATATATATATATATATATATATATATATATATATATATATATATATATATAAACGGGAGGAGCGTTAGGGTATCCGTGCAGTTGAAGTAACCACTGTGTCTGGATGACTCAGTGATGAGAGCATCTGCCTAATAAGCAGACGTCACACACACAGACACACACACACACACACACACACACACACACACACACACACACACGTCTGCTCTTTTGAAACACATTTTTGATCCAACAGCTGTTAAGAATTAAGACACAAAGGCATTATAGACCTTAGCTGCGAGTGGGCATTGATTGAAATCGATGGAGAAAAGTTGTAAATTTGTGCCGGACTGAGATTCAAACCCGGCCTCCTGCTTGCTAGGCAGATGCTCTCATCACTGAGTCATCCAGACACAGTGGTCATTACAACTGCACGGAAACCCTAACGCTCCTCACGTCCGACCCAAATTCTCAACTTATCCACACACTACAAAAGTAGTGCCCATGCCCATTATCCTCATTACTCGCCGCATTTCGCCGATTCCTATAAGAGGTCGAGCCTGGTGTGCAACTGCACTGAAGAGGGCATGGACCGTCTCGCCTTAATTACATTAACCATTTTTGATCCAGCAGACATTATGAAATTAAGACACAAAGGATTTGCAGACCTTGGCTGGTGCCGGACCGGGATTCGAACCCGAGTCTTCCGCTTACTAAGGCAGATGCTCTGAACCCTGGGCTATCCAGATACAGTGGTCATTGCAACTGCACAACATACCACTGTATCTGGATGGCTCAGTGTTAAGAGCATCTGCCTAGTAAGCAGGAGGTCCGGGTTCTAATTCCGGTCCGGCGCAAATTTTCAACTTTCCTCACTGATTTCAATCAATGACCGCTCGAAGCCAAGGTCTGTTACTCCTTTTGTGTCTTAATAAGGAAAATATGTCACTTGGATGATTCGTGCACAGCAACGAAGATTGTGTACTCCGTCAAATATGAAAAGAAAAATGGTGTACTGTGAGTAAGATTTTGGTGCCATCTTATTAGATTCATATGAAAAGCAGCAGTTTCGCTGTAAGGCGAGGCAATAGTCGGATTTATTGGTCACGGAGAGTAACTCCCTCCCTCCTTTCCAACGTCCACGGCCGATGTGTGCTTATGGAGGGGACGCGCTTCTAGTCAATACGAACTCACCCCTGCAGTGCTTCCTCTGCGTCATACCGGCTTTCCCCTCGTCTCACGCAAAGTTCCCTGCTCAAACGCCACAGAGAGAGCTAACTGACCTTCGCACACGAATATCGTGAGGCAAAACTGAATGACAGGTTTGGTAGCGTGCGTCAAATACACCTTTTCAGTCAACTTCGTGTGGGATGGGGTTCGATAATGACTCCGACGGTAATTAAGTCCCTAAACGCACGGTAAGACTCTGAATCGTCCTAGTCTGTGCTGAGAAATCGCTGGGCTGATTATCAGCGAACATTCAAACTTTGTGCCGAACTGGGACTCAAAAACCGAAACTGGACCTTTCAAGGGCAGTACAGTCCCTTAGATTGAAAGCAATCAAATACTCAACGCGGGCTAAGATATTTTCATTCTGGAATCCCTTTGCTTACAGAAGTGCTAGGCCTGCTCAAAAGTCTCTCTCCGCCAAACACACTGATCTTGGTATCGAAATTTTGCCTCATTATTCTGTTAACTGCTGCTTGGCAGCTGATAGTTAACAAAACGGAACGAGAAGTGATGTAGTCGATCGACTGTTTGAAATTCCATCCATTCGTTCATAAACGCATTTTTTTTCGTCAGCATCTGTAGTTCCGTCGACGTTACACTTTATATTAAATATCAGAACTGGTCGTTAGGCGGTATGGAGTGGTCACAGAATTGCTTCTAGTCTCTCGACTGCTCTTAAAACGCTGTGAATACGACCTGCACACGGTACAGATGGTTGTTCGAACTCCGCGATTGTGTGGACAGCTTCCTCAGATCGCCTCGCCGAGTAGTTGATAACTTTCACTCAGGTCAGTGGCCTCTTCTCAACGGCCTCTGAGCCGGTACACAAGGTGTGTTCAGATTGTATCTACAGACAATATAGTTATCACTTTTTATGTAGATAATATGTTATCTGTGCAGTTAACACAATAAACTGGCGCTCTGCCTTTGAAATTCCTATTCTACAGTTGCATATTAGGCAGCTTCAGCTCCTTATTACTACGTATCATTAATAAATACAATGCGTGATAAACGACGGATGGTAATTCACTTTTAGTCAGTCGTCGTAAAAATAAAATTTACATGGTATGCGATGAAACAATGACGGAGGAGGATGTGACAACATACAATTTCCATTCTTTTTTTGTATCATTTTCCATGTTTTTCTACTTGTGACAGACATCTTTGGTGCGTTAACTATATGTAGTTCTAAATGTGACCTCTTTCGATTAAATCATTGCGTTGCTTGTCCCTGTTTTTAAAATAATCCAAGACACTATGAATCGAAGGGCTCTGTTAACTCTCTACGCCCTTACCAGTGTATTCTGAACGCCGTATCAGCTTGTGTTCTATCCTAACCAAGAGACAGTTTTATTTCAACAGGTGGCTGGATAGTGTTGGGTAACGTGCTGCACAGCAGTGATGTCAGTATCACGCCGATTGAATATTAGGGGCTTCCGAAGCAAACTATTATAAATTAAAAATAAATAGTTGATTACAGATATCCTATCCGTAATCCTGTAATGTAAATGATGAATTCGTACAATTGTGAAACATATATCTTTTAATATTTCTTTATCTCAAATTATCATTTTATGTTTTAAGCAGACTAAAACCGCCAAGTGTCGTACTGCAGTGTTCTATCTGCACCATTGCGCTAAAAGACGACACTGGGATGGCTGTTAGCACTGGCTGTTGAACAAACATATGTAAAAGCACATGTTCTTGGCCATCTGAAGATAAGTGGTTACCCACTGGAAACTAGTTACACGATGCAAATAAGCGGTAACACCAAAAATGACGTTTGCGATGATTTTATTAACAGCTAAAACGTTTGGATTCTCATTCGAAGCTTATATGAGCTGGCTTTGTCGGTTGGTGAAGTGAGCTGCTGCAGCCCCCTCCACGACGCTGCCATTCCATCCCTCCCCTTCCATCAGTCCCCCTCCAGGCTGTGTGAGTCACAGGTCTCTGTGCCTACTGCCTGCCGCTTAGTTGTCAGTCCGCTGCAGCCAGTTGCCGGAGAAGGAGCGCTTTGGAAGCTCTAGTCAAGCTACACACGTCCTAGCCACGTTTAGACTTTGTCTTCGCTTTGCTGCCGTAGTAATTCAGTCTGGTGAGTACTTGAGCATTTAAAATATTAGTTTTGTACATTTGTATATGAAAAAGCGTAGAATTTTTCATTTTGATGAAGGGAAACGTCTGGCTACCAATTTTAGGGTGTGGTTTTTCCATGCTTGTTGGAGTGGCTAGACGCACAAAAAGTGACTTCTTACTGTGGTGTAATAAAATATATGGTACACCCGTGAGAACTAAATCCATATATTAAAGCAGATGGAATTAAAATTTAAAATCTTTTATTTTAGTTTGTAACTACAAGTTTATAAATAGCTCTGCAGAACTTGATGTATTGCAGTTTTACTTTTTATATGTATAAATATGAAGCGTTATAGCTCTTAAGTGATGATTTATTAAAAGTCCACCAGTTCGAATGTTGCTGAGGAACTCGCCAGTCGAAGCACTGGGCAACTTTAAGTGTAGTTTGAACAGAGTAAGAGTTAGGAAAATCTTGTCCCTGACTGTTAGTATCGTGAAGGATACTGCGTTTAGCTGTTTGTGATTACTACGCATGATGCAAAGAAACTTGACTTCTTGCCTTCACCCCCCCCCCCCTTCCTCCTCTGCCTCCTAAGATATACTGTATTAAGAAAACAGGAAGTGTTTCCGGTGTACGATGAACGTTAAGAAAGGGGATAATGGCGGAGGCAGCTGTGAAGTCTGCCTCCCCTTCAGCCAGCACACGGACACCACACTTTAGTTCGTAAGGTTTCCTAACTGGCGATCGAATGGGCTGTTGGCATTAGTAAAAGTTTACTATAGTAAAGCCATCAAGACTACTGGTTAGTTAACTCTGCGGAACGACAGTAGAGGTTAATTACGTAGTTTAATCGGGGATGAAATAGAAAGGGCAGTTCATACAGTGAGCAGCTTTCGTTGTACGTGGAAGGATGGAGGGTAGTAAGGTCCCCTCAAAAGAGAAGACAAAGAATGTGAGCATTTGCTGTTTAGGATCAGATTGTGTGTGTTGTTGTTGTTGAGGTGTAACTGGTTTTGCTTTATAGTAGCAGAGATTGCATATATTTTGACGTAAAGATGTACTTGAATGTCTACGTAACCCAAGATTGTTTATAATGCAACGAGGTCGTACTTTCTTTACACAGCAAATGAATAGTGTTCTCCAGATATCACATGGCGGTTTATGGGACGTAGTGGCTTGCGTCCTGTTTAGTATTCCTAACCTTCAAATTCAGTAAAATACTGGGCAGTTATTTTGGTGCAGACTGGTGCTTTCGCGAGTAATTGTCTTAGAATTGCTCCGCGTGCGATATGAAGTAGGGGAACTGAGGCTGGTGATGCAGATAGGTCTTGTAGTCCAGATTCACTAAATTAATATGGAAATGAGATCGTAAAGGTGGAATACATTTTTCTGCGACAGCTGTAGCTTCGCAGTGTGACTGTAAGCTGACGTGTCAATGCAGCACCGGAGGGCCTGCTAGGCAATACGAAATTGTTGCTGTGCGCAACGTATACCATGGAGGTATACAGTAGTAGCATGGCACTCTGAAGCAGCATGGAAATCGCGTTGGGAAAATTTGTATTTGTAACTTTTCCTTTTCGCAATCTTAACATTCGTGACCTCTGCTAGGTGCAATCTGCTCCTCTTAATTCCTTCGAAGGGCTATGTACAAAATTTTTGCTGTAGCGTAACAAATTGCTATTGTAACGGGTCGTGTGGCGGTGCGTCCGTGTAATTGCAGCAAGCACGGCGACGCACGCAGACGCGCGACGCGGCCGGCGTCATCGACCTTGGGGAAACTTGAACTCAGCTGCGCATTTTTGTTCGTATCGCCACCTTTAGGGCATTCACGCCGCCTACTGTTTTAGTGACTCCGTGACAAGACTTGTCATTTCTGTGGGCGTCTGCGCTGCTTAATTCTTTCGCGCCCTCGATCAGATTCAGGTAGTGTTCTACAGTCGTGTTTATAAGTTCCTCATATTCGCATGAATATCTTTGGTCTCACGACCTCGTGCTCCTCAAGTGTGTGTGTGTGTGTGTGTGTGTGTGTGTGTGTGAAAAAAATCGTGTACCATTCCCGCGTGTTATCGGCCTAAATTTAAGATGGTAATTGGCGGTGGGAAGTAATCTCGTTAAATCAAAATGTTCAACGACTATGTTGCCAGTATTCCCATTCGATAAGACGTGGAATGCTGACGGTAACGGTCTGCCTGCTGATTTCCGGGTTCTGTTCCCCCTTTTGATCGTGTTTTACCACACTGTAAGGTTGTAAAGCACCTCATCTTACAACTGATGTTCAGCACTTTTAGAACCGCCATGTGCCTGATGAACTGCCACAGGAGCTATTAAGATGATTTGTTTGGGCAGATTCTAGAGATACAGAAAAGGTGCGGACCATAACTGACGAACTGTGGAGGCGGTAAAGGTGTGTGGGGTAGCCAGGTGGTTGCATGGAGATTGCTTGGCTCATATGGAAACGGGAGCAGCTGCCACTACGTAGGCGTGCAGGCCGGTTGCCATAAACGGCAGCTGCTGAGCCGTCGCGCCCTAATATAGCAGCGAGCGCTGAAAGGCAGGCGCTGTGGCGCGCGGACATGCAGATGGAACAGGTGATCAGAGGATGAGTTAACGCTCTGTTGGGTCCTCCTTTCCAACAGCGGCGCCATACGCATTAGGCAAAGGACACGTCTTGTGGTTCTAGATTACGGAAGCACTTTGCCTACAGGTCCAGTCTGCCAAATAATCAGCGATTGCCCCCAGCAGTTTCGAAGTTCCAGTACTCGGAATGTCATTTTACGTTTCCAGAATATTCTCCTAACATGTGGCACATTTAGAAACTATCGCAATTCCTTCTCCCGATCATGATGGCATCGGAGAAAAACTTAATGTACGCTGCAGGTCGTGGGGTCACGTAGGTTTTCGCTACGGGGCAAGCCATCCATTTATGTGAGGAATGATACGGAATGTGCGTGCGGAGGTATTAGTATCTTTGTATAACGTTGTACTCTTATATTCATTAGGTAGAGCTAAGCAGTCACCTGCCTTGGCTGCGCAGTACTTGTGTAGTTTGGCGTCAGTCAAGAACATAACCTTTCGTAATGTTTCGCAGCTTCTTTTTCTGTGTGCTCAACAGCAAACGCGGCTGGTCGAAGTTTCGAAAAACTTACGTAGGTTCACACATGTGGCTGCGCTCCAACCCAACGGCTAGTGTGGGATCCGGTTGTATAAATACTGGTGACGTCACAGTGGCACAACATACGGCATCAGTAAGAACTGCTCGGCGCGGTGCGTCCATCCTTGACCCTTCAGAAAGCCGTTTCCAACTTCATTGCTGTCTTGACAGTGAAGCGTGAAAATGATTAATCATCAAATCCCTTGTACCTCACTTATCCAACTGACTACAGGTCATGCGCTATGAACTCTAAATATCCTGAGACCATTGGAGTGCAAATTAGTGAACGTCTTCCGTATGGACAGGGAAAGTGTTATGAAGATAGCGCTCAAATTAGGTCCGAGCGCTTTGTCTGTTTCGAAGCGATTTTTGCGAAGTCGGTAACACTGGCTTTTCTAGTAGCAGTGCATACCAGCAGCTTTTTACTAGGTTGTGAAGTTCGTATGGCTTTTTTTACCACTAAGTAGTATCTTTTAGATGTGGTTACTTCAGTAGTAGTTAGTGAAATTAAGCTCGGTGGGGATGAAATGAAGGCGGGTGTCGGCTCTTGCCTATTGATCGCAGCGGGCCCTGTGCACTTCCCGCAAAGTCAACGGCCGCAGTAACGATTGTGTGGCGTGGCCTTGGCAAGCTATGCCCGTGGCGCCAGCTGCCGGCATGGCCCGCGCAACCTATGAAACCTATGGGGCTATACCGGGTTTAGCAAGGACGTGGAAAATAATTTGAGGTGCAAGCTTTCGTATATAAATAACTAGGTGTCAGAAGCAATACTATGGTTTATCGCTCAGGGCACTGTAGCGTTTATGAAGCTTGTGTTCATTCAGAATGCGTATAAATTCCATACTTGGGAAATTGACTCCCTCAAATGTGGACAATGGAGGGTATCAATTGTAGAAGAATGCGCAAACTGGTTATTACTGGCCACATTAGAGGAACACGCTCCCAGAAATCGAAAGAACTATAAGGATGATGTAATGCACTGAACACTTAGGTTTAAACTAATAAATATTTTTGTTGAAGTGTGCCATTAAGAAACACAGATTGTCATTCAAGCTAGATTTTTTATTTTTGGTGGGGGGGGGGGGAGGAGGAGCTAGTAATGCTGTAAGCTGAATGTTATAGTAATGCAGTTTAGGACATTGTTTGCAATGACATTGGGAGATGGAAGAGCCTCAGTTTGCACAAATTTGAACTGTTATTTACTGTACTCTTTGAAGGTGGTTGAAATGTTTGTAGCTCACTGGTTCATTGGCAGTTCTGTTGACATTATTATTAGCTTATGACTTAACCCAAAGCAAATTTGTCACTTTCATAAATGACAAAATGTTGGAACTATTAACTGTGAGTAGATAAGCTGTGCCTCCTGTGTCTTTCATAAAGGAAAAGGTGATCACTAGTGCACAAAATGCTACAGCAGGTTGCAGGAATCTAATTCTTTTGCAAATAAATGACACTGAAAAGTTGGGGCTATCGTAGCTTCTTCCTACAGAATAGAAATAAGGAATGTGTAACACTGTTATAAACTGTTAACATTAGGTGGTCTTGTTAAAACATGCCTTGTCTATATTGTCATTAGGAGTATTTGTTCCCAGGCTATGCACCACTTAAGTTTTATACACAAATACGTCAAAAATTGCCACTTCATTGATTTTTCACTCCTTCATTTGAACAGAATGTTGCCTTTATGAATTTGATTATTTCATCATTTTTTATTTTGTTTCACTATTAAGATTTGTGTGAAAACATTAAATACTTTGAAACCTGCAGCATTTGAGTGATGGCCAACCCAGCAAGTCCATCCTTGAAGGATCTCCCAAAAGTTGCTCCAGACTTCAAAAGTGAACTGGAAGGTTTCAAGCCAGACAAGATGAAAAAGGCAGAGACTCATGAAAAAAATGTTCTGCCTACTGCTGAAGGTAAGATATCACTTGATTAGGCTAAGAAATTGGAGGCATTATTCTGTAGTTAGAGGCATTGTATACATTTGTTATATGGAAGGTACTGCAAATTGGATAACACTTCAGTTAAAAAAATGAGTGTTACTGATGCTTCTGGTTTTTAGTGTGTGTGTGTGTGTGTGTGTGTGTGTGTGTGTGTGTGTGTGTGTGTGTGTCAGTCCAGTGCATTCAAACAATAGATTCGAGGCATGTTTTTCAATACTTGTTTATGAATTAGATGTGAAACAGGAGAAGCAACACTCGGAACTTATTCAGGGAGTCGAGAACTTTAAACCCGAGAGGTTAAAGAGGACAAATACTCAGGAAAAAATAGTCCTTCCTAATGCTGAAGGTAAGTTGTTGGTTTCACAAGCAGCCATTTTGCTTCCATGCTTAGAGCCCATTATGTCTCTGCTTGAGCACTGCCCTGGAGAAAACTACTCTAATACAATTATTCAAATTTTTCTTTTTAATATTGGAGGAAGATTGAGAAGGAAGTCAAAATGTTACTCACTATGTTAATCCTGTGCTGCTATGGTTAAAATTATAGTGTACTAAGAAAGTTCAGTGGTACTACTTTAACTGGAGGTTCAGTATACCTCTGAACATGGGACTTCGGTACTTCTTTCCATAGAAAGAACTTGTCTGATTTCTTAGAGTTCCACCTGTTTCTCCCACAGAATAACACATTCCATTAAGATATGTGGAAGAAGTGTTGGAAGGTGAAATATTTGGTTATTTATATGGGACGTAACAGGTAAAGCTAATTAATGCATGTTTTGCATAGCTAACATAACTGCTGAACAGCTTATTTTGACTGCAAGGTACTAGAGATTGTAAAGGTATATACCCATCTGGGGATATAACATTCTAAGAGTTTGGTTGGTTAATTCACACAAATTTGGTACCTTTTTCATAAACTCATGTTAGACAACATTAATTGTAACTGTGCAGCAGTACTTTGAAGGTATCTGCCATTGAAATATTCACTTATGTTAATGACATCTGCTAGTATTTCCTTTGGTCTAAAACACTTAAAAATGAAAATTTTTTCTGTTGTAGCAAAGGTGTGTGTAATGCTAGTAATGAAATGTTCTTGAAAATTGGCTTCCCCTATTTCTCATTGCAGAAATGAAGGCTAGCTCCATGAAAAGATAGCAGCTTACTCGTACGCAAGAGGTGTGACAGTGTTTCAAAATTTGCATAAAGTAGTGAAAGTACAGACTTTCACAATACGTAAGCTTGTATTGTAAAGTTCCCTAAATATTAAAAGAAATGTTTTTGTTCAGCAAAATAAAGTACTTAGTTACAAAACTGCCTCACAAGTATCTGTAAACAGCAATTAAAATATTAATACTAGTGTTGAGAAATTTTGTGGTTTGTTCAGTCTGTTACTTTTTCTGAAAGGTGATTTAATAGAAACTGTTATAAAATGTCATTTTACTCTGGTAAAAGAACTTCATCAATAACTAATGAACATTGTTAGCATCATTCAGTACCACAGAGACAATACATATAGAGCCAGTATTGTTTCCCCTTTAGCAGTGTGGTTGGTGGTTGCCTCATACTGCCATTAATATGAAAATGGCAGTCGCACTGCACATAACTTTATACACAAGTGTGTTGCTGTTGGTATCTAACCCTTCCACTATTTAAGTTAACCATGTGGGATATTTGACTGCTTATATGCTAATTCTGGCATAACTGGTGGTGCTTGCCTGTAAAACACTGTGAAGATGGAGTGTCAGTGTGCTTAAATAGGTTTAACTATTGCTGTTGTACACAAGAATCCTTGCTGTGTTTTGAATTGTGCATATTGTGTATGCTTTCTGAAATACTGGAGCGGATTCTACTGAAACAGGTATCAACCTTAATGCTCCTAAAGTTGATCACATTTCAAAACTGTGAACATAAAAATTAATGTAACTTTAAATTTCAGACACGATCAAAATTGTAATATTTTGTGGATTATGAAGTTCTAAAAATAAAAA
The DNA here is from genome assembly GCF_023898315.1 of Schistocerca nitens. NCBI lineage: Eukaryota > Metazoa > Arthropoda > Insecta > Orthoptera > Acrididae > Schistocerca > Schistocerca nitens. The sequence goes on along the minus strand of NC_064616.1, from coordinate 833,431,000 downwards.
TGCTTGTGGGGGTTTACTGCTTTTCACACCATTTACAATTGTCTATTTTAATACAGAATACCCCAAAAACTCACAAATGTAACTGCAAATAGAATAATTTTCAGTATTTAAAGTTGGATCTTGATGCTCTAATGTTTACTATAAATTTTTTTCAGATGTGGCCACAGAGAAAACACAGAAGGCTTTGTTGCAGGGTGTTGAAAAATTTGACACAGGAAAACTAAAACACACAGAAACCCAAGAGAAAAATCCCCTTCCTGATAAAGATGGTACGTCTTAAAAGTTTCTTAGCATGTTTATATGGTCTTGAACAATGTGCATGAAATTTTTTAAAATTAAATTTCTGCTGTAGAAAGCTTAGCAATAAAGCTCTATTTGTAACAAGAATATAAAGGAAAGCCTTTTACATTAATTGCCACTATCTATGAATGCCATGGCTGTGTGTGTTTAAATTCATGCTTGTTTTGTAGTTAAATAAGAACAGTTTCTCAAAGCTTTTAAGTATTCATAAACAACAATGGAATCTTGCTTCAAGCTATTAACAGATAATTTGCAGTGTTTTGCAAGCTTGTTTTTTCTGCATGTTTAACATTGGCTTTGAAACTTCTGGCAGTTGTTAGACAGGAGAAAGTTCACCAGAATTTACTGGAAGGTGTGGAACATTTTGATAAATCTTCGATGAAACACACACAAACACAAGAAAAGAATCCTCTGCCAGATCCAGAAGGTGGGTAGTTATTTATATGTTACAGGTAAAAAACTCTTACCTGTGCCATTACTTACTGGTTTTGGGATAAGGCTTTGCAATGCACTGTCACCAGGGTACAATTCCTGTGTCATTTCTTAATGTGGTAATCACTGTGCAACAGAATTAAAGGATAGCTTTTCAAAACCCTGTAATTGTTTCCTAATTGTGGTGCACAAGTTTGAAATTTGGCTCGAAGGTGCCTACAACCTTCCTCTGTGATGGTGCGAAAGTGTGGCACCCAGTGACATCACCCTTGGGCTTGGTGACATGCCAAACAGTAAGGTGTCTACAGCTCAAGCGCTCATGTGAGCTGTAAGGTAGGTTGGTGTCACATTATCACCAAATTTCACCACAATTCTGCCCAATGCCATTGTGGACATTTTATAAGTTTATCACAGCTCAATATCCACATTTCACCTTTCTTTTTGACATCTGTGTGATGGAAGTCATAATTGCAACACCCAGGCTTGAAAACTCTTGGTTCTCTTACAGGTGGACGAGGAAAAATGTCGGGCACACTGCCACTCAGTTGCCACAAAAGGCCTCAGGGGGTTGGCATGAAGGGTGTCAATGAAACCATCCCTTTCCCCGAGGAGTTGATTGCCACACACTTGAGTCGAAAAGGAGTGTTTAGTGCAATGAACAAGATGGTGTTGACAACCTTAAACACTGCTGACACCCTCTGTTATAACCCTTCTGATGACACTGTGGGGCTGAATCCCCATTGAATGTGTTTGCACCCCTTTGGAGTGCAGTGAAACTACAATTTTTGCCTTTGTATTCAGGATGAAACCAGTAGGGATCGTTCAAAACCATTCAACAAAATTTGAATATGATCTGAACCAGTAAAGATACATGTGCTTTTTCAGCCCTGCTGTGGTGTGGTGATGCAGGAATGCAATATTAACATGTGCATGAATAAAATGGCAAAGAGTCTCTAATAGCCTCCAGTTTGGCAAAACCTTTGGTGCACCCATTCACCTTTGTTGAGCACGTTAGAAATGTATTGTCAAACCGAGGCCTTTTTGTGGAGGTTCTGGGTGGTGGTGTGCCTAAAATGTTTTCATTGGCTGCCTGTAAGAAAAGTGTAATGCTGGGTGTCATAGTTCTGACCTCTGTTGCAGACACATTAGGAGAGGATATTTGGTGACAGTGTGATAACATTATACCATCTTACACTGACATGACCTTCCTTGTCCCCCTCCCCTGCACATGTTGACACCTTGCTGTTACATGTCAGAGTGTGAAGGTGGAGTTGCAGGGTAAAGTAATTTTGCACCATTACAGGAGGTTCTTGGCACCTTTTGAGTCCAATTTCAAACTTACACACCACAATGGGGGAGAGAGGGTGTGCAGTTACGGGGTTTCGAAACTAGTGACCCGACCCTTTAATTTTGTTGTGAAGTGGAGTGGCTAGGTTCTGTGCTTGGTGCTGCATACACTAAGATGTCTCCCCAAAAACCTCTAGATATGCACAAAAATTTTATGGAAAAATGTTCTTTCATGTGGACACATTTTAATTGTAAAGGAATATCCTTGGGCAATTGGATCACTGTTTCTCTGTATACTTGGCTATAAATGGGCCTATAAGAGTAGATACTACAGTTAATGGAATAAGTATTTTTTTTTTTTTGCTTTCTTTTGTAGTGGTGATGGGTGTGCAGTTGCCAGTAATCTGCACAATGAAAGTAAACTACCCAAACTCTAATCAACTGTGTTGATATATATAGCTGTAACCTTTTTTCTCCTCCATGATTTTGGTATGGATGCAGCTTCATGCAATTATTGTTGCTCATAGCAGCAGTAACAGTCCTCAGACTGCTGCCCATACGTCAGTCAGTGCAGAAATAGGTTTCCTGCAGTGCCATGACCATAGGAACAAAATTGTGATTGTACTGTAAAGCACAAAATCTTTCATAGGTATTTGTATTTGCACCCAAGAATTGAATAGTATCATGTAAATCTTACTCTGTGTAAACATGAAGTAGCTTTCCTTCCAAGAACATGTGAAGTTCTGGGCATACTTGTCCTTTGATGGAATTACTTCGGTGCTGTCTGGATTTCAATGTCCCCATGGATGTTCTCTTGCTCACCTGTAGGAAAAAAATTGTTGGGCATTATTATTATTATTATTATTATTATTATTATTATTTGCTGCTGCAACAGAAAAGTTTGGGCACTGTACACTACTTCAGCTCTTCTCCACATTTAAGAGTTGTGCTTCAGATCATCTTGTGGTTCTTCACACTACACCGCAAATTTCTTAGTGTCCTCCACTATAGCTTTTGCCTTGTTAACTAAGGCCACTGTTTCTGCACTTCAGTCAAAACATACATATTGCTTCTTTAATTTGGAGTATTGAATATCTAAAGTTTTGCATGGCATCTGTGAGTCTTTTAGTAAATGCATGATTTTGCATTCAACAATTCAAATTTTTTAAGGTATGAAGCTGCATGTAATGTTATCTGAAATTGTTACTTTCACATGATGTAGATAGATTAACTTTCACCATGTGGTATAAAATTAATTTATCAATGAATATATTTGTTAAAAGTATATCTTTTTCACAGTATTGTAGGTAAGTTCTTAATGTGCTTGGTCACTAACATCTCAAATAATATTTAGATTCCAGAATATACATTCTTCGCAACAGGTGGCAGACACTCATAACTTTCTTTTCACAGAAGATAAATAAGTATGTAAATGTTAATTGTTTATCAGCTAAACTGAGACAATTTCTCATTGTATTGTGCTTCTGCTTTGAGCAGGATTTTCTTATAATTATTTAAATAGTAGCAATAAACAGGTTCTCTTCTGCTGTAAAATGTTAATGTTGAATGATGTTAATTTCTGAAAACATTGCTTGACTTCATAACCCATCCTGCCATATTTAAAATCAGCAGTGCTTCATAAAAGTTGCCAGTAATTTGAAATGAAACAAGAGTACATATGAGTAGATGGCTGTTGTGCTCCAAAATTTGTGTGGAATCACATTAAAATTGTTGAATTTAATGATTAAAATTATCTTTTAAAGCAATCCAACAAGAGAAAGGAAAGCAAAATCTGATTGCTGGAATTGAGAACTTTGATACAAGCAAACTGAAACATACAGAAACTCAGGAGAAAAATCCACTGCCAACAAAAGAAGGTAGGACATGGATTCAAACTTGGATTATTCACAATGTCTAACCCACTGGTGTTCATAACCTTAATGCAATGTTATGTTTATTTGCAGCTATTGATGAAGAAAAGAAGGCATAAACATGAAACTGTGCAACAAAGACTGAGCTGTTACAGACTCGGCTCAATTGGGATCACATTTTTATCGTTTTTTGCTACACTTCACTATTTATAGAATTTTTTTATTGTCCAGCCATTAAACAACGAAAATTTTGTATTATGTGCTTCCACTTAAATTGCTGGTACAATAGTAAAGGAGACTTCCACTAAGACATTAAAGAAGTCATGACAGCAGTTTGTGATGTCTTAATGTAATGTCCTAATGCTGAAGCTGGTCAGAACTGTAACGAGATTGTGATGTTAAAAAAATAGGCCTTTAGTTTGTAAAACTGGGATGCAGTGGTACTAATGATAATCAGTGATACTATATAATGTATGTCTTATTTTGTAAACATACACCTAAGTTTTTTTATAATCAACAGTAAATGCTTTATACGACTTTTGGAATATAGAACATTTCAAATGTAGAATACTTACTATTCATTTGTATAAAAGCGATATCCAGAAGGTTATGTGCAACACTATCCTCTGAAACTAAAATGTAGTGGGATAGTGATGAAATACAGAATTGCTCAATTTTGTAAGAATTTATTTTGAAAGGAACTATCTTTGTTAAATTTTTCCAGTATTTCTTTATACATTCCACCATTCATGATAGCAAATTTCAAAGGTTTTTCCACAGAATTGTGCAAGACAGATTTGTTGCTTTAATCATGTGCTAACTGTGTGAATGTGTTAAACTTTTGGCTTTTAATCATGAAGTCTTTCTTTTTGTGGGAATGTGGCAGTATTTAAATGTGGTGCGATGCATACTTTTGCACTTCATGAGCAGTTATGTCAGCTGCCAATAAATTTTGTGTGAATAAAAGTTGGAACTTTGTCCAAATGTATGAATTTTCTGAATGTCCCACTACTCCCTATTGTTCTGGAAGATATTTGATTGGATCTTTCTTAACCTCAATAAATTAAACCAAATGAGAGTAGGGCACCTGTGCTCAATGCAATATCGGTCTTGTAGTAAAACGTATTGTTACATCAAAGCTAACTTCACCAAACACAGCAGTAATTACACTGATGACCTTAAAACGTGTGTTCGAGGAACTCTTCTGGTATTATGCAAGGTTGGATATGAATAATTGCAGATCAATTTAAGTGTTCATGTGTTTCTAGTTACAAAAGAATAAACAGCCAAAAAAGTACAAATGGTGCAATGTGAAGAATCAAAAGTACATATTTTGAAACAGAAAAAGTTGTGTGAAAATCACATAATGGGTCTCTTTGGGGTTGTGTAGTCTCAGAAAACTTAGTAGTACTACAGAAAGTGCTGTTAAATCTTTCTTTACACACACACACACACACACACACACACACACACACACACACACACACACACACACACACAATGGTAATAAGTTAAATAGCAATTTCTCTACAAGAATGATTCATGTGAGATGTTAACATTTCATTGCATTTGCAGTTTCATTCCAATAACTTCAAAAATTAATTCAAATTACACAACCATGCCTTAATATTTTCTTCTGGATAAAGGGAGCTATCTGTCAAGACGTTTCTGAAGCACTCTCTTAAGGACAGCACTGCAACAAAACAAGCTGTAAGAATTAACTTGTTTTATGTTGATAATGCAGGTACAATCACATTCAGCTGACATGTATTGCAAATTCTACGCAATTTTAAAATTTAAATGACTAAGTGTTCCTGAAGTACCAAACATTTTCATTAAAGATTACTGAAAGTGTATGTATAAAGTGACTAGAGCAGGTCATATACTGTGTATCCATTGTAAGCTGACTGGTTTTTCACAGTTCCAATAAGGATCTGCAAACAACTCCCTGTAATTAGATTGCTTAAAGGGTTTCATTAGTAAGGTGTTTTATTCCAGATTTCCTGTTGTGTATAGAAATGTTAGCTTTGTATCCTAATGCTGCAGGATCAAAATTCTTACCTCAGTTCATTTGGAACTGTGTAATCTTTACCCTGAACAATGCTGAAAGCAAATATCCTATCAGAGCAGTGAAAGAATAAGGATTTTTTATAAGGTTTCCATTTCTACAGTGTTTGCTGTAGATAAATTTTTCCTAATTATTCTGAGATAGAAGGGAGTGAAAGTGTGTCAACTAATGTAGCAGTTCAGTGGTCAAAACAATGGAAAAATTCATAATGTAAGGCCAATTCAACTTAGGTTTCTCATCAGATTATGAATGCCCATAATTATTTTTTGGGACACACAAATAAATTAGTTTGTAGTTGAGGTGTATTTGTGAAAGTTAATCACAAACCTTTAGAGTAATTAAATTGTCTTTGTCTAGTAATGATTTGCCAAACCAGACCCCCATGGGATTCCAAATTTGAATTTTCCTCCACTTTGGCTTTCATCACGTAGCACAATAATGCAGTGTAAAAACATTCTTACAAATGTAAGGCTACAGTCATGTCAGGAATGATGTAATCTTTGCTTCCCAACATGATCATTACAAAAGTGAGGGCACAGAATACTGACTACTGAAATTAAACAAGTAAAAACTGCCATAACCACTTAGCTCTAAGGTAACTGAAAAAGTTTGCATGGGATACAGAGAAAAATGTTAGTTTTGTCAGAAAAACAAATGTTCTGTAATCAGATAATTCCTTAACTCTTTCTAAAGTTTTAGAAGATATCCCTTTGGTCACTGATTGCAATGATTATCTCAAAAAGGTCTCTATTACATCCACATGGTAGACTGTAAATAATGTTTGTATTGCAGGTTAAGTGCTTGATTAAAATTAGTTTTAGGGGTTGAAATAGCATTTCCAGGTAACTACTCTGGCTCTCCATTTTAAAGGAAAATAGTTTCAAATTACCTGGAGACGAAAGAAATTATGAGCTACTTTCACTGAACTCAACCCATTATTATTTCTTTGAATAATTACCACCACAATTCAGTTGGATGTTTTTATCATAGGAGCCATTGTGTCCAATGCAATAAAGACTTTGATAAAAAGTTAATGTAATATCATCTATCACTTGTTGCTTTCCTTGTTGGAATAACAAATCGTGTTCTGTGTGAAAAACAACTGTGATTGCTGTTCCTCATTTTGCAAATTGGACTTGAATAAAATTGAGACTTACCACTGTTGGAATCTGCACTAAAACAGGCTTGAATTCTTTTATGATCAGCTGTTTTTATGTGACTGTGAAATGGTACAGTGCAAAGGAGCCCCCCCCCCCCCCCCCTCTTCCCAATCAATTTTCATCACACTATCTTGTGTGGGAATGTGACTTCCACTGATAGGTCTAATGGTTGAAGTACAGGGTGGTTATAATTAAATTTTCACTACTTGAGCCAGTGTAGATGGAAAACTAATGTATGGATACCTGACTTTTTACAAATGATGATCAGACTGTGCGCTGCAGAATTTGTTTAATGACTTGCCTCAAAGTGTTGGTAGTGGTATGGCAATGTAGGATTGAAACAAAATCATAAGTCTGCATCACAGCTGCAGTCAGGTGAGTGGGGATTTACTCATAAAGCAGTTTTATCAAAACAGCAATAATAGTTAAGCTGCTCACTGGTATTGAAGTGTTAAAGGAATACAGAGGTCCTTCTGCACCAGGGCCAATATGATCTGGAAGTTAAAATTAACTGGTGATTTGGGTATTCCTCCTGGGAAATTCCAATGGCCAATTGGTAAACAAATTTTTGGAGCTACTGTTGCCATGGTTCAGAATGCTGGACACAATACAATGTGCAGTCTTCAAGCAGTGCATGAGTTGTCAAGACAGCTCAACATTCTATGATACACACTTCAAAGAAGGAAGGAAGGGAGGGGGGCAGAGAATTGTGGAGTGGTATCTATAGTGCAGATGGTTGCCACATTAAGCAACCTTTGTGACCTGGAGTGTAAACATTGTACACAATTAAGATGTTACCATTGGAAAGCAGATGTGCCTCGTGTCTTTATTTCAAGTAATAAAAGGTGTAGCTATCTGTAACAAATGTTAATTGCATATCCATATTTTGGTCACAGTGACTGAAATCTGGATATACAATAAATATTATTTGTGACTAATTGCTCTGCCCTTTACTATTTGAAATGTTACACTTTCACTTTCATGTGGCAATTAAAATGTTTCTTTCAACGGTTTGTCATTCCTCTTCCGCATGTTCTTACAAATGTTTCCACAAAGTTTCATTGTGATGTCTTTCATGAGGAGCCCTCTCAAGTAGTGAATATTTAATAACAACCACCCTCTACATTCATTGTATCAGGTAGAATCTGATATCTGTACATCTTTGTCAGGTTACATGAAAACATAACTGACAATGATTCGGAACTGTCTAATATGTGACCAAAATCCCAGAAGAAAGTAGTTTGATTTTACAAAATGGAAAAAAAGTAACACAAAGGGAGGGAGGGGAGGGGGGGGAGGGAGGGAATCAGTTGGCCACAAGATTTCCTGCACAGAAAATTATCTGTAGAATAAGTGGGCCAAAGTTTCCTGTCACCTGAAAGGGAAACAACCATTCTGAACTGTGGGCATTGTAAAGCAAGTGTGTAAGTCTGTACAGGGACTGGACATCTCCACTTTGTTATTAAGTTAACTTGTCTCCTTCAATTGGTGCACAAAGCAGTTAATTGTATATTTTTTTGGTTTTTACCCATAGACACTAGCTGATGATTATTTTAGCTTGGATTACTGGGCGTGTCATAAAAATTTATATGGATAGACTGAATGTTGTAACTGCATTTACCATGTTACTTAAAATACAATGTATAGACAAAGGCACAAGAAAGAAAAAAAAATTACATAAGATTTTTAGTGTTTGTTACAACAGCAGTATTTAGTTTCCTTTTTAATACTGTCATACTGTATAAACATTGTTGAGATATTGCTAAATGCCTTTTTTTCCTACACTGTATACCTGTGTGCCATCATCTTCCCCCCCCCCTTTCCCCATGTCAAATGCTTATCTGTAACAGTGCCTAAAAATTTTGTGCTGCTCATTTCTTAAATTGCTTCTTTATTGTAATACTTACATTATACATTTCACTGTTTTGTTTGAAACGCTACAGACATTGCTTTAGACTGATTTATAAAAAGATTGTTTTAGATACTTGCTTGCATTTTCAGTATTCAGAAGTGCTACCTTTTCAAGCTGATCCTTTGCCTCAATTGCATAGATAACTATCATACATCGTAAGTTTCTGATTTATAGTCGGCAAAATCATTTACACAGAGAATAAACAGTACTACTATAAGGATATAACTGTGGCACACCATGTCTGTTTGTTTGTAACTAAGATCTGTGATTGTTTTCCTCACTATTAGGTCTCATTTCTATGCAGTTTCCTACTAGAAATGTAAAATTTAATTACATTGCAGCGTTTCCCTCTAATACCATGCTGATAGTTTCTCCTTTAGCTTGGGATGATTTGTGCAGCCAAATGCTGTAGCAATGTCCATGAAGATCCTGCCAGTCTTATGTTGCCTGTCAAGTGAACTGGACGAGTTCAACTGAATATGTTGTCATCAATGTTTACTTCCCTTCTCTTAAACTATGTTGTAGCAAGTGTAGTATTTTAGCTATAAATTGAAAGTCCAGGTCGGAATATCAAGTTATGAAAAGGATTGTGACTCATTGTAGAGATGAAATGTTGAGTTGCAAACAGGCCCAACAAATAGATTGTTACCCACTAAGCTTTTGGACAAAGTGTTCGTCAGACAAGGAAGGAAAACACACACTCTCAGAAGCAAGCACACCTCACACACACATGATCACATTATCTAGCCCATCTGCACAGACTGCAGCTCTTCTGGTGAACTAAAGGAGCAATCTAGAGTGGGGCAGCAAAAGGGAGGGGAGGGGGGGGGGGGAGAGGAGAGAAGCATTGTCTGGCACTGTGTGCAGAGACTAGAAGGTGGCAGGACAATGCTGCCAGGTGCAGGGTTGGGAGTCGGGAGAGGGGAGGAGGGAAGAAAGAGAAGAGCAAAGAGGGAAAAACTTTGGTCCTTATTGACCAACACCTCCAACCAATTTCCAAAAATCTAGCCTCCTACATCAGAGATACCAACCCCTTCCTTCACTGACTCTCCGCCATCCCCCCCCCACCCCTTTACCTCCTGGAGCCTTAATCGTCACTGTTGATGCAACTTCCCTCATGTGCATGGCCTTGCCACCATTGAATATTGGGAGATTTAATGCCCTTCAGACTCCAAACCCACTACCTCATTCTTCATATGCCTTACTAACTTTATCAAACAATGGAAAATCCAGGATGGAATGTAACAGAGCTGAAACTACACTGCGAGCAACAGCACCAGTGCATGATGGGAGTGGCGACTCGATGGGAGTAAGGAGGAGGCTGGGGTGGGGAGGGGGAAGGATAGTATGGTGGGAGTGGCAGTTTAGACGGAGGACAGGAGAGAAGGTGTGGAGGGGGGAGGGGGTAAGTAGCAGAAAGGAGAGAAATAAAAAGAAATTAAAAGACTGGGTGTGGTGGTAAAATGATGGCTGTGTAGTGCTGGAACTTTATCCTAACACATACATCTGTGGCACTGTTATGGAGCATCTGGACTTCCTAGCCTCTTAAAACCCCAAATCCTTGGTCTAGTTCAGGTTCATTGATGATATCTTCATGATCTGGACTTGGGGCCAAGACGCCCTGCCCTCATTTCTTCACAACCTCAAGACTCCTTCAGCTGATTCTACTCAACCCATCATGCCACCATCTTGGACGTTGACCACCTTCTCTCTGATGTCTCCACCCACACCTCTGTCCACATTTAAACCAACAGTGCTTGCATTTCAATAGCTGCCATCCCTTCCACACCAAAAAATCCCTCCCACAAAGCCTGTCCAACCAGGGACAATGTGTCTGCAGTGATATGAACTCCCTTAGCCTGTATGCTGAAGGTATCACAAATGCCTACACACAGGTAGGCCCCAAACTAAGTCTACATACAAATTTCCCCTGCCATATACCCACACACCCACAAACCTCCCACCAACCCCAAGAACCAGCTACAGAGGAGCACTCCCTTCGCCACCCGGTACCACCCTGGACTTGAACAACTGAATCACATCCTTCGCCAGGGCTTTTGATTATCTGTCAGACCCCTCCCAAAGTGGTGCTCCATTGCCCACCCAACCTCCACAACATCCTAGTCCATCCCTATGCCACTCCCAATCCCAGCCCCCTTGTCACAGAGCTCATATTCCTGTGGTAGACCCAGGTCCAGCACCTGTCCAATCCACCCACTGAGGACTTCCTATTCCAGTCCTGCAATAAGCTTATCGTGCCCCATAAAAGGTGGGGCCACCTGTGAAAGTAGCCATGTCACACCAGCCCTGTGCAGTCATTGCACAGCTTTTTGTGTCAGTATGGCTCCCAAACAGCTGTCCGTCAGGATTAACAGCCACCTCCAAATTATGGTCGAATTCAAAGTGTGCCACCATGTGCAGCTGGACATAATATGCTTAACATCACTAGTGGCTTCACAACCTGGGCCATCTGGATCATCCTCATCTCCTCCTCCTCCCCGCCAACTTTTCTGAACTGCGCAGATGGGAGTTATCCTTGAAAAACACATTATCTGCTCCTGAAATCATCCTGGTCTCAACCTACAGTGAACTGCACTTCCCACACCCTCCACCCACCAGTTTCGTCCCTTCTGTCCTATCATACTTTCTCAATTCACATACCCTTACTTCATTGTGCACTGGTATCTACCAACACATTCTCAAGTCTTTTCCCCACTCTGATCCTCTCCTTTCTACATCTACATCCATACTACGCAGGCCACCTGATGGTGTGTGGCTGAGGGTACTCCCTTCTATTCCAGTCTCGTATTATTCATGGAAAGAAAGATTGTCAGTATGCCTCTGTGTGGGCTCTAATCTCTCTGATTTTATCCTCATGGTCTCTTCGCAAGATATACGTAGGAGGGAGCAATATACTGCTTGACTCCTCAGTAAAGGTATGTTCTCGAAACTTCAACAAAAGCCCGTACCGAGCTACTGAGCGTCTCTCTTGCAGAGTCTTCCACTGGAGTTTATGTACCATGTCCGTAACACTTTCGCAGTTACTAAATGATCCTGTAACTAAGTGCTCTGCTCTCTGTTGGATCTTCCCTATCTCTTCTATTAACACTATATGGTATGGATCCCACACCGGTGAGCAGTATTCAAGCAGTAGGCGAACAAGAGTACTGTAACCTACTTCCTTCGTTTTCAGATTGCATTTCCTTAGGATTCTTCCAATGAATCTCTGTCTGGCATCTGCTTTACCGACAATTAATTTTATATGGTCATTCCATTTTAAATCACTCCTAATGCCTACTCCCAGATAATTTATGGAATTAACTGCTTCCAGTTGCTGACCCGCTATATTGTAACTAAATGATAAAGGATCTTTCTTTCTATGTATTCGCAGCACATTACACTTACCTACATTGAGATTCAATTGCCATTCCCTGCACCATGTGTCTATTCATTGCAGACCCTCCTGCATTTCAGTACAATTTTCCATTGTTACAACCTCTACTACAGCATCATCTGCAAAAAGCCTCAGTGAACTTTGAATGTTATCCACAAGGTCATTTATATATATTGTGAATAGCAACAGTCCTACGACACTCCCCTGCAACACACCTGAAATCATTCTTACTTTGGAAGACTTCTCTCCATTGAGAATGACATGCTGCGTTCTGTTATCTAGGAACTCTTCAATCCAATCACACAATTGGTCTGATAGTCCATATGCTCTTACTTTGCTCACTAAACAACTATGGGGAACTGTATCAAACACCTTGCGGAAGTCAAGAAACACGGCATCTATCTGGGAACCCGTATTTATGGCCCTCCGAGTCTCGTGGACGAATAGCGTGAGCTGGGTGTCACACGGTCGTCTTTTTCGAAACCCATGCTGATTCCTACAGAGTGGATTTGTAGTCTCCAGAAAAGTCATTATACTCAAACATAATACGTGTTCCAAAATTCTACAACTGGTCGACGTTAGAGATATAGGTCTATAGTTCTGCACATCTGTTCGACGTCACTTCTTGGAAAAGGGGGTGACCTGTGCCCCGTTCCAATCTTTTGGAATGCTACGCTCTTCTAGAGACCTATGGTACACTGCTGCAAGAAGGGGGGCAAGTTCCTTTGCATACTCTGTGTAAAATCGAACTGGTATCCCATCAGGTCCAGCGGCCTCTGCTCTTTTGAGGAATTTTAATTGTTTTTCTATCCCTCTGTCATCTATTTCGATATCTACCATTTTGTCATCTGTGCGACAATCTAGAGAAGGAACTACAGTGCAGTCTTCCTCTGTGAAACAGCTTTGAAAAAAGACATTTAGTATTTCGGCCTTTAGTCTGTCATCCTCTGTTTCAGTACCATTTTGGTCACAGAGTGTCTGGACATTTTGTTTTGATCCACCTACCGCTTTGACATAAGACCAAAATTTCTTACGATTTTCTGCCAAGTCAGTACACAGAACTTTAATTTCGAATTCGTTGAACGCCTCTCACACAGCCCTCCTCACACTACATTTCGCTTCGTGTAATTTTTGTTTGTCTGCAAGGCTTTGGATATGTTTATGTTTGCTGTGAAGTTTCCTTTGCTTCCGTAGCAGTTTTCTAACTCGGTTGTTGTACCACTGTGGCTCTTTTCCATCTTTTATGATCTTGCTTGGCACATACTCATCTAATGTGTGTTGTACGACGGTTTTGAGCTTTGCCCACTGATCCTCAACACTATCTGTACTTGAGATAAAACTTTTGTGTTGAGCCGTCAAGTACTCTGAAATCTGCTTTTTGTCACTTTTGCTAAACAGAAAAATCTTCCTACCTTTTTTAATATTTCTATTTACGGCTGAAATCATCGATGCAGTAACCGCTTTATGATCGCCGATTCCTGTTCTGCATTAACTGTTTCAAATAGAGTATGTTTGTCACCAGAAGGTCTAATATGTTATCGCCACGAGTCAGTTCTCTGTTTAACTGCTCAAGGTAGTTTCCAGATAATGCCTTAAAAAATTTCACTGGATTCTTTGTCCCTGCCACCCGTTATAAACATTTCATTCTCCCAGTCTATATGTGGTACATTAAAATTTCCACTCAGAACTATAACATGGTCGGGAAACCTACTAGAAATATTTTCCAAATTTTCCTTCAGGTGCTCTGCTGAGCCAGGGGGCTTTTAGAGACATCCAATTACCATGTTTGAGCCTGCTTTAACTGTGACCTTCGCCCAAATTATTTCACATTTCGGATCTCCGTCAATTTCCTTCGATACTATTGCACTTTTTATCGCTATAAACACGCCTCCCCGTTCACTGTCCAGCCTGTCTCTTCGGTATACATTCCAATCTGAGTGTAGAATTTCATTACTGTTTACATCTGGTTTCAGCCAACTTTCCGTCCCTAGTGCTATGTGGGCATTGTGACCATTCATTAATGAGAGCAGTTCTGGGACCTTTCTATAGACGCTCCTGCAGTTTACTATTACCACATTAATGTTGTTATTCCCTGTTGCGTTTTGCCTACTACTAACTTGTCGCGTCTCAGGAAGCATCTTGTCGGGCTTAGGGAGGGAATTCTCTAACCTTAAAAACCCACATGTTCACTCCACACATACTCCGCTACCCTTGTAGCCGCTTCCCGTGTGTAGTGCACGCCTGACATATTCAGGGGGACCCTACATTTCTCCACCCAACAGCGGAGGTCGAGAAATTTACACCTCAGATCTCCGCAGAATCGTCTGAGCCTCTGGTTTAAGACTTCCAGTCGGCTCCAGACCAGAGGACCGCGATCGACTGTGGGAACGACAATACAAATAGTTAGCTCAGATTCCACCCCGCGAGCGAGGCTTTCCGCTTTCACCAACTCCGCCAACCGCCTGTATAAACTGAGGATGTCATCTGAACCCAGACGGCAGGAGTCATTGGTGCCGACACGAGCAACAATTTGCAGTCGGGTGCACCCAGTGCTATCGCCGCCAGTAGGGCCTCCTCCACATCTTGGATGAGAGCCCCCGGCAAGCAGACAGAGTGAACACTAACCTTCTTCCCCG
Organism: Schistocerca nitens; assembly: GCF_023898315.1. Classification (NCBI taxonomy): domain Eukaryota; kingdom Metazoa; phylum Arthropoda; class Insecta; order Orthoptera; family Acrididae; genus Schistocerca; species Schistocerca nitens. The sequence goes on along the minus strand of NC_064616.1, from coordinate 833,415,940 downwards.
ACCTTTCCGCTATTTCCCTAAGGAGCTCCATCACACGCCTAACATTGGAGCTCCCAATCACTAATAAACCCCTCCCCTCCTCCCCCCCCCCCCCTTTGTGCCTGCTCGGACCTTGCTGAAGGAGCGGCCACATGTCCACCCACAGGCAGAGCAGGCGATGCCACACGGCCAGCCTCCACATTGACCCTTTTCCGTGTCCGTGTCCCCCTCCCCTCCCCTCCCCTCCCATACTCCCCTTTCTCACAGCCTCCCAGCACTGTGTCTAGAAGCTTTGAGCTTTGTCCTGCTGCCATCTAGTCCCTGCATGAACCGTCAGACAGAGCTCTTCTGCCCCCTTCCCTCTATTGATGCTTTCGTGCAATGCTACAGAATGGTTGGAGGCAGTGGTCACATGTATGTGAGGTGTGCCTGCTTATGTGAATGTGTGTGCTTTCTTTCTTTTGTGAAGAAGGCTTCAGCCGAAAGCTCATTATGTAACAGCCTTTTCGTTGTACATGCCTGCAACTCAGTGTCATCTTTACAGCGAGTAGCAATCTATCCTTTTCATAATTATATTCTTAATCATTTCATAGATTTTCAAAAGTGGAGATTGTGGACATTGGCCTGTAGTTTCCTAATAAATCTGTTTTTCATTTCTGAAACAGTCAGTTTACTTGTTTTTAGTGAATGTGGAAATATACCTCCCTCTATTGCAGTATTCCGCATATGTTAAGGATATTAGTATATTTTCGATACATTTCTTCAAGATATGATGCAATAGCATTGAAGCCAGATGAATGTCTGACTTTTAGTTGCTTTATTAGATTTGAAACTTTTGTATCAGTTGCTGGGATGAATGCAATGGTGTGGTTTAAATGTGGTACTGTTATTATTGTACTTACTTAATCTCTATTTGGTCTCATAAATTCATCTGCTACAGTTATATATCATCTCTTTCTACAGGATCTACATCACTCATGCCATCCTTCAGTGATCAGATGAACAGAGGACATTTTGTTACTTTTCCCCTTTCTTTATTTATGAAGGACCATAAGTGTTTTGAGTAATTCTCCCCTTTCTCTACAGCTGCCTTAATGAATATCATCTCTCTTTTCTCTGATGAACCTACAGTACTGTTTCTTTTTGTCTTGTACAGAGTATTGTAAGCCTGTCTCTCTTGCTCAGTTGTCATAATACTCGGAGCTTAGTTCTTGCATGGAGTACCTATCCAGTCACCTAGCTTTTCTTTTTTTTTGGGACTTTGTTACTAGCCTTTTGCTGACAGAACATGTAACACAATAATAATAATAATAATAAAACAAAAGCCTCGTCCCATTTATCTGCATATGCCACTTCCCATTTTCGCCGTTAATAGCTTATTTAATTCTTTAGTGAGTTACTCGGTCTTTTTGCACTCACATGGCCTGGCTAGTGTGTAGTGTATTATCTATGCATCTCAGTATCATTAAAGAATTTTTTGTTGTGATTAAATAATAATTTTCACCATTAGTTACTGTGGTATGTTTATCTATTTTAATTTTTTGGTCTAAGGCGCTGGAGTCATAGACTGTGCGGCTGGTCCCGGCGGAGGTTCGAGTCCTCCCTGTGTGTGTGTGTGTGCGTGTGTGTGTGTGTGTGTGTGTGTGTGTGTGTAAGCTTAGTGACTGATGACCTTAGAAGTTAAGTCCCATAAGATTTCACACACACACACACACACACACACACACACACACACACACACAATTTTTTGGTTTTATGTATGCCGCAAGTCCAGAGGTGTCTTAGTGTGTGTATTTTTCCTTATGCCTCTGTTCAAACACACAATAGTTACTACAAATTTTCTTTCAAAGCTATTGGATTGTACATTTTAGTTGTTCAAAGAGTGTTTTTATTCCACCATTTGGTGAGTAGTACAGGTTTAATGCACAGCATATCTTCCATGCAATATTTGTTTCCAATGCCACAGCTTCAAAGCTCTCATATCTAGCATATTTTGTGGTGTTTTGGATGACTTGAATAGATTTGTTCAGAGAGAATGATTATAGAAAGGGAAACACTGAAAATGCTCTCAGCTGCCACTGATGAAAGATGCCTTGTGAATTGACGGAAGAGGCCAAGCTGGCTGCTTTCCAGCCATACTGTGAGGCAACAAGCAGAGATACAGACTAAGACCTCTGTTCTGACCTGCTCCCAAGAAGAGAGAGATGTTACACCTTGTTCAAGATGACATAGCTCTGTGTGCATGGTGTGTGTAGTGTCCTTTGCAAATGTGGCAGTATCTATATGGGTCAAACAATCTTCACAGTTGCAGAGCATTTTACCACATGCAAGCAACATATTAAACAAAAGGAGTTTGACTTGTGGGCCATAGCTGAGCACTGCCTGGAAAACAGACACAAAATACAGTTTGAAAAGACCAGAGTCTTGGCTCATAATCAACATATTGGAATTATGTTACAAATGAGCAATAATTTTAATGCACACAAGGCGTACATACTTGGCAGGGCGTGGGGGAGAGGGGAAGGAGGGGCCTTGGAATTTTGAAAGAAAGCAAAGATAGATGCTTAACACTTATGGGGAGACAAGAGTAGCAGTTTCAAATATGGCACCGGACCCTCATGCCACTTGGTCCCGCAGAGCGGGCTGTCCAACCCAACTTCCGTGCACACATCATTTCGGGCCTCTCTGATTGGTACCAGATACTACAATCATGCCTATGTATGCAAAAAATGGTGCCAGCCCTGGCAGTCAATGGTTTCTGCTCCTGACAATGATGACAGAGATTGAAAACCAAGACGATTTTATTCAGACATACCACTGCAAAAGACTGAGGATACTAAGCACTTTACCTCTTTCGGGCTGTAGTACTAAAGCTGACCAAGAGAGAGACTGCTACTCACCATTGGTTATGTGCTTGCTTTTGCTCTGCTGTGCAGAATAGGGGGGACAAATGATGGGGGCAGGGTGGTTGCAATCCACTTACTTGAATTTTGAGTTATTCCCCCATCCCCCCCGAGTAACTTGAGGTAAGGTCTTGGGACCTGTACACAGGGACATGGAATGGTCACTGTCTAATCAAATGTGCATTTTTTCACCCTCCCCCTTACCATTCAAGTGCATGCCATGCCATGCCATACCATGCATTGTATAATGTTCTCTGGGCATATCCTCTGTTTCAGGGAAGTGTGTACGGGGGAAGGAATTGCAGATTATTCTATACAAATTTTCTTCATTTACATACAAAGAACAAGCAAGATAATACCTTTTAGGAATGCACATAATTATTCAATGTTTACAAAGACTGCACAGTGTCTCGTGTAAACTATGAGTGACTTCATAGAGTTCATTTCAGTACAGATCCTTGGATCCTGCTATTAGTAAAATGCACGGGGTATTTGTATTATTGCAAGGGCGGTTCTTTACGGCTTTGCCCATGGAGCTCCTGGTTTCATGTAATTTGTCGCCGTAACATTTTGTTCATTCCATAAAGTTTCAGCAATTTTTTCTGTGATGCCTATCTGCGCATTTATTATTATTATTATTTCATGACTTTTATTTTATTTTTGCACTTTTATGTAATTTAAGGTTTTGGCCTATCTGATTTTTAAGTTACTTGTTTCACACTTAAATTATATCTCCTGCCTGGTTTCTCTTGTAGGATGAATGTGAATTATCTTAACCCCTTCAGTCCACGAATACACATGTGGACATTAAGTATTTGCATTGTAAAATTAATAAACTGTTTTTATTAATGGAAGACCTATATCACACATTCGTGTAGGTTGTATAGTTTCATTTTTACTATTTGATTGCATCACATTCTGCTTGCAGTGCCACTTATTTTTTGGAGATATGAGTCAGCAGAGTGAGTCTAAGTGCAGCTATGAAGGCACTCTTCTTGCATAAGAACCATGTACAAGAAGTTAAATATATCTTTGGGAAAGAAAGCCTTTGACAGTGTTGACTGGAATACTCTCTTTCAAATTCTGAAGGTGGCAGGGGTCAAATACAGGGAGCGAAAGGCTGTTTAGTATTTGTACAGAAAGAACATGTGCAGAGTCAAGGGGCACAAAAGGGAAGCAGTGGTTGGGAAGGGATTGAGAGGGTTGTAGCCTATGCCCTATGTTATTCAATCTACTTATTGAGCAAGCAGTAATGGAAAATAAGAAAAGAAAGTGAGTAGAAATTAAAATCCACGTAGAAGAGAGAAAAGCCTTTGAGGTTTGCCGATAACATTGTAATTCTGTCAGAGACAGCAAAGGACCTGAAAGAGCAGTTGAATGGAATAGACAGTGTCTGGAAAGAAGGATATAAGATGAACATCAACAAAAGCAAAATGAGGATAATGGAATGTAGTCGAATTAAATCAGATGATGCTGAGGGAATTAGATTAGGAAATGAGAGACTTAAAGTAGTAGATGAGTTTTGCTATTTGGGGAGTGAAATAACTGATGATGGTCGAAGTAGAGAGGATATAAAATGTAGACTGGCAATGCCAAAAAGCATTTCTGAAGAAGAGAAATTTGTTAACACCGAGTATAGATTTAAGTGTCAGGAAGAATTTTCTGACGGTATTTGTATCGAGTGTAGCCATGTATGGATGTGAAACATGGACGATAAATAGTTTAGACAAGAAGAGAACAGAAGCTTTCAAAATGTTGTGCTACTGAAGAATGCTGAAGGTTAGATGGGTAGATCACATAACTAATGAGGAGGTATTGAATAGAATTGGGGAGAAGAGGAGTTTGTGGCACAACTTGACTAGAAGAAGGGATTGGTTGGCAGGACATGTTCTGAGGCATTAAGGGATCACCAATTTAGTACTGGAGGTCAGCATAGAGGGTAAAAATCGTAGAGGGAGACCAAGAGATGAATACGCTAAGCAGATTCAGAAGGATGTAGGGTGCAGAAGTTACTTGGACACGAAGAAGCTTGCGCAGGATACAGTAGCATGGAGAGCTGCATGAAACCAGTCTCTGGACTGAAGACGACGACTCAAAAACAACTGTTTTTAAAATTCTACAAACAAATTTCTTGATAAGTGTCAAAATATCTTTTCGTCTACTGATTAAGACCTGTACACATGCGAGTACCTTTAGTATTTTAGAAAACAACATAATATAGAAAGTAACTGGGTAACATCAATAAAACAAAAAATGAAAACATTTTCTCACTGGGACTGAAGAAGTTAATCTTCAGACTTCTGAATTTAAATGTAGGTTATTCTTCACCATTGTATTATATTTGTCTTTCAACCTCTGTATCTCATTAACTCGAAAAGTTCATTTTGTGTCAGATTTTAAACCTGACAAGTGGTTTTTTGTTCGGGCTAGTACCAGTACAACTCTTAATTGTTTACTGCTTTGCATTTTATATTCATCATACTTTTTGCAGCATTACGATGAGAAGATACATCTTATGACACTGATTTGTTGAGATCAGTACATTTTTCTCACTTTCACAAATTTAACTATATTCATTGGATTATCATGCTAGATGCTTGCACTTGCCATCTTGGTTTGTTTCACAAGTTTTGCTGTTCTTATATTCCTTCCTTCCTCCTGATTCTTAAAACAATGGCCATTTTAAACTATTAATTTGCACATAATGACACATAATTAGATTTCTCTTCATTGTATTTTTTTTTTTTTTACCAAAAACCAGATAGCTCATTTGCATTCGTAACAAGTTTCAAGCGATTCAGTTTGAATCTCTTTACACATACCACTCTTCTAAACATTTTGCTATTGTTTTTAGCACTGCAATTGCAAGTAAAAAAACTTGCAGATTAAAATGTATAGAATATTTTTCAAGCTCCTTAATCTGAAGTTTTGTTAGTTACATTAATTAAAATAAAGAGAACCTCTGTGAATCTTTTCCAACTGTAGATTCAAAACTAGCTCATAAAATTTATTGAACATACAAAATAATATATAGTCAGGGAAATAACAAGGACAAGGTACATTATTGTATCAAAACGTCATTGTTTTTAATTCGAGGAAAGCACATTACACAATTCCTTCTTCAACACATGTACACTCAATTTAGGAAATACGTTATATGCAAAATTAATAAAAAATGCAAGAAATAAAATGTGTATATGTTAACATATTAATACAAACATTTTATTGAGCCCATGGTATATCCAACTAATTATTATATGGAGGCTGAACAAAAATATGGAAACACCATGATAAATCCTTACTCAAACAAAAACACACAGGCTAGCCAAGCCTGCAGGTTACACTGTTGTATTTGACCTGAATGGCACATGTGCAGTGTCCTCAATATGTGTCAGTTGTTAGTGGTTTATGTCAGAGCTCAGTGTATTCGAACATTGGCAAATTCTTGGTGCTTGTATGGTGGGCACTTCTGTAATGAATGGAGCCAAAATGTTTGGTGTTTCAAGAGGCATTATATCTAAGATTTATACTGAATACAGGGAAAGCAGAAAACAACATGCATTGAGTCACGCCATGGGCGAAAGTGTGTTGTGAGATTGTGATAGCCAGTCATTGAAGATTGTGATGAAAAATAAGAGGAAGACAGTTATAAAAGTCACTGCAGGACTGAATGTCACACTTGTGTATCCTGTCAGCACCAAAACAACACAAAAGGAGGTCCACAAGACAGAAATTGCAGGGCGAGCTGGAATTCCAAAACCACTCATCAATGATCCAAGTGCTTGTAACATGAAAATGTGGAACCAAGGCCACAAAACCTGTACTATGGAACGATGGAAGAAAGTCCTGGGTCAGACGAATCTTGTTACACACTGTTTACATCCCATGGGCGTGGTGACGATTTGGGGTTACTCTCCAATTTTGCATTACTGTGACAGACTGTGTGACCATTTTGTCTCATCAGGTCCATCCCTTGGTGCAATGTTTGTTCCACCACTGGTGATGCCGCATTCCAAGACGACAGGGCACTGTGCAGGACTGGTTTTGTGAGGATGGAGATTGATTGTTGCATCTCCCTGGCCACCAATTACCAGATCACAATAATATTGAGTGTTTGTGGTCTGCTTTTGAAAGGGGTGCGTGACCGATATGGTGCATGACCACTGTCCACCTCCACCGTTACCTAAACTTGTACCTATTTTGCAGGAATAATGGTGTAAGATCCCCTTCAAACCCACATAGGACCTGTATTATCCATTCTGAGATGACTAGAAGCTTTTTTAAATACTAATGGGTTTACTGATATGTCCAGTTCTATGAGAGACAAGTAGCTACAATATAATAAATTTATTTCTCAAACAAAATTTTAACAAAGTCCTCAACATATTATGAAAGTGAAGTTCTTCCACAAGTGAAAAATAAACAATGTTTCTCCAGTGGCAAACAAAATTAAAGTTTCGAAAGCAAATAGATAGTTAAGTTACCCTACATGTGAAAATCAGTTGACAAGTGAAAATACAACATTTTAAAAGGTGAGCAAAATCGTGAAGTCTGAATAAAGTTAAAGTTCAACACAAAACAAGTCTGCACTGTAGCTTAAGTCATGGAAGTAGATGCTTTCAAAATATCTTACAGTTGTACTTCACAGGAGTGGTTCCGATGATCAAACAGTATAGAAAATAAGTCCAACAAGTATAGAAGCAGAAAGTCAAGTCTTTAAACTATCTTGTGAGTGAAGTAAAAACAATACAAATCACACAAAGTTCCAGCTAGCATGTCACCAATCACACTTGGAGTCTAGAAGGAGGACACAAGAAGGTGTCCTGAAAGGTGGTGGTGGTGGTGGTGGTGGTGGTGGTGGTGGCGGCGGCGGCGGCGGCGGCGGCGGCGGCGGCGGCGGCGGCAGTAGTCACGGTCGTTGTCAACGACCATAAACACATTACTGAAATCATCTTATTGGTTGTTCACTGCTATGGAACTGGCTTGCTAAGCTCATGCGCTGGCCTAAATAGCTGCCTTGCAATAGGGTACATGCAGGCCTATTCTCGGCATGTGACACTGTGGATGCAGGAAGAGGTGTGGTATGTTGACAACCTCTACTGTAGCAGCGCACGGCGACTAGCCAGAACACTTATCCCCACTTGCTGGTCTGGCTGTGCAGTTCTGGAACTGAGATTTCCCACAGCATCTGTTCTGTAGGAGCGAAGCTCATGGCAACCTAAACTCCTTAGACTTGGAGTGGCCAAGAGTTCGGCTTGCGAGCCGTGTCCTGGCAGGCATGCCATAGCACTCAGCCTCACTGCATATTACCCCAACACTACGACATGCTGTCTGAACATGAATAGGGGCAAACTGCAATGACACCACATTTAAATGGCAGTGCAGTCATGCTGCATACAACTTGGTTTTATATTTCACGTTTTTTAACAACATAGATCACAAACAAAACAGATTTTCAGTATTATTTATTTTTGATGCTCTGAAGACATAACAGTAAAAAGTGTCAGCATATTGACAGATTCAGACAGTTCCACAGATTTTCAGACTCAGGTTTCCATACAATCATCACATTTAGTTTCATACAGTGTTCTCAAAACATTTAGAAAACTACCATTATAATTCTCTCAAGGCCACAATGAATTCTTCAGACCACCTTTTATTTAACAGCTACGAGCTTACGCAACTGGACTGTGTATATCAGAGTGTGCCCTTTCTATAACACACTTTTCCTTTTCAAATGCATCCCCATCAAATCACAAATAAGTTGTTTCTCACATTTGAAAGTCTTACTGTAAGCAGTGTGGAGCCAAGTCCACTCTAAATGCAAGGTCTGAAATCAATTCTCGATGTTTTAATTTTCATCCCTGCACTCCTTTTTCTTCCATAAATTCAACACCAGCGTGTTCCAAGTCTAAAAATCATTCCAGGCATGCCCCTTGACATACTTTGCAGTAATATATAAAGCCCCCATACTCTTCGTTCAGTTCCACTGAAAACTGTTGCAACTTCAAAAATTTTATTATTTATACCATCAACTTCATGTGCTGCATGCCTGCAACTTTAACACAAACCTTCTGTCTGTCAAACAAAAGTTTTTGCTCTTTCACTGTCAGTTAAATCTTTAAATTCTTTCTGCATCGTATTGTAATATCATTTCATAGCAAATTTGCACTACCAGTCACTTACGTGACTGCATAATATATATTGAGAATTCTCATCCCGTCTCTACTGTTATTCCCATTCGTTTTTAAAGGCTCATGATGACAGATCGCTGAACTATCTCTTTGTGCAAATAGCCACTGAAGCTGTTAACATCCTTTGTACTACGAACAAATAGCAAAGGGAAAACAGCACTGACAACACATTTCTGCCAAACTGAAGAGACTGACCGAAAAATGCCATGCTGCAAAACCAAATGAAATATCGCACTGTACCAATTACTTCCAGAAAGAAAAGAGCAATGCCGAGACAGGCCGAGCCTTGGCCCACGTGAAGTTTGGCACACCATGGCTGACCCTCACTTAGACACTGTGCATTGTGCCGTCGGCACCTTATGTTTAGGGATCCATGGCTTTTACTACATTGTATTAGGCATGGCAATGTGTTGTGTTTTGTTTTTAGTGTTTCTGTAGTTTTGTCAAACGCCTCTATTTACTCCACTTTTATGATCAATGAATCTTTAGTTAATACAACAATGTTGTGTTAGCTGTATATTTCTAAAATTGACTGAAGTGCTGTCAACCTTTGACTTTCAAGTGCTCAGAAATTAATGAAAGGAGCATTTTTCTATGTCTGTAAATCATGTACTATGCAGCACCTGAACATTTCAGTCTCAAAATGTGAATATTTACTTCTTCCCATTGTGCTAATCTTAGCACAGGATTCAACTGCCACTCCTCTTCCCATGTTTTCGGCTATTGAGTCATTGTTCTCTTCTACAGACATTTAAACCTAGTCTTATCCACATGGAGACAACTCAGTGTTAGTAAAGATACGGAGTCTTAACTTTTCCATACTTCATGCAGCTTTTAAATTCAGTATCAGACACTGTTACTGTAGAAAACGCACTTAGTACCTGCCAAGGCAAATTGGTTACCTAACCAGGCTGGCAGCACCTTTGTATTTACACCCTAGAAGCACTGAAGGGAAGTTTTAGGCTCACAGTGTACACTCCAGTACCCTTACAAGTGGACTGCTGGCACATGTCTGTACACACCACTGAGTGAAGTTTCCATTTCAAACAAAAGCAAACACTAGACACTACATACGGTTCCTCTCACCTCTGCAAAACTACCTCCTCAATGATGTTGCTAATTTACTCAGCTTTGTATGTTGCTGTTTCAGTAGCAAATGATAATTCATTCGATGTACACCAATGGATTCTGTTAATTTTCAGTTTCCTCATCCAGCAAGATATCTTTCACCCAGTCTGACTAAAATCTAATTTCACAGCAAAATTAAACTGACTGACACTGCACTAGCAGAAAGAAAATTTTCTGCAAGAGCTAAAACCAATTTACTTTGTGTAAAAAGAAAAATATATTCTTCTGGACACAAAATTTTCCATCACTATAGTCAATCTTTTTATTATATCACCAGCAATTCTTTGTTGCTGTAAATAATTCGAAGGATATATTGATAATTGTTAAACTATGTATTAACATTTGTAAAACCTCCTAATTCTTGTGTTTTAGTACAATAAAAGATTTAGTTGCAAAAAAGTGATTAGCATATCTGGCTAGTAATGCTGAGGTGGATACTGTGGAATACAACCTACATAGTTTGAAACAAATCTGTATAATTTCTTTACAAATTATGGTTAGCAAATGAATTGTCACCTAGAAGAAGGAATGGCAGATCATATGTACCAATAATTAAAAAGTGCATACTTGAAGCAGCATTTGAAGCACTGTGGCATCAAAGAGGAAGAAAGCTGCTCTCTCAATGATGAACTCAAAGCACTGAAGAGGAAGGTAAACCTAAAAAGGTCTTGCATGATAATTTGTTGATAGCAACAAACAGGATAGACCATCAAAATGGTTCAAATGGCTCTGAGCACTATGGGACTCAACTGCTGAGGTTATTAGTCCCCTAGAACTTAGAACTAGTTAAACCTAACTAACCTAAGAACATCACAAACATCCATGCCCGAGGCAGGATTCGAACCTGCGACCGTAGCGATCTTGCGGTTCCAGACTGCAGCACCTTTAACCGCACGGCCACTTCGGCCGGCGATAGACCATCATATGTCACAATCAATACAGAAGCAAAAAAACATTTATAAAAAAAAAATGAAATTGGGGATAACAAATGTGAGGAAGTCTATCGATGCATGGAAAGGGGGTACAAAAGTGGTGGCAGCATGGAAAATGATTGTAGGACTTTGGAAAGAGGTAAAAGAAAGAGCAAACCTTCCTGTTATCAGTCTGGTAGAGTGGAGGAGCATTTTAAAGGCCTGTTAACAGAAGAAAGGATAGAGTATTACCAAATCAAGAGGGAGAGAGAACCAGGACGGCAAAGAGGTAGAGAAAATAACCATGAACTAGGTAGAGAAGATGGCTTACAAATGGCAAAGGGGAAATCAACAGAACCTGGAACTGTACACCTGTAAATGTGCTAACATAGTTAGTGAGTTATGGCCCAAATATTGTACATGAATATTTAAGCAAGTTATTAATAAATTTAACAAAATTAATGGGAGCAAATTCCAGCAGAGTGGAACTTAACGTTTTAACTTTTAAGTCACATACATAAAAAAGGAAGCAAGAATGAGTGTAGCAGTTATCATGGTGTAAGTGTAAAGTTCAATAAACAGGCTGCATGGGAGGATTTTAACTGAAGTTGAAGAACATAGTGGCTTTCGATGAGGCAGGTCATTTGTAGATAACATGTTTACCCTAAGACTGATCATGGTAGAAAGACTGAAAAGAATCCAAGTAGCCATTTGATTTTCATATATCTTAAAGCATATGACAGTACCATCAAGAGTATTGTCCGAGGTACTGAGGCCAGGAAAATTGCCAAAACTTTATGTAAGATTTTAAATTCTTCTGGGCCTGCAGTGTTATATATGTCTTGTAAAGACATTATGTGTACATTAAGCCAAAACACTGATTTGTGTAGCAGTTATTATTGTGACCTTTCATTGGCTATAGGCCTATTTCAGCTAAATGCCGTATTATATGTTGCAGAGTGCTTGAAAATGGCCTTTGAGCTGAAATAGGCCTATATCCAATGAAAATAAAGTCACAATAATAACAACTGCTACACAAAGCAGCAATTTGGCTTAATGTACACATAATGTCTTTATGTAAGAAGTATCATAAATCTCCACAAGGTGGCAGAATGTGTCATTAAAGTGGGGAATGAAACTTCAGGACAGGCCTTCAGAATAACTATAGGACTGAGAGGAGGATTCAGTCTATCTCCCACAGGCTTTAAGATGTACATGCAAAAGGCACTGAATCTCTAGTGCAGAAAGGTGCAAGGGCATGGCATTAAACTAGAGAACCAGAGTGATACTCTGTTTTTCCTATTCTGATGATCAGGTAATTGCAGCAAATGAGGAAGAGGACATATCTTAGATGCTTACGAATTTGTTGAAAGAATGTTGAATGTGGAGTCTGAAAATGAATTCTGGGAAGATGGAATATCTATGATGAGGAGAGGAAGGAAGTAACTTGGATGTCAGCAGACATCAAATTAAATTGTGTAAAGAGTTGAATATATGAGTAGTAGGGGAGGGGGGGGGGGCAAGGGAGGATGTAAATGCCCCACCCTCCCCACTAGCTTTCAGGGAAGGAAAAAAAAAAAAAGTGTAGTCGGGTATTTTTCTTTCAAGAAAATGAGTTGGTATTACAGTCATAAGAGGAACTTTTTTATGGCTCCTTACAATTCACTGTTTGTCTTCCAAGATATTAAAAATACTCCATACCCCAGGTCTTGCAACCCCCCCCCCCCCCTTCTACAAATTATCATATGGGCACCCTTGCTATCATGTGATATGTGATGCCAGAGCCAACAATGAATCAAGGAGGGAAGGGCAGCTATCCAAAAATTAAATCCTGTATTTTGGTCTTCAAAAATAAGTTTAAAGGTTAGAATGTGATTATACAAATACGAGGTGCGGCTAGAAAAAAACCGGACTGATGCTGGAAAAAACATTTATTTACAATTATTTACAATTTCATGTTATCTCCTTCAATGTACTCTCCTCCTCGGTCTCTACACCGCTCCATACGAATTTTCCACTGTTCATAGCAATGCTGCACATCATTTTCGGTAAGTCCATACATTACTTCCGTCGCTTTTTCTTTTACTGCTTCAACAGTCTCAAATCTAGTTCCTTTCAAAGCTGACTTGACTTTAGGGAAAAGAAAAAAGTCACAGGGGGCCAAATCAGGTGAATAGGGTGGATGATCTAAGATGGGAATGTTGAGTTTTGCCAAAAACGTCTTCACTGACAACGCACTGTGAGCTGGGACATTGTCTTGGTGAAAGATCCATGACTTTGTTCATGTTGAAACTTTCATGAAGAATCTGCCTAACACTTTCCTTGTCAACTCCTGTTAACTCAGACACTGCTCTGATTGTTAAACGGCGATCTTGTCGAACAAGTTTACCGATTTTTTCAATGTTTGCATCAGTTTTTGCTGACAATGGTCTGTCAGTGCGAGTGTCATCACTGGTGTCTTCGCGGCCATCTTTAAATCGTTTAAACCACTCAAACACTTGTGTTCGTGATAAACAATCATCGCTGTACACTTGTTGTAACATTACAAACGTTTCACTTGCAGATTTTCCTAGTTTGAAACAAAATTTTATGTTAACACGCTGTTCTTTCTGTACACTCAACATTTTCCAACGCACAGACAAAACGTCAACTACTTAAAACAGACGCCACGGGCAGACTGAGTGCAGGAGGCAGATGAAACTCGAGCAGTAGGTGGAGCGAGAGTCACGTGACAGGCCACGCGACTTTCAGCCTTATTGCATTCGTTTTATTGTTTCACCAGTACTAGTCCGGTTTTTTTTCTAGCCACACCTCGTACATTGTGGAACCAATACCAAGTTGTGGGAATGGGTGTGAGGACTCGTGAAACGAAATAGAAAGGGACTCCGAGCTTTAGACGTGATCAAATTGAGAAGATCATGGAGAATTTCCTGACTTGACCAAATAAGAAATGAGGAATTGTAATAGAAAGGATACAAAAAAAGACAGCTTGGTTGGTTACGGCATGCCAAAAGAATGCAAGAAGACAGACTACCAAAGAAAGCACTTTCATGACAACCTCATAAAAGAAAAAGAAGAGTAAGAAAATAATGAGTGTGGGTAATGGGTTTCCAAGAAGCAATGGAGAGAAGAGGATGAGAGAGAATGGTGAGACAAAGTATTGGGTGACACATATGTGGGATGCAGTGACAGTTTTAGGACCCCCACGACCGAAGAACACCAAGGCCCCAGGTTTCATTCCCAGTGACCTCCTTAAATCTGCTTTGGTGGGAAGATCTGGAAGGATGTGCCCTCAACCTTGTGAGGCCTGTAGAAGAGTCTCTCAGATGTAAAAGCAGTTAAACTAATGAACAAGTCGCCAAACTAGAGTTTTAAGTCAAAAGACTTTCACCAGGCTTGCTGACACATGGCATTTAGTTATCAGCAGTAAAAACAGCAGAAGTTAATTTTTCAGGTTAAACAGCAAGATGCTTCACAAATAAAGACAATGGATTTTATTCTTTTCAAGATTCCAGACCAGATCTATAGAAGTCAGGTCATGGTGGTATAATAGAAGTAGGAAGGGAACCATTTTTTGCAACATTTTGTCAGTGGAATAAAGAGACTATTATGCTCTTTGATTAACGTCAAAAGTTCAGCTTTCCTTGTCTATGTATTTTTAATTTTTCCTCTCTCTCCATTTCTACATGACAGTCTGAAATTTTCCTTTTAAGCCAATAAGGATAGAAGACACCAGGACGAAACTCTGCATTTACAACAATGAAATGTTGATCATCACTGTTCTTTGAACACTATCACTTTGCAATATTTATTTGCAGTGTAGCGTGTATGAATCCATGGTTCACTTACATAAAACACTTCAATTTTGGATGACTCATCATTCGGGCACCTTTTAAAAAAAAATCGCGTCACATTGATGGAACAGTTTTTTCTCCAAGTTTCTTTGCTAACCTGGTGTTCCAGTTGTGTGCTAAAAAAATCCGTGAAGTTTTAGCAAATGTCATATTTTTGTACATTGTTCCTAACATAGCAGAATTTAATGTCTAATAACACATCTATGTACATCAATAATTGAAAGTTTATTGTGAGCATTATAATTATTCTTCTTGGGGGGGCAGATATGCAAATGATATCTCACTTTGCGCCATGCCTTACTGTAATTTGCACACAAATGACTGACTTAAATTTTGCTTCTCAACATTTTTTGCACCTGCTGCTGCCTTCTCTGTTGGCACTATCGCACCTTTCTTGTTGGCATTTTCGATAAAATTAGTAATGTTAAACATCAAGTTGTAGTTTCACCATGAATATATTTTACACAACTATTTTTCCTGCTTACACTGAAGTACCAATTAACACTACTTTGAACTTGAACATGACTGTACCTTGTCATGTGGCCAAGTTAGTTTCCACAACGGCCAGATAACCAATTTGCCTTGCCGAATAATAAGTGGTACCTCAAACCCTGAAGCAATCATGCATTACTTCCAGGTAATGAAAGTCTTTCAAGTCCATGCAGTTAATGTAGTTTAGCTTTTCAGTTTCTGAAATTATGTATAAATTAAACTCTGCTAAATAAAGGAGACAGATGAAACACACAATGAAAGTCTGGTGCAGTTTCACTGTATACATATATTTTTCTGAATAAATAAAGTTTGTATATTACACTCATTTCATATCAAGATCAAGCCGACACCTTAGATCTTATAATAATAAACAATTACTCTTTTTGTCATATTCAGAAGCCCAAATTTCATTTCTAAACTAGCACAAGTTCACAATCTGAGATTCATTTTATCACAAAAAGTTGTGGTTACATACAGAAAAAGACAATCTTCATCAATCCACAATAGCAAGCAAAGCTCTCTTATAATCACCGGAAGTGTCACCCTGAAAAATAAAAATATAAATTTTAGTACATGGCATATAATGGAAGTAAATGTACGTACACACACACACACACACACACACACACACACACACACACACACACACACACACACTTTGGGGCTATAGAAATTGGTAAGTAATGTATTTTACATATTTTCATTCACTGACATCCTGCAGGGTAATATTCTGGTGTAACACACTATTTCGAAAAAAATATGTCATTGCACAAAAGAAAAATTATTATAATTATGTGCAGAGTTCACACATGTACATCTAGCTGGCATTTGTTCAAACAATTTGGAACATTAACCAAACCTTTGACGTACATTTATTCACTCATAAATTTGTTGTCGACAGTCAACTGCAGTTTGAGAATAGGAGAGAGAAAATTTCATTGTTCTGCTAGTTTCAGGCTGTTGTGCCTATCTTCAGATGGCTATACTTTTTTTTTATGACAGTATCTGAAGACTGGCATGACAGCCCAAAACCAGTTACAGCAATAACGCAAAGCTTTCAGAAAAGTATTTGTGAGAGGTTGCATTCTCCATCAATGATGTTAAATTTAATAGCAGCCATGGAGTTCAACAAGATCCAGTATGGATAAAATAAAACTGAAATATTCACCAATAAAATACCAGTAGGAAAAATAAGCTACCCTTCCCTCTAGTGAATCAACTTTGACTTTTGTTCTGCCTTATGACAATTCTTTCCTTTTTATCGACAACAATGCGCATTCCCACAGAGAATGTTTGTGCCTGACACACTAAAAGGCGAGAGTGCCTCAGAAATAAAATTGCCAGTTGGTATCCCAAAATTTAAAAATTTAGTCTACTGGACATAAGTTAGACTCACAAGACTTAATGCAGTTAAGCAAACAACTATGACTTTTCCAGAACTGGACAATTCTCATCCAGAGCTATGTGCACAAAATGAGTGCCATGACAATTCAAAATTTTTGCCAGATTGAAATTTTAATCTGGATTTCCTGCTTATCGCGCAGTCATCTCAACCATTATGTTATTTAAGCTCACCTCCATATCCGGCTCGAAATTTCATTGGCACTGATGCAGACACCTATGATTTCAAAATGCTACTGTCATACGTTAGCACTGGAATGAAATATACAGATTTATGGGTGGGGTGGGAGAGGGAACAATATTAATGCTGAACCTGAAATGTAATGAATATGTAGTGCTTGAAAAAATTGTGTCTGACAAGGATTCCTGCTCATTTCAAGCAGTCACATCAAGCAGTGTTTCCTCAAGTATCACAGCAGAATTTGTGGCAGTAGTGTTCAGATATCAGGTGGAAACATCGGTGGCGATAGAAATGAGTCAGGCCTGGATTCCTGCACAAATAGCCTTATGGTTAAGGTAGCTGTTTTAGATAATCAGGATATAAGAGTTCTAAAGTCTCTGTCTGTCACAAATTTTCAATTGTCAAGACGGATTAGTTTCATCACAAGCTCAGCATATCTGAATGTTTTTCACTGATATTTCATATCACTGTATCTTCACCGATTTCATCCTCATCAATTCTTTCCATTTCATTTTGTAACTACACGAGTATCTTGTTCAGTGTGTGTGCATATTTTCCCAGTTCCCAAAATTATTCTATTTGCATTTCAAAACTACAAGTTTGCCATGTGCATTTTAATGACTTGAAATGTTTGAATGCAGATGTGATGTGAGGTAACATCTTTTATTTTTTTGTTGTGTACACCAATAGTGGACTTTTGGAAGTTTACAATTAAGTTCAGACTGTTTTATGCTCTCTGTTGTGCAAGAAACAATACAGCTTCATCATTTATCTCTTCTACAAGATATAGTGAATCATTTTTAAGATTCAATTGCAAAGAACTGCCACAAAAATAGGCTTTTCTAACAGACATCCAATGGCAACACAAATGAATTCCAGGTCTGTCCAAGATAAATAATGAGCGAGCTCCTTACAGACATTTTGCTTAAGCTGTGATTAATATAGACCATCACTTATAGTGGGTACAGAGTCTCACGATTATACTTTCAAAAAAATGGCTCCGAGCACTATGGGACTTAACATCTATGGCCATCAGTCCCCTAGAACTTAGAACTACTTAAACCTAACTAACCTAAGGACAGCACACAACACCCAGTCATCACGAGGCAGAGAAAATCCCTGACCCCGCCGGGAATCGAACCCGGGAACCCGGGCGTGGGAAGCGAGAACGCTACCGCACGACCATGAGCTGCGGACTCACGATTATACTGTTGGTACCTTCAATCAACTAGGTGCTCTCAGTGTAGCTACTTATACCTGTCATAATGATAATCCTAAATTTTAAAGAAAGGCAAATACAAAGCTTTACAGAGTATAGGCAATCGAGCTAGAAATTTTAACTGCATACTGAACCTGACAACTAAATGTACAGTCACTCAATTTTGATAGTGTGTAATAAATTACTGCGAATAACAGTTCCAAATTTACAAATTTATTTCTGATACACAATTAACATTTTTAGTTATTTGCCCATCAGGTATGTATCTACAATACTGGCACTCCTCCAGGTATTTACTACTTTTTACTGATGGTGTACAGCTAACACTAATCAACTAGACTGTTTAACAGGACTGTTCATGACGTTTTAAGTACTCAATGTGCTGGTATGAAATGGTCACAATAGATATGGAGTCAAAGTGATTTATGTAACAGTTCAGAATCTATTTTTAATTGTGTAGTAGGCTTTAAACTTGTATTAGTACAGACATGCTGTCAGACAACATGTTTATAGAAGACATACTATACTTTGATAGCTGCTACATTCGAACTAGATTGCTAGTGATGAGTCAAACTACAAAATTGTGTATCAACCCAATGAACAAGTACAGTTAAGCATTGTAGTGTGATGATATATAGCAATAAACAAAGCAGCAACTATGCTGCCATTCTCAACAAATGTCGGCTGAAGCATAAGGACATTCAACAGAATCTTATCTCTTTCTCCCTAGCTCCTGTGTCCAATGATCCACAGAATATTGGCAGCTAAAGTAAAATCGACTTTTGTATTTATGTGCACGAAATGTACAGTCAGTATGCATGTGACACTTAGTATGTTCGAAAGTACCACACATAAAAAATGGATTTTCACAGCGCTCATACATCGGGTTCTGTAGATACAAAGGTAGGGTTAAATGTTTTGGATAGCCCTTGTGCTACAGACCATTTGTGTACCCAACAGAAGGTTTGTCTTACTGTAATTATACTACAGTAAAGGGTCAAAGTTTGAATATTACACACTTCCTACAACTTAGGCGAGCAAATAGGTTGGTTCTTTTTGCATCAGATGTGGTCTATGGTTAGCCTTACGGAGGCACCATTTAGTTCATGGGTAAGTCCTTAGAAAAATTAAAAAACACAGTTTTTGGGTACCAAACCCAAGCTGTGGATTTCAAGATAGCTATGCATAGCAAATATATTCCTAACAAGGGAACTTCCCCATCGCACCCCCCTCAGATTTAGTTATAAGTTGGCACAGTGGATAGGCCTTGAAAAACTGAACACAGATCAATTGAGAAAACCGGAAGAAGTTGTGTGGAACTATGAAAAAAATTAGTAAAATATACAAACTGAGTAGTCCATGCGAAGATAGGCAACATCAAGGACAATGTGTGTCACGGAGCGCGGTGGTCCCGTGGTTAGCGAGAGCAGCTACCAAACGAGAAGTCCTAGGTTCAAGTCTTCCCTCGAGTGAAAAGTTTAAATTTTTATTTTCAGTGTATGTGACAAACTCTCATGTTTTCATCACTTTTTTCGGAGTGAATATCACATTCACAAGAAAACCTAAATCGGGCAAGGTAGAAGACTCTTTTTTACCCATTCGCTAAGTGTACAAGTTAGGTGGGTTGACAACATATTCCTGTCATGTGACGCACATGCCGTCACCAGTGTCGTATAGACTATATCAGATATTTCCCTGTGGAGGAATCGGTTGAACTATGACCTTGTGATCAAATGTTTTCGGTTCCCATTGGAGAGGCACGTCCTTTCGTCTACTAATCGCACGGTTTTGCGGTGTGGTCGCAAAACAGACACTAAACTTCTTACAGTAAACAGAGACGTCAATGAATGAACGGACAGATCATAACTTTGCGAAAATAAAGAAAGTAAAATTTTCAGTCTAGGCAAGACTTGAACCAAGGACCTCTCGTTCCGCAGCTACTCACGCTAACCACGGGACCACAGCACTCCTTATGCTACAATCTCCTTGATGTTGCATATGTTGCGCATGGACTACTCAGTTTGTATATTTTACTAATTTTTTTCATAGTTCCACACAACTTCTTCCTGTTTTCTCAATTGATCTGTGTTCAGTTTTTCAAGGCCTATCCACTGTGCCAACTTATAACTAAATCTGAGGGGGTGCGATGGGGAGGTTCCCTTGTAAGATCCCAATTTATTATCTAGAGAGAGAGAGAGAGAGAGAGAGAGAGAGAGAGAGAGAGAGAGAGAGAGAGAGTGTGTGTGTGTGTGTGTGTGTGTGTGTGTGTGTGTGTGCGTGTGTGTGTGTGTGTGTGTGTGTGTGTCGCACACGCGCGCACAGGAGAAGGGTTATGGGAACCCCATGTTGGTTGTGTTCTGAAGCACATGCCAAATGTTTGTGCACATACGAGGGCCGTTCAGAAAGTAACCTCCGGTTGATTTAAAAAAATACACCAAGTTAAATAAAAATATTTTAATATATATCTTACAACTACATCTTTGCACTATTTTTCTACACAGTCTCCATAGCGATTGAGGCACTTATCGTATCTCTTCACAAGCTTTGAAATTCCTTCTGCATAAAGTCACCCGCTTGTGCCTGGAGCCAGCCTGTGACCGCATCTTGCTGTCACTATCTCGTACAAGAGAGTCTTAGAAATCTGTGGAAAACCAGTAGACAACTCCGACATTGAGAAACGTCGATTTTCACGAACTTTTGCATCAACTGTCTGAACGAGTTCATCAGTCACCAATGATGGTCTACCACTCCTCTCTTCATCATGAACGTTTTCTCGTCCACTTTTAAATAAACGTACCCATTCACGGACAACTCCTTCACTCATAACTCTTGGTCCGTACACGGCACAAAGCTCACGATGAATAGCTGCTGCAGAATATCCTTTGGCTGTAAAAAACCTTATGACAGCACGCACTTCACATTTGGCGGGGTTTTCTATTGCAGCACACATTTCAAACTGCCACAAAAACTAAACTAGCGCAGGTACGACGTTCACTCGACCACGGCTTGATGCCGACTGACCTGTTGAGTGCGTGAATGCACAGATGGCGTCGCTACTCCCCCCACAACCCGCACTGTGACCAATCGGAGGTTACTTTCTGAACCGCCCTCGTATAATCCAATGTTTTTGCATGATTTCAACTTCACATAAGTAAGCTGTCAAAATTTTCTGACCCGTAACATTCTTTTCACAAGAACAACATGCCTCAATGTAGCAGAGAGAAGGGAACCAGTGGAAAAATGCTTCTACTGAAACACAGAAAAGGCAAATATGCTCCTGTTTAGAAAACAGACTGAAAAGAGAGGCACCAGCAGCCTCATTCTTCCTTCCTCAGCACCTTAAAATTTTCACAAAAAATTTGGCATGTGAACATAGTCACACTTGTTTCTGCTGAGAGAAGACAGTGGTTATGGTACAGAAAGAGTGAAGGTGGTAATGGCTGTGTGTGAGAAAAAAGGAACACAGCGACAGTGGAATGACAGTAGTGCCAGGAAAAGAGTGAAGGAGGCAGTGCTAGCAGAAGAGAAATAAACAAAAGGAGAAAGTGGGTGAGAGGTAATGATGATGTGAGACAGTCAATGACAAGGAGGAAGAGAGGGATAGTGACAGTGAGAAGAGATAGCAGTAGTTGGGCATTAATGAATGAGATAGTAGCACTAAGGAGAGGGAGAGAGAGAGAGAGAGAGAGAGAGAGAGAGAGAGAGAGAGAGAGGAGACAGTATTAGGAGGACAGAATGAGGGAGACTGGCTGAGAGATTGGGGGGGGGGGGGGACCATGACAGAGAGACACAAGGAGATAATGCCAATGATCTGGACCGAATCAATGAGTGAGAATGGGCTAGTGGGAGCGGATGGGTATGAGTGACTTACAGCAACAGACTAATGTGTGGGAGTGAGAGGCAAGTTGCACATTAAAAAAAGTGCAAATATATCTGTTTGTCAAACATTTGGGACAATTGTAAAGGTGCTCAGGAAGGTAGATTGTGGCAGCTGGTGTAATTCAATAAGAAAGGCACTAAGAAGATATTTCAACTGACCTGCATTTATTTTATTATTCTAAATAATATATTGTACACTCAGTGCACCCCTGTGTTCTTCAACCCAATTATCAACTTTAATTCAAGTGTCTTGTGGTAGCAGGGTTCATTCATTAACAAACATCTGCAAGATGTCTTCAGCCAAGCCCTCATTTGTGATAACAAGACATTACATGCAGAAGACAAGATCATGTCTGTATGGAAAGTGCTATGAACTGTGGATTTCAATATTCCACAACAGCTTTTGGATCAAATGTTGTGATAAAAGAATCAACTGTTGGGCCTGTATACAGATACAACTTTACAGCAACTGCTAAATAGGAGTGTATGTACCACAGACATGCTTCAATTCTGAATTTACGAAGGAGCAAAATGTTAACATTATTCTGCAACAGATCAATATTTTTGGTTGCAACAGGTACACATCCCTCTCCATGTATCACTTCTTGTTTTCTTACTTGATAGTGCAAGCTGTCTTGTGTTACTGCATGGCACTGGGACTTACAAAATCAATGACTCAATATATAGGATCCTAGGTGGCCTAAGCAGGAGATCCTTACATTAACTACTTCAAACTGAAAATGTTCTCATATTTTTTACTCAGTCTATGTACAACTGGGAATATCTAGCCAGCACTAAGTGGACAGGAAATTCATTAATGTCTAATCATGAATTACAACAAACACATCTGTTTTTGCATTATTCAAAGCCCAATGTCATATTTCTGGCTCCTGATTAATTATATTCATTGTACATAAGTAATTATTACCAATACCTGTAAGGGTACTATTATCAATACCGTCACTAATAATCTATCACATTCACCAACATCTCATCAATACTATACTGTTGGCCTTCTGATATTTCCAGAAGGAACAGTTTCACCACAACAGATGGAGAATTCCCTATTCGATTGCATGCACTTGGGCAGATGCAAGACAGGCAGTTCAGAGTTGTATGGGTGCCCAATGGTGACAATTGGGCTGCAGCGCCTATGTTAGAGAAAGTGTGTCTGTGAAGAAGTGTTTGCATGATTACGAATTTGAGGAGTACAGTGAAAACAGGAGGTATTTCTGTACACAAAGAAGAAGTTTGGTGAACTAATAATTAAGGCATTGAAGGTTATAAGTGGAAGAAGAGAGCATGCATTTTTACATGAGTGGCTGCCATTTATGCCACATGGAAGCTTGAATATTATCAAGGTGACTTATCTTTATTGAAAACCAGAAGTAGTTAACTATAAGCTACTGAGACAATTAAATCTTTCTGAACATAACTTCAAGCTGAAACTTTTAGTTGTGGCTGGACTGAATGAGTGCTTTGAGACTGCATGAAACAGACTGGGGAACATTTACTTGTCGGAAGTATTAATGAACAGTGTTCCAGTTGCGTGACGTTTTATCATTCTAGTAATATTGTTGAATACACATTCCTAATAGCACAGAAAACAGTGTGTACTGAGGCGTGCTGGGAAGTTATGCCTCTGAATTTTTTATGCCAACATTCTTAAAGCTTTTTAAACAAAACATATGTTATTGACATTCTACATCTTTATTCTTCATGTCTACACATTAGTAGCCCTCTGACACCAGAGTAGCGTGTAATACGGCTGTGTGTAACATAACTATGTTGGTGCACATGACACAGCATGCTGTAATCTAATTTCAAATTCGAAAAGCTTATCCACACCTTGAGCTTCCTCTCCTTCAGCATGACAATGTGAGAGCACAAATGAGCACTGCAACATCTGTAACATTCTGGTGCTTTGGGTTCACTGTCGTCTATCATCCTCCATGCACTCCCGACTTGGTTCCAACCGATTTTCATGCGTTTCCAAAAATTGAAGAAAAATGTTTGAGGGCTTTACTTTGATACCAAGAAAGTGGTGCAAACAGAGGTGGGATTGTAATTCTACCAACAAAGTTGAACATTCTACAGTGATGGTATTAATAAGCTGGTCTCTTGTTGGGAGAAATGTGTTTGTTGTGCAAGGGCTGTTAGGAAATAAATATGTAGACATGAAAAATAAAAATGTATACTATTAATAACATTTGTTATAAAATAGTCAGAGTCATTACATTTCAGCATGCCCTCTTAGTTTGGTTCATGCACGATATAATTCATTTGCCATCTATGTATCGCTATGTAAATCGTCACCTCTCTTTTCTCATTAGTTTGACAGCCAAGAGAAAACTGTTGAAAGTACAGGGAGAGGTCATATACATCAACACATGAGTTAATGAAATTAATGCAATCTTCGGATAACATAGAGAAAAAGTTAAAGGACTTTGTTCTATGCTGAAGAAACTGTATGTGTCGCCGTGTGAAAGAACTTTGTTCTTCAGTAAAGAAACTATGGATAAAAATAGAACTTAGGGGACATTAATCAACATTCTGTTAAATGAAAATATTGCCATATTTTCAAAGAGAACTTCATATCAGATTGCACTAGGAAGAAATCTTAGACACTGAATAAGTACGACTAGCCACAGAAGGGAATTAGGAACACTCTGTGAATGGTAACTGCGTGTACGTGGAAAGTGGATTTCATCACTTTTGGATTATGCAAGAAAGAAGAGTTACAGAACCATTGCATCACGATGCATCACATCTGCAGTATTTTGCAAAAGCGGCCAGATCACTGTCATGGGCTGTCGCACATAACTGAACGAAGGCATAGTATTGCATGGCACTGCATTGCTCCTTAGTGTGTTTAACAGCATAAATAGTGTGCTGCAAATACTAGGAGTATATTGTGTTGGATAATTTACAGTGCTGCTTTAGCATCTTCTTTATGTCATTTAGTAACAAATCTAAAATTGATGACAAGGACTATATGACTAATATGGCAAGTTTTGTGTTAGCAGAAGAGCCAACACAGTGTTACGAGTGGAGGCCGAAATGCACGCATTTTAGCTCACGCAGGCTGGCGTGAGGAGGGAAGAACTATACTGACGTGCGGTCTGGAATGTGACAAGGAATGAGAATTCAGAAAGCCGACGTAATTAGTTTGATACTTAATCTTAATCCATAAATGTGAACGTCACTCTTGACAGTACATGATTCACAATATTATCTGTTCAGAATACATTCTTGAAGATAGTAATTATAGTAACTGAATATGGCGCCTTGCTAGGTCGTAGCAAATGACGTAGCTGAAGGCTATGCTAAACTGTCGTCTCTGCAAATGAGAGCATATGTAGACAGTGAACCATCGCTAGCAAAGTCAGCTGTACAACTGGGGCGAGTGGTAGGGAGTCTCTCTAGACTGACGTGTGGCGGCGCTCGGTCTGTAATCACTGATAGTGGCGATACGCGGGTCTGACGTATACTAACGGACCGCAGCCGATTTAAAGGCCACCACCTAGCAAGTGTGGTGTCTGGCGGTGACACCACACCAAGTGCAGACTTAATTAAAGCTGCAGATACAGGGAAAGAAGTGTCAGTAAATGGATGGTCAGGGAAATCCAATAGAACTGAATATAGTGTTGCTACAAATACTTTTCTAGAGGCTGTGGATCAGGGTGCCTCCACACAGTAACCCAAAACTAGACTATGGAAGATGGGTGTGGAAAATCCACTGACAGCAGATTTTTCGGGTACAATGAAACTACTTTGGCAACTCTTGCTAACAGAATTGAAAAAAATTAGGCTAATCTCACAAAAGATTCTCTCTCTCTCTCTCTCTCTCTCTCTCACACATTCTCTCTCTCTCTCTCACACACACACACACACACACACACACACACACACACACACACACTCTCTCTCTCTCTCTCTCTCTCTCTCTCTCTCTCTCTCTCTCTCTCTCTCTCTCTCTCACACACACACACACACACACACACACACACAAAATGCTGCGTAGCATAGCTAGACAGTTCAAAGGAGACAGACAAGTTCTTGGTCAATATCAGAAGGAGGGAGTTAATTAATTCCATCAACAGATGCTAGAAAGTCAAGATTGTGCTGCTGGTGAAGTGAAACAAGACCAAACTGAAATTAAAGTCAAATGAGAACACACAGAGCTAGTTACAGAATTAAATAAAACAAGACAGGTGCTTTAGGAACATATCACAAATTTAGATTAGATTAAATTATTCATTCCATAGACCCACAAAAGAGGGGATCCCCCCCGAGTGTGGAACATGTCAGATAAACACATTACAAAAATGAAATTAGAAAAACTTGAGTTACATTAATTTTAATGATCCTCAGTCAATAAACAGTAAAATTATTTACAAGAATCAAAATTAAACTTCTAATATTTACTAGTTTAATACTTACATCTACGTTCCATACATCCATCATTCACACAGTAGGTAGTTACTTGGTTGTTACAACCAATTACTGTCAAAAATTAAAGTATAATAAATTTCATTAACATAGTCTACTGCACTTGTTGAGAAATCCATGGATGGAATAGGAGTTGGCCACCAAAAATTCTTTTAAATTATGTTTAAATTGTGCCTTGTCTGAAACTAAACTCTTAATGGTTGCTGGTAACTTATTGAAAATATGCGTTGCTGAATACTGGACTCCTTTCTCGGCAAAAGTAAGTGATCTTAAATCTTTATGTATATTGTTCTTATTCCTAGTATTGATACTGTGTACTAAGCAGTTAGTTGGCAAAAGAGATGTATTATTTACAACAAACTTTATTAAGGAATAAATATAGTGAGAAGGTGTGGTTAGTATGCCCAGTTCTTTGAATAGGTTTCGACATGATGTTCTTGGATTTACACTACGTTACACACTTATTATACGCTTCTATACTCTAAAAACTTTATCTCGGTTTGTAGAGTAACCCCAAAATATAATACCATATGGCATAATGGAGTGAAAATAAGCAAAATAGGCCAGTTTTTTTAACATTTATATCCCCTATGTCTGACATCATTCGCATTGCAGACACAGACTTGTTTAGGCGCTTTAGCAGTTCGTTAGTATGTCACTCCCAACTGAATTTAATATCAAGTTGTATTCCCAAGAATTTTACACTCTCAAATTCTATTTCCATGTAGTCATATTTTATACACACACTAGGAGGAAATCTCTTGGAAGTTCTGAACTGCATATAGTGAGTCTTTTCAAAGTTCAAGTGAATTGGCTATTAACCACTGATTAATGTCTGTAAAAATTTGATTAGCTGCCCTTTCTAAATTTATGTTTGACTTAATATTTATTGCAATGTTTGTATCATTTGTAAATAAGACAAACTTGGCATCTGGTAATGTAACAGATGACAGGTCATTAATACACAGAAGAAAAATCAGTGGACCTGACCTAGTATGGAACCTTGGGGAACACAACATGTAATTTCTTCCCAGTCAGATGATGTCCGATTGCCTACTTGCTGAAGTGTTACGTAATGACACCCTTTGTTTTCTATTAGTAAGATATGACTGAAACCACTTTCCAGCACTACCAGTGATGCCATAATATTTTAATTTACTTAAAAGAATGCTGTGACTCACATAGTCAAAAGCCTTTGACAGATCACAGAATATGCCAGTTGCCTCCAATTTGTTGTCTAATGAATTAAGGACATTTTTAAAGAAAGTCCCCGAGTGGAGCAGGGCCCTAAGATCACAAGTTTTGATTTGGAGGTGCAGGAAGTGCCCATGCATCAGGACAGATGAGTA
Organism: Schistocerca nitens; assembly: GCF_023898315.1. Lineage (NCBI taxonomy): Eukaryota > Metazoa > Arthropoda > Insecta > Orthoptera > Acrididae > Schistocerca > Schistocerca nitens. Next base: position 833,387,998 of record NC_064616.1, on the reverse strand, counting down.
AGATTATGAACCTAGAAATAAATAGCAATCACTGCATGACCTTAAATGCAAGCTGAACCCAAGTCCCAAATAGTGAGACCGAAATGCAAGCTGAATGGCATGCTCTGAAACTGACCAAAGGTTTCAGCTCTTCTTTCATGTGTAGTGGTGACGTAAGCAATGATTAACAAAGACATGCATGTTTTCTACAGGGCATGCAATTAAACACATTCCAACCTAAAGGAGATGTCCACTATTGGGTTTATTAGTAGTTTTAAGGATCCATTACTATCAGTAATGACCAATGCTGAAAAGATCTCTTATGTTTTTAATCATTTGACTGGAGGTGCATACAACTGGGAAATACAAATTAAAGGAAGAATGATGTATGTTGAATTTCAGGCTGCCTTTTTGGCAAAGTACTGGTTAAAATGCACACAGGATAGCTTTCTATATGGGCTGTATAATGAAGATTATAAGGAGACTGGTGAAACATGAACAGAATTTTTGGAGAAGAGATTGGGTAAGGACTGGTCTTTAGGAAAACCATATGAGGATGAGGATGTAAGGCATCTGCCTTCTGAGATAGGAAGATAATTAGTGGGAACAATATCAGCACAACTGATCAGGGTAGAGAAATTTTTGGACGAACAGAGAAAAAATAAATAAGATCTTACGGAATTACATTTTTCTGGAGACATATGACTCTCAATTTTATTGTCGATAAGTATAGAAGCTGATGCAATAGATTTTGTTGAGAGTCTCATGTTTCTCAGATAAATAGATCACAGTCAACTGAGGTATAGGTAGGATTTCCCAATTAGTGTAAGAACATAAAGAAAGCCGGTAGTCCGCAAGTCAAGTCACCATGCTGCCCACTGCCACTATATGCACCTGTAGGTGCGCACAGAGAATGCTGGTTAGCTTGCTAGTCAAGGTGGAGCAGTGCCACTATGGGTAGAATGTCATGCGAGCTCTGTAGTCTGTCTCACATGATTTTACGGAAACTATTCATCAACAAAGTTTGATTTTTGTGGTACAAACAGCTTTATATGTCACTTCATGGTCTTTCTTATTACGATATTCCCAGCTTTATATGGCACTTCATGGTCTTTCTTATTACGATATTCCCATTTAAGTAAGACACTTTGCAAAGTACAAAAGAGTTTGTAATGAAAATTATAGGTCCCTATGATTTTGTGTTTGGTGCACATTACAGTTTATTTTGTTGCGAATAAAATTTAGCTAAGATATTGAATTTTTCTTTAGATTTGGGAGGACGTCTGTCTCCAACCTCGAGAAAATTGAGTTCATATAGGATGTTCACTCACAACAGGTCGTGCACAAGAATGAAATATTAATAACGTACTTCATATTTCCTAATCTGTTTTCAAGATAATGAAACGAGATTTTGGCAACTGATAGCACACAACGAGAAGAATATTCTGTCATATGGTTAACCTACAAAAGTTTCTTATCTAGATTTATACAGCCAAACCTAATGTTTTTATTTAATTCTTTTCAATCCAGTACCGTAATTTTTGAAAGGCACTGATAGCTAGTGAAAGAGAATTTGCTAGTATGAAAATATATGTGAAATTTCTGCTCTTTTGTTACAGCAAATTGACACAATGAAGTTTTCCGTAAGGTATTTACCTCTCTGGTTGCACGTTGCTTGTTTAATAAGACACTCTGTTTTGAGATTCTGTCACAATAGCTATTGATAGACGAGTTTCTGTAATTTATAGTGTGTTTTGGCAACAAAAGCAAAATTAAACCTGTCAACATGGGAAATGTAGCTGTTCATCATAACTGAGGATGCTTCTTCAAGTAAGAAATGGTTAACAATTAAGACAAAAATAAATCACAAATTATCTTCCAATTTCAGAGGAATCCTATAACCTTGTTTATTTTTAATAATGAGCAGCTGGGATTCAAACTTCCGAAGGATTTTCTTTCTACACCTCAGTTATATTGGACATGTGAAAAAGTAAAGCAAATAGCATATCATCTTTCCATTCCTATACTGTACAGAGTGAGAGAGTGAATCCTCTTACCACAAATATCTTTTAATTCACTAGTGATATTAACTTTGATGAACAGTTCGCAAGGCTCTGCAAGTCATCAGTGTGTTCAGAGCATCAAAGTTACAAAAAGAGTTTTATTGAGTCAGTTATTATTTGAAATAATAAATTTGGTGCCTGTGCATGTGTGAATAACAAGGTTACGAACACATGATAGTCATTACTTTATGAATGCCTTGAGACTACTCATTAAGGCTAATGGATAATAAATATATATATATTCTATCGTCGACACATCAAAAGGCAATAAAGGTGAAGATCACCACTTCACACTGAATGGGGATCAGAACAAAAAGGTGGTGCACTATTTGTTGAGGATTATTTTCAGATTTCTCAGATGAAGAAGAGGGAGAAAATCCTTTGCCAAGTTTCCATTCCAGTAATTCTCTATTGAAAAGGCATTGGGTTATGGGATTCTACCAAAATTACAAGGAATTGTCAAGTTATTTTTGTATGAATTGTTAATCTTTTATCATTTTTTGTTTTGTTTTGCTTTGCTTTAGGGCGCAAAAAACAACTGGGGTCACCCAAGTCAAAACTATAGAACATGAACACAGAGGGGAGTCAAACAACTACATGTCAATCCCAATGGACACAATACGAGACAGCTAGAAACAGGCACGTGGGAAAAGGGCTAAAGAAACACCATACAAAAATGGAGGTCCAAACTAAAAATTAAATGGCCTTCGCCATATTGCTTTGGTGGATAAAAAGTAAAACGCAGTCGACAGCCCACACGTTATTCGCTAAAACGGCTGATAAATCAGACAGCAAACCCAAGCTGGAACGTAAATTGTTAAAAAAAGGACATTTCAGCAAGAAGTGGCGGACAGTTAAAATTTGGGTGCAATGTGTACAAAGTGGTGTGGTAGTGCCGCTTAGCAAATGACGATGGCTAAAAAGGCAGCGCCTAATACACAGTCAAGTTAAAATAATCTTAACCCTGTGGGAGGGCCGTGAGGAGGTTTTCCAAGGTGCTTGCAGAGGCTAAATAAGCCAAAGTTCATTCCCATGAAGGGAGGACCATTGGTGACGCCAAACGGACACCACCTCCTGACAGAAGGCAACACAGAGATCATCAGAGGGAATATATGTACTTGCAGGCTGAGGTTTGAGGAGTGCAGCCTTGGCAGCAGCATCAGCAGCCTTGTCTCCTGGCAGACAGACGTGACCAGGGACCCACAGAATCGTGACACTGGCTCAACCAAGAGTGACCAAGTGACAGTTTTCCTGGACCCGCTGCACTAAGGGATGAGCAGTGTACAGTGCACAGACTATGGAGTGCAGTGAGGGAGTCTGAGCAGAGTACACAATTCGAAAGGCTGTGTCGCTGGATGTAATACGTGGCCTGATACAAGGTGAAGAACTCAGCTGTAAATACTGTGGAATGTGCCAGAAGCCAATATCGAAAGAGACAGGTGCCAATGACAAAGGCACACCTGACACCACGGCGTGTATGAGAGCCATCAGTGTATACAAAGATACTATCGCGAAGTTCCATGCAAAGGTTGTGAAACTGGAGGCGATAGACTGAGGCTGGAGTAGTGTCCTTAGGAAGTGAATGAAGGCAAAGGTTAACATGGGCCACCTCACGAAGCCAAGGTGGTGACTGGGTTCACACCCACTGGGAAAGTTGCAGGTAGTGTGAAGTTAAGCCGCCGTAGCAAGTGGCGAAAACTGACTCCACAAGGTAATAGAGAAGAGAGACGAGCCCCATACTGACGATCAACGGAATCATCAAAGACGGAGGCATAGGAGGGGTGGCCACGCATGGCAGACAAACGGCACGCATACCTGCTGAGGAGAAAGTCACGCCGGTAGGACAGTGGGAGTGCAGCAGCTTCAGCATACAGACTCTCAACCAGGCTCGTGTAAAAGGCACCCGTGGCTGAATGGATGCCATGATGGCGGATAGTGTTGAGACGGCGTAAGACGGATGGGTGTGCAGACGCATAAACAAAGCACCCATAGTAGAGTTTCGAACATACAAGGGATCGGTACAAACAAAGGTTCAATCGGCACCCCAGGAAGTACCACTGAGGACACGTAGGTGATTGAGGGACCGCATATAGCGGTCTGCCAGGTAAGACAACCAGGAGGACCAAGAGTGTTTCCTATCGAGCATGAGCCCCAGAAATTTCGTAGTTTCAACAAATGGAAGGGCAACAGGCCAAGATGTACAGATGGTGGGAAAACCCATTTGTGCCACCAGAAATTTATACAGACGGTTTTGTCACGGGAAAAGCAAAAGCCATTGTCAATGCTGCAGGAGTAAAGACTATCAAGATGCCGCTCAGTGGTTGGTTTAAAAGAGGGGGTTTGTTGGTTGGTTGGTTTAAAAGAGAGAGGGGAAGGGACCAAACTGTGAGGGCATCGGTCCGTTGTTCCCGGTAAAATAATTACACAAGGGAAAGAAGAAAAGAAAGGAGACATACAGCAGAATAATAGGAGAATGAAAGAACCAGAAGAATGACATGAGGACAACCAGGAAAAGAAAACCACAGAGAGAAGCAAGAAACAGGCAGAAGGGGTAAAAACAAGAGAGCAAATGACCGTGACTGGCTGACCACAAGAATCAAAAGAGAAAGCCAGAAACTCTGTGACACATTAAAACATCCACCCTAAAAGCATTACAGTGGAAAACACAAAGGGACAAAGGACATACGTTAAAACTTACACAGAATGATAAAGCCCACCATCACGTATAAAACGTAAAACTTAAATAGCCGATGAGACGTTGTCAGCTAAAATTGATGGCAACGAGTTCAGTAACTGAAGAGTCCGTCGCAGGGCAGCCAGAGGACAGCTCACCAAGCTAAGGGCCACTGTCAGCCGGGCACCACACCGACACTGAGGTGGGTCATCACGGCACAGGAGGTAGTCTTGTGTCACAAAAGTGTGGCCAATGTGGAACCAGCAGAGAACCACAGAGTCTCTGAAAGAGACCAACATTCAGGACTGCCACACATTTGTAGTCTCCTTAATGGCATGCAGTTTGTTGTGTGTGCTGAGGTTATGCCATTTCATCTCCCAAAGCTGCAAAACTTTGCAAGTTCATTGCCTGGGATTCCGACGTCACCTGAGGTGCAGACAAACACCACTGAATGACTGGACTGTTCCAAGGCATAGATGGACTCCTGGATGGTCGCTACCAAAGGATGACAAGGTAGTACTGGTTGATAGCTTGTAGGTTGCTCAAGGAGTCGGTACACAGAAGAAACGACTCCCCAGGGCATGAACGGATGTGCTCAAGAGCACGAGATATAGCCACCAGCTCGGCAGTGAAAACACTGCAGCCATCGGGCAATATGTCCTCCATGGACATACGCGAAGCCGACGTGATCATCAGCCAGCGATGTAAACCAGTTCATGGTCTTGGTACATGTCAAGAATCAAGAGGAAATGGCAGCGGAGAGCCGCAGAGTTAACTGAGTCTTTAGGGCCACGTGAAAAGTCGAGGCGAAGCTGCGGCCTAGGTGTACACCGTGGAGGTGTACGTGAATTGACC